>NC_134267.1:211227706-211827706 GCF_031893055.1 Leptodactylus fuscus | reverse complement strand
TGATAATTTATTGGGTTTTTGGTTACAGTTTGGGCACTCGGTCTGAAAAAGGTTCGCCATCACTGCCATAGGAAGTTATTGGACATATCTGAAAATTACTACAACCACCTTGATGAAAGCTCTACTTGACGGGATTTCCGAGAAGTCACACAGACTGAATAGGGCACCTGGAACATAACAGGAGGTAAAGAGTGCAAGATCCCCAAAACCTCCTCGTGGGGTGCTAAAGGGACTATTCACAACAAATCCATTATAGTTCAACTTCAGCTATCTGAGAAAAAAAAGATTTCTGAACAAGTTTGAAAATGAATAACTACTGTAGCTACTCCATAAAGTAATATGAAAATGTTTTGTTCCTGTTTCCAAAGTTCTGGAGATCTACGTAACTTTTAGAAGAGGACCCTCCATAGGCCTCCTTGTTGAATAGTAGAGGTCCCCCTGCTGTCCAGTTTGTGTTATTCAGCCCTCCTGGTTAGATGATACTTCTAACCTGTCCTTGTACTAGTAAAGTATACAAACTACAAGAGCTAACACATTACTATTAGAGTTGATTCGAATACGTCGCTCCATAAGAATGCATGGCGCTTAACCCCTTGCTGATCGGCTGCTCCCATGCATTCCTATGGGAGCGAGGTAGTCGACACTCTAGTTTCGAATACTATTCGCTCATCTCTAATTACTATATATTTATTATCAATGAACAGAACTCGCTTCCAATTGTCTTGATCTGTAGATTTACTATGTATTATCATATTAATATATATTTTTTAAATTTTAATATAATATAAAGATTCTAATTCCAGTGTATAAAGTAACCTAAGCCATGAGAAGGCAGACACGCTATCTGGTAGGTGCAGCTTATTGATGCCATTTATATGATATTTATATGATATTTCAAACATCATTATAATACAATGTAAACATCAAATACAACAGGTTGCCGGGCAACAGAAATTCTTATTCCAGCGGGTAATTTGCATAGTGATATTTACCATAAAGACAAAGATTTATGTAAAAGTCACATTCTGCACCTTACGGGTACAAGGAGAGTGGATTCTCCTTCATATTATATTTCCTTATACACCCACCACAAATGCGTTCTACATTAATGTCTGCATATCCGGGTAGTTTCAAGTGATCCCCTGACTGATACCCATGTCCTCCGTGCTTTTCAACCACATGCTAGTACATAGAGGATCATCACTTCATCTGGAGCTTCGGAAGCCCGGTCTGCGGTGGTCAACAGATCACCGGCCTGAAAAAGGGAATGTCGTGAGGAGATGTTGCCTTTAAAGGGATTCTACCATTAAAATCAATTTTGTTTTCGTTGACACATAGGAATAGCCTTAAGAAAGGTTATTCTACTCCTACCTTTAGATGTCTTCTCCGCGTTGCCGTTCGGTATAAATCCCGGTTTCCGTTGGTATGCAAATGAGTTCTCTCGCAGCACTGGGGGCGTCACCAATGCTGTGAGAGAATTCTCCAGCGCTGCCTCCATCTTCATCTTCTTAAGGAACGGCCTCTCTTCATGCACCTTCTTCCGGCACTGGCTTCAAACTTCTAGGCCTTGGGCCTATGGCAAAGCTGACTGCGCATGCCTGTGGCTACAAGAAAATGGCCACCTACACAGTATTGTAAGCGGCCATTTTCTTGTGGCTGACAGGCATGCGCAGTCAGTTGCCCGAGATTGAAGCCAGCGCCGGAAGAAGACATGCAGAGAGGGCGTTCCTGAAGAAGATGGAGGCAGCGCTGGAGAGTTCTCTCGCAGCATTGGGGACGCCCCCAGTTCTGTTTGAGTGCTGAGGACCGCCCCCAGTGCTGCGAGAGAACTCATTTCCATACTGATGAAAACCGGGATTTATACCAAACGGTGGCCCGGAGAAGACATCTAAAGGTAGGAGAAGAATAGCCTATCTTAAGGCTGTTCCTACATGTCAACGAGAAAAAAATTGATTTTAATGGTAGAATCCCTTTAAGTGGTCCTTCCGTCAAGAAACAGTAAAGCAGCTAAACCACTGTGATGTACATTACTATAATAGTGTATGGGATTTTATAGAAATCCTGCCTGAAAAAATCCCTAACAGTGTTCTGAGCTGCAGGTTTTATACCTGTAACATGGAAACTGAGCCGGCCATCTGTCAGCTGACGGCCATGGCAATAAAGTCAATTGTGTCTCTAGCCTAAGCCTACATGTCACTGGTGCAAAACATCAATTTTTCATGACCATTTTGCACCCAAAGGCAGAGGTTTATCACAAATTCCTAATACATTGCAGCGTATTGAGACATCAGTGAGACTGGACCAATATATTGTCCATGTGAATAGCTCCCCCTTTCACCAACAATTAATGTGGCCAATTTTCACTGTTGCATGACTATAGGGTTAGGGTACTCCGCCTCAATATCAGCTCCAAATTCTGCCTGAAATCTATATTCCATTTGTTTCAACAGAATACAGAAGACAATATCAGCCTCACCCTTAACCCTTCAAGCGGATTCCACCTGATTATTTCCATTGAAGTGAATGGGAGGCAGAAACATGCGGCCTAGCTAACAATATCCGGCAGAATTTGGTCAAGCATAAAAATGTTGCTTTAAATTCCTGAAGCTGAATTTTTCATTGTGTACAAATTCCACCATGTGAACATATCCATAAGCCTTGTACAGGATCATACATTTAGGTCAGATTTTGTATTTAATATGTAAAAGGTTCCATTGTTAAAGGGACAAATTTACTATGCCAAGCTTCACATCTTCACTACAGCAATAAGGATCATTACAAAGTTCACAGCAGTTCTTCTTTGACAATGTTGCCCCCTGGTGGCCATTATAGTTAATACAATTGGTTTTATGAACCGTACCGTACTTCCAAGTCTTCTACATTTAAAGAAAATGTGTCAGCAGGGATATTAACTTATTGTTTACTTCTTATTCACTACTAGCATCTGCCCGCGACTTCGTCTGCGGGCTGGAGTTGGCGCTGAGCTGTCGATATTTCAGCATTCGCCGTTGGTTACGATCCGCCGTGTGCCACCACGTCCACTCCTGCGCGCCCGTCCCATTTACTCCTCGCCTCTCTCCGCGGGCTTTTTACCTACCGTCTGCTCCTGACTCCCCGCAGCCACCCTCGTCCCCCGCACTCATGCCCCTTCACGCCCCAGCGCCCCTTTCGCTCCCATGGCCCCAGCCACACCCTCTCCCTCCCACAGCACCCCGGGGCAACCTCCCCACCCCCCTTTTTCTGCAGACCCCCCAACT
This sequence comes from Leptodactylus fuscus, assembly GCF_031893055.1. Lineage (NCBI taxonomy): Eukaryota > Metazoa > Chordata > Amphibia > Anura > Leptodactylidae > Leptodactylus > Leptodactylus fuscus. The sequence continues at coordinate 211,824,449 of NC_134267.1, read as the reverse complement.
CCCCTGCTGGCACATGCACTGTCCTGCTGCCAAATGACACTGCGTACTCACCATAGCTAACCTGGGTCACGAAGGCGCAAGACCAGTAAGCCGAGTGGGGCGTCGGGGACTGTCGCGGGCTGCCGAGGACTTCCGGCGCTGCGGCCTAGGCTACAGCCGCAAAGTGGTGGCATCCCGAAAGATGTGTACGTTGCCAATGTGCACATACGCCTGCAAATACAGTGTAGTTGCTGTGGCAGGCGGGGCGGTTTCGCAGATCCCAATTGCACTGGTGTTTGGCAAAGATGTCGGGCCCGGAGCATGTAAGAGGTAGGCCTCTGGAGTAACCTCAATGTGAGCGGGGAAGTGTGAAAGCATATGTAAGTGTTATTGCCTGGGGTCTGGGGCTAGCCCAGAAGTTTGTCTGCTGCTATGAGTTCAGGTTTTCGGCGGCTCCTGCCAAGAACGTATGTCCGTGATTGTTCCAAAAAGTAGCCTCTCTTTCAATCCTGCCTATGAACTATGTTTGTGGAAAATTTCACATGAATCGGTTGAGCGGTTTTTGCGTGATTGAGGAACAAACATCCAAACACACAAACATTCACCTTTATAATATTAGTAGGATTATTGGAGAGTCCTATGACCTGTGCAGTGGTCATTGTGTAGAGGGGAATAGAAGAATAAAAATCACCTACTGTGACTTGTGCATTCTGTCTTACTACATATACATGATCGTTGTGATCAGCGTGCTGTAAGGTGGTGACTGCTGCAAAAGAAATTACAGAAAACAGGAAGTCCCAGCATATTATATAGCCTAGTGGACAGTGTCATATCTATATAAAAATTTAAAAAAAAGTCCCATCCACACATTGCAGAAAAATACACACAGAGGATACACTGCGATTTCCAAAACAGTTGCAGCTTTGGAAATCACAGCATGTCCATTATATCTACGGAAACACTGGTGGTTTCCCTATAGGTATAATGGAAACAAAAGTCTGCAGAGGAAACCTACACACCTCCCGAATATTGAGGCAGTTACAAAGATTGAGTATTCATACACCATTCTTAATAAAGACCCTGGACAGGCACAGCTTGTTTATGAGGAGGCCCTGGTAGATTTCATAAAATCCCCACAATCACAGGATTCAAGAAGGCCCTGAAGACTCACCTATTCAGGAAGGCCGACAACCTCCAGTAACACTATCACCGCACTGCCATCTGTACAGTCTCCCCCTCTCCTTCTGTCTCTCCCCCCTTCCCCCATAGACTGTAAGCCCTCACGGGCAGGGCCCTCTACCCCCCTGTGCCAGTCGGCCACTGTTCGTATGATGATATCTACTTGTATATTTTGTGTATTGTATGTAACCCCCAAATGTAAAGCACCATGGAATTAAGGGTGCTATATAAATAAACAAAAAAAAAAAAAATTATAAAATTCGGCACATTCGTTAGGAACTGGTATAGATTTTCAGTATAACATGCTGGATAACTTGCAAGAGTGATAAATATTTTAGGCCCAGGTGGCACAGGACCTGGAAGGGATGTAAAATTCTATACTCTTCTCCAGAAGGACCAAAGCAATAAAATAGTCCATGCTCGGCAGGACATCTTGAAGTTCAATTGCTTTATTATAACACCATATGCTTTTTCAAACAATGCATTAGAAAAAGGAGTAGGTAAGCAATGAAACACTTTATGTAAATGCTTTTATATAAAAAAAATAAAAAAATAAAAAAAATAAAAAAAAATATTGAACTTGAAGACGTCCTGGTCAGCGTGGACTATTTATTGCTTTGGTCCTTCTGGAGATTTGTTGTACTTTTGTGTGATGGGGTTTCTGGGGCTGCCCTGAAGGGAACGTGTGATTTATTGCTCTGCATATTGAGGTGTTGTGATCTGATCACAACACCATAAGGTGAGCACACACAGCCACTTATTTTGTCTGCCGTTTTATCTAGTCTGACCTACTACACTAGATTTTTCATTGTGATGTTGCGATCATATATGGTCAGTGAAATCACTAAATTCCACTCTGAGGCCTGGTTCACCTCTGCGTTCAAGTATTCCATTCGTAAAGTCCCCGATTCCCCGAAAAGAATAACGAACACATTGACAAGCGGTGAGCAATGAAAGCACACGAACCCCATAAACTATAATGCGTTTTCCATATGCTGTAGGCACAAGTCATGTGAAGAGAAGTACTTCATGAACTACTATCCTCTCTGCATGACTCGTGCAGACACTGTGCAGAAGACACATGCACCCCATTATAGTTTATGGCAGGGGTCCTCAAACTGCGGCCCGCCAAGCACTTCTGTCTGGCCCCGGCGACAGGCGTGCATTTATAATGAAGCTCCTGGGGACGTCTGGCCAGGCCATGGAGCACACTTCACTTTACCTATTGGAGGGCACCGCTCCCGATGTCTGTGCGACCTGCTCTGCCTCCGGCCCACTGTTTAAAAAGTTTGAGGACCCCTGGTTTATGGGGTCTGTACGCTTTCATAAAGCTCACCGCTTGTCAAGGTGTTCGGTAGTCCGTGCGGGGTCTCCAAGGTCTCTAAATTTGCACCTTCACCTACTGCAGAATGTCTGCTACATGCCATGGTTACAGCAATAAGCTTTGTGTGGTACTTCGCAGTGAGGTTAGTACATGCAGGATTAGTAAGGGTAAATTCACAAGGCATAAAAGGAGGAATTATTCTATTTTCTACACACAAGTTACCAGCAACAGTATGCTACTGCAGGGAATCAGCATTCAGCCATGGCTTTCTGCTGCAGATTAAGCAAAGATGAATGGTTCTAACCAACAAGGTGTCTCAAGCTGTAGGATACTTTTCAGTGTCTTGCTGTGATCTCTGCCCCCCTGCTCAGGTATAGTCAAGCTTAGGATAAATGGCACCCTCTAGTGTTCACATGTATTGACAAATCAGATTCATACAGAAAACAAGTTCTTTTTTAAAAGACATTTTATTTAATTTAAAGTGCCAAGTTTCGACTAAAATATATATATAAAAAAACATAACATTTACACTAAAAAAAAGTTACTGCCAAGAAGCAGCTCTTCCCCTGCAGAGTACACAGCACCCTTTATAATACATACACCAAGCTGTACAACCTTTGTACCCATGAGTGTTTTTCAGTCACACGCCGACTTCTGTAAACTAGCATGTGTTAAGACACAGACAAGACATGTGCGGTCACATAGGCCAACACATCAGAGCTTATAGTCACTGTAACAGGCGTCAGTTCTGCTGGTGGCAGATTAGGACAACCTGGACAGAGTTACAAATGCCCCCATCATACTGCATTGGATATGACCAGTCCATTTAAAAGTCAGCATCAAGAGTGAATTGGTTGTCTGCTGCTTTTGCCATTACTCCCATCTTCTGGTATTCACCAACTTTCTTCTCAAAGAAGTTAGTTTTTCCTTCCAGGGAGATGTTCTCCATGAAGTCAAAAGGATTTTCTGCCTTGAAGATCTGTAAAAGTAAAAGGAGACCATGAGCACAATCAGAGAAATAAACTAACAAAGAGACAAATCACTGAAAGTCACAAGACTAAATACTGCACATACCTTGCTAAAGCCAAGCTCCAACAAGAGACGATCAGCCACAAACTCAATGTACTGCTTCATCAGAGCTTCGTTCATGCCAATGAGCTTGACAGGTAACGCATCAGTTAGGAATTCCTGAAAAGGGAATGCAAATTTTAGGTATGTATCAATTCAGAAAGTCAAAGAGCCAATCCATGGTTTTCTATACAGTGCACACAAGTGGTGCCAGGCTTGCAAGTATTCTCCCCCTAGCCTGAGGCTCTAAGTGTATGACTGCTCTAACTCTCCAAACTCTGGATAAGACCAACAGCTTTTAGTCATTTTTTATCCTTAGGGTCCGTTCCCACGATGTAACACGGCACTCATTCTGACACGTAAACACGTCAGAGTGAGCGCTTCAAAAGAATCCCATTGACTTCAACGGGTGTAGTCTTATGCGCACCACACAATGAAATCAATGAGAGGCTTTTTAACCCATTGATTTCAATGTGTTACGCATGGTTAACGGAACACATTGAAGTCAATGGGATTGTGTTTTAAAGCGCTCACTCTGACACGTGTTTACGTGTCAGAAGGAACGCTGCGTTACATTGCGGGAATGGGCCCTTACAGTACAGTAACCCAGCTGCGATAGCCAAATACACACCTGTTCAATCCTGACAGCATCAATGATCAGCTCTCGGACACGGTCTTCTGATGGTTTGTGTACAAGGTGTTTGAACATAAGACAAGCAAAGTCTGTATGAAGACCCTATAAGAGTAAATCACGTCAGTTACTGAGCTCTGAGGGAAAGAGATCCATAGATCTTAAGTGTTCAAGTGAATGCTCACCTCATCACGACTGATAAGCTCATTGGAGAAGGTCAGACCTGGCATTAGACCACGTTTCTTCAGCCAGAAGATAGCAGCAAATGATCCAGAGAAGAATATGCCTTCCACTGCAGCGAATGCCACAACACGTTCACCTAGAAAAAGACAGATCTGTTAGCTGGACTGTAAAGGGAGCCCAGCAATGGGACAAAACACCAAATCACTTAGAGCCTTTTCACCTCGTAGGGCACATGCAGTGTCATACACCGCTAGAAAGCAGACAGTGCTCTTTCCCGTTTTGTGCCCCTGGTGAAGAACTATCGGTGCATAGCTCTTCACTGTCAGAAGGGAGTCTCTGACAGTCAGTGAGGAACGCCCTTCCTCACAGTAGCGTCCATAGCGCTGTACTGTGAGAACTGTTCAGCGTCATCCCTGGTTGGTAAGCAACGTCCCCTCACACAGCACAGTGCAATAGACACTTCTCTGAGGAGGGGCATTCCTGACTGTCAAAAACGCCCTTCTGACAGTGAAGAGCTACGGTAACGGCACCAACATCTCTTCACCGGGGGCACAGAACATGAAAGCCGACAGCACACCGAATTCAGCACACTGTCAGCTTTCTAGTGGTGTATTATAACCACATGTGCCCCAGGAGGTAAGAGGCCCTCTAAGTTTTTTGGGTTCACAATGTTATCCAACCTTAGGATAGTCCATCAATATTGGAGTCAGTTAAAGCAACCCCATCAAATAATATTGAGGGCCTATCCTGAGGAAAACCAGTTAATGTAGTAACTCCAATCTCACCAAATGTTGACTGCTTGTCACCAATCCAACGCAGTGCCCAGTCAGCCTTCTTTTTCACACAGGGCAGGGTTTCAATGGCATTGAACAGAAACTCCCTGTAAATACACAAAATTAGTGACGTATTAGTAGACTGTATATAGGATATGAGTATTAAAAATACAAGGCCATCACTACCCATATTTTTATTTATTGTTAGAGGTTTTCCAGGGGGTTCAACACCAAGACACCACACAAAGCAGCTATTCTGGCAGCCAGTGGACAGCCCGAGAAAATAGGTAATAGAGCTGCAGAACTCCAGCTCCTATTTGAATAGGACTAGACCACAATAGCTTCCAGAGGCTGCCAAATATGATCTATGTGGTGTCCTGGAACGCCACAGGTCAGATACTGATGACCTGCCCTATGGATAGATCATCAGAATCAAGCATGTCAGGCTGGAAAACCCTTTAGAGGAGCACTGCAACCCATTGCAGCTTCAGAAGTCTATTGAGGACATGCACTCCTTGCACAATCAACAGCTTTTAAATATGCAAACATCAAAGCTTACCTTTGTTTTGGATCCTTGATGTAAGTGTCAATAAGTAGACTGTACATCTCTGAATGAATGTTCTCCATTGCAATTTGGAAGCCATAGAAACAGCGTGCTTCTGTCACTTGAACTTCTTTGCTGAACCTCTCAACCTAGAGTACAGGGTTAAAAGCTATATATAAATTTCTATAAAACATTTATAGAAACAGAACTGTGGACCTGAAGCAATATTTGCATTCACTGCCTGGATGTACAATTGCTCACCAGCTATGAGGTAGATGCAGGTTAAAAATAAATAAATAAAAAGCTAAAGTACAATGCTATTTGTGTGTGCACTCACCAAGTTCTCATTGACAATGCCATCACTGGCTGCAAAGAAGGCCAACACATGGGAAATGAAGAACTTCTCTTCAGCCTTTAAGGATTCCCAATGCAGAAGATCTTTAGAGAGATCCACCTATAAAGACCAGGTATTAGTAAGTCACATTGTAGACATGTGGGTAGAGTCAGGAAAACAAAATATGAAGCTGGACTATAGACCAGACAGACATTGCCCTGTCAGAAGACATAAAATCTTTGCCAGCTCACCTCCTCTGCAGTCCAGAAAGAAGCCTCTGCCTTTTTGTACATTTGCCAGATATCATGGTATTGGATTGGGAAGATGACAAAGCGATGGGGGTTGTCCCGCAGGAGAGGCTCATCCTGAGTTTTCTGGTCCCACTGTTTACTTTTCACCTAAAGATAAATACAGGTCAATTAAGACAATGCCATAATGTAAAGAATTATTCTCACTTCATCTGTGGCAGCAGAAAAAAAGTGTAAGACAGCACAAAATATAGATAACATTACATTAAGTCAGGTTTTTTTATGTAGATTGTGAGCCCCATATAGGGAACAAACTCCTTGCAGATGTTCCTGGTGAGATTCGAACCCAGGACTCCAGCACTGCAAGGCTGCAGTGCTAACCACTGAGCTACCACGTTGCCCCTTTCATTAAGTCAATTTTGATCAGCTTCAGTAATTTTTCAGGTGTTAAAAACATAGCACATGTATTAACACAAGTAGTAACAGAACATAAGGCTCAAATTCCAATATGTGCTTTGCCAGCCTGCTTGCTGTGTTTTTTCACTGCTAGCACACACAGAGCCATTCAGCTATACCCGTGATGGCGAACCTATAGCATGGGTGCCAGATGTTGCACTCAGAAGCCTTTCTGTGGGCACCCATCTGTGGAGCAGATTGTGTGGAGCAAATTGTACTGTGCAAATTGTACTGTCCCTCCCACACGCATGCCTGTGTATGCAGCAGTGAGCCTGGGGCAAAACTCAGGATATACTAGTGTCTGTTTTGCAGACGAGCTCACCAGGAAAAGCGACTAGGGCTGTGGAGACAGGTGACAAGGATGTAATACTCATAGTACTGACTGTCACACATTTGCTAATGACTATTGAATTGAAAGCTTCTGGTATACGGATTAGCATATAGGTGACTTGTACAGTAAATGCGCTGCTTACTACTGCTGTTAGTGTTAACCAAGCCGAAAAACTTTAATGCATCAAATAAAATTAAAATATCTATATCCTTCTCTATAGATACTACTTAGCTTTGATTAAGAGGACTCGTGGACTAAGTCATTGTACTTGCTACTAGATTTTTAATGAACAATATATATATATATATATATATATATATATATATATATATATATATATATATATATATATATCTCTCTCTCTCCTTATATATATAATAGGCATACACCACTGATCAATAGAGGCAGCAGCTCCAATTCAATCTGAAGGCTACCACCTAAAGATCCACCCCACGATAGATATTTCATAATGTGGGGGTGGGGGGGTAAGAACTTATGCAAGTAGGCCCCTCCGAATTTTAAAGTATAAAAAAAGTTTCCACCTTTTCTAAAAAGACAGGCAGTTAACCCCTACCCATCCGAGGATGACAGGAACTGCAATATTTGGCGGCCAGGACACCCCCCTCCCCCATTTGGCGCCAGGATTGGGATACTTCCGCCACAATGACAACAGCCCCCGTCCTGCACTTAGCACAGTCAGTGTGTAATGACGTACATATAAAAGGTATATAACCAGCACTGCTGGGAGTTGTAGTTCTCACCCTAGGACACAAAGCTCGCACTTACCGAGTCGGTCTCGGCCTCCTGGAAGATCTTGCGGGCCGTCTTGCTGGCCAGAATCCGGGTGTTGCTCAGAGTCGGAGGCTGCAATAAGGAAACAGTCATTAACCCTTGCAATGCAGAATATAATGGTATAAGATCAGGGGGGAGAGGCAGAGACGCTCACCGTGTTCTCCTTGTCGACCAGCGACATGTTCTTCATTGGAGAGACATTCTCGTTGATATCAGAGAAGGGTTTGCGGGAGGACAGCATGGTGATGACGGGAGTAGCAGCTGGGCGCACACCGGAGGATGAATGTACACTGCAGGGGAAGATGATTGCGCGCTGACCGGACACCGCTATTTAAGCCCTGTTTGCATTTGGCGCCAGGAAAGCTCAGCCAATCAGGAATAAGACAAGCTGCCAGCGCTGAAAGCTGATTGGACGAGAGCGCTAGGTTCTGAAAGAAGGGGGAATCCAAAGCCAGCCAATCAGAAGAGCTGGAGGGAGAGACAGCTGTTAGCAAATTCCGAGCATAAAAAGTGCGCCCTTTTTACACAATAGAGGTGAGGTAAATATGAATCATATAGTGAAGGGCTGTGTATGTGTCTATAGGTGTGCGGCCCCTATAAGACTGCAGTATATAGCAACGCTTATACACGCATCCACAATGCAGTGGGGACTGAGGTTACACAACTTGAGGTAACACTAAAATGGAGAATGGTGATTATAAAACTGCTTTATTTACATGGGTTTACAAAGGGCTCATAAGGCTGAATACACACATTGCATATTAGCTGTATACTGCATAGGAAGATATAAGTACACTGTACAGGAAGATGTACACTGTATAGGAAGGTAGACTGCAGATATAAGTCAGAATTACACAAAAATCCTCACAGATATGCACAGAAAACCTGTATATAGGTCATTCATGTGTCCATGTAGTCTAAGGTTAGAGTGACGCCACAATGTGTGTCTCACGACTGACGCTAGGTTCACACCTGCGTTCTGGTCTCTGTTCTGTGGTTTCCGTCTTCTGCATGCAAGAAGACGGAAACCACAGACCGGGTCCAGCGGTGAGCGTTTTATGCTCTCCACCGCGAAACCGTTTTTTTAATCCGGACACAGAGCACTGCATGTCCGACTGTGTCCGGATTTAAAAACCCGGTTTCGCGTCGGAGAGCATAAAACACGCTCACGGCTGGACATCTTTCTCACCCATTCAAATGAATGGGTATGAAAGAGTCCTGCAGGTTTCCGTCTCCTTCCTCTGTTTTATGCAGGACGGAGACCAGGCGCAGATGTGAACGAGCCCTAAGCCCGTGTTCCCAGTACCGTGATTCATGTCCTTCTTTATATAGGACAGCAACGGACATTAAAGCGGTTGTGCCGTTCTATAAACCGATCTCCTATCCACAGGACAGAGAATAAGTGTGCTAAGAAGGAAGGGGGGGACCCAAAGTCCTCCTAAAACAGAAAACAAACCCCACGTTGCAGAGACGCAGATCTTTTTTTGTTGCAGATTGTGCTGTGGTTTTTTGAGCCAAAGCCAGGAGTGGATTCAGCAGAAGGAAGAAGTATAAGGACTCCATTTATATTTCTCATTCCTTTTGCAGCCACTCATCTTAGGGGGCGTTCACACTACCGTCGGTGTCCGACATGTAGTGTCCGCTCAAAATCTGTCACGGACACTAGCTGTGTCCGTGACACCTGTCATTCACTTAATGAGCATCAGGTGCGTTCTTTTGCACTCCGTGCCCGTCCTTCCCTGTCTGCAAGTGAAGATGTCCGACTTCTCAAGCAGACAGAAAAACCCGACATGTAGGGTTCTTCTGTCCGCTTGAGAAGTCGGACATCTTTACATGCGGACAGTGAAAGACAGGCACGGAGTGCAAAAGAACGCACCCGATACCCATTTAAGTGAATGACAGGTGTCACGGACACAGCTAGTGTCTGCTCCTAATGTCCGTGACAGATTTTGAGTGGACACTACCTGTCGGACACAGACGGTAGTGTGAACGCTCCCTTAGGCTCAAAAATCTGTAACAAAATCTGCAAAAAAAAAAAAGCTGCGTTTCTGCAACGTCGGGCCTCAGCTTTAATCCTCCTTGTGAATAGAGTACTAGTAAGCTCGCACGAGTGTTCACTTCTATGGGGATGTACTTTCCGCAGCCCCTTTGACTTGAATGGACGGTCAGTCACGCAAGCGCACTGGCCCTGCATTCACAAGGAGACCTAAGGGCTCGTTCACACCGGGGGCAGATTTTGGCACTGAGAGTGACATGGGGAGCCGCATCACTCTCAGCTCAAAAACCCGCCTGCGTCTTCCCCCTCCGGAGTCGGCTCAAGTGAATGGGCCGAATCCGGAGGTTGCTGCTGCCAGGCGGAAGCATAAAGAAAGGGCAGCATGCCGCTAGCGGAAAAATGAACGCTAGTGGTCTCCATAGACCACCATTGTATGGAGACGGATTTTGAGGCAAAAATCCACTGTCAAAATCCGCCTCCTTGCCCCCATGTGAACTAGCCCTTAGGAGGACTTTTAGGGCTAGTTCACATGGGGCCAAAAGGGCGGATTTTGACAGCGGAATCCACATCATTTACAATGGTGGTCTATGGAGACCACTAGCGTTCTTTTTTCCGCTATCGGCAACTGGGAAGAACCGCAATGTGTTGCCACTGCAGTTTTTCCTGCAGTGCTTTTTTTTTTTTTTTTTTCTGCGGGACGCCCCATGGAGCCCTAGTGTAAAATAGCGTGACAAAAAAGTTCTAGAATTTTAATGCAACACAATATCAAACAAGATTAGAGTTTCAGGGTTGCTACGCAACTCCAGTAACTTATTCCCTTTTCTATACATACGGTATAAGCTGTTCTCTGTGACAGCCCCATTAGTTTGGATGTATTACATTTGCACTATGCAGCCCCAGAAATATAATTGTCAGTTGTAGGCTTTGTTGTAGGCTGAAGTAACTGGACTCCCGCCACAACTTTAAAAGATCACGTGACTGACAGCAGTGCGCGCCACAGGCAAAGCCTTTCCTTTGGCGCGCTAATAGCTTGTTCGAACCGTCGCTTCCTATTGGCTGAGAATGAGTCGGCAACATTCCATCCTCCAATAAGCGCCAGCTTCAGTGTCACGTGTGTCTGCGTCCCAGACCTCGTTTTCGTTTTACGTCACTGCTGGGCGGAACTGATTAATTAAATGTTTCCCGCGTCCTTTTGACTGAAGATAGTGTCAAATTATGGCGTGAATGCAGTTGTGTGTGTGAAGGAGACATTAGTGGGCAAGGAGGACGGGGAGGCTGCGGGGCCGCTAGTCTGGGTTATTGGTTATAGTGTGTATAATTTATGCAATCTACAAGCTGTAGGACTACAAGTACCAGTATGCTCTTATGCAGGTGTCCGTTTTGATTCAACCTAGTTGGGTTTGTTGGTTTTCTGTTTTTAAAGTGCAGTTTGTGAAGCTGAAAACATAATTGACTTTAAAATAAAGTGTATATATATATATATATATACACACACACACACAAATGTCTGTCTGAATAAAGCATAAGGCTATCAACATGACCATGATGTTCTTCATGCTAAATTTACATCTAACGTGGAATAGTTTTTTTCATATACATACATATACACACACACACACACAGCCACTGGTCTGTCTTTGGTAGTTTTGATGGACCAAAGGAAAAAAAAACAAAAAACTTCCACATGGGATGTAAATTTAGCATGAAGAACATCGTGGTCATGTTGATATAGCCTTATGCTGTATTCAGACAGACATTTTTTATCTGTGTGCAGACAATAGACTGCAAACAGACCCACAGTAGTGCAGCAATTCACACATCTGTTCTTCCACATACTGAGCGAGCTTGTAGCATGCACTATATTTTAGCATGTATAGGATGTGGCCTTGGAGACAGTTGTTACTGTTTTGGATTTGTCTTTAAAGAGAACCTTTCATGCCCTCTGACATTGGCAGTACATGTTATATAACGCCAAAAACTGATAGTGCCCTAAATACAGAGGGCTGTCAATATTGCCGCTACTTGCCCCGGTTGCAGAGATAACAGAGCTGTTTGTAAGGATGATGCAGTGGTATTGATACAGAAACAGCTTTGCATCCTCGCTGGGTGGTGAGGAACACCTTCCCCCATGACGGTAGACCTCTATAGCCTTGTACTGTGTACTGTCAGCTTACTATAGGTATATAGCACTGGCAGTGTCATGAAGTGTACTCTTTATAGCCCATATTCACATAACTGTGTCAGTTTCTCAGCGGTTCAAAAACTTCTGTTTTTGCCAGCCAAGTGTCATCCGATTTACATCAGGTTTTAAACAGTGTTACAACAGATGAACTTCATTGTTTTTTATTTTTTTTTACCCAACCATTTTTTGTGTCCATCATTCACTCATTGTTCTTAAAACTGACATTTATCCATGGACATACGGACTGAATACTAAAGTCGGCAGTGTTTCACATAAGCAGTGTGGATAATTTTATTTTTTTATACATCCATGCAAATTTTGCTTTAAGTATTGTACCCTTGATGATCATTTTGAGTCGGCCCAATATAAAGTAATGATAAACTTGTTACATTTTTGCATCTATAGTGACTCTATAAATAGGACTTTGATACTAAGTAATATAAAAATGTAACAATAACACATTCATTTTATAACAAGTAAATATGTCCCGTGTCTGGTCATTATTAGCGTGCCTGTGTTCTTACAGGGTGTGACTGTGCCGACATGCCCTGAAGACTGGGATCTGTTTATAGTCTCTTCTATGTGGGCTGAATACCGGGTATTTTTGAGAAATTGCATAGAGCTTGCCTGCCTGCCTCCCATCCCCCCTCCACCTTCCCTCTCACAGTTTGCACAATGCCCTAGTGTAAGATCAGCTGCTCCTTTCACATTTCTACACTTTTTTTTGTTCATATGCCATTATTGTTGGCCCTGTATATGGTTTAGTTTTGCATATTATAAGTGCAGCGTCTGACCTTGGATTTTCTATTTAGGATATAGGAATGAAATTGTAAAAATTCCAGAACAAAATGAAAAAGGCATCAAAAAAAGAATTAAATATTTCATGCAAGTCTATCTGGTGCTGTTCCTATTCACAGGAAGCAAAACTGCTGCAGAACAGACAGCAACTTTCCATTTCATCCAATGGGGTTTAAACACATTGGAGCAGATATTCAGTGGCAGAAATTTCCATATCAAGTTAGTCAAATGTGAATGTATTCTGACAGCCTGAACTAAGATCTAAAGATCTCATTGCTGCAGGCAGCTTATGCACAATGTGTGCTCTGCCCAACCCTGCTGGGGCGGGCAACAAGAGCAGCCACCTGTCCACTTATGTAACACATTGTCCCTGCTTTTCAACTATTCAGGCTTTGTGTTGAATAATCTCTATGCAGTTAGTATGGATATGAGGAGATGCCCCCCATCATTACCCCTTCACCAACAACAGGGACAAAGCTGTATACAAAAAACTATGTTCGCTACATGCAGCAACATCATTGGTTTCCCATATAAACATGTTAAGGCAAAAGCTATACATTGATGAAAAGCTGTGGTGGGTTATTTTGTTGCATTTTTTTAACTAAAAGCAGAACTGGATTTACCAGACAAGATAAGTATAAGTCTATGCTTTATATATCTTTTCAAGCCACTGTTTTGGTTTTACATAATGCAGCAAAAAATCCATCTTTTTCTCTAAATGTGGCCTTAGACCCCATGTGCATTAGAGTTTGCATCAGAGTTGGGGCCGAGTTTGCAGTGGAATGCAGTAAGATGACACTCCTGTTTCCACCGCGGGCAAATCACAGCTTTAGGGTAAGTTCACACAGTGTATTTTGGACCGGCACCTGGGGGGGGGAGGAAGCTGTGTGTACATGGGGTCTCAGCCTTAAACTTTTAGTGCATAGCCACATCTCAGTAACTGAACCCATTACATTGGAAAATCTGGGCCATACATTAGCCTGTCCCAAACCCAGTCAGGAGACTAGAACTCCTTGAATCCTAGTGATATATGATGCTGAGAGTCCCTGCCTGCTGATATCTTTTCTGTCTCACGCTGTATATAGTATGGAAAGTGAAGCTGCGGAAGGCAGGTATTCCCAGCACCATATCACTGTGATGCAACAAGTGTTGGCCTCCTAACTGACCGGGTTTATGTCAGGAAATCCAGTCATGTAAATTATGAAACAACTTTTCTTAAATGAACAGTACATGTGAGTATCGTAATATACCTTAAGTAATTCTGTTTCCTTTTCCATTTATCAGGCTGCTCCTTCTTATCAGTCTGTTTGCATAAGCTACACACTATCCAGCTCACACACAGAACAATATGGAGAGAGAAGGGGGAGGAGCTGGATGATAATTGATTTATTGTCTCATTCTTTGCACTGGTTGCCTGTTCTCTCTAGCATGGTTGTATTCAGGCTGAAGCCCACATGGCGTGAAAACGGCGGCGTTTTACAGTCCCTGCAAAGTGGATGGGATTTTTACCTAATCCCATCCATACATTGCAGAAAGATACCCGCAACGGAAATGCTGTGACTTCAAAAACTGTTGCGTTTTTGCAAACCACAGCTTGTCAATTATACCTATGGAAATGCCGGTGGTTTCTCTACAAGTATAATTGAAGGAGAACGTCCATAACTGTGCTTTTTGTTTTTTGCTGTGGAGCTTTAACCTAAAAGAGTGTTCTCTATAGACAGATGTGTGAAAAGTAACTCTGCTTGGTAAATGCAGAAGTAAACATATTTTGTAAATATGAAGGTTTTTTTTTTTTGTTTTTTTATAATTGGAGGTACACTTTAAGGTGGGGGTATGAAGCTGTGAAGTCAAAAATGCATTGTAAAAAGGTGGGGGATCCATAGTAAAATTGAGCGGTAAAGTGCAGCTACAAGTACAATACCCTTAGTAGTAAATGTGAAAAAGTTTTTTCTGAAACATTTTGGTTGCAGACTTTTATTTGGAGCCTTCATCTAAGGTCGGTTGCAGACGATCATGTGCTGCCAGCCATGAATTAAAGAGACTGACTGTTCACAGAGGACAACACGAATGTCCCCCATGTACCACCCATGCGCGGACAGAGTTTCTGCGGCTCCTTTAATTAAATGAGTAAGAACCACAGCACGGGCCGCAATATAGGACAGGAATAGGACCCGTTCTATATTTTGCAGCCTGGACTGTCAACCATCACATGTGACTGTGTGATTCACAGTCCTGTGTACAGACCCATAGAAATGAATGGGTCAGTGTGCTATCCAGGAAATACACAGATGGTACACTGATCCACGGATAGTGGAAAAAAAAAAACTAGTGGAACTCATTGAAATCAATGGGAGGTTTTTTTTCAGCGCGGAAAATTCAGTGCCAAATAAAGCATCATTTTCCTCAGTGTTAATGGACCCTAAGGGTGTATTCACACTGAGTAAACGCTAGCTTATTCTGAACGTAAAACACGTTCAGAATAAGCGGCGTCTAAAGCAGCTCCATTCGTTTCTATGGGAGCGGGGATACGAGCGCTCCCCATAGAAATGAATGGGCTGCTTCTTTCACTCCGTGCAGTCCCATTGAAGTGAATGGGGAGTGCCGGCGTGTACGCTCCGGCATGAGCAGAGCTTGCCGTATACGCCGGCACTCCCCATTCACTTCAATGGGACTGCACGGAGTGAAAGAAGCAGCCCATTCATTTCTATGGGGAGCGCTCGTATCCCCGCTCCCATAGAAATGAATGGAGCTGCTTTAGACGCCGCTTATTCTGAACGTGTTTTACGTTCAGAATAAGCTAGCGTTTACTCAGTGTGAATTCACTCTAAGAGTGCATTCACACTGAGTATACGCCGATTGATTCTGAATGTTAAAACACGTTCAGAATCAGCGCGTACAAAGCAGATCCCTTTCATTTCAATGGGAGCTGGCATACGTGCACTCCCCTTTGAAATGAATGGGCTGCTTTTTTTTTCCCCCTATTCCTTTCAATGTAATACGCACGTGTTTTAACCTTCAGAATCATTCAGCGTTTACTCAGTGTGAATGCACCCTTAGTGTGAGGAGTAGAGCTAGCCGTACACGCGAGCACATCCCATTCACTTCAATGGGAGTGCTCGTAGTGAAAAAAGCAACCCATTCATTTATATGGGGAGCGCTCGTATGCCGGCTCCCATAGACATGAATGGGAACTGCTTTATAAGCCGCTGATTCTGAACGTGTTTTACGTTCAGAATAGGCTGGCGTTTACGTAGTGTGAATTCACCCTAAGGTGTAAGCTGTTAGTCAAAATTTTGCTGACAGGTTTGACCCTTGATTTCTTATGTAGGAGCACTTGAGATAAGGATATTTGTAAAGTATATAAATATTTAATGATTGGATGTTACATGAATCTGATCAGTTTGAAGGTCAGCTTTGGTTTAGGGTGTGCCTAAAGCTTTATGGTTTCTGTTTCCAGGAAGGAAGTGTTAATGTAGTGCAGACTTTGTGACTGTAAGATATTATAACACTGGTTACCAGTGATGACATAAGTGACAAGTTTTAGTTTAAATGACAGATTGGTCAATATGTCAGGTGTTAAATGTTACAAAATTTTACCTTAAGTTGTGTTCACACTAAAGTAGCCTCATTTGCTTGGGTTCTGGATTTTTTTACCTGATCCTATTGTCAGTGGGAACCACTAGAATACCATAGGGTGTATTCACACGGAGTAACGTGCCGCAAGATGTGGCACATATACGCCGTGTGAGATTTTGAGCGCCGTATACGCTCCCATTGATTTCAATAGGAGCCTGGATCGTATACGCCGTGTTATTTTGCGCCCGTGATTTTGCGGTTTTGAAATCAATGGGAGCGTATACGTGCCAGGTCACGCGGCACGTTACTCCGTGTGAATGCACCCTTAGGGTATGTTCACAGTTTTTTGCAGGCAAATCTTGAGGCGGATTCCACGTCAAAATCCGCCTGCAAAAATAGCTCCCATTGACTTTTTTTTTTTTTTTTTCAGCTAGCTAGTAGCGTAAAAAAGAACCAACATGACCTATCTTGCCATGGATTTCGCAGCATCCGTGGCACAAAACATGCTCCTGTTTAGGCCAATTGCTTCTGACCTAATTAGGAGTGGAATGTCGCGACTGAATGCCAGTGCACTGCATCAGCATCCAATTGCAGCTAGCCTTGCGGAAGTTCACACGGCAGAATTTGGTTTCCACCGTGTGAACATACTCTTTGACCTGTCATAGGTCCATTTTGTTTGTTTTTTTAATTTTCCATTTAAAGAATCAAGTTTTCACATTGACCACTAGATGCGACACGGTCAGCTTTGCCATACATACCGGTACTGGGACAGGTCAGGAGAGTAGTCTCAGTATTAGCTCTAATTCACTGTTAGAGACGATACAATTCCAATCCACTCCAGGTTTCTTGTTCACGACAACACAGTATAGCAATTTAACAGTGGTTGGCTGTCAATAGCAGGACACGTAATGAGCACCATGATACCAAATTTCCTTCTGCAAAGCGTCTGGAATGGTATAGGCTATATATACTGGATGGAGGACAAGGAAACTGGGAGGCGAATCAAACAATCTTTTCTATCGGTGGTCTGTCTGGAGCCTGTTTCCCAATGTACATGACCACTTAACAAGTAGGTCACAATGGCAGACAGTTAGTTGAAGTGACTGTCCTGTTAGTTCAATGATGCACCCCTTACAAAGTCAGTCAACTGGGCAAAATATCTTTGAATGTGCCGTAGTGGACACTCCACAATACCCAAAATTAACCTTTGAGAGGCTTTTTATAGGACAATAAGGAAGCACTTTTGCGCCCTCTAGTGGCAAGACCCAGTGTCTAATAAGATTGTGATAATTTACATATCTGTCTGAGACATAACTGCAGTAGTCCCAGTGTAACAGCAAGCTGACATGTCTATCTGGGTATATTCTGTTTGTCAATTCTGCTATATTTTATACCCTTTCCATAGGAATAACAGCAGAAAAATACACTTTTCCCCCCACATTTTCTTGTAAACTTTTCCAGGAATTCCACTTCATTATTTCTCAGGGTTAATGGGGCATCTCGTGGTTCTGATAATGATGTATTTTTGCCAAGGGCGTTTCATGGAGTGTATCTTACCAGTGATGAATCATCTAAGAAGAATGTCATTAGAAACCTGCTAATAGGATTCAGATAGGAGTTGGGCACAGATCCCGATGATGTTGAAAGATCACACCAGCGATCAAACTGGGGCTTGTGGGCGTAATATAGACTGTACAATATGGGCATAATATGGCCGTCTGGATTGAGCCTAAGGGTAAGTAACCTACTACCTGGGTATCGACTAGTTGTTGTAATTTTGGGTCATTAGGCCTGCGATTTGTCTCAAACTTTCTCCTGTATATTACGGAAACATTCAAGACATCAGAATTGAGACTAATGGTAAGTAATTTTGGGTCACTAGACCTGCGGTCAATCTGGGACTTCTATAGTCTATACAGCTACAGTAGGAACACACTACAGATGTCTGAACTAAGGCTAAGGCCCCACGGGCCAGAAACGCCTCACTAAAGCGCTGCAGGAACAACCGCGGCGTGCATGCATCACAGTTCTTCCAGCAGTGCTTTGAACAGAAAGTTCACCGAGTTTTCCTCCGCAGACTTTCTGTTGCAATTATCTCTACAGGAAAGCCGCTGGCATTTCTGGCCCGTGGGGCCCTGGCCTAAAGGTAAGTAACCTACTGCGCAGCACAGATGCTTATGATGTAAGTTTGGGTCATTAGACCTGCGGTGAATCAGGGACTGAAGTATAGATTGTACAATATGGACTCACTAAGGCTCTCTGAATAGAGCCTAAAGGTAAGTAACCTACAGTATTGTCTGATCATTGGCTTTTGTTTTCTGGTTCCATTTTTCTTTTCTCCAGTGAATGATCAGACAACGCTCCAACCCTTCGGTAATGTTTTATCTACTTGGTTTCAATTCATAGAGAGGTTTTTTAATTTTTAACAATGATTACCATTGAATCAACAATGTAAGGTCTGCTGGATGATACTGAAGTGTAAAGTTACCCAATCTAGTATTAACCACAAAGTATTAGAAGTTGATGGCATATCCACTGCAAACTGATTGGTAGCCATGCATTATATATCCAGGCTCACACAACCTCACTTTTTCAGACCTCTGGCTTTCTCTAGTGCACACATCTGATCAGTGCAGGAATTAGGTTTGTTCCACTAAAGCAGGGGTAGGGAACGTACGGCTCTCCAGCTGTTGCAAACCTACAACTCCCAGCATGCATACTTGCTCTGCTGTTCTTGGAACTCCCATGGAAGTGAATGGAGCATGCTGGGAGTTGTAGTTTCACAGCAGCTGGAGAGCCAAAGGTTCCCTACCACTGCACTAAAGTGTCATCCGCCTGAATCTTTATTTATTCAAGCCCTCAAGGACACAGCTGAAAAGTACGTTCACTTCTTCCTGCTGGTGACATTTTTTGATTTTCGATTTTGACTCCCCGCCTTTCCAACCCCATAATCCCCCCCCCCCATTCACAGAGCCATATTAGGGCTTAATTGCTTGCAGGACAAATTGTTCTTTATAATAGTACCATTTATTATTCTGCACACGTACGCGCTGGGAAAATGAAAATAAAAATCAGATTTAGGTGGAACTGGAGAAAAATTCAATTTGTGTGACTTTTTTTTTTTTTTTTTTTTTTTTTTTTTACAGGTTTTGTTTTTACGGTTTTCACTGTGCAGCCAAATTAACATGTCATCTATATTTAACCCCTGTAGCAAAGATTATTTACTATGTAATATATATATATATATATATATATATATATATATATATATATATATATATTGTACGGGGATGCATAGAGCGTTTTTTGGGGAGGTTTTTTGTTCAAATTTTTAGCAGTGGTGAAAAAAAATTATTTATTTTTTACCTGCTATTTACCATATAGGAAACAGGCGTTGTCAGACACAAGAATGCCTAATGTGTAGGTGTTTCAGAATATTTAAGTACTTTTATGTGTGTTCTAGAAAAAGGGAGGGATTTTTAATTTTTTTTAATTGCATTTATTAGACTCCCTAAGGGGTCTGATGACTCATGCAATACATTATAATACCAATGCATTTTAAAATATCAGATCTCTGTACTCTGCATTCATATATTTGTAGATTGTCCAAACTGAACAACCCCAAGTGCACCTCTAAGTGTCTCTCAGATGGGGGTTCCAGTTCTGGTACCTACATAAAATTACAAGAATGGAGGTTTTATGTCCCCTCATTTGTACAGACTGGCAGTCAGGCATGTGCGCTGCCACTCCAGCAAAGGTGGAGCAACAGGTAAAAATAATAGTGACAATGTTCAAAAAGAAATCTAAATCCCATAAATATTTGGCGTGACCTTTGCCTTCCTTCAAAAACTGTCTACAAGTACCGAGAACAATTGATGGAACTCAGCACAGAGGTTGTTCCCGCCATCTTGGTGAACTAAGCCCAGATTTCTGTGGATGTAGGCTTGCTCCAATCCTTCTGTCTCTTCATGTCATCCCAGACAGACTGGATGATGAGATCAGGGCTCTGTGGGGGCGGTATCATCACTTCCAGGACTCCTCCCCCAAAGGGCAAAGGTCACACCAAATATTGATGGGATTTATTCTTCAGTCACTTCATTTTGTTTATTTACAGAAGTAAACTATTAACATTTCTATTTTTTTTTTTTTGCAGCATTTTGCCAACCATTACCTAGTTGTTGCCCAGTACTGTAGCTGTACACGTCACTTTATATCACTGAGGGCCGTGAATCCTGGAGCAGATCTGCGTCTTCGAACTTGAGAAACAGAGGTCCTGTTATTACCAGCTATTGGCAAGTTTTTACCACCAGTATCCGGATTGTTCTACTAGGCTGGGCTATCAATAGGGCCACTGGCATCCAACATCACTGAACTACAACAGCTGTATTGTGTCTGTGAGCACAGAACACACATTCATTACATGATTTTGGGGAAAAGGATTGTTGATGTAACCTTTGCTCTGAATTCAGATGCTATGCTCTGAAACGTCTCCTTGTCTGGAATGGGATTACATAGTTTTTTTTATGTGGATTTTGCTTTCAACTGCACACAATAGGGCAGGTAAACACTATGGGGAAAATTTATTAAGACTTGTGTTTCGTACGCCAGTCTTAATAATTGGCCTGTTTGGTGCAGGTGACGGGCGATTGTTTTATTTTTTTTATTTATTTTTTTTTTAAGAGGTTGCAAACTCTTCATAGATCTGTCTGCTGTCCCTGAGCCAGAATGAAAATCTACATCGGTTACAAACTGACATAGATTTCCTTTGTAACTCACCAGAAAACTGAGGGCGAGGTGTGCACCCATCAATTTCCTGGCTTAGAGGGAATGATGGATTTGCCCCAATAAAAGTTGTGTTTACACTTGTATCAAGTTACTAGTCTGTTTAGTCACAAGAGTAGAAAACCCAAATTTAGGCTTAGGCCAAACATTGCAGAAACGCAGCATTTTTGACAAGATCAAGCAGGTCCCTTATTTTTTTCAGAATCAGGACAGACTCTGAATCAGTGGCAAATTCTACCATGTGAACATATCCTTACTGAGCCAAGCAGTATTTTATTCTGCCAAGAGGCAAGCATCCTAAAACTTCTGTCTGCAGATGAGTGCCCGGTTTGGCTTCCATCTTACCAACGTTGCAAGACCTGTGAAAGGGTCAGATATTGACTTATAGGATAGTTAGTTTTCAACAGGCAGATATAGAGTCAGAACTTTTTCACTACTTTGCATGTCTGTCTCCCAGACAAGTATTTCATTGCCTAACAGACTCCTTACCCTTCCATGGTAGTCTCCTCAAGGAGAAACAGAACCCCCAACGTATATAAAATAGTTTATGTAAATGAGCAGCCTGTTACACTAAGGGCGTCTCCGGTGCTCCTGCCCCTTGCATTTTGACTGGATACTCATGTGAAAATGACTGGGAAAGGCAGAGATGCCAGTGTCTCACCTGGCCCTGTATTGTTGCAGTCACGCCATGATTTGCAGTATCAAGACCAGGCAAGACCTCGGCCTCTCTGTCTGGTCCTGTCATTCTCACATAATCAGTGCCAAGGAAGTCAGTCAAGGTGCAAGGGAGACTCCCTCAGTGCTCCAGGCTGCTCATACACAAACTATTTTATAAACATATCTTTGCACTGGAGGACTGAATTTCTAAAAGAAGACCAACAATACATTAAGGTGGCCCCAAAGTATCCTTCACCTTAATCCTCCATTTCTGGTGACTGACTCCCTTTAATGTTATCGCTGCCAAATAGTAACATAACATGCAGTTCCTTCTTATGACCAGTAGAGGTCACAGTTTAGTGTACAATTTTGTCAGACTGTTGTACCATCATACTGTGATCTATAAGATTCCAAAAAGGACATGGTTTTTCTGCTTTCCACAAGTGAGATTTATTCCTGCGTGCGGCAAAAATATGGATTTGAAGCATAGAAAATATGATACTAAAATGTGAAAATATCGCAACTTACACTAGCAACTTCACACTAGCTCCCGGAGTCTGTTCTCAGCTTTCAGTCTTCTGCATGCAGAAGACGGAAACCTGTCAGACCGGGTCCGGCCATGAGTGCCAGTGAGCATTTTATGCTCTCCACCGCGAAACCGGTTTTTATTACACCGGACTCAGAGTACTGCATGTCTGACTCTGTGTCCGATTTTAAAAAAACCTTTCACGGCGGAGAGCATAAAACGCTCACCAGCGCTCACGGCTGGACATCTTTCAAACCCATTCAAATGAATGAGTATGAAAGAGTCCTGCAGGTTTCCGTCTCCTGCCTCTGTTTTGTGCAGGAAACGGAAACCTGCAGAATGGAGACCCGGGCGCAGATGTGAATGAGCCCTAAGAAGGAGAGGAGGCAGAACACAACCTGTATCATACCAGGTACTGATCCTCTAACTAAGCCAGAACGGTCAGTGTTGTCACACCTGAAGTTCCTAATGTGAAATTTCGATACTAAAAGTTGCATGCATTCTTCTTGGGCTGAGTTCACATATCACCATTTTGTCCAGTTGTCTTATGCCCATGTATAGTCGGACCTCGATAGCCTAAAACTGGACAAGGCCTCAGTCCTGTCAACAAACTAGATTGAAAAATGCTGCAGTTAAAGGGGTTATGACACAAAGTGTATTTATTTTCTACCTATAGGATAAATCCAGAGCACACTCATCTCTGGTGCTCCCATTGAAGTGAAGTATGGATGCCTCCGTGAATGGACACGCCAACATTCAGCCCGGCTACAGTCAGGATAGATTCACAACCAGGCAGTAGTGTAAGTATCGCCTGCCACAGGGCCCTCAACCTTAGGGGGCCCCCTGTTTTTTTTTTGTTTATTTGTTTTGTTTTTTTAATAGGCAGTTACCTGCTGGAGTAACCCCAACAGGTAACAGGCCCCATTTACTTAGCGATTCCCATTCCTGCTCACGGCCACCTCAGCTTCTTCTTCTGCCCTCTGGGGGCCCCGTGCATTTGATATCATGTCACCTGGGCCCCCTGGAGGGAAGAAAGGGAAGTGGAGGCAACCATGAGCTGGAGCGGAGATCAGTATGTAAGGCAGTGGGCCCTTAGCAAGAGTATTTGTTGAGCAAACCCCAACAAATACTGCCATTATTATACTCTGGGGTCTCTTCAAACCCAGAGTATAATGATCAGAGGCCCAGGGAAGGTGAGAGAACATAAAAACCAGTTACTCACCTCTCTGGCATGACTCCATGCAGTCTTTGGCTTTTTAATTTTGTTTCTTTTATTTTCAGACGCCCTAGGGATCTGATGTGTAGTTCAATATACTGCAAGGCTAATACATTAATAGAACTGTGTTGAAGACAGGAGTTGTAAGCCTTCAATTGGCTCCCCCATGTCTAGGCAATAATATACGCCTGATGTTGGGAAAGGGTTAAATGTATACAGTCTGTTACTACATTACAAACCAACACACTAACATCTTTATGACTTAAAGTTTAATGGTGATCTGATGGAGAAGAAACATTTTCCAACTCACTGCCTTGTCCTGGATACATTACTGGTTTAATATTAACCCATGAAATAATAGTGACCTTCACACAGGCCAGCACCGTCCTTGTGAAATCGCACTACACAGTGACACATTGTTATATGTCCTGCACCGAGTCTCTGATCACTCCCTGTCCAAGACTAGTCCACATAAAATCCTAAACCTTTTGTGTGCAAAAAGATTTGCATGGAGATATTGCAACTACATAGGAATGATCTCAGTCACAGACAGGTGGCGCTAGTGTGCTCCTCTCTAATATAAGTGAATGGTAAATGTCACACAGAATTGGTGATGTATTTCTATTACGTTGCATTATTGTTGCAGTCGGTGGGGCAGATTTACTATTGTAATTCCGACAAGACTTCTGACACATGTAGTTTGAGCTAAATATTTATCCAATATATTAGACATAGGGGGATGTGGCTAACCAAAATACACCAAAGTTTTGATGTAAAATTCTACCAGCTAAGAGGTGGTTTAAAGCTACACCAGATTTATCATATTTTCAACATACACACAGTCTACAAAGTAGCAGCTCTGCAGGGAATTGCAGCTTTGTCCAATTCACTTTAAAGCTAAGCCGCCCCTATATAGATGGCGTGCATGTAAACTAAGAGGAGGACCCCTTTAAACAGCTGATTAGTAGGGGCGCAGAGAGTCAGATCCCTGCAATCTGGTATTAAAAAAGACGGATAGATTCAAAGGGGTGTGGAGTACGGCTCAAAATAGAAGTCTATGGAGAAGGAAGGGGGAACAGTAAACAGGATCTGAGTTTTATAACTGGAAATTAAAAGGAAGTTTCTGTCTCGCCCCAAGTACTTTATTTACATAGTAAGTAGTACTCCAATGTGATCCTGCTAATACTTGTGTATCAGAGTTTAATGGAGGAAATTCTTCTGTACTTTGTGTGTACTGTATGGCTGAAATCAGAAGGGTTCCTATCAAGCTCCCGGGCCCCAATACAACAGGGCCCCCATTTACTATGTGCCATCTACAGTATAATACTGGTGTCTTCTTATATTGCAGAAAGGCCTTTGAGCCCCCTGAAGGTCCAAGGCCCTGTAGCGACTACTATCTCTACACCCCTATAGGTATGCCCCTGGCGGAAATCATAGAAGCTGGACTCCACAACACCAATTCTGATACGACAGAATTAGAGACAGAGCATGCAAAGCAAAAAGAAAAAAAAAAGAAGAGGATGCTACAGAGTAAGAGCGTTAATGAAGACAATCTCCTCTTCAGTGTTTGGTCTATGGCAGACATGATGGCAGCTAATCTCCACCTACCAACTCTAAGGTATCATGTATATCACAGAATGTGCTGACTGAGGGGAGTCCGATATCCCATTTCAATAATTATAGAGCAGGTTCCATCTTACTCCGAGAAATCAAAATGACTGCTAAAGTACACATCATATAATGACCAGAAGTACAGTATTACTTCTCATGTATACACACTGTACATTGATTTATACAAGCTTTGTTGAAAGGTTAGGTACACTTGAAGCATAACTATGTGTAGGCACTGGGTTTTTAAATCTTTTTGTAAAAGAATTTATTAAGAATTTTGTTAATTTTTAAGAGAAACTGTCTCTAAAGCAATAAACATGGAAGATTGATGGCAGAAAAAGACCACATGGCCCATCTGGTCTGTCCTTATGTCTATCCTGAGATCAAACTTTATCTTTATCCCAGACATATGATACTTATGCTAGGTCCGCATTTTGCTTTTTCTCCATAGATTTCAGTATAAAATTGGCAGAAACCCAGTGTACCCCATTATAGTGTATGGGGTCCACAGATAACCGCTTTTTAAGCCGATGGCTTTCCGTTTTTTGGGTCACCAAGTGGACCCAAGAAGGGAAACCACAATGCAAGTGTGAACCTAGAGTGAATGGTGAGAGCCAGGTACATGTGGCCACTTCTCCCTACACAATGGTCAAAAGATCTCAGACATTTATGGCATTACATGTGGGATACCAAGATGGGAATACCCCTTTGAAGCCTTAGTACTATTAGGTACAATGGCCTCATTCATTAAAACAGTTTGCGTGTATACTTCACCCAAGTCGGGTGTTCCTCAAATAAGGGGGAATTTCTAAAAGTGTAATTTTTTCTATGACCATTTTATGATTTTTTGCCTGTAGAACTTCACCGTTCCATCCAGGACTTAAAGGGGCTTACTTAGGTCTAACATCACAGCCAGGATATTGACTATCAGTCGAGAAAAGTTGGCACCGAGCAGGAATTCTCTCATATTTTCTTTTTAAAAGAGATAGCTGAATGAGTTTTTGTTCCCCGATCTCCAGGAAGCTCCAGGTCCGGGCCTGGAATGTACCAATTTAACACGAAACAATGGAAGTTTCAATCAACAACCACCAGGATACCAAGCAACAAGTGCATGTGAAAAGAGAGAGTGCGGGAATGGAGGATTTCCTTATATCAGTCTGATGGAGAGATCAAACATGGGTCAAAATGGAAGGGAGAAAAAAAAAAAAACAGTGCGTGAAAAAGACACATAAGAGAGACGTCTTAGGAGATGTCTTCTGTCAGGGAGTTCAATCAATCTTCTACTTTTAAGTAATATCTGGGGAAAAGTACATGCAAACTGTTGAAGGCAATGTCCACCTTGGCAACCTATTTTACACGATACATGGTAAGTGTCCATAGAGCCTCCTTGGCTATTTGGCTTCTGTCTGGCAGGTATATAGCAGTATACTATGCAATTCCATTCAATGGTATTCAGGAAAGGAAAAAAGTATACGCAGAATAGGGGACAAGTGATTGTAGGTGGGGGGAGGGGGTGTGACCATTAGGACCACCAGTGATCATGAGAACAGGGGCCTACAAGTTTCTCCAAGCGCTCCATGTGAATGGAGTGGATGTGCATGCGTGGCCATTCACTTTTATGGGACTTCTGGGATGGAGATTTCCAGCAATCTTATAGAAATGACTAAAGCGCTGGTCACACATACAGACTGCTGCTCCATTCATATGGATTACTAGCAGAAACTAGGAGTAAGGCCAGCCCCCGACAATACAGTGTCCTGAGGATAGGCCATAAAAATCTTAAGTCTGGACAACCCCTTTAATGGGTTAGTTTACAGGGTAGATACCTATAGATGGCACTAGAGAGACTTCTTAAAGAGAACCTTTCACCACCTCCAACTTCATCACTTTGTATCCTTCCATAGGTGATGCTCAACTTATTCTGGTGCAGTTGGAATTTTTTCTCTAGCCCTGAACCTTTCCAAGCAATCATTTCCGTTAGTTTCAGCACAATTATGAAGTATGTTGTCAAGTTGGGCGGCCCCTGTCTTTCTGTTCCAACCCTGGACAGCTCACCTGACACTAGAGAGCATAATTGTGCTGAACCTAACAAACGATTGCTCAGGAATGGTGGGGACTAGGGAAAAAGTTCCCACTGTGCCAGAATCAGTGAAGCGGCACCTATTGCAGCATGCAAAGACATGGAGGTGGTGAAAGGTCCTTTTTTAGGAGAGTTAACTTGCATCCCTTCAATCTAAACCTTGCTTCTTGCTAACTACAGATAGTAGGAGAAGGGGGTAGACCGTGTTGAATGGCGCACAAGTACAGGATCAGTCTGCTCGCAAGGTGTGTACAGGACAGAATCTGCTCACATGTTTTGCTTCCATCACAGGCTATTCATTCATCGCACAAGTGCTGTCTGCCATATGAAGGCATTGACGTTCCCACGTCCAGCCTCATATGTGCAGCACATTACTAAGGAGAACATTCCTCAGCCTTACTGTAAGTCATGTGTGTGGTGATAGCAGGAATACGAGTACAGAGGGAAGGCCTGCAAACACTCACATACTGAGTGCGAGTTGCCAGCCCATGTTACTATTACTCTTACTACTTTGCAGCAGTATAACATAAAACGTGTATGTTCTCACATTCTACTGACGCACAGGCTGCCAAAAAACAGGATCAAATCCAACTGGAAATTGATGTAGAAGAAAAGCGAATAACACTCCTTTCTTTGGGATCTGATCTTAGATTTCAGAAGTTAAAAACTTAGACAACAAATCTGTCTCACTGCACCCTGATCTGGATTTGTGACCCCGGCTATAGTCAGTATAGCAGCTGGACCTGTTCACCAGCCAAGGAGACTTAAAGGGGTTGTCCAGTTTCAGCAAATGTTATATTTTGTATAATGAAAGTTGTACAATATTCCAGTGTACTTTCTGTATCAATTCCTCTGCTTGCCGTCTGTTTACTTTGTACATCTGTTTACTTTCAGAGGATATAACTCAGTCCATGGTCATGTGGTAGGCCGGGTTTACATCTCCGTTTGGGGATTCCGGTCGCCTCTCTGAATTATGCGGAGAGAAAAGTCCCGCAAGCAGCACTTTTCTCTCTGCATTTTTCGTATGGAAACCACACGGAGCCCATTATAGTCTATGGGGTCCATGGGTTTCCAAAAGTAATCGCTTTTTTTATGCGGATTAGGTTTCCGATCAGGAGGTCCTCAAGCTGACCCCTGAATGGAAACCCATGTGCAGATGTCAACCGGGCCATAGAAACAAAACAAGGTGTACGATTTCATGCACTTATACCAGAAATACAAAAGTTCTTCTAGTGCTAGTGGCTCATTGTCAGACTTCACTGCTGTCAAGGGCCACAATAAAACTGACACTAGGTTCACACCACCGCTGACTGTCCATTGTTCTGGTCCCTCTGATATCGAGGAAATACACCTAAACATCACACTAGACAAATTTTTGGCGCACAGCTGTTTGCACCCAAAAATTTGACATTTAGTCCAATTTCTGACCTGCGGGAACTTTTGAAAAGAGTTATCGGGGCATGGTGACGTTGGGATGCCTCAGTCTGACCTGAAATTTATACCTGAACTTTACACCAGCCCCTGACCAGCTATAGGATGTCAGTTCTGCTACAGATGACCTCCTGTGGTGCTCTAGTTTTATTAAGAGGCCTGAGCTTACTTCTGGTGTATATGCTGCCAGCACTCACAATATTAGCACCGGCACACAATTTGCCAGTTGTAAAAGGGGTTGCCTGGCCCCAATTTCATATTTCATTCTGATGATCACTATGTGACCTGGGGGGGGGGTCTAGACCCCACACAGATCATCTAATCTGGCAATGGAAGGAGAGGTGATGCAGTCTGCTGCTATTCAAGTAATAGGGGCAGAGTTCTCCAGTACCACCGCTATACAGCAGCTCTGCTCTTATTACTTGCACAGGAGCAGTGTTACTTCCAGCACCAGGGGGCAGCCTTATCAGCTGATCTGAGAGGGGACTAGGTGTTAGACCCCCACAAATAACTTACTGATGGCCAATGGTATAAAATATGTGGCCAGACAATCCATTTAATAAATCTTCCCCCCAGTGTGTTTTACTTAGTACAGGATGTAGGTGTATAACACAGGGAATTGTTAGGTCTCTATGAGCATATGACAGTATCATTGCTACTTTAAAATAAAACTGAAGGTGTACAGTCTTACAGTGAACCCAAAACAGTGCCAGCTACTCGGTGTCTCTTTTGCATAGCCGTGACCGATTGCCATTTTTGTCTTTATGGAAGATGCACTTCTCTTCTAAGGCCTGGTTCACATCTACACATGAATTTTCGTTTGGGGACCCCCCCAACCGGAAACCTAATCTACATAAAAAGGCAGTTACCTTAGGAAACCCATGGACCCCATAAACTATAATGGGGTCCGTATGGTTTCCACATGAAAAATGGGGAGAGAAAAGTGCTGCTTACAGGACTTTTCTCTCCCCATTTTTCAGGCAGAGAGGGGAACAGAATGGCCCGAATGCAGAAGTGAACTGGGCCTAAGACATGAGCTGCCATCTATACCATCCTATAGCGGTAGTTCATTCTAAATATCAGAAACTTTTTTTTTTTTTAGTTGAGGCAAAGACAAGTGTAGGCCATATTTGGTCCCCAGTCCCCATTTTCACAAATACCTGTCGAACAGTCACTCTATGCCTCCATTCATATCATGTTTTTTTACACCAATTCACTGGGGGGTTTTTGTATTGTTTTTTGAAGGATATAAAATCTTAGTATACCATACTTCTGTGTTCACCAAAAAATCCAGACAAAAGCGGATCAATTTTTAATTTAAAAAAAAAAAAAAACATTGATGTTTTGCATCTGCTAAAAGGATGTAAAACACGTGATCTGAATAGAGCCCATGACTGGTTCAGCTTTTTCTGATACCATGTCTGAGTTATCTGCATCCATGGAAGAAGCGGAAGAAGTCCTGCAGCCTTCACAACAGGTAGTTAACCTTTCCATGCCCTAGCCCACCATGGATGCTATTGTTGACTCATTTACTGCCCTAACCCACCAGGCATGTTCTCATTAACCCCTTCACTTCTCTAGACCACAAACTATGTAACTATAAAACCCTTCATTGCCCTGCAACACCAGGGATGTCATTGAAAAACACCAAAACTGATTTGTTTATGTCCACCTCAGAGTATGGATATTGTATCAGTTATCCTTCAAAAATTGAGGTGAAAAACATTTTTTTAAACAAAGTTTCATCTCTGAAACACAAAATATCCATTAACGCTAGTTATATAACACTGCAGCAGAGCTTTGTCTGTGACTAGTGGATGGGGGTGAGAGGGAGCGGGTTATATAACCCACTGAAAGGCAATACTAATTGAAGCAATTGTTATATGGCACAAAGACGTGTAAAGAGCCATTGTGAGACAGGCAGAGAAGTGTTATGTCTAATCTCCAAGTAAAAATTATTCTAAACCAATAAGCACTCCAATATTATACATTGATGACCGAATCAGTTACAAAAGTCTATGAACCTTCGAGAGAGTCGGGCGAGGGAACAGTCAGCACTTTGGTCTATAGTGGATGAGAGACTGAGGTTATCTTATTCCTGTTGAAAGATAAAGATATTTCTATAAAAGCAACATTATTCTGCAGATTATATTGAATCAGAGTCCGTATTGACATCCAGGCCCACAATATTTTTCATAAAGTTCCAGTGTACACTTGCTGATCATGTAAGGGGACGTTCACACTACTTAAAGAAACCTAACTATGAGCTAGTCCCATGATCTGAGCTAATAAGACATTGACTGATATTTCTGTTTATTCTGGAAGTTTTTCCTGTATCTATTTTTCCATGAAGGCTTTAATAAATTTCCATGTTTTTATAAGAAGCCGAGTCCTCCAATAACGTTATCTTATGGGTCAACATGTGACTAAGAATTCATCCGAGTATATAGTATTTTACAGTTTCCCTATGGGGAAAAAGATCATAAGTGACCAGTGCAAAAACTCCAAACACATGAGGTTTTTGTTTGTTTTTTTAATTTGCTTGTGCTTCATTACTATACGCACGTGGACAAAATAGTTGGTATTCCTCGTTTAATGAAAGAAAAACCCACAGTGATCACAGAAATAACTTGAATCTGACAAAAGGAATAATAACCAAACTACATGTTGACAAGCCACAAAGCTTCTGGGAGAATGTCCTATGGACAGATGAGACAAAAATAGAACTTTTTGGCAAGGCACATCAGCTCTATGTTCACAAACGGAAAAATTAAGCATATCTTGAAAAAAACACGGTCCCTACTGTGAAACATGGAGGAGGTTATGTTATGTTCTGGGCAGTGGCGTAGCTACCGCCATAGCAGCAGAGGCAGCTGCCACAGGGCCCGGGACATTAGGGGCCCGGTGACAGCTGCTACCGCTGCTATCATTATACTCGGGGGTCTTTTCGGACCCCCGAGTATAATGATTGGCGGACCGGGAGAAGTAAGAAACACAAAAAACACTGATACTTACCTCTCCACGATCCTGCCAGGCCTCCTTCCTAGTTGTCTGACGTCACATGACCAGGCCTGCGTCCCGGGTCATGTGACGTCCAACGTCATTGAACAAGGACAGCAGCGGAGGCCCACAGCGTAGGAGCTGGGGGACAGGTAAGAAACAGTAGTTTTTTTATGTTTTTATTCCCCCGGGTCTCCTTATACTCTGATACTGTGTCCACAGTGGGACATAATACTGTGTGCAGGGGCCACTATGGGGGATAATACTGTGTGCAGGGGCCACTATGGGGGATAATACTGTGTGCAGGGGCCACTATGGGGGATAATACTGTGTGCAGGGGCCACTATGGGGGATAATACTGTGTGCAGGGGCCACTATGGGGGATAATACTGTGTGCAGGGGCCACTATGGGGTATAATACTGTGTGCAGGGGCCACTATGGGGTATAATACTGTGTGCAGGGGCCACTATGGGGGATAATACTGCGTGCAGGGGCCACTATGGGGGATAATACTGTGTGCAGGGGCCACTATGGGGGATAATACTGTTTGCAGGGGCCACTATGGGGGATAATAGAAGGCGCAGGAATGCGTAGGGGGGGGGGGGTCAGTCAAGGTCTTCGGGGTCGGTCGGGGGGGGGGGGGCATGTCAAAAGTTCGCCATGGGGCCCCGCCATTCCTAGTTACGCCACTGGTTCTGGGGCTGCTTTGCACAGGGTGTCTTGAATCTGTGCAAGGTACAATGAAATCTGAAGACCATCAAGGGATTCTAGAGAAAAATGTGCTGCTCAGTGTCAGAAAGCTTTGTCTCAGTCACAGGTCATGGGTCTTGCAACAGGATAATGACCCAAAACACAGCTAAAAAGCACCCAAGAATGGCTAAGGGGGTGTTCACACTACCATCTGTGTCCGACAGGTAGTGTCCGCTCCTAGTGTCCGCTCAAAATCTGGCACGGACATTAGGAGCGGACACTAACCGTGTCACCTGTCATTTAATTAAATGGGCATCGGGTGCGTTCATTTGCACTCCGTGCCCGTCCTTCCCTGTCCACATGTAAAGATGTCCGACTTCTCAAGCGGACAGAAAAACCCGACATGTAGGTTTTTTCTGTCCGCTTTTTTAAATTCTGTTGAAGTGAACAGCAATGTCTGACTTTCATTTGTTCATTTTCATAGAATTATTTATCACTTTTGTCAGATTCAAGTTATTTCTGTGACCATTGGGGTTATTTCTTTCATTAAACGAGGGGTACCAACAATTTTGTCCATGTGTGTATATGCTTGAGATCAGTATTATTGTGAGAACTTTCTTCAACATTTTGATCAGTACTGTATCCTCTGTGTAGTTAACGTACATTGTCATGCTGATAGTTTCCTGCTTAGGAATTGTCATAAGAACCTCCACTTATTTACACACCCATCATATCCTCAAGGATTCTACAAACACAAGAATTTTTAAAGCCGCATTTGTTCAGTCACCTACACATCATCCAGACCTGTGTTTCTGCAGAAAGACCCACTCTAGCACCACCTTCTGGAAGGTAGCTCCCTATAGATCAATGCCTGGTTTTCTAAGAAACCTAGTGACATTAACTGGGATTAGAGCCAAACCATAATATCTTTTCCAAAAGGAAAAGCAACCCATCTGCAGACAGCTGTTTTAAGGTTATTGGCAATCATAATAATATAATAATAATAAATGTTATTTATATAGTGCCAACATATTCCGCAGCACTGTACAATTTGTAGGGATGTGTAGGCCATCATCATTGTGAACCAGGTTTCTTAGATCTATATGAAGCTACCTTCCAAAAGATGGCGCTATAGCAGGTCTTTCCATCAAGGAGCTCTTATTTGCATATTCCTTTCCCAGAATTCCTTGTACAGCATGAATGGTCTGTAAGACTCTATACCAAGGCAGGTGGCCTGCAAAGGTAACATCTCTCTAAGGAGACATAGTACCCCTTCTAACCTTATATTTTCCTCCACTTGGAGAGTAATGTATACAACCAACTCAGTCCTAAGTGCCAAGTAGGGTTGAGCCGATCTTGAGATGTCAGGATTGATTTTAAAATCCGATTTCCAATCATTTTCCAGCCGATCGCAATCGTGAAATTTGCTCGATAGCCAATCGGAATCCGATCTTTTCTGATCCCAATCACTCAACCCTATTAATGATATATACATGAATAGGGTTGAGCCGATCTTGAGATAACTTCTGACCTCGATCGGGTATCGGAATTCCGATCGCGATCGTGAAATTTACTCGATCACCAATCAGAATCCGATCCCTCAACCCTAGTGCCAAGTAGCTTACAGAACACAGAAATATTCCATCCTCCAATCCTGCAGACCTCACGAGGTCTAGATTTATCCTCCTTCTTTCACAGCTTATATTTGACTTTCCCAGACTACATAGATACTTCACATCCACAGTGAAATAGAAGCAGTTTGTTTTACACGTTCCTACTTTTGGTGAAAATCCACCAGTTCCACCCAATTTCCGTTCCTGTTTTAAGCTTAGATTCCAAGGTTTCAAATTTTCCATTCTGTATTATTTTAGGCTCTTGTCCCTGCTCCGCCTGTAGCTGGCCCAGACACTCCTCTGTCTGAGTTAACTTTTTACTGCAGCTTCTGGCTTCAGAGCAAAGTGCTTGGACTTCCCGGCTGACTTTAATATTTAACTGTGTGAGGCTGACAGAGGAGAGACAGCGAGCATCGAGGAGGAGAAAGAGGTGTTAACACATCACAAGTCAAACCGAGAAATGCAGATTTTAGAAGAGAGACGTTTCCTATGCAGAAGGAGCAACAATCTGGGAAGAGGATCAGAAGACCTGATCATTCATGGTTGGATACACAGAAGACCTTTATATTAATGTTTAGGGTGTCTTAAGGAATATATGCTAAAAGTAAGGATTTTGGCTACATGTTAAG
The DNA here is from genome assembly GCF_031893055.1 of Leptodactylus fuscus. Taxonomy (NCBI): domain Eukaryota; kingdom Metazoa; phylum Chordata; class Amphibia; order Anura; family Leptodactylidae; genus Leptodactylus; species Leptodactylus fuscus. The sequence goes on along the minus strand of NC_134267.1, from coordinate 211,789,819 downwards.
ACTCCACCGTTGTGTTGCGAGCTGCTATGGGCAGTGGCAGCAGTAAGAGCAAAAGAAGAGTCATCAGCTTCTGCGGCCAACAGCCTCTGCACCCTACAGAGATACCCAAAAAGGAAAGTGCTCCACCAGGAAAACCTGACTGTGAGCAAGAAGAAAGCAATGAAAAGAGGGCAGCAAAGGCCACCCAGCCTGTTTTGGAAACTAAAAACAACAGGCCCCCTCCAATTGACCCAGATCTGCAGCTACTAGATGACATACTGACCGAGTCTGAGGATTGTTTGTCTTGGCAGGAACCCACATGTATAGGACAGAAGATGACAAACTGGCCCCATGCTAACTGTAACCCTGGGTCGCTGTCACAAGGCCAAGAAAATCAAAGACGGGATAAAGACGTTCTAAGGATGCTGGGAATTACACCAGAGGTGCAGACAGCATCTTCTGAGAGCGAGGAAACCCAGGACAGACAGCAAGATATAGAAGATGACTGCAGCAAAACCGTAAGTAGTGCCTGAGAGCGGCCAACACGGACATCTTACTGCTAGGCTTCCATGCACATAAAGTGCAAAGAGACAGTTCCAATTTTTATTTAATTTTTTTTTGTTTATTGGTGGGCCTTTTGTTTTCAAAAACTCAGTTTCAGATTTTTGGGTCTTCTTAAGCTACATGCACACGATGAAACGGACAGTTTTTAATGTCCATTTTCCATCTGTCTATTGAACTTCATTTGTCTGTTTTTCTTATGAAGTAACCAACTCATCCCCACATACCCACTGCTCCCATTGTTCTAAAAACGGCCATTTTTCACGGTTATGTGCATGGGCTTTAAACAAGTGAATCCCAAAATAAGGGGTTTTGCCCTCCATATTATCACCTGTTAACAACTATTATCACTGGGTAGTAGCATAACTTAAGTCTTGCAATCTTTTGTCCGGGGCCCCCCTACCTCATCCCTACAGCGAATTCTTGACAGTGATGGTCCCGGTGCTAAGGAGTTTAATCCACCTTAGTGTGGTTAGGGGGATCTGTGGGTCTCCTTGGTTTATGGGCCAAATGGAAGCTGCAATCTCAATACTGATACCAGTGCTTATAGGCGACTGCTCCCTCTGCACCCACTCAAATTACACCCCTGCACCTGTTATCTTCAGGACAATACTATTGAGATGTCTAATTTTCCTGCTTCATTGCTTTGGCACCATGGGCAGCCGGACAATGGGATGGGCACCAATGGCATGGCTGAGACTTGTAATGACAATTTTTCAGAGATCTGTAAAGAGGTCTCTGTGTTCATCCACTATGGCTGTAGCTAGAGAGCCACATGTTAGTTATTATAAACTACATATCATAATCTTTAGACATTGCACAGTCACGTTATAGGATTACTTTATGTATGCAGTTGAGGCACCATAACACAGATGAGGAACAAATTCTTATTTTTAGAGCACTATTGATTCTATGGTGCTTTACATTTGCAGACGGGTTTACATGCATAACATCAAATACATAAGGACAAAAGACTAAGTCACCAACTGGTGCAGTGGTATAGAGGGTTCACAATATATGGGAAGGAAGATAAATACAGGAATCTGTAGCTGCCACTTCTAGTATGGTTTACAAACACTGGGGCAAATACTGACTAAAATGCTCCAATTTAAAATCATTCTAATATTATGCATTTGCCTATAGGGATTGTACCATTAATGACACTTATTCCCTGGTCCACCAGTGTTCAGGAGACTGGGGAACCAAAGGTACTCCTAAAGCCTCCTTGTGATCACTGCTACATTCACTTCTATGGAGCGGAGGTCTTCTGGATATTACTGTCTTGGCAGCCTCATACCAGTGAATGCAGCGCCGAGCATGCAAGCTCACTAGTGCTCGTCCATGCCCTCATAATATCCCACTTAGATTACTGTAACACCCTTCTCCATGGACTCCCAGCAAACACTCTCACCCCCTCCAGTCCACCTTAAAATGGGCTGCTCGCTTAATTCACCTCGTCCCTCATTGGCTGCTCCCCTCTGCCAGTTCCTCCACTGGCTACCCGTTGCCCAGCAAGTTCAAGTTACTAACGCTAACATACAAAGCCATCCACAACCTGTCCCCTCCATATATCTCCGACCTAATCTCCCACTACCTGCCCACACATAACCTCAGATCCTCCAATGACCTCCTACTCCGCTCTGCTCTCATCCGCTCCTCACACAACCGCCTCCAAGATTTCTCCTGTGCATCCCCCATACTCTGGAACTCCCTACCAAGACACATAAGACTGATCCCCACAACCACAGGATTCAAGAAGGCCCTGAAGACTCACCTATTCAGGAAGGCCTACAACCTCCAATAACACTATCACCGCACTGCCATCTGTACAGTCTCCCCCTCTCCTTCTGTCTCTACCCCCTTCCCTCATAGATTGTAAGCCCTCGCGGGCAGGGCCCTCTACCCCACTGTGCCAGTCGGTCATTGTTAGTATTATATTTGTTTGTATATTTTGTGTACCGTATGTAAACCCTCAAATGTAAAGCACCATGGAATTATATAATAATGTACAGTACCATGGAATAAATATAATAATGTACAACACCATGGAATATAATAATGTACAGCACCATGGAATTAATGGTGCTATATAAACAAACATTAATCATATTATTATTACTCCATTCACAAGGAGACTTTAAGAGGACTTTCAGTCCCTGGTTTGCTTGCTCAAAGGGGAACCCAGCAATCGGGCCCGAAGCAACTGAATACGTATCCCGTTCACATCATTAAAGGGGTTGGCCATTTTCAGACAAATGTACAATAAAAAGATATACAATTTTCCAATATACTTTCTGTATCAATTCCTCACGGTTTTCTAGATTTCAGCTTGCTGTCAGTCATTCTGTTACTTCTAGAGGATAAAACTCTGACCATGGTCATGTGATGTACGGCCCATGGTCATGTGATCAGCACACAAGTGCACAGCTGATTACCAGGCAGATCTCTGATTACTGGGCTGTGGTAACAAACGGCACCTGTGTACTCATCACATGACCATGGACCGTAAATCACATGACCATGGACCGTACATCACATGACCATGGACCGTACATCACATGACCATGGACCGTACATCACATGACCATGGACCGTACATCACATGACCATGGTCAGAGTTTTATCCTCTAGAAGTAACAGAATGAATGACAGCAAGCAGAAATCTAGAAAACCGTGAGGAATTGATACAGAAAGTATATTGGAAAATTGTATATCTTTCTATTGTACATTTGTTTGTCAATATTGATCTGAAAGTGGCCAACCCCTTTAAGGACAAGTCTACTTACTGGCACAACCCCTGTAAGTCCTGGCCACCTATCCAGCCAGTGGCAATGTCCACTTTCATGCTATAAAATAACTAGATTAAATTCATGCGAAAGAAGATTCCCTTCAGCATGAATAGCAGAATATATCAGTGGGCTTTATGTGCGGTTCTGCTATCAGATCCACTTGAGGTCCCTCTAACCAAACCAGAATATTCTAGAACGGTATATCAGGAGATTCAACTTTGTCCCGTAGAAAAGAGCGCTCTACTATCCTAACTGCAGTTCCTTTAAGGTTTGCCAATCTTCCTCCAAGCGAGGTTCCATTTTGTGCTTTCCTATGCCCATTGCTCTCCTCTGGCTCCCTTGTGCACCGCGGTCTCCTTTTTATCTGCACCATCCCCACCACCACCAACAGACCATCCCTGCCCCTATACCACCACCAGGGGTTAGTCATCAAAATGAAGGATGCTGAAAATGGAAAGATAAATGGCAGCCCCATTGGGTGTTTCAAGATTCCTGGGGACTACTGCTGCTACCCCTTCCTCTTTCAGGGGATTGAAATATTTGTAAGTGCAGATGAATCCTTACTGTATCATTCAGGTGCTACCCTAAAATAACATGGACCCAATACTGGGTGCCTTGCAACCTTCCTCATTGCCTGCCCTTCTGCTTCATACCCTGAATGATGGCGGTGATGGATCTCCCAGGCTCCTGGATAGCAAATGAATCTAAATATTGTTCACTAGAAGATATATAATAATTTTAAGTGTGATATGACAGCATGCAGTGCTTAGAGATGTAGCCGTGTCCCAAATCTGAGCTCTTCACTAGGAATGTGCTTTATGCAGAACTGGTTGAAGCCCAGAACAAACTAGATATGTTTATACAGATCGTACAAGACTGTACCGTGATAAGTGTTTGCTTATAGCATCACCTTGTGGAGAATCCAAGTCCTCAAACACATGACCATAGCACAAGTGTGTACAGATGCAGCTGTGCGAAGGCAGTCGTAGACTTCTGTTATACATATGTGTACCCTACTATACTCAATCTATATGCATTCTCAGCTTTCATATGGAGGTTTCCAAACAAAGGTGGCATTTCTGACATACACATACAACTTTCTCTCCCCGTTTAAGATGCAATTTGTTACAAGATCCCTCTCTAGTAAGAAAAGAAGGTGGTAAAGTAGAGATAGCTGCCTGTTGAGTGAGTTTGATGATAGTTATCTACTATGTATCAGAATCTTCAGAGAAGGTGACCACACAGAAAACTTTGGAGTCGAAGGGCTAGTTCACACGGGGCATGAGGGGGCGGATTTTGGCACTGAATCCTCAAAATCCGCCCCCTCACAATAGAAGTTTATGCAGACCGCTAACGTTCTTGTTCCTGCTAGCGGAAAAAATAAGCGAGCTGCCCTTTCTTCAGGTGGATTCCGCGGTTTATTCAGCCGCGGCGCCCACCTTGCGACAGCACCCTCAGGACTAGCCCATTCGTTTGGGCCTAATCCGGAGCGGAAAGCCGCAACGGAAAGTGCACATGCAGAATCCTCATGTGAACTAGCGTGATGAAATAATTTGCACCGTCGGATATAAACTATTTGTTTTAACTGTTGCGTTCAGTGTCATAGGAGAGTTTGCTCCAATGTGTCAGCGCAGCCTGTGAAATTAATGTAGTCATTGTGATGTGCAATCCAGGCGGCTCAGTGTTATTTGAGCAGTAGTTATAGGCTGAGGCCCCACGTTGCAGAAACGCAGCTTTTTATGTTGCAGATTTTGTTGCGTTTTTTTGAGTCAAAGCCAGGAGTGAATTGAGTAGAAGAGAGAAGTATAAGAACTTCCTATAGATTTCCTATTCCTTTTGTAGCCATTCTTGGCTTGGTCTAAAAAAAACAAACAAAAAAAACACGAAGCAAAATCTGTAACAAATAAAGCTGCTTTTCCGCAATGTGGGGCTTCAGCCATAATGTGCAGTCCTGAAAGCTCAGAGAGAGAACCAGTCCCAGATGATAATTCTATTAGTGGTCATCTATTTAGCAAGGCAGGGTTACTGACCATTGTAGACATTACGACATCGGACCTGGCTGATCACAAGGTTTGTATTTTGATCAAAGAATAAATTAAGACACCACAGTTGCAGGAAATAATAATAATAAAAAATTTTATTTATATAGCGCCAACATATTCCGCAACGTAACGTGGCACAGGAACCCATTGTCAGGGTCAGTGCACACTGAGTTTTTTTGGCGTTGATTTTGACGCTGAAGCCGCCTCAAAATCAGCCTCTAAAAAAAGCCTCCTAATAGAGTTCTATTGGGAGGCTTTTTTTGGAGGCTGATTTTGAGACGGATTCAGTGTCAAAATCAACGCCAAAAAAACTCTGTGTGCACTGACTCTCAGATTACTTGGAGCTAGTGTGAATTCTGCCTCAGACTTAAAACCAGGTCTGTACTTTTATTCCACATAGTTTGTATGCTTTTGTCTTTTATTCCATTCTTTTATTGTTATGGCACTGAACCCGTTTATTAAATCTAAAATGTAATAGGATTGTCCTTTGGCTCGAACGTTCCCCCAATTCCAATGAGAGGGAATATTGCTCCATCAGGGTACCCCTCGTGTGGTGTGGGTATACTAGTGTCTTTTTTTACTATAAAGTGGCGAGTATATGAAAGGGAAGGTAGAAATCAGAGCAAGACACTGAAAAACATACCGTATATACTCGAGTATAAGCCGACCCAAATATAAGGCGAGGCCCCTAATTTTACCACAAAAAAACTGGGAAAACTTATTGACTCGAGTATAAGCCGAGGGGGGGAAATGCAGCAGCTACTGGAAAATTTCAAAAATTAAAATGGTCGGAGTTTTTGGGTGCAGTAGTTGCTGGGAAAGGGGAGGGGGTGTTTTGGTTGTCTGTCTGCCCCTTCCCTGAGTTGAGGACTGGGTATTTTTCCCCCCAATTGGAATTCAGTCTGGCTGAATATAGGGTATCTGCAGTGCTCCTATTAACCCCTTCCTGACGGGACAGGAGCACTGCAGATCCCCTATATTCAGTAGACACAGGGATACCTAATGTGTTTGTGTTTCACAGTCATTTTCTACTTTTATATGTATTCTAGGGAAAGGAGGGATTTACAACTTTTATTTACTTTATTTTTTTAAAGCTTCTTTTTTTCCCACTATTTTATAATCGGCATATACGCGTGCTTCCCATTGAAATCAATGGGCTCTGTTTTGAAGCGCCGCGCTCGGACACGTGTATAAATGAGCGGCGCCCTTACGCCGTGTGAAGGGGCCCTTACTGAGATGCTGCAATGTCTGAATGTGTATCGATCGCCACATCATCTATTTTACTTAAAAAGTTGCAGACCTCATCATAGTCCTGAACTATTCTGGGCTGAGAAACATTCAGTGAATTCTTCTGAAAGGTTGCGTAAGAGACAGTCATATGACTAGTGAGTAAATGAGGACATTTATAAGAATATATACGTGCTATTTAATTCAATATATCCTAAGGTTTTATATAAAATTCACAGTAAGGCCGGGGCCCCACGGGCTAGAAACACCGCGATTTGCCCACAGCAGGGGGTGAGAGGAAAAAAAATAAAAAATAAAATAAAAATGATGCATTATACAGTTTTGAAAATCACAGCATGTCAATTATATCTACGGTAACGCCGGAAGCTTGCCCATAGATATTAGGGATCATTCACACGGGGCAAGAGGTCTATGTAGACCGCTAGCTTCCTTTTTTCCGTGAGCGGTATGTTCTGGCTCACGAAAAAAAGAAGCGAGCCGCCCTTTCCTCAGGCGGATTCCATGGCTGAGTCAGCCCCGGCCTCCGCCTCGCGGCAGCACCTTCCGGACTAGGCCTAATCATTTGGGCCTACTCCGGAGCGGGAAGCCACGACTGACGCATCAGAATCAGGACCAAAATACACAGTCCCCGTGCGAATGAGGCCTAATGGTAAGAGAAAGTCCGCGGAGGAAAACTCAGTGAACTTTCTCTTCAAAGCGCTGCAGGAAGAACCGCAATGCGTTCACCCCGCGGTTGTTCCCGTAATGTTTTATCGCTGTGTTCAAGTCCATTGTCAATCGCAATTCTATTATATCCTGTGAAAGAGATGTGAACTACGAATGGTTACATGAGTCCACATGGTCCAACAAATTATCAATGTTTTCTCTGTTTCAGGCTTCGGGAATCAGAAGGGTCTTTGAAAACAACAACTTACCCATGTACGTATGTAGAAAATTAAAAAAAAAATAAAATTATATATTATATATTCCTTTGTGTGAGGTCTGACTGCTCTATGAAAAAGGGACAACAAAATGTTCTTTTCCCTGAGAATTCCATCCATGGATGACTTTTCCTAAAAGCAGATATGAAGAAATTCTGTAGTGATGGCCATCAAATCTTTTGTATCCCAGGGCGATGTAAAGTGTACCTAGCCTAGGGCTGGGCAACTAATAGAATAATAACCAAATGTCCAATTATGGTTTCGTTCGGACCAAACACATCCAAACCAGAACTGCTATTACTATACTCTGGGGTCTCTTCAGGCCCATGGGAGATGAAAAAATATAAAACAGTGTTACTTACCTTCTCTGGACTCCGTCCTCTTCCTCTTTGAGCCTCCTGAATGACGTTATGGCCCACTAAGGACCGTGATTGAGTCACATCGATCAGTCAGCATCGTGACACCTCATGGCCCATGTGGCTGCTGAGGCCCAATCACAGGCTTCAGTGGTGACTAATGTCAGTCAGGAGGCCTGAAGATGATGACTACCCAAGCCAGAGCCAAGGGAAAGAGAGTAAGGCTCCGTTCCCACGGAGTAATGCGCCACACATTCAGATACGTATACACGTGTCAGAGTGTGAGCGCTCAAAACAGATCCCATTCACTTCAATGTGTGCCGGCTTACGGGTGCTACACATTGAAGTCAATGGGTTAAAAAGCCACCAAAGGATTTCAATGTGTAGTGCCCGTAAGCCGGCACACATTGAAGTGAATGGGATCTGTTTTGAGCGCTCACACTCTGACACGTGTATACGTATCTGAATGTGTGGCGCGTTACTCCGTGGGAACAGAGCCTAACACTGTTTAAGTCTCCAAAGTATAATAGCAGTTCAGATTCAGATGTATTTGGTCCAAATGAAACCACAAGGTTCACTCAACAAATGTTCACCTGAAATAGATTCACTTGACCACAATTAGTGCCTGGACCATAGAGAACCACAAAATATGGACCAATCCTATTCCTGTCCATGCTTGCAGCTCAGTCTTGTCTATTTTATTCAAGGGGTCCGTAAAATCACATGGATGCCATCTTTATGCTGCGTTTCATTTTCCATGGAGCCGCACACAATTATAGTCGTACATGGGTCAACACTGTGCCTCAGTGGTTAGCACTGCAGCCTTGCAGCGCTGGAGTCCTGGGTTCAAATCCTGCCAGGAAAATCATCTGCAAGGAGTTTGTATGTTCTCCCCGTGTGTGTATTTCCTCCTATTCTACAAAGACATACTGATAAGGAAAAAAAAAAAAAAGTACCGTATTTTTCGGACTATAAGACGCACCTAGGTTTTAGAGGAGGAAAATAGGGAAAAAAAATTTTGAAGCAAAAACTGGTAAAATATTTAATATATGGGAGTTGTAGTTTTGCAACAGCTGCAAGGCCACATTGACAGGTGACCCTGCAGCTGTACGGGGATGTATAGAGCGTTTTTTTTGCGGGGCCAGCTGTAATTTTTAGTTATACCATTTTGGGGGATATCTATTGCTTAGATCACCTTGTATTGAAAAAAAAACAGGAGGTGATTTAGAACTTTTATTTATTTCATATTTTTAAAGCTTTTTTTTTTTTTTTTATTTTTACTATTTTATTCCCCCCCCCCCCCCTCGGGGCTTGAACCTGCGGTCACTTGATCGCAAGTCCCATAGACGGCAATACAACTGTATTGCCGTCTATGGGACATTCTGTCTATTAGTATTACGGCTGGTCATAGAGACCAGCCGCAATACTTATATAGCCGTGACAGGCCTGGGAGCCTCATTAGGCTCCCGGCTGTCACCCGAACAGGTCGGCTCCTGCGATATCGCCGCGCAGGAGCCGGCCTGCAACTCTACAGGTACGGGGCCGGTGGGGACCGGCCCCGGGGGAGAAGGGGCCACCGATACTGACCCGGCATCCGCTGTACTAGAGAGGCGGATGCCGGGGAGGGATAGACGCCGGGGCCTGAGACATCGCTACGATCCTCTGCCCTGCATGAAGCCCTGCCCTGCAGGGCAGAGGAGCGCAGCGATGTCTCAGGCCCCGGCACCTGTAATGGCGCCTATCACTTGCCGGCTTCCGTCTCTCTATTACAGCGGATGCCAGGCGCCACCTTCAGACTATAAGACGCACCCTTCTTTTCCCCAAAAATTTTGGAGAAAAAAGTGCGTCTTATAGTCCGAAAAATACGGTACATTGTGATCCCTATATGGGGCTCACAATCTACATTAAAAAAACAAATAAAAATTTATAGTTGTGCAAATAACGGCTGAGATCTGATCATAGAGGTGTTTGGATTGTACATGTCTCCTTTACATCATGGTAAAATACAGTAAGGTTATGTAGACAGGGGACCTATCACATCCTCATAGATGTGCGGTATTATATATCACTAGAAAGCCAACAGTGTGCTGAATTCAATCTGCTTTCCCGATGTGTGCCCAATGGTGGAAATAATTTCACCACAGATATCCCTCCACTGTTAGAAAGGTAGGCCTTACAGCCTAGAGTCATCACTGTTCTCCCTGACAATACAAGTCTATGGAAGAATACTGTATTCTCCACTGGTGCAGGGATTCATCAAGACTGGTATGGAAAGCGCCAGCCTCGATAGCTTATCCCACGTGTGACAAATTATCTAGTACATCCATAAATACATGAAAGATTCCAGTCCAGTTGGTTTAGTTTTCTCTTTTAGCCCAGGATGTTGTTACTACCTTTACATTACTGCACATTCATGAACATTTTGATTCAGATCTGCATTTTGCTGTTGACTCTTTCAGGCAGTCACATAGCTGTCCCGTCCATATGGAAGAACAAAGCCCTATGGCATACGACGACACAGAGGAAGCCCTGATGGACAGTATTGAGCAAGAATACTCAGAGCTTCATCCCCTCCCACCAATGTGCTGTGGAAAAATGTGAGACCCAAACCAAGCAGATTATTAGGATATTTCTTCCAAAAGCAATACCAAAGCGTTATCATGGATGCAACACGTCTATAAGATGAGCGGTCACAGACGACCGTCCTGTTGTGTTACTAGAGACCTAAAAAAGGAGATATTTGACTGCTCCAAATAAACTCCCATGAGCGGGTACGTATTATGGCGGCAAATTCCGTACTGACCATAGGTCAAATGACCGAAACTTACATTTATGATACAATAAATTTGGATTATTAAATACGAGGTTGGAACAGGATTTACAGCATCACATGGTGCACATTAAATGTAGTCAAAGAGAGAGCGGTTGTTATGTATCAAGGTCGTTTTACATGTCCATACCTGTGACAATCCATAATTTGGTGACTATTGCATAATACATTTTCAGAAACTGTGTGGTTTTGTCAAGTTAACAGTAGGCCAAGGAATAAGTAGACGAATGGCAAAGACCATGAGCAAAAGCAGATGTAAAGGCAAAACTGTATATATCTATTGTAAATCACATTACAGTTGGCTGAACCTGCAAATTTTACTTCAGTTTGGCCAATTACTGTATGTGTATAATGGCCAACTCTCCCCTACATGCATCATATTGGGAAAGAAGTGTCAGGACATGAACCACCTTAAAGAGGTGAACTGTTTTAAAAAAAATAAATAAATACAATTTTTATATTAAATCTTATTTTTCTTTAAAAAAAATTTTGACTCAAAGCAGATTTGTAATACAGTTACTCATTCCATTTACCAAAATGTTCCTTAATCCAGGTTCACATGGGGGGGTTTTGGACCAGATTTTGATGTGGTGGCCGCCTCAGAATTTGGTTCAAAGAACGGCTAGCCGTGACGGATTAGGCCCAAATGAATGGGCCTAGTCGGGAGGGAAGTGTCGTGCCGTGGACCCTGCAGCGGATTCCGCTGTGGAATCAGCCTCAAGAAAGGGCATGTCGCTTTTTTTCATGTTGCTTGCGAAAAAAGGAACCCAATTCAATGGAAGGCGGTTTTTTGAGCTAGATTTTGATGCGGATTCCGTGTCAAAATCCTGACCAAAAAACCCTGTGTGAACCCACGTTTCCACCGTGGGAAAAATCGTGGCGTTTTACAGTGCTTGGAAAGTGGATCCCATCCCCACTTTTTTTTTTTTTTTTTATACATCTACAATGACAAAGATGCCTATAGCATTGCAAGGTGTCTGCACTAGATATTTCTGTATATGCCTTGTGAAGGTATTTTGATAACACCTTTTGACTTGGGATGTATTCACACACAGCTACAGAATTGTAGCAGAAATGTCACTTCATTTAAAGGGATCCTGTCATTTACAAGGTATTTTTTCTCCCTAAGGGCCACTTCACACGGAGTACATGCTGGCTGATTCGGAACATGTAAACGTTCCGAATCAGCGGCATTTAAAACAGATCCCATTGCTTTCTATGGGAGCCGGAATACGTGCGCTCCCCATAGAAATGAATGGGCTGCTTTTTTCCAAAAAGATGCAGAAGTATATTAAATTACAATATGGTCCAAATATACTTAAATAAATAGGGGTGGCAGCGCTCAGGTCACCTGTCCACTGGTAACAGCTGATATTTGCAGGGTCCAGGTGTTGAACCCTGACAGATCACATACTCATGGATACATTATCAGTATGAAAATTCCATTTGGGGTAGGAAAATCCTTTAAATTCCCCTACTGGTGCAAGATTCACCTGCATAGTAAGTGTCCCATGTGCCAGAGTTGCAATCTATGTCAGTCGGGTAAGTTATAATAAATCGGACAGCCCCCGTCCTCTTCTTCACACCACTAATTTTCATAAATAGTGGCATATGGGGCACAGAACCAACAATGTGGCGTTTATTTGGCCCCCAAAGAAAGGAAATGCATAAAAGAAGTGACAGATTTACACACATCTATGCCAGAAAAGTAGTAAATTCCCCCAAATATGTGAATACGACACCATAGAATGAGGTCCTAGATTACCTGCACATCCTGACCACAGGGCTCTCAAGGGGAAGGATATTATGGTTTTCATGTTATTGACCCAATACAAGAGTCCAAACAATGTCCTGTAAGGTCACGCTCAAGGGTGCAATATTCAGGCGACACCCTCCAGCATTGTAATAGAAGACATATATTGTAAACAGGGCCCAGCACCCCTATAAACAAGCGTCACTCTGCTTAGCACAACAGGTCTCCATATAATCCCATATAACCACACATTAAAGCACCCCAGAGATATTCACTTCTCCAAATATAACTTATATCAGCTCTTTCATACACTATTATCTATAACCACGTCATAAAATGGAGCAGAAATATGAGTAATATCAATTTAGCACACGGCGCTGCTCACCAGTCCTGCGGCTGGAAATATCACCAAAAGTCTGCCATTCCATACCAGGCTCCGGACAGAGTAACTTTGCACTGACTACACTGGTGCTGGTGCGTGGTTATAAATTGGTTCCTCCTTCACTTGGACTGTGCTCAATGGTTCCAGCTGTCAGTAGTTCCTATACGTCAAAACAAGTAATGTTGAAGATTTTGGTGTTGCCCATATACACAATCCAGTAGATAGAGGAACCAATTTACAGTGATGCAGAGGCTAGAATAGAGTGGTTAAAATAAGGTTGTCCCCTCTGTGGTATGTGTCCAGTAAATGGCGCTTCCTTGGCTCTGAGAGTCTTAGCAATGCGCCCTGCCCACTAGCCCATCATGTCTAACACACCCTCAGCACCAGCATCAAAATACCTGGTAGTCAGGGACAGGTGTAGATTTAAGCTGTAATTCAACCCAGCTTTCTAGCCTGTTATAGTAAATCTATATCGCCACCTTGACCTGACTTCCTGTCTGTGGTAAATGGGGTGCAGAACCAACAATGAATCACATCCTGGGTGCAAAAATGGTCAGCGTGCCAAAGATATACCACATTTACACCCTTCTAGATCAAACAAGTGGCACAGATGGGTTAGTAAATTCCCTCCAGTGTGTTGGTGCTAATTTTGTTTTTATGGTTGTTATCCTATTAATATTATAAATGTGAAAGTTTGTGAGTTTGGATGTTTGTGGGTTTGTGTGTTCGGATGTTTGTTAGTTAGTCAATCACGCAAAACCCGCTCGACCGTTTTGGCTGAAATTTTCCACAAACATAGTTAATACACCCCATTGCGCAATAGGCTACTTTTCGTCACAATAGCGCACATACGTTTTTCCCAGGACCCCCACAAACCCCAAACTCACACCACCATCTCTGCAATCTCACACACTTTGGACCATAGCAAGCCACAAAATTCATATTGCCCTCTGCAGCCTCGCCCCTAACCCCACACAATCACATATACAGATACTTTACCACTTTGCCCCTCCCCTTAACGATACTCCAGGAGGCTCTCTTTAACAACCTGGAGCAGCCATGTTTGCCGTCCCCCACCGCTCTGACAATCCGCGACACCAGCCACCCATGTCAATACCCCTAGGCGGTCTAATAAATGCAAAAAAAAAGTTTAAAAAAAAGTAAAAAAAATATTTAAAAAAAAAAAAAAAAAAAGGATTCAAAATTCAAATCACCCCCCTTTCCCTAGAACACATATAAAAGTAGTTAAAAACTGTGAAACACATACATGTTAGGTATCCCCGCGTCCAAAATCGCCCGCCCTACAAAGCTATACAAATATTTTTCCTGTTCGGTAAATGCCGTAGCGGGAAAAATGGTCAAAAGTGCCAAACCGCCGTTTTTTCACTGTTTTGATTCTGATACAAATTTGAATAAAAAGTGATCAAAGCAATAACATTTCCTGAAGATGGTAGAACTACAAAGTACACCCGGTCCTGCAAAAAAAGACGCCCTATACATCCCCGTACACGGACGTATAAAAAAGTTACGGCTGTCGGAATATGGCGACTTTTCAAAAAAAAAATTTTTAACAGTTTTGGATTTGTTTTTAAGGGGTCAAAATGTAACTAAAACCATATAAATTTGGTATCCCCGGAATCGTAACGAAACACAGAATACAGGGGACATGTCATTTTGGTTGCACAGTGAACGCCGTAAAACCAAAGCCCATAAGAAAGTCGCAGAAATGCATTTTTTCTTGAAATCCACCCCATTTTGAATTTTTTCCCTGCTTCCCAGTACATTATATAGAATAATTAATGGTGGCATCATGAAGAAAAATTTGTCCCGCAAAAATTAAGACCTCATATGGCTCTGGGAGCGGAGAAATAAAAAAGTTATGGGGTTTAGAAGGAGGGGAGTCAAAAACGAAAATCAAAAAATGCCATCGGCGGGAAAGGGTTAACTTCAAATACTTCTGTCCCAAAGTCACTATGTAAAGTTTCTCACAACACCGTATATATAGCAGCTCAAATACAAAGGAACTTCAACACAAAAGTCTCACGTATTCTCTGAATCTCAGCAAAAACAAGATACAAAGTTACATTTCATATCCCATACCTTATACACAGTACGAAAACCCTACCCACGCCTGTATATACCCACTTCTACAATCACCGCAGACGAAGTCGCGGGTACCAGCTAGTTATTATATATTGCTCATATTGGTTTTTAGCAGTATATACATTTCACCACCTTCGGCTCAGATTTACTAGACTCTTACAGCTAATGGTCTTGACAGCTGATGCCATATCCTTTCAGCAAACTCTATACAGCACTGGCTGCCAAATAAACCTCATTCAGATAAATGGAATTGAGGCCCCACATTGGCTACAAAAGGAATGGGGAAATGTATAGGAAGTTCTTATACTGCTATCAGCTTCTCAATCCACTCTTGCTTTTGGCTCAAAAAAACTCAGCAAAATCTGCAACAAAAAAAGCTGCGTCTCCACAATGTGGTGCCTCAACCTAAGGCTAAGGCCCCATATAATGAAACACAGCCAAAAATGCTGCAGAAAAACATGGAAGCACATCACATTTTTTTGCACAGAGTTTCTCATTGCATTTCAAAGAGATTTCCTCTGCAGACTTTCTACTCTTAAGGGTGCATTCAGACTACGTAACGCCGGGCGTGTATGAGAGCCGTACACGCCGGCATTACGGCAGACTGCCGAACACTTCCCATTCACTTCAATGGGAGCGCTCGTAAACGCCGCTGTTACGAGCGCTCCCATTGAAGTGAATGGGAAGTGTTCGGCAGTCTGCCGTAATGCCGGCGTGTACGGCTCTCATACACGCCCGGCGTTACGTAGTCTGAATGCACCCTTAGGCTGAGGCTCCACATTGCTTTTTTTGTTGCAGATTTTGTTGCGTTTTTTTGAGCCAAAGCCAAGAATGGCTACAAATGGAAATGGAAATATACAGGAAGTCTTTATACTTCTAACTGCTCAATCTAGTCCTGGTTTTGACTCAAAAAACGGCAACAAAATCTGCAACAAAAAAAGCTGCGTTTCCGCAACTGACTTAGGGTCAGTTCACTTGGAGTTTTTTGGCAGTGGATTTTGATGCAGAATCCGTCGGGAAAAAGAAGCAAGATGACCCTTCTTGCCGCGGATTCTGCGGCTGAATCAGCCGCGGTGTCTGCGGCGCAAGGCTACCTCCCGATTAGGCCCATTCATTTGGGCTTAATCCGGAGCGGAATGCCGTGACAGGATGGCGGTGCACTGCACTAGCACAACGTCGCGGCTAGCTGCACGTAATGTTCACATGTAGAATGCAAATTCTGCCATGTGAACATACCATTATTATACTTATACCAGATTTTCCACTGATATAACATGTTGCGATTTTCCAGAATGTGGATGTTTTTGAAAACACAGCTTTTCCGCTACACTGTGTGGATGGGATTAACCAGAATCCCATTCCCTTATTGTAAAATGCTGCGTTTTCACTACGTGGGGTCTCGGCCTTATTGTGCAAAAAAAAAATCTGCCGCATGTGAATTTTTTCCTTTAGTGCAATGAGCGTTTGACAGTTCTTTGATGATTATAGGTCATTCATTGTATTAGCTTAGCATATTGATGAAATGTGGAGGGGGGAGGTGCTGGTCATCTGTTACCGTCTGAAACTCTTGCACCTTACTGTTAAGGCTTTTATGGGGTTTTTTTTTTTTTTTTTCTTGGTCAATTTAGGAAACATATTGCAATTTGCATCAAAAACCATGTATCTATCTTGGAAGTTTTTTTTAAAGCTGAAATGCACCTTAAGGTTAAAAATAAATGCAAAAACTGCAAATACAGTCTAGTGTATACAGCTCCAATGTAGACTATGTGTCGGCGGTCATGTATTAAGCTGGCTATGCATGTAAAGTATTTTCAGGCCAGATTCAGCTACAATCTGCCAAGAATCTGATGTCTGTGGTGGCCATACACATAAGAGTAACAGCGGATGCTACTAAATAGGCCAATGATCTGCAGATAAATATCTCATGTGCATGACCGGCTTACTTCCTGCCACCAACCTCCTTGTAAAGGTTCGGTTCATATTTGGGTCGGAGACCATGCCCGGAGGACTTTGTTCTCCTGTACTTTAAGTTTCTAAACAGCGGATATGTGACAGGCCACATCATAGTCATCTGTTTTCATTCTGGTCCATCTCTTCATTGTTCGGGTCCCTTGATGGACCCAAAAGACAGAGAGCTAGCGCTAGTGTGAACCTGGCATAATCTAGCGAGAAACAAGTCTTCAGATGACACGTGAATGGGCAAAACAGACACTAGTATGGCTTATGGCCACTAGCGTAACTAAAGTCTTGTGGGCCCTGATGCAATCTTTTGTCCGGGCCCCTACCTCATTCCTACAGTGAATTCTTGATAGTGATGGTTACGGGTACTAAGGAGTTTCATCCACCTTAGTGTGGTTAGGGGGATCTGAGGTCTCCTTGGTTTATGGCCCAGATGGAAGCGGCAATCTCTATACTGATGGCAGTGCTTATGGGCCCCCCTAAGGCTCCTGGGCCCCGATGTAACTGCACCCTCTGCACCCCCTCAGGTTACACCCCTGTTTATGTCCTGTAACCATGTAGACACATATGGGAAGATTTATTAAACATCAGTCTTCATTACCCCTGAACTAGCAGAGGGTGCACATCATTTATGACAAGGTGCACGCCTCTTCATAAATCAGGTGCACCCTTCGCTGGGTCATTCATCTGCAGAGAAATCCTGCTTAATTTATGCCAGATTTCTGTGGAAATGATAATAAATCTGATGGGGCGGAAGGACCCACCCCCAGCGCACTCTCATCATGCACTCTCTTCGGAAAAGTGACATTGGCCGTTGCAGAACAGAAGAAAGTCACAATTGTTGCACAAAATGTGCAACTTTTTAATGCCTTGTACCCCAGAAAACTAGCCATAGGTTTGCATAGGAGCTGCGTACAGTACATAGGACAGTTTCAATCAAGACTAATTTTTTTCTCCCGATTTAATGCAATAAAAATAGACAAAATGTAATTGAACAATAAAAATTAATTGGTTGCAAAACTGTCCACGCCCTTCACTCTTTACAGCACAAGGAGTATCTATATTGTGTATAGTATGGCATCCTATATTTCCTGGTTACGTTCTTGCTTTATGCAGTGCGTTATATATTCTTTTTATACTATTTTATGTTGGTCTCTGTCATCGGCCTTCTAACATGGAGAGAATAGGAAGTGTGTGTTCGGTTGTCACACAGGATGTGCGGATCCCAATTAGGTCAGACAGGAAGTATCATGGCAGTCCGTATCCTCTATTGAGATGTAACCAAGGAAACAGTGGCGGGCCGAGAACACGGCACATGGTGTTCAGCACATTCCCTTGTGGTCGGAGCTCAGTATATAGCACTTTATGGCTTCTGTGTAGTCAATGTCTACAGCAGAACAAGAATACGAGGAGACACAAGCTACAAGACTAGCTCATCCGTGAACAAGGCAGCGACCAGTTACTCTGCATATAATACATTGGGGCCTTTATGGAGTATTATAGTCAGTGTTGCATTGCTATGGCTGGGACAAGTGCGCAACTTCAGTCATTGTCATAGAGAAATTACTGTATACCCCAGGCCTGTAAAAAAAAAATACCAGATACACAGATACAAAATCTGACTCAGAAAAGTCTTGTACGTCACAAAAGGTAAGAACATGGAATTGAGTGGCTAGTAAGTAAAAAAAATCCATATGGGGGAGAACATAAGTGATCTGTTACCTTCAGAAGAGTTGCCCTTGTACACGTCACACAAGGTTCACATTGGCATTGTCTCTCCATTGGGGGACCCAAATGACAGAGTGACGGACTGCTACAACAGTGGTTACGCACAAAGACTAGTGGACCCCACTATAGTCAATGGGGTCCGCCAGTATTCGTTTGTAGCCGCTGTTTTAGCAGTCTGTCTCTCTGTCATTTGGGTCCCCCAACGCCAATGTGAACCTTGTGTGACGTGTACAAGGGGAGCACTTCTGAAGATAACAGATCACTTATGTTCTCCTCCATATGGGTCCAAGTGGGTCAGCCATTGCCTTACACAATGTATAGGTTGGCACTAGAGAGAGTCTTTCCTTCCTTCTGGAGGAGAGCTGACTTCTACACCATGCAGGACTGAAAACAAATATCAACTATTTTGTTAGTACTGAGAGAATTTGTCGTATGCCTGTTGTATTTACTGTCGTAAAATAAAAGTTATTTTCTACCATAAAACTCATCTCTGTATTTTCTCTTCAGTCATGCCGCCCTAGCTATTTATACCGCACATGGGTCACATCATGCAGAATGAATATTAACAATGTAAGTGGGTCAGGTAATGGCAATAAAGAGGGACCAGCTAAGCGGAACATCATTTTATGCTGCCCGGAGGAGTTGTCTGTATAGAGGATGCAACTACTATAGGAGAAGTCTGAAGGTAAGGATTGGTCAAAATTTTCCAACTTGGCCGAAAAGAAGGTCTCGCCTTGTTGTTTAGGGGCGTGGCCTAACTTCTGCGCACCCCAAATGCGGCAAGAACTTTTAAGCAAACTAATACGAGGTATAAAGTTAAACTTAAGAATCAGCTAGATTTATCAAATAGCACCAGACACTGCGGCAGTTTAACCCTTCGTTCACATCTGTGTTCAGTATTCCATTCGGAGAGTCCACATGGGGACCCCCCCCAACGGAATACCAAACGCAACTGCAAGCGGTGTGCCAGTGAAAGCACACGGACCCCATAGCCTATAATGGTGTCTGTGTGCTGGCAGCACGAATCATGCGGGCAGGAAAGTTGATTGTGAACTACTTTCCTGTCCGCATGTTCCCTTCGGAGATCTCATGGCAAGCACATGGACCCCATTATAGTCTATGGGGTCCATGTGCTTTCACTGGCACACTGCTTGCAGTTGTGTTCGGTATTCCATTCGGGGGGTCCTTATGTGGACGGAATACCAACGCAGATGTGAATAAGGCCCAAGACTGTCTAGTCTGAGTTTGCATAGTAGTAAATCTGGGCCACACCCTATACCTACATCAGCCGAATCCTATCATTTGAGCTTGAGCCCAGTTCAGATGGCACAGTTGGTTAAACAATTTGGTTTTCAGTTCATCTATGTATCAGGCCAGCACATAGAGAGACAATGGTGGGAGGATGATATCACAGCGGGTAATGGGGCAGATTGATTAACAAAGCACATCGAGCCTTAAGGATAATAAAAGAAAAAGCAACACGTCTCTTTATGCAAACAAATGTGATTTTATGATTCTCCAAAAAAGTGACAGTGTTACATTTCTAATGTCTGTTAAAAACAAAGTTATGAGATACATAAGAAGAAAGGAAACACTTCTAGGCTCAAACATACAAAGCCAAATGGCCTTCACACATGATATTTCTGAGCAGGCTACGGACAGACCCGGCCCAAGGGCATTACATCAAAATTACCAAACCTCCTGGTGAAGAGGGGAGTAGAGGCGTGACCTGAGTCTGCGGCTGTCACATACGCGCCATTCTATAGGCTGCAACAGTATTCAGCAGTTCAATATAACAGAAGTCAATATATGCTATCACTCATAGGACATTAATGGGTCTTTCCATTGACTCTAATGCAAGCAGCATGATGGGCACCATCTTACATCATGTTGGTTTACTTTCGCAACGGAAGATTACACAACTTTTCCTTCCATCAGAAAAGTGAAACATGATGGAAGACAGATTTTTTATTTTTTTTTTGCTTTGGAGAGAATGCAGGCAGACAGTCTGTATCTATCATCACAGGATGAGAGCAATGGACATGATTCATTTCTCTTACTTTTATAGCACTGCATCAGTTTACAGATATCGCCAGCCATTGTCCCATATAGGGCTCACAATCTACATTCTAGCAGTATGTCTGATGTGTAGGAGGAAACCTATACAAACATGGGGAGAACATACAAACTCCTTGCAGATGTTGTCCTTGGTCAGATTTGAACTTAGGACTACGGCGCTGCAAGACCACAGTGCTAACCACTGAGCCACCATGCGGCCCTAAATACTAGTGAACCTAGCCAAAGACCCCATGCACACAACTGACGTGGGGCAGAATTTACAGTGGAGTGTATTGGATGACACTTTGAGTGTATTCCATGATGCAATGATGATCGTCCGATCTATTCTGTTCTGATGACGGGGATGACTATAGAGCAGGTCCTATCATGCTCTGTGTCATCTCAATGGAACGGATCTGAAGTGCCCATAGAGGTTAGTGCAATACGGAACGCACTCGGCTGTATTATCCAACTGCATGGCCACACTGGACGCCCTGGGTCTAATAAGCAGCTCTTGGCTTCATATCGGTAACCATTAAAGGGGCAGTAAGAGCTTAAGCTACAATACCAGATACAGGCCACGGACAAGAGTGGCACCATTTCTGGTATTAGAGAACTTTTTGTAACTTTATACAACCCCCTTATTGCAGACCACAATGAGATGGATTCTGGACGGTACCATCTGCCATAGACTATACTTAGTAAGTCCTACCGTCAATTGTATTCATGTGGTTATTGTACTAGACAGCAGGTATTTTAGGATTAGGCTTATATTAGGATACCAATCAATTGATTAATTTCTTTTTCTTTATCCCCAAAAATGAGGGTTAGTTGCAATACCAGACACAGCCCATAGACTAATAAGGCGCTGTTCTGATACTTGGGCAAAGGTGTTAGCCTGGAAGCTGCTCATAATACCATTCTGTAATGTAGGGGTTAAATACGTGGTCTCCAACCTGTGTCTTCCCAACTACAGCGAGAGGGTCACAGGTTGGGGTCACTTGTGTGAATCTGAAACACCAAAAATGTTATTTTTGTTATTAAAAAATTATGCAGAATGTGTAATAGCATTGCAATATTAGCAGCAAAATCTCCGATTCCTCCCATCATTACTAGAGGACATTAGTATGGGCACAATGAGCGTCTGCAATGTGATCAAATGTGTGCAAAAAAATATAAAACTGCTTCGGGAAAAGAAATTACAAAATGGTGAAAAATGTTATAAACTTTCGCTATTAACACAGCACAAGTAGAAAATGTGTCCAGAGGTGTACAAACATGGATAGTACAAAAACCTTAAAAAAAATGGAAAATTATCCTTCCTTTCCAAAAAGAATGAATGGGTTATGCCACAAAATTCACATCCCTAGGTGTCCAACCACCAGCCCAATCCCCCAGGCCTCCTCCGTGTGAATACAGAGACAGTGCCCTTGCTCTCCATTCCCTGCCATGGGTCTACCAGAGATTGCTATACAGTGGGGTCCCAACATTTATTTTTCTTATATAGCGCCATCATATTCCAGGGCGCTTTACAGTCCCATATAGGGCTGATTGTACAATCTACATTCCCTATCTGTAGGTCTTTGGAGTGTGGGAGGAAACCGAAGTACCCAGAGGAAACCCACGCAAACTCGGGGAGAACATACAAACTCCTTGTAGATGTTGTCCTTGGTTGGAGTCTCCCTCAGACAAGGCTACTGCTGAACCACCATGCTGCCCTATAACACTGATACACCCACGAATCAGGGTGTTTTACCCCATGTTGTAGATGTAGCTGTGGGCGCAGGCTACGTGCCCCTGCTCTAGTCACTTCAAGTTGGGTAACAAATAGCCAAAGTACAGAGCTAAGCTAATCCCATTGAAGGGAATGGAGCGGAAAAACACCCCTGTTTTATGGACAGGGGATAAATAATTTCCATGGTATAACCCCTTTAATTGACGAGTAGTATTTTCCATCCATCCATATAGTTCCTGTTATTCTGCCAAGACGGACTGATAATACTACAAGGTAAACATGTAAGTGTAAGCATATAGGAGATGAAGGAGTCTCATGTACTAAAGGGTGTGTGCAAATGATGGGGCAGATTCAGTGTCATATTGTATGGCAGTCTTAAATAAAGACTGGTGCCAGCAGGCCCGGTCTCTTCATAAATCTGCCCCATGTCCATGCGCCAGAATGGGGATCTATATCGATAAGGAACAAATAGCCAAGAAGTTTTGCCAGTGGACTTGAGTAAAAACATCCTATCCGTTTTGTGTATGCAGCACCTATGCGGACATGTGTGTCTCCATGACAAACACAAGACTGCATGTAATCTGATGCTGTAGTCATGTGTTAGGCCTCAGTGTAACCTACGGACATTAGAAGAGGCAAGCAATGGAAGCAAATACCATGAAGACACACAGGTCTACATAGGACAGTAGGGTATTGTACAGACGACTCTCTACGGAGCGGCTTCATCTTCATCTGCCCATGGCGACTTATCAGATGTAGCGCTTTTTCCAGTGCAAAAAAACATTAGTTATTCCGGTACTATAGTTACTGCTCCAGTTTCTAGACATGACTGGGCCCAGTGATATGGATGCAGCCATTGTGTGACAGCATGTAACTTGTAGTTTAGCGACATGAGGACTACACAAAAACTAGGCCTCATTTTCCATAGCAACCAATCCGAGCTTAAAGGGATTGTCCGGGCTGTCACACGATTGATGATTTATACACAAGTTATTTAGTCAGTATCAGATTAGTGAAGGTCTGATACCTGAAACCGAACCAATCCACTGCGCCGGGCATCCTGCAGCGCCAAACAATATATAGTGGATGGAGCCAATAATAGGAGGCGACCGGCATTACATAGCGGTGGCACTATACAAGGGTTGGCACGCTGCTGTTCAAGGGAATAGGAGCAGAGCTGCAGTACTTTGTCATTACCGGTATACAATGGAAATCGCCATCTGCTTCTGGCCCTGTCCACTATATATCATCCTGTAATGGTTTCCAACCTTTGGCTCAACTGTTACAGAACTAAAACTCTGTATGCCTTTAAATCCGTACACTATTAAAGGGGGGGTTGCCCCTTTATAGACACTTATCCACTAGCCTTTGGATAGGGTATAAGTGTCACATCACTAGGTGTCCAACCAGGAGCCCAATCCCCCATGTGAATGCCCTTGCTCTCCATTCCCTGCCATGGGTCTGCCGGAGATCGCAGCATACCTCAATAGAAGTGAATGGAGCATCAGTCATACAAACGCAGTGGAACTTCATTCACGGGGAGGATGCAGGAGGTCTCCCCATTCTCCCGATTACTGGGAGTCCCACCGGTAGCATAAGAAAACAGTGTGCAAGGTAATAATACTGAGAACCCATATAGCAGTACTGTGGAAGGAAGACGATGCCATTTCCCACATTTGCCCACTAGGGGGCCAGAGTGGACCAGCAGTTGCAATATGAATAATCGGTAAAAACTTTTTTCAACGCTGCACAAATACACACGTGGCTTTTTTTGGACACACTTTGCATACATCTTTAGTTTTCTCATCACCATCTAAGCACGAGACATATTTTCTTCGAGATCTGATGAAATACTCGAAGAGGTGCAATAGATTAACCATATCTGGAATACCCATGCATTGCCTAAAATTGATAGTAATCCCTCTCCAGCCTTGAGATCAAACATTAGATCAAACATTAAAAGTTCCCAAAAAATGCAACTGAAAACACAGATGAAACAAATAAAATAATGTAATTATAACATACAATGTATAGTGCAATAGATATAATAGACACAACGTATCAAATTCCCTTTCATAAACATGCAGGACGGGGTTACAGACGACGCCATGGCCTATGTGGCGGTGTGTTAAGTCTGAATTCGACAACTGATATATGCTACATGTGACATCTATAGGTCCATTTGTACAAAGGGCCTCAATACTCAATACTAAACCCATGTTAAACAGAATGACACCTATTAGTTTATTAAAGTATTACGAGCGAAGTACCCAAAAGATGGAATTAATAAAAAGCATTCTTAAAGGGATTGTCCATTTTGGAATTGCTGTACGATGCCACACACACACCCCACTACCCCGTTATCATCTGATCCCATATTAATTCCATAAAGGGTGTTAAAAAAAGAAAACCTTCAGAAGTGTCCTGTACTGATCAGCCATAACATTGGCCCCACCTGCTTAAAGGGAGTCTCTGCACAACCCATCATATCAACCTAGCTCCAGAGATAGATAGGTTAGGGTCACCGGGATTAACCATTTTTCCCCCTTGTGAATCGATGCTTCTATTGTTGAGATATTGTATGCTTTTGTCAATATACAAATGAGTTCTTTGGAGCAACAAAGACATTGTCATTGCTCCAAAGAGATAAGTAACAACTCCCTCTTTGCTCTAAAGAGCTTTTCTTCATATCTTGCTATAACAAGGCAACAAATTCACAAGAGGAAAACACGACTTGATTCAGGTGACCCTAACCTATCTTTCGGTGGGGCTAGGTTAATACGCCAGGTTCTGGTGACCGATTCCCTAGGTGCCACCAAAACAGCTCTGATGCTTCAATGCTTGGGTGTCAATAGCACTGAATCAGCAGATCATGTCCTGCTTCGAGGTGGGATCTCCATTGGCTGGAGACTTTGGTGCCCATGACTGTCACTGGTTCACTAATGCCCCTTTTTGGACCACTTTTGTTAGGTATTAACCACTGCATAACCAGGAATGCCCCACACAAGACACTTCTAGAAGTTCTTCGATAAAGAGGTTGTAGAATGCCTCCAAAAAGTTACATGGATGAATTAAAAAAACCTCACATTTCACAGGACCTCCATTACAGCCTTGTCGCTGTTTTTGGCTCTTGGCCCAGGAAGTGTTGACGTTTTGTTTGTGTTCATGTCACTGCTGCAGGCAATAACTGGGCTGGGGATGACAAGCGGCACAGGACTGCGTAGGCCTGTCAGTCAAGTACCGATTGTGTTGAGGTCACCGCTGAGGACAGTGATTGGTTGCAGCACTGGCATGACAAAGGAAAGGCTACCATCACTTATGATCTCAAACCATCCATTTAACTGTTTGAATGAGTTATAAAAGACCTTTAAAACATTTCTTTCAAAACAGGACAATCCCTTCAAGAAATTTGCTTAGCCTACAATAGATGCAATTTAAGAGAACCGTTCACCACCTCCACCTCTCTGTAACCTTCAAAGCTGCTGCTCCACCAATTTTGGCACAGTTGGAATTTTTTCTCTAGCCTTCACCATTCATGAGTAATCATTTCAGTTAGTTTCAGCAAAATTATACTGTATGCTACCAAGTGGGCGGTCCCTGACTTTCTGCACTAGTCAAGGACCGCCCACCTAGTAGCCTACAGCATAATTGTGCTGAAACTAACAGAAACTATTGCTCGGGAATGGTGAGGGCTAGAGAAAAAATTCCAACTGTTCCAGAATCAGTGAAGCGGCATCTATTGAAGGATGCAACAAGCTGGAATTGTTGGAGGTGGTGAAAGATCCCCTTTAAGCATATTCATGTTACTTAAACCAAGATTCACATCTATATATGGAAGGGTTAATGACAGATGCCAACTACAGTGCAAACTGTAAACAACAGACTGATAGAAAAGGAGTTTTTAGATTGTCCAGACGTTACATGGAAAAATAAAAAAATCAAGTACATCATGATATGCCAAGCAGTGAACGCCGCGCTGGGACCCAACACTCTGTCATATCACATGTGCCTTATACCTGTAAGAGCCGACAAAGTGTACATACTATATGGCAAATCAAAAGCGGCCAAAAAAAAAATAATTCAAAAACATTTGTAAAACTTTGCAAAATTGTGGTTTGCTCGGAATCATACATATAATGCATAACATGCTTATTGCCACAATAACAGGATTTATTTTCTTATGTAAAAGGCTGGTAACGACGAGTCATAATAACTTGCATCACATGGAACGTGAATATAGGTCGATGGAAAACTGCAAAGGGGATGTGAGAAGGTAAAAATCAACCAAAGTAAGTAAGTGAGTATCTTGTGTCGAGTCTCTGGTGCTCAAAGGTAAAAAGGAATTCAACTTTTTTGTTCAGTCTCTCTTACACTGGCGTAGACATGGAGACCAGCATGCCTAGCGGGGGCGCAGAGCTCATAGATTGATCTGATGCGGTTATTCGATTTAATTTTCCGACCTCTGTCTGCCACGTGGGCACCTTTTTGGTGGTCATGTGCCGTCGAGCGTGTTTGGTCAAGTGATCGCTCCGCATGAATCGGCGATCACACACGGGACAGGCAAATTTCTTTTCCCCTGTATGTGTCCTGCGGTGCCGAGAAAGTTCATCTGATCTGGCAAATTTTTTATCACATCCCTCCCAGTTACAGCTGAAAGGTTTTTCACCTGCAAGATAAGGACATAATAGGTTATAATAAAATATACGATCGGTCCAGAAAACAGGTTTATGACACGACAATCAAACAAGCCATAACAGTCAGATTGGAGGGATCCAACACCAGAACAAATCCACCTCCTCCGTCCCAACTAGGCCAAACATGCCTTATTAAAATTAAAGGGATTTTCACATAGATGTACTGAGGTTACGGCTAAGGCCCCATGGAGCGGGCCGCAGCAAAAAAAGCATTATGGAAAAAACCATGGCGGCAATGTATTGTGGTTTTTCCTGCTGTGTTTTCTGCTTCAATTACAGCTATAGGGAACCTGCCAGAATTTCTATAGGTATAACTGACATGCTGATGTTTCCAAAACTTCAAGGGTTTCAGAAATCACAGCATTTCGGATGCGGGTATTTTTCTGCAATATGTAAATAGGATTTGGTAGAATCCCATCCACTGTGAAACGCCGCAGACAAACCACAACATTTACGCCACACAGGGCCCCAGACTATAGAAGTTTTCTGGGACTAAATATTGGTAGGTCATCAATAATAGATCAGTAGGGGTCCAACACAGATCAGCTCAGCGTAGCAGCAGCGGCTTTCTGGTGAGTGTTGCTTTCACTGCACAGGCAATGTGATATCATATTCAACAGTCATACAACTTGTTTGGAGCTCAGTCCGATGCAAGTGAAAGGGGCTGAGCTGCAAAACCAAACAAAGCCACTATACAATGTATATCACTGTGCTTAGTAAGTAGTGAAGAGTCCAGAGTGCTCATTTAAACATTGTGGTCTCTTCAAACAGCTGATCAGAGGTGGGGGGGAGGGGGCAGGTATCAGACCCCCAGTCATAGTCATAAACATCTTGGTCCTGGTCCATTTAGTGGCCATGTGCCGGTACTGCAGCTCAGCAGTCATTAATATTGGTTGTTGCAGAGCTGGAGTAATCGCACCAAGCCACTATACAATGCACAGAACCACCTTCTTCTGGCTCTGTGCACTGTATAGCTCGGGAAATAGAAGCCATTCTGCACAGCTAATCACTGCAAGAGCCGGTTGTCGCCCCCCATAGGCCATGAATAAATAACCCTGGATTATAAAATGATGGTTTCTGGCAGTGTGTAAGAGAAAGTGCTCACCTGTGTGGGTTCGGAGATGTGCTTTGAGATGTGAACTTTTGAAGTAAGTCTTTTTACAGCCAGTGAAATTGCACACATAGTTACGCCTTCGGGAGAAGTCCACTTGTGGGGGGCTGCATTGGCCTGATGTTATAAACACAGGGGCTGGGGCTAGAGGAAGTAACTTTGTGCTCCCGACTGTCATTAGAGTCTGAGGACATTGTGGAGGTGGCTGTGCAACGGGTGCTTGAGGAAGGACAAACATAACGGTCCCCTGAGACATAGGTGTGCCCATCAGGACTGGCTGTGAGAGCGATGCGGTTTGGGGTAGGATTGGCTTGACTGTATTGCACATTGGTTGTGGAGAAGGCTTGATGAAAGCGGAGAGAACACCGGCTTGTGCGGTGACTGGAATCATCTGGCAGAGGACAGGGGGGCTTGAAACGGGGACAGAACCCAAGGGGTTGGTCTCAATGAAGTGTTCATTTTCATAATTCACTGGCTTGTCTGTCTGAGCATTAGCTACTTTCCTGCAGCCAGTTTCTGTATTTGGACAGGGCAGATGAGTCTGTGAAGGAAGGTGCAATGTTGAGGAGCTTTGTGACCCATCCTCAAGGGCATTTGTCTCTCTGGTGAGCTTGGAATGTTTGACTTCACACCTCTTATGGGATGAGTCTTCTACTGCTGGTGCATTTACTCTCACAAGAGGTTGAGGAACGTGACGAAAGGCAGAGGTGTCGGCCGTGTGACGTATGACACTTGTGACCATTGCCCTGCAAGGCTGAGCCTTGGAAGAAACCTCCAAGTCTTGAGAAGACTGCAGGCTGTGGATCCCTGAAGCAAACGGCTTGGACACAGCTGACGAGGACACCACGCAATAGGAACTGCTAGACATTACCGTCACCGGTTTGGAATAGGTCACTTGGGAGACCGGGGGGAGCGTAGTGCATGGTTCAGCAAATTCTGGACTGTGTGGAGGAGTCATGCACTGGAAAAATAAATAAAAAAATCATGGGTGAGGTTAGGTAAAGCGTAAAGTTGGCATTTACTCAGATATTTCAGAATGCTTGCACTCTAACCAACATACAAAGACATTTTCAATACTGGTACTAATATAGGAGGACCTGTAATGGCAGACAAGGTCATATCAGACCATGCACATACGAGGCAGGACAACCTACCTGTTGATATAGGCTACATTCATATCTGCAGAAGAGTCAGACAGAAACCCCGAACTAAAAAGTCCTGCAAGGACACCTGAAGGACCCCTTTATAGTCAATGGGGTCCTTCGGAATCAGTTGCTGCCCATTTTCCCGTTCTTCTGGTCCTGCAAAGGCCCAAAAGTAGGGGTATACCATCACAACTGTGAACATAGCGTCACTTAGTCCAAGCCAGACAAGATAGGCTACATTCACATGAATGGGTGCCTCCATTTTTCACGGCCCTTTTGCACCTCAGCCGTGTGCATCTAGCATCACAGTCGGCTGCAAGGTTTCCCTGGCCCTATGGATCAATAGACAATTATGCACAAAATATTCTAGACTTCTGGAGCTAGTTATACCCCCTGAGGAGCCAATCTGAAGTATTTAGTGGCATAAATGTCCATAGACATCAATATAAATCAACTCAGAAAGCTCTCGTAGCCATTTCCTAGGCACACTGACCACCTGGCTCCTGGGAAATGCCCAACCCTAAATAATTGGATTAGTGTCTATGCAAGGCTCCCACCCCTAGACTACATCAAACACTATCATCCATGGTCTAAATAACTATGGGCTCTGCAAGCACGAAATCCGGAGCCTAGGCTTCAAAGATCTCAATTATGTAAGGCCCCTGGGTTTAACTCTTCAGGGAAGTTACTATAGTAAAGATTTTCCACAAACAAAAGCACCTGCCAACCCTAATGATGGGAAATGTGAAGATCCAGATTCCTTGTCGCTTCTCACTCAACATATCGGTAGCCTGTCCCACAGCTATGCCCTAAGTGTATGACCACCCGTGTGCTTTACTATTATTTACACTCACATGCCAGTACATGGCCCCTCCATTATCCTGGGGCATCCTCTATGTGCTATATATAGCTCCTGAACATGACTGTATTTAAGGGGTAACATTACATAAAGGTGGCCATACACTTAAAGGGCTAGTCCGGGAATTATAGGGTTGTTTCCGACACCTGTGCTATATGTCGCACAGATCCAGAATCAGCAGGCTCCGTGCCCTGTATATTGGCCAGGTGTCGGTATTGCAGTTCAGCTCCCACTGATGTAGGCTTGGAAGCTGCCCATACAGACTATCCATGAGGAGGTCCCCTGTCACCCCTGCACTGATCCTAAGCCATAACAAATAATTCCTGGATAACCCCTTTAACATACCCAGTCAACAGTTATTCCTTGCAACATTCCCCCATATAAGCATACACTTGGCTTGGAAGGGCATGTGTTGTTAATAGAAAGAAGGGAATACGTTGCTACCAGACATCTCGAGCATCTCCCATTAGAACCAAGGGTTTGGGCAACATGTCCACCTCTTCTTTCCCCTTGACGCTGACTGTAAGTTGACATTAGACATTCATCGAACGTGTATAGTCACCCTGACACTCATCAAGAAGAGAAGCCAGCCATGTCAATTAACATGCAGACAAATACATATGTTATTTCTCAAAAAGAGAACCCATGGATGTCAAGTTCTTACCAAGGTGGCTAAAGAGTGGAAATCCTTTGACATGGATGGGGATGATTCACACTGCATGATAAAATCTGAAGAGTCGGAGGCTGGAGTCAATGGCCTCATCTTCAGCATGTCGCCTTTTTGACTTCGTTGACCCCAAGAGCTCATACACACCAGAGCCTCGACCGCCTCAAAGTCATTCTGCTCCAAAGTGCTGCACGATGACCTCTCACTGTCATGTCTCTTCCTTTCCAGTATGGACTCACAGATGTCCATGAAGTCAACCTACAAAGAAGAACATTGTAGACTTATTATTATACACACCCAAGGATACAGACAATATATTATTAAATCGGCTGTACGCTATCCTACCCAACCACCCATACACATACAGGCTGGGCAAAGTATAAGGAGGGGGCAGTAAGTTACTCCTCTGGTCTCCTGAGAACCAAAGGATTGGGCATGTTGAAATCCAGCTGCTCTATCCTTTACTCCCTCTGCTGTCCGAAACAAGTCAGGAGATGTTCCCCCCCTTCCCTCCCATAGATTGTTGGGCCCACAAAAATCTGCAGGTTCATCCAAGATTCTTCTAACGTGTATGGCCGGCATAAGAGAAACAACATCCTACAATGGATGACAATTAGTTTGGAATGTGCTGATGACATGTCATTACACATCAGTGCGGCTAGGGTTAAGTCAATGTGCAGATATGATTAGGTTATTTCTGTAAGTAAGCTCCTCCATACGGCCATAAATCAATTATCATATATTTATAAGATGACATCACCCAAGTCACCCGGTACACCCACTCCATGCCTCATGTTCTGTACAGAGGAAGGACATGTAGTAATGTTCACTATTATTATTATTATTATTTATTTATATAGCACCATTAATCCCATGGTGCTTTACATTTGGGGGTTACACACAATACACAGAATATACAGGTAGATATAATACTAACAATAACCGACTGTTACAGTGGGGTAGAGGCCCTGCCCACGAGGGCTTACAATCTATCTATGAATTTATAATAGCTATCTAAGGCTAGGTGCACATCTCTGCCAGAGTTTCTGTCGGAGACTCCATCGCCACGTCCGCCGAAAATTGGTTGAAAAAAAAACCAAAACGCTTTATACTACCTCTGTAAAATGACGGACATCTGACGGACACCATTATAGTCAATGGGGTCCTCCTGTCTCCATGTGTTATCACTATTTTATCCATTTGCCTTCGACGGACCAGAACAATGGAGAGGCAAATCTAGTGTGAACGGAGCACAATATCTTTTTTTCTATATATCCTTGTATTTTTCTAATCCACATCTATTCTTAGAACTTATCTATGACATATCTATTTGTCCATCCATATAATACCTATGTATCTGGTTTTCTAATATATTTGTATCTTTCTCACTCATATCTATTTTAATAACTCTCATATCTATTCATACTAAATATCTATCACATACTACTTTATATCTGTTTTTCTAATATATTTCTAACTCACATTAATTCTAATATGTATCTCTTATCTTTATCTATTTCATACCTACTGGTATCTAATAGGTACTAGCTATCTATTCTAATATCTTTGTATCATCTACTGTATTTCATACCTATTGGTATCTATCCATCTCCTATCTATTTCTCTATCTATCTCCTATCTATCATCTATCTCCTATCTATTTCTCTATCTATCTCCTATCTATCATCTATCTCCTATCTATTTCTCTATCTATCCATCTATCTATCTCCTATCTATCATCTATCTATCTATCTATCTATCTTGAGGAGCGGCTAAAAGAACTGGGATTGTTTAGTTTGCAGAAGAGAAGGCTGAGGGGAGATTTAATAGCAGTCTACAAATATCTGAAAGGTAGTCACAGTGCAGAGGGATCTACCCTATTCTCATTAGCACAAGGAAGTACAAGAAGCAATGGGATGAAACTAAAGGGAAAGAGATACAGATTAGACATTAGGAAAAACTTTCTGACAGTGAGGGTAGTGAGAGAGTGGAATAGGCTGCCACGGGAGGTGGTGGGCGCTCCATCAATGGAAATCTTCAAGCGGAATCTGGATAAACATATAGCTGGGATGATTTAGGAAAACCTGCACTCGCAGGGGGTTGGACCCGATGGCCCTTGAGGTCCCTTCCAACTCTACCAAAAAAGTAAAAAAAGTAAAAAGTATCTATCTATCCATCATTATCCACTTCGTACCCATGTGTATCTATTATCTAACATCTTTATTGGTTTCATACCCATCGGTATCTATCTAACCTATATCTATGCAGCCCACATACCTATCTACTTTCTATGTATCTATCCATCTCATGTCTATTTGTATCTAATCTAATATTTAATATCTGTCTTTCTTTCTAGTATCTGTCTCCTACGTCATATCTATTATTCTCTTATCAACGTATCCATCTTGTTTCTATTCATCTCATACCTACTATTCTTAAATATTTATCATCATTCTCTCATGTTTATCTATGAAATATAATACTTAGTATCAATCTATCTCATATCCAGTATCTGACAGCTATCTACAGTATATATGGACCTTTGGACCTTGCGTCTATCTCATGTGTATCTATGTATACGTAATATTGCTACATATTATATAACATGTCGACATTCCTCAAAACAAAACCCAGCCTATCCCTCTGACAACCTGCTCTCCGCCACATGCGAGGCGCTTTGTTTTCGAAGTTCCAGGTATTGGAGAGATAAGTGCTCGGTGCT
Organism: Leptodactylus fuscus; assembly: GCF_031893055.1. Classification (NCBI taxonomy): domain Eukaryota; kingdom Metazoa; phylum Chordata; class Amphibia; order Anura; family Leptodactylidae; genus Leptodactylus; species Leptodactylus fuscus. The sequence continues at coordinate 211,756,178 of NC_134267.1, read as the reverse complement.
GCCTCTTACGTTCCCTTCCCCACGTCCTCAGATAACCTGCATCAATATGGCGTTGCTCACATCCGAGCCTGTGATTCCAGGCAGGATTCTGTTTATCACAGCCATTGATTTACCGGCTTACTGAGCCCAGTCCTGACAGCAAACCCACCCGCACACCCCCTACCCAAAACGCATGCTATTATTTAGCAGTATTTTAATCAGCGGTACTGCAGAGATCATCTATAATGTAGATTATTCTGCATCGCCAAGCCGAATGAGATTTCATCCCTGGATTCTTTCAGGTTATGTTTTCCTCCAGCCCTAGATACCACAATGTGTTGTCTCAGATAACAAAACCAACACTGCTACATCTGCCCTTAGAGGTGATCAAAGCTGTTGACACAAGTGGGGGTTGCAGAACTAGGGAGGAAGTAAAGCAGTATCCATCAGAAAAGCACTGCTAAAGTGCTGCGGTGGTCATTTCCTGCGCTGTCACCAGGGCTAATCTCCTGGGCGATACTAGTTAGTCATCCATAGGTCATCAGCGGTCTAGCCACTCCCAACCCACAAGGGGTTAATCTTTAAGGAACATGACCCAATTTCATATGGGCTTCTTACGCATCATTTTATAGTGTGTCATTACACTTTTAATACGGTCTGCTCAAGAAATATAATACACGGGAACTGGCAAAGGCAAACAGAGAATACTGGTGGACGGTAACTGCCAGCTGGTGAGGAACTACAACCCCCAGCATGTCCTGACAGCCTTAGGTAGACACACAGGCAATGGACAGTGCATACTTTAAGTATGAAGCTATAACTCCCAGCATACCCTGACAGCCTTCATATAATGGACAGTGCAGGAAAGCGGTCTGGTCTGCAAACTGGGGCTCCCCAGCTATTGTGAAACTACAACCCCCAGCATGACCCGACAGCCATAGTCAGGCAAGGGACAGTGCAGGACAGTGGTCTACAACCTGGAACTTTGGTGCTGTTATGAAACTACAAGTCTAAGAATGTTCTGTCAGCCTTCAGACAGTACAAGCCGGTGGTCTGCAACCTATGCTTCCCCAGGTATTGCAAAACTACAAGTCCCAGCATGTCCTGATAGAGATCATTAGGCAAGCAGACAATGCACAGTACAAGCTGGTGGTCTACAACCCATGGCTCCCCAGCTGTTGTGAAACAACCCCCAGCATGTCGTGACAGCCACAGCCAGACAAGCAGACAAGGGACAGCTCAAGACAGTGGTCTACAACCTATGGCTCCCCAGCTGTTGTGAAACACAACCCCCAGCATGTCCTGACATGTCCTTAGGCAGCAAAGCAGACAATGGACAGTGAAACCCAGTGGTCTGCAATGTGTGGCCCCACCTCGCTTTCGGATAATGTACAGCACAAGCCTATGGTCTGTATCCTATGGCTCTGCAGATATTGTGTAACTACAACTCCCAGCATGTCCTGACAGCCATTCAATAATAGACAGTAGAAGCTTCTGGTTTGCAACCTGTGGCTCTGCTAATGTTGTGAAACTGCAACTCCCAGCATGTCCTGATAACAGATAGTGCTTGCCGGTGGTCTGCAACGTATCCCAAACTACAACTCTCAGCATAGCTTCAGATAAAGGACAGTACAAGTCAGTGGTCTGCAACCTGTTGTGGAACTACAACGCCCAGCACGCCTTGACAGCCATCAGCAAGCAAACAGATCATGGGCAGTGCATGCCGGTCAGTGGTCTGCAACCTGTCGTGGAACTACAACGCCCAGGATGTCATTTCAGACTTCAGGGGAGCCACAGGTTGCAGAAGACCAGTGTATACGGTGCTCTACGCCTATGAATGATCATCATATAGATACCAAACGTAGAAAACTGTCACAACTAACCCAAAGAGCTGACAATCAAGCAGTTAAAGGGATACGTGCGGCCATGAAGCTAGTTTATATAACCGCACCCTGGCACTTTTCACAACAGGTTATCTATTGTCAGCCTCCTTATTATGCTGATCTAGTTGTTTTGCACTTTCTGGTGGAGGATGGGGGGGGGGCGGCTTATAGGAGACAATAAGAAGTTGGACAACAACGCCCCACCCAAGACAAGTGGGCAACAAACCTTAAACTCTGCCCATTTCCAACCCTACCCTCCTAAAGGGGCGGAGCCTCAGAGTCCAAATATAGCTTTTCAATACGTCATCCATTAAAATAGCCATGTGAGGAGGGCAGGACGGGGCGATGCGGGGGAGGACCCGGAAACGATGTGGGTGTGAATAAGGCTCTAAGGGGGCTGGGTTATTGGTTCAAAATCTAGTCCAAAAAAAAAAAAGGGGGGGGGTGTAGAAAAAAAACAAAAACCCACACACAAAAAAAAAGAAAAAAAAAAAAAGCCAGGGGGTGGTTGTCAATTGACCCCCCTTTTATATAGCATCCTATGGAATGCAAAAGGTTAACATCTGAGCTACAGTAAAATGAAAGTGAAATATTTGTATATAAAGTAGATACAATGTATCAATTGTCAGCAGATTGTTACTATGTATAACAAAAAAGCAACAATGTATACCACAGCGCAGTACAAAGCAATGGCAAAGACGAGAGCCAGCACTGACTAGCCACAGGTAGAGCCCAGACAATGACAGCTGCCCCCCAATATGTAACCCCCATGTTATACCAATACAAGCACAGCCAGCAATGCAAGCAGCCTATACTGTCATGTACATATAGCTATACACAGGCTGGGCATGTCTGGACACATCTGCCCATTGTCCATCTAGCAGGGTGCAGGATGCACGTATGCCAATGCTAAGTGCTATAGAAGTAAAGTAATGGCAGCCGCAGTACTCACCGCTGGAGGAGGCTGCTGCTTGTCAGCTGTGGTGACAGTCAGCATGGTGAATGGCTGGTACACTGTAACAAAGGATGCAGAGGTACTAGCAGCAGCAGGTCCTGGTGCCGCCTGCCTGAGCCTGGGCTGCTCAGCAGCAATAACAAGCTCGCCTTCTTTGCATTGGGGATGTCATGTTGCATGGGAGGGCCGGCTCCGGCGTGTAGCGCACGCACACAACCACCAGGGGGCGGGGGAGGCAAACTGAGGACAGAGCTCTCACGGCTCCTGGCGACGCTGGCCAATCAGAGCGCGGCTTCGGGCTCTTCCCAGCCAATCGCTGAGCTTCCGGGGAGCGTGATCAGCTCGTGTAGAGAGCGTGCAGCTCAGGGCCGAGTGTGCGGGGTGAGAGAACTGGAAACTAGGGGAAAGGTCGTGCGACTGAGGGGGCGGGGCCAGGGCCCAGACCGGGGCTGTCAGTCATGTCCCCGCCCAGCTCCAGCCTGCCTGGATTTATAATGTGTGTACATTGGCTGGCCGGAGGGCTGTCCGGAGAGCCGGCTGTCTGCTGCATACTAGTGGGGGAATGTGTGACCCGGGCAGCCTCTTATTACTGTGTACATACAGTGTATACATGTGTGCTGAGGTAATACCTCATATACTATACATACAATATATACATGTGTGCTGAGGTAATACCTCATATACTATACATACAATATATACATGTGTGCTGAGGTAATACCTCATATACTATACATACAATATATACATGTGTGCTGAGGTAATACCTCATATACTATACATATGTTCTATACATACTATATGTGTGCTGAGGTAATACCTCATATACTATACATACATTCTATACATACTATAAGTGTGCTGAGGTAATACCTCATATACTATACATATGTTATATACATACTATAAGTGTGCTGAGGTAATACCTCATATACTATACATATGTTATATACATACTATATGTGTGCTGAGGTAATACCTCATATACTATACATATGTTCTATACATACTATATGTGTGCTGAGGTAATACCTCATATACTATACATATGTTATATACATACTATATGTGTACTGAGGTAATACCTCATATACTATACATATGTTATATACATACTATAAGTGTGCTGAGGTAATACCTCATATACTATACATACAGTCCTATGAAAAAGTTTGGGCACCCCTATTAATCTTAATCATTTTTAGTTCTAAATATTTTGGTGTTTGCAACAGCCATTTCAGTTTGATATATCTAATAACTGATGAACACAGTAATATTTCAGGATTGAAATGAGGTTTATTGTACTAACAGAAAATGCGCAATATGCATTAAACCAAAAATTGACCGGTGCAAAAATATGGGCACCTCAACAGAAAAGTGACATTAATATTTAGTACATCCTCCTTTTGCAAAGATAACAGCCTCTAGTCGCTTCCTGTAGCTTTTAATCAGTTCCTGGATCTTGGATGAAGGTATTTTGGACCATTTCTTTCTACAAAACAATTCAAGTTCAGTTAAGTTTGATGGTCGCCGAACATGGACAGCCCGCTCTCAAATGATCTGAAAACAAAGATTGTTCAACATAGTTGTTCAGGGGAAGGATACAAAAAGTTGTCTCAGAGATTTAACCTGTCAGTTTCCACTGTGAGGAACATAGTAAGGAAATGGAAGACCACAGGGACAGTTCTTGTTAAGCCCAGAAGTGGCAGGCCAAGAAAAATATCAGAAAGGCAGAGAAGAAGAATGGTGAGAACAGTCAAGGACAATCCACAGACCACCTCCAAAGAGCTGCAGCATCATCTTGCTGCAGATGGTGTCACTGTGCATCGGTCAACTATACAGCGCACTTTGCACAAATAGAAGCTGTATGGGAGAGTGATGAGAAAGAAGCCGTTTCTGCACGTACGCCACAAATAGAGTTGCCTGAGGTATGCAAAAGCACATTTGGACAAGGCAGCTTCATTTTGGAAACAAAAATTGAGTTGTTTGGTTATAAAAAAAGGCGTTATGCATGGCGTCCAAAAAGAAACAGCATTCCAAGAAAAACACATGCTACCCACTGTAAAATTTAGTGGAGGTTCCATCATGCTTTGGGGCTGTGTGGCCAATGCCGGCATCGGGAATCTTGTTAAAGTTGAGAGTCGCATGGATTCCACTCAGTATCTGCAGATTCTTGAGAATAATGTTCAAGAATCAGTGACGAAGTTGAAGTTACGCCGGGGATGGATATTTCAGCAAGACAATGATCCAAAACACCGCTCCAAATCGACTCAGGCATTCATGCAGAGGAACAATTACAATGTTCTGGAATGGCCATCCCAGTCCCCAGACCTGAATATCATTGAACATCTGTGGGATGATTTGAAGCGGGCTGTCCATGCTCGGCGACCATCTAACTTAACTGAACTTGAATTGTTTGTCCAAAATACCTTTATCCAGGATCCAGGAACTGATTAAAAGTTACAGGAATCGACTAGAGGCTGTTATCTTTGCAAAAGGAGGATGTACTAAATATTAATGTCACTTTTCTGTTGAGGTGCCCATACTTTTGCAGCGGTCAAATTTTGGTTTAATGCATATTGCACATTTTCTGTTAATACAATAAACCTCATTTCAATCCTGAAATATTACTGTGTCCATCAGTTATTAGATATATCAAACTGAAATGGCTGCTGCAAACACCAAAATATTTAGAACTAAAAATGATTAAAATTAATAGGGGTGCCCAAACTTTTTCATAGGACTGTATGTTATATACATACTATATGTGTGCTGAGGTAATACCTCATATACTATACATATGTTATATACATACTATATGTGTGCTGAGGTAATACCTCATATACTATACATATGTTATATACATACTATAAGTGTGCTGAGGTAATACCTCATATACTATACATATATATATGTGTGCTGAGGTAATACCTCATATACTATACATACATTATATACATACTATAAGTGTGCTGAGGTAATACCTCATATACTATACATGTGTTATATACATACTATATGTGTGCTGAGGTAATACCTCATATACTATACATATGTTATATACATACTATAAGTGTGCTGAGGTAATACCTCATATACTATACATACAATATATACATGTGTGCTGAGGTAATACCTCATATACTATACATATGTGATATACATACTATAAGTGTGCTGAGGTAATACCTCATATACTATACATATGTTATATACATATACCCATACTATCCCTCTCGACTCCAACTCTTCCCCCCCCCCCCACACACACACACACTTTACAACCTTTGGCAATGCCAAATATCCATTCGGACGTGCCTCGGGCGGTGACAAAGGTAGGTTCACCCCTGCCACTGAGAGACATAATAGTGTGTGCAGGGGCCACTATGGGCATAATACTGGCAATGACTACATTGAATATCGTCCCATTTGCACATTTTGTTCTCAAATCCATGGTGCGGCCTTCATCAAAGTCATCCCTGAGCAGACTACACTTCACCGAGCTGAGCGTCAGGCCATTGGTACGGAAGCAAGTACAATCAGGTGAAGCAAGAGCTGCTATCTCCTCCGTCGTCATCCTGGACAGGAAACCGCCAGGCTCGGAGGCCCAGATTGAGGGGGGTTGCTGCCGCAGATACAGGCGTCCTTGACTTTGGGAGTCATCAGACTGTTAATATAATCCTGCCAAGACATGGTGGGCGGCTGTCAGGTGTTGGCAGGTGTAGCTTCCTCATGCAGCTGTGGCTAGTGCGTGCGCCCATGCCGTTCATCAACGCCAACCACACGCTCATTATATGGCATTCCAGCGAGCTGCTGAGATACTGGAACAATCCCAGGCACAGCGCAAGGAACGCATTCAGCAACAGGCCAGCTTGACAGCTGTCGAAACACCGGAGCAGGTGGATCATCAATACCAACAAAACGCTCATTATATGGCGTCCCAACGAGCTGCTGAGATGCCGGAACAATCACAGGCACGGTGCGAGGAATAAGTTCAGCAGCAGGACAGCTTAAGAGCTGCCGAAATCCTGGAGCAGGTGAACCATCAACAATCAGCAATTTGCTGAATATAGGCGGATCATCTACTCCAACAACCCGCAGACAAAGTCGCGGGCAGAGGCTACTACATTATATACATACTACAGGTGTGCTGAGGTAATACCTCGTATACTATACATATGTTATATACAGATACATGTGTGCTGAGGTAATGCCTCATATACTATACATACAATATATACATACTACAAGTGTGCTGAGGTAATACCTCATATACTATACATACATTATATACATACTACAGGTGTGCTGATGAAATATACTATATGTACATTATGTACATACTACATGTGTATATATAATAAACTACACATATGTACTGCAGTCATACCTCATACAATACATATAATACACATACTATATCATATATTACATGTAATACAAATACATAAATCACATACTATATCATATACTACTATGGGACATTACACTGTATGAAGGGGCCGCTATCGGACATTATACTATACGGGGGCTCCTATGGCACTGTGATGGTCATTATATTACATTTGGGGCACTGAAGTGTGAGGGCCATTATATTACATTACATATATTACATAATTGTTATCGAAAGCTCCAAATAAGCCGGATTTTATTAATATTTATAAGTGATCCCTACTTTGGGGGTCCTCTGTTGGGATATTCGCTTGAGGAGCTTGAGAATCGCTCACCTATACTACACAGACATTATCCATATATACACATCATATACTGTCGATACAAAGTTTCCAGTTTTTACTGATATTTACAGTTTTACAAATATATTTTGACATGAAAATACAGAAGAATTAAACAAGATGAATCAAAATAATGGAATTACTTAATTTAGCCAATTACTTCTAGATTTCTGACCCATCCCAGTCGCCACTGTCAGCTGATATAACAAGGTTACTTATTGGCGGTATTCTTTCTACGCGGTATTCTTTCTACGCAGTATTCTTCCTACGCGGTATTCTTTCCATGCGGTGTTCTGTCTACACGGTATTCTTTCTACGTGGTGTTCTTTCCACATATTCTTCATATGCGGTATTCTTGCTATGCGGTATTCTTTCCACATGGTATTCTTTCTACACGATATTCTTTCTACACAGTATTCTTTCTATGCGGTATTCTTTCTACACGGTATTCTTTCTACGCGGTATTCTTTCCACATGGTATTCTTTCCACACATTCTTTATATGCGGTATTCTTTCTACACGGTATTCTTTCAACGCGGTATTCTTTCTACGCGGAATTCTTTCAACGCAGTATTCTTTCCACACATTCTTTATATGCGGTATTCTTTCTACGCGGTATTCTCCACACTGTATTCTTTTTACACGGTATTCTTTCTATGCGGTATTCTTTCTACGCGGTATTCTTTCTACACGGTATTCTTTCCACGCGGTATTCTTTCCACACGGTATTCTTTCCACGCGGTATTCTTTCCACACATTCTTTATATGCGGTATTCTTTCTACGCGGTATTCTTTCCACTCAGTATTCTTTCCACACATTCTTTATATGCGGTATTCTTTCTACGCGGTATTCTTTCTACACATTCTTTATATGTGGTATTCTTTCTACACGATATTCTTTCCATGCGGTATCCTTTCCACACATTCTTTATATGTGGTATTCTTTCTACGTGGTACTCTTTCTACGTGGTATTCTTTCCACGCGGTATTCTTTCCACACATTCTTTATATGCGGTATTCTTTCTACGCGGTATTCTTTCTACATGGTATTCTTTCCACGCGGTATTCTTTCTACACATTCTTTATATGCGGTATTCTTTCTACGTGATAATCTTTCTATGCGGTATTCTTTCTACACGATATTCTTTCCATGCGGTATTCTTTCTACATGGTATTTTTTCCACGCGGTATTCTTTCTACACTTGCGTTCAGATATTGATCATAAATTTCCTCCCAACGTTGTTGTTGCAGAAGTTTCTCCTCATGTGCGACCCTTGCAGGTCTCTTTGCTTTCACCTTTCTCTCCATTTCATCAGCCAGCTGAATGGGGTTTAGTTCTTGAGACTGTGCAAGACATTCCATTCCTTGAGGCCTACCAGCTTCATCTTGTCTTCTTAGCTATTTCAGATGTAACCTACAAGTATGTTTTGGATCATTTTCTTACTGTAACATGAACTGGTGACCGACTAGGTTCCTATCGGGGGTATTGCACAATACCGTAGTATCCTTTTTAGCCAGTGTGCATGTTGTCATTCCTGTATCCAGCAATAGAGCCCCAGGCCATCACGCCTTCTCCATTTTTGACAGGGTCACACAGTGAGATACTATTCTTTTGCCTACTCCACAGTATACAAAAACCCTGCATGACATTCCAAATATGTCAAATTTTGACATATCCGTCCCTAAGACCTTCTTACGCTCTCACTGGAGGTGCTGCCTGGCCCAAGCAAGCCTTTTTTTTATTAATTTGCAGTCTTAGCATTGGCTTTCTTACTGACACTTGAGCTGTCAAACCTGCAGACAGAAGTCTTCTCCTCACACTTAAAATGGAAACTTTTTAAATTTTTGCTTCATTAAGCAGAGCTTGAAGATTTTGCGCTGTGAACCGCTGATCACAAAAAGTACTGTCATCAAAAACTTGTCATCGGATTTTGTAGTGGCTTTTGGTCTGACAGACATCTTCCTGCCAGAATTTTCTCCAGTTTTTAACTGTCTTTTGATAGTATAGAGAAAAGTACTAACTACCATCTTGGGTTTTCTGGCAACCTGTATGGCCAGGTTCACACGGGGGATTTGGGGTCGGATTTTGAGGCGGAATCTGCGTCAGAATCCGGCTCAAAAACCACCTACTGAATTAAATGGTTTCCTTTTTCTGCAAGCGGTTTGTTCCCACTCGCAGAAAAAAAGAAGTGACATGCTATTTTTTCAGGCGGATTCCGCGGCTGAATCGTGACCCTCCCTCCCATTCATTTGGGCCTAATCTGGAGCAGAATGCCATTTTTTGGACCGGATACTGAGGTGGACTCTGCCTCAAAGTCCGGTCCAAAAAACCCTGTGTGGGTTATAATTGTCTGTTTTCTTTTGTTAATTGCCCTTTCCTTGCCATTATGTTAGCAATGTGCCCCATACAGCATAATGCTACTTAGTGGCCCATCACACAGTCAAAAGTCCCTGCATGCATCACCCTTTAAACTGTCCCCATCCCTATGGCCCCTCAGACAATAAATTATAATGTCCCCCTCCAGTTGCCTCCACATTTTTAACGCCCCCCCCTCCCATCCCCTCGTTACTCCCATAATTTTATGTTCCCCCTCAGGTTGCCCCCCACAGTGTCATGTCCCCTCTCAGGTTTCCCCCACAGTGTCATGTCCCCCCTCAGGTTGCCCCCCACAGTGTCATGTCCCCCCTCAGGTTGCCCCCCACAGTGTCATGTCCCCTCTCAGGTTTTCCCCACAGTGTCATGTCCCCCCTCAGGTTACCCCTACAGTGTCATGTCCCCCTTAGGTTTCCCCCACAGTTTATTGTCCCTCTTCAGGTTTCCCCCACAGTTTCATGTCCCTCTTCAGGTTTCCCCCACAGTTTCATGTCCCCCTTCAGGTTTCCCCCACAGTTTCATGTCCATCTTCAGGTTTCCTCCTCAGTGTCATGTCCCTCTTCAGGTTTCCCCCACAGTGTCATGTCCCTCTTCAGGTTTCCCCCACAGTGTCATGTCCCCCCCTCGGGTTTCCCCCACAGTGTCATGTCTCCCTCATGTGGCTCCCACAGTGTCATGATCCCCTTCAGTGCGTCCCACTGTATATATCAAAGAAAAATAATCTAAATTCCCTATTAGTATGACAGTATATCTAGGAGGAAACTGGAGTACCTGCAGGAAACCCACGCAAATACAGGGAGAACATACAAACTCCTTGATATCCGTTTAAATCTTGGTCCTCAGTATGGTTCTCCACACACTCCTGGATCCTAGCATGACTTCCTTTTCATTCTGAGACCTCAACCACTTTTTAATTTTGCCCCTTCATTGCTTACCTTGCCCATACTTATTTTCATAAGTCAAAATGTGAATCTTAAAGGGATTCTATCATTATCATTAGAATCCCATATTTTACTACTAACACGTAGGAATAGCCTTAAGAAAGGCTGTTACCTATTTACTCACCAATCCCTGCACCTGGCCAAAGCCATCTTCGCTTCCTTTTCAGCCCTCCAAGGGGCTCCGTACGTCCCATATCACATCACTGACAGCGATGTGATAAGTGATGGGGCCCCTGGAGGGCTGAAGTAGAAGTGAAGGTAGCCATGAGCAGGAGCAGACATCAGTAAGTAGGGCTGTGGGCCCATGGCAAGTGTATTTGTTGGGTGAACCCTGAGATATTTATCTTGTGAGGATCACCTGGCAGTTTGATTTGTACCAGGTATGTATGAGGGGTGTCAGGATACGGAGTCGCCGCGGTCTCCTTGCTGCGCGGCGTCTCCCTGGGAGACGTGTTAGGAGTTCTATTGGGTGTGCTTAGGTCATTAAGGGTTAATCTTTTCCTTGCCTTCAGTCTCCATGCCATTAGCCATCAGGTGTGTTCTCTGCTGCTATTTAAATTCCACCCAGGCATGGATCCTTGCCAGCCATTCAGTTTGTGTTTCCTGGTCCCCCTGCTCAGTCTGATTCCCTGTCTGTTTGTATTCCATATGTTTCTTGGTTTTTTGACCCAGCTTGTATTTTTGACTATCCCTTGTCTTTTGATTCGGTACCTTTATTATATCTCCTGGCTCGACCTCTTGCTCGTCTGACCTCGCCTTCTCTTCTGTGTCTTGCTGGGACTTGTGGTCCTCCCTGGTTCCATGCTGTTTAGTCTTTTGTTTTGCATTGCAGTTACACTGTGCTTTCTGTTTAGGTGTGACCCCGTGACTCCAGTCCCTAGGACTTTCAGGGCCTCCTCTCCCCTTATCCTAGCCGCCGGATAGAAGGTTAGGAGCCGTGGTAGGCGCACTTCAATTAGGAAGTGCATTGGTCTGCCTCATCTCAGATATTACAGCATAGTCATAGCTGCAGGGCCTGCGACCCCTTTTGTCATTAGTTGCACAGTGTTGCTTTCCCAGCTGTGTCCCTTTGCACTGCCTGACCCTGACTCCAATCCTTACAAGGGGAGCCCATTCAGTTTCTGCATTGATCACTTCCATTAATCCATATGAAAGCGTTCATTGCCCAGTTCACATGGTGGAATCTGGCGCTGATTTTGCAGTAGATTTCACACCTAAATAAGCAGCTTATTCCTCCCTCATTCTGCCTCCCATTGAAAGCAATTAGAGCAGGAGGCTGAAAAAAAAAATGTCCTGCTGGATGTTGCTGCAGATTTTGCAGCTAATTTGGAGGACGCGGCTTGACACTCTTCACTGGTTAGACCCATTCATTTAGCCTAATCAGTGTGTAAAGTCACAACAGAATACCGATACCCCGCACCGTGAGCTGGGGGCAGAAAATAAAGACGAATCCGGAACAGATGTCCACCTCAAATTTTTCTTTATTTTCTGAAGTCTGAACAGGTTCTCTCTACTTGTATGGAATGGACTGTATTACACTCCACTCCAGTAGGTCTACCTCAGCAAAAACACTCAATTTCAGTAGGTTTTCTTTGCTGCGATGCATATGGGTTGCTCCCGCTGAGGCTCTGTCGCCCAAGGGCCCACACAAACCTGGGGCTAGCCCTCCACCCAGGAATATTCTAAGAATGCCCCCTTTCCCCTGGGTGCTGTTCTTTGGATTGTAGGCAGATTTCATTGACCATAACTTGGTATTTTTGCTCCCTGGTGACTTTTCTTCCCAGTGTCCCTTACAAGTCTCTTGCTCTTGCTTGCTGCAGTCCAGTGATGTTCTAGAGCACAGCGTTGTGTCCATATTGGTCTCGCAGTATGTGTAAGTTCTATCTGAGATCTTTTTAAAGGGTCTGGTACTGACAAGTTTGCTCAATAAAGGGGTCTTTGTATCCTTCATCCTATGTAGTTACATTGTGAGTACAGTATGTACTACATATATAGTAACTGGCTCTTAACAGACTTTATGAGCGGAAGATTGTTGGTTCTAGTAATTAAAAAGCAACAAAAACAACCTTGGTAGAACAAAGATGAGCGGCTGCCAATCCTTTGTTTCCATAGGGCTGAAGAGTTCTAAGTTCAGCGCAGTTAATTTGGGAGAGGTTGTTGCTTCTGTAAACAGTAAAATGCTCCTTATAGTGGCACTATTGTGACACTGGTTCATATACGGGTTCTAGCACCAGACCCCTTTAAGCTGGCCATACACATAGGTGTACTTTTTTTTAAATAGAAACTTTCATCCACCTTCAGCCAACTCAAACTTTTTTCATCCTTTAGTAGGCGCTCCTACACTGATCTGGCACAGCTGGAGTTTTCTCTCTAGTCCCCAATGTTCCCAAGCAATCAGTGCTGTTAGTTTTGGTGCCAGATGTGCTAACTAGACTCTCTAATGTCTATTGGGTGGTGTCAGGCAGGAGCGGGCAAAGGGGCGTGACTCAGATCCTTTATACTATGTGCCTATGATTGGAGTTCTGAGTGATGCCCCCATGCCTTGTTCTACCTGACATCACCCACTTAATATTGGATAGTCTAGTTAGCATATCCGGCACCAAAACTAACTGAACTGATTGCATGTATGATCCTTTTGTTTTGGAGAAGATAACCCACATGAATATGGTGGTTCACCACCACACTGGTATTGGGTGGGGATATGTAGATGTCGGTCTAGAGATTATGTTTGGACCAAGAATGGCTTACAAAACTGAGAAAGCGGCCATTTTCTCGTGGCCTGTGGGCATGCGCAGTCTTCTCTGACCAAGGTTTAAAAGTCTGAGACCTGCGCCGGAAGAAGAGGATGAAGAGGATGTTCCTGACGAAGATGGAGGCAGTGCTGAAGAGAGTTCTCTGGCAGCATTGGGGACGCCCCCAGTGCTGTTTGAGCGTTGGGGCCCGCCCCCAGTGCTGCGAGAGAACTAATTTGCATACCGACAAGAACTGGGATTCCTACGGAATGGCGGCGCGGAGAAGACAACGAAAGGTAGGAGACGAATAGCCTTTCTTAAGGCTATTCCAATGTGTTACTAAGAAAAAAATGTGTTTGTATGATAGGATCCCTTTAAGTGGCTGTCATTGGCGCAGGTATCTATACACAGGAGACATTTACGGGAAGGATTGTCTGAGTGTATTCGTGTCACTTGTTGCAAGTGATGTCAGCGATCAAAGGTCACGATCACAGGTTATGATCGCCCTGCTAATTCATAGAAACCTTGAAAACTTATCTTTCTGGCAGACTTTACTATTCTCCGTATTATCACCTCGTGGTCTCACTACTTATTATCAATGTTCTTGATATGTTAATTAGGTAGTTTAGTAAATATCACTTTTATTACTAAATGAGATACCATAAACGTCTCACAAGATAATTATCTGTAATTTCTTCATACTTTAATTATTACATTAAGGAATGACACCCAGCAATTTCTCAGTATACTGTGTATCTATTACGGGAATTGTGCCTTGTAGTGACTTCAGAGCCGCAGTTTATACTGCAGCCAGGCCACATAGATAAGGTGACTCTGGAGGCAAAGTGACCTGGTGCTAGTTTTATACAGAACCTGCCCAAGTTTACTGCTTAAAAGCCCTGTAGAAAATCAGTCCAACGACCAATCTGGTTTTGGCACAGTGCTTGGTAGTTACAGTTCTCTGGGGAGCATACGGCATTGGGGTTACAATCTCTCTTTTAGGGCACACAGTATTTTGGTTATAGTCTCTTTCTTGCATTACAGGGGTTGTATAGTGCTATATTTATGCCTGTCCTTAGGACCCCCACTGATCAGCTGCTCACAAACGCTGTGGCCTCTTCCCTGTTCATCATCATGGTACTGCAGCTCTGTACTATTCGAGTGAACGGGACTGAGCTGGTACAATATGTATGTCCCTGTGTTTTATATTCAGTAAAGAGGCTGCAGTGTTCAACCAGCTGATCAGTGTAGGTCCCAGGTGTCAGGTATGGATTGGTCATTAATATATAGGCCCCAGGAAACCCCTTTAACTGAACTTGACAGAGCACTTTGTGTAGGCACTCGCTCAGTCTCTGGTCATAAGCAGTAGTATTCTCCATGGTCTTACTCAACCCACAGTACAAGGAATCTTCAGTCTGGAACTCCAGGGACAGCATGACCAGCAGTGAACTGCAAAGGAAGAATGGAAGTACACACTGGTAAACAAGGCCGAAGCCAGCACAACATTGCATCACCAGCCCCAGATAACCTTACTGGGATAATAACAGTCCAGGCACCGTAGTAAAGTTCAGTTCAGGCACATACTTGGTAAAGGGGTGCGGTTCAGGGTTGCTAGTGGTTTAGCTCAACCACCCCATCCATATTCCCTACCAGCCACTAAAAGGGGTCCTGCAAAGGCAGTCACTTTAAGAAGACACAGTACCTCAAAGGTAACAACAGTAACATTTAGTGATGGAGGAATAATAGTATGGGGCTACTTAAGGGTTAAGCTTGGACCCCCTTTTCCACTGAAAAGTTTGCCAACACCACAGCATGCTAAGATATGTTCGACAATAGCACGGACCTCATCCAACATCAGTGACTTCATCAATGTTTTTTTGGCTGAATAGTAAAATTTCCTCAGACATGTTCCAAACACCTGTGAAAAGACTTGCAGAAAGGTGAATCCAGTTTTAGCTGTGAATAGGGGCCCAAATCCATATTAGCAACCATGATTTAGGAATTGGATCACCAGCAAACTCATATGGACAATTGTCAGGTGCTGTAAGTGCACAATGGGGAAGATTTATTAAGACTGCAATTTGGTCGGCCATTTTTAAAGAGGACGTTTCATGACCTGCACATACAGTTTTATATACTGCTAGAGAGTCAAGTTACAGTCCGCTGAATGCAGTGCACTATCGTCTTTCCCGTTATGTGCCCACGGGCTGGAGATATTGGTGCCGTTAGTTTTGGCACTGATCTTAGCCCACCATCAGAAGGGCGTTCCTGAAAGTCTAGCTAGGCTGTGAGGAACGGCCCCCCCTGACAGTACTCGTCCATAGCCCTGTACTGTCAGAGGGGGTGTTCCTTTCCGCCCAGGAATGACACTGAGCTATAAGGAGTCAGGAGAGGCGCTATACAGTCAGGAGGGGCGCTCTTCACAGCCCAGCTAGACTGTCAGGAACACCCTTCTGACGGTGGGCAGAGATCAGTGCCAAAACTAATGACGCTGATATTTCCAGCCCGGGGCACATAACAGGAAAGCCGACAGTGCATTGAATTCAGCATATTGTCAGCTTTCTAGCGGTATATAAAACTGCATGTGCCCTAGGACATGAAAATGTGTTAAGATGCACCACATTACTGGACATCTATGCCAAAAGCTTTTGTAGATGTGTTGATGACTCACCCCCCCCCCCCCATCACGCAGAATTGTTTTTGTAAAACAGAAGCCTCTGTTTTTGTCAAGTTTGTCACAGGTCTGTTATTTTGGTGGAGATAATAACACAGGTGCGGGAATTTTGCCTCTGTTAAAAATAATGGGCTTATGACGGATGTCAAGTGTTTGGTGTTTTTTTAAATATTATTTAAAGGGATCCTATCATTCAATCACTTTTTTTTTCTAAGTAACACGACTAACATAGTATTGTAAGCGGCCATTTTCTCATGGCCGGTGGGCATGCACAGTCGGCTTGCCCTAGACCCAAGTCCTAGAAGTTACAAGCTGCCACCGGAAGAAGACGCAGTGAAGACCTCGCTGCAGAAGAAGAGGAGGCGGCCCTGGAGAGAGTTCTCTCGCAGCATTGGGGACGCCCCCAGTGCTGTTTGAGGGCTGGGGTCTTGGGTCCAAGAAAAACCGGGATTTTAGGCGAACGGCGGAGCGGAGAAGACAACGAAAGGTAGGAGATGAATAGCCTTTCTTAAGACTATTCCGATGTGTTAGTTAGAAAAAAAAAGTGATTGAATGATAGGATCCCTTTAATGTCTATGGCTAACAGAGAAATGACGGATAGTAAGGGACAGCCATTATATACATTTTGTCTCACTGCGCCCCATTGTCAGGTGTCCCCTTCCTTTTACCATGTAGTATGTCCATGTACGTGCACACAATACTGATATTTTATACTGCATAGTGACAGCCATCGACTCCATAAACGGCACCTTTTACGTGGGCCGTGACATTACAGAAGTCATAAACCGACAGAAGTCACTGAGTTCTTGTAGCACTTCTGGTATCTAGAAGATAACGTGTTCTCTGTGATGGGAAAAAAGCTAATACTGAGCGCTCGACATTGATTTTTACTGCTCGCCGGTGTTTGACTAGTAGATAGGAAAAGTTTAATAACAGATATGAGGACTTTACCCTTTTCCAGGAAAAGCACAAGTCTTATAGTGTAAGTGTCTATCACACGGCTGGACCTCTGCAGCTTGGCTAGACATTGCTGACTACAATGAAGGGAAATCTCCACCGATATAAGAGTTATCTTCTTATAACTAAAGGGCCTTTCCATGGGATCGACAACTGGATGAATGGTCCAGGTAAAAGGTCCTGGGATGAGCCAACAAACAAGCAATGCTCATTCGTGGGGGTGATCTCTTCTTTTAGGCCAGACATTGTGGCACATACGGCCAAAGCCCTACTCACCATGCAGTATCCAATGGATATGCAATTATGCAGATAAGGGTAAGGTAAAGATAAAAGATCCAGCCAAATTATAAGATGAATTAATAGAAAAAACTTCCTAATATATATTCTGTTTAAATTCAATATCCATTGTCTAATTTATTTTCAGGTCAATGACCTCAGAGTGACATTTAGTTTGCGTGTTCATTACCCCTCCCTGTGAGCAGTTCAAGCAGCAAATAAAACATCACATCAACATGTGACTTTGGATGTGGGAGTAATTTATGACCTGTGATTTCATTGCAGGGGAGAGTGGAGAAGGAAGGGTCACACAGAGAGTGAGAGCAGGTAGATGAATCATGGGAAATGTAGTTTGTCCACAGACTGACAGCATGTAAATAACAGTGATACAAGGAGCGGGAAGTAAAATAGAGCCAAGAAAAGGGTGTACAAGGGGACAGTGAGAATTCAGCAGATGAGACAATTTTTGGAAGCTGCATAAACCCTTTAAGTTATACCCCAGTATTACCTACATGACTATTGGGAACCCTGGCTGGACCATGTGAGGTTGCTGTACTGTCTGGCCATACCCTCTTGCTGGATGAAGAAGCACTGTTGTTGGCAGCCAGCACATAAACTACAATAGTTAAACCAACATTGGTAAAAAGTAACTTCTCAGGCAATAGACACACAGGTACTGAGGCAATGGGTCTATAATAATTGGGGATCCTGGGAGGTATTTTGGCAAACATCAAGGGTAGAACACATAGTGTTGTTCACATTGCTAAAAAAACAGCTTCAGCTTTTATCTTTAGGCTAACCACGGGATTTGCATAGCTTTAGCAATATCAGAAAATCTGCATTTATGGCAGCAAAATAAGCCAAGCAACAGGCAATGATTCACCTGTTGTCTGGGAGAATTGTTAATCTGTCACCCACCATCAGTGAACATGTATGGCCAGTTTAAAGCGGATCTGTCCCTAGATTGTAAAAGTCCAAGGACATACATCATATGATCAGTGCTGTCACCCTCAGTATGTTAGTGTTTTGTTTAGCCAAATCTATTCAGCCATTCCAAAGATATAAGCCCTTTTAGCATTGATATAAATTAGGGTCTACTAGCCAAGTAGGTGGGAACACTGTATGACATACAGCACACGGAGACCCTGCCCTATGGAAACCACAGTGTTACTGGCCACTTGAGTAGTATACCATAATTTCCATTAAGACTTAAAGGGCGTAACTTTCTACATCGGCAGAGTATAGCCCATGAAGGAAGTGATATGTGGGGTGACTAAGAGGGTATATAAGGTGTGTGATACGCTTCTTGATCGCATTGCATTTATTGTTGTTATGGATAAAAGGGGTGATATATCAGAGTTGCAAAAAGGGGTGATTGTTGGTTTCAGGACAAGGGAGAAAGTATTTCTAAAATAACACAGATTGTGAAGTGTTGGCGTGCTACTGTGGTGAAAGAGTACCATGAGAAGACAAATGGCGCCATGTGGAAACTGCAAAGCACCATATGCCATTGATGTGAAAGGCAACATCAAGGTGATTGTTGACCGACAAGCTACAGTGGAGCAGCTCTCCTTGAGAATGAATGGGGCAACCAGAATTGTGTCTATAACAACAGTTCAGTGGACCCTACTGCATATGGGGCTCCAAAGTAGATGGATGGTCACTGCTGAAGCAGCTTCAGTTGCACACCAGTATTGGAAATGGACCACCATTGGATTGCCTTCTCTGAGTCACGTTTTCTGCTTTATCGAACATTGATGTGTCAGATGAGAACCATCAGTACGAACACTATGTAGCCATTGCTGGAAGAACACAAGATGGTGGTGGCAGCGTTATTGTCTGGGGCATTTTTTAATGGAATTCTCTGGGCCCACACATCCATATGGAAGGCACTCTCTACTGAATTTGGTATAAATCCAGCCTTGCAGAAGACATCCAAGTACTTCCCTGGCCCCCTAATTCCCAAGACTTCAACCGAACTGAACATCTATGGGATCACCTTGATCCATGTTCTCGCTCTATGGATCCTCCCTGTCTCATCCTCTAGGACATGTGGGATACATTACAGTCGGCATGGCTCCAGATACCTGAGAGAACCCACCAGCACTTTATTAAGTCACCCACTAGACCCGTGGTGGTGAACCTATGGCAAGCGTGACAGAGGGGGCACTCAGAGTCGTCTCTATGGGCACACATGCCATCACCCTAGCCAGGCTCCTAGATCTCCTGCTAACAGGGAATCCAGGACAGCTGTCACAGATCCCCCAGCTAGTGCTTCTTTTAGGTGTATGTGCAAATGTGCATACACCTGAAAACTATCAGTGTAGGCCGCCGGTCCGCAACTTACACTGGCATAGAATTGTGACCTCTTCCCCGACACAGGAGCGACAATGTCATTCATCAGCACCTGCACTGCAGTGGAAGAAGGAGGTTGCCCGGCTACTCTTTGTGGGACTACAGGTAAGTATAGGAGCATATTCTACTGGGTGTGCATCACTGTGGTGTATATTATACTGTGTCAGGGCCACATTAGTGTATATTATACTGTGTGTGGGCCACTGAGGTGCATATTATATCGTGTGGGAGCCTCTGTGGTGCATATTATATTGTGTGGGGGCCACTGTGGTACATATTATATTGTGTGGGGGCCACTGTGGTTCATATTATATCGTGTGGGGTCAACTGTGGAGCATTTTATACTGTGTGGGGGCCCCTTCAGTATTTATATATATATTTGGAAATCGCAGCATGTCAATTATACCTACAGAAACAACGGCAGTTTCCCTATAGGATTAATTGAAGCAGAAAATCCGCAGAGGGAATCTCTGAAGACTTTCTGTAAAAATCGCTGTGATGCATTGCTATCTTGGTTTTTACTGTAGCACTTTTTTTTGCTGCAACTCGCTACGCGGGGCCTTGGCCTTAAAGTTTTTCCAGTACTCCAATATTGATGATCCAGAACTGAAATATTCAATATCAGATTGTTGGGGTACAACATCCAAGGTGCCACATTACAGAAACAGTATTTTACAGGGGAGGGGAGTGTGTGGTCATCCGCTGATAGAGTTGGCTATGGTTCAGATTTTGCACCAATGCCCAGGAGCTGCAAGCTACACCTCTGCATGTATACATAATATTAACCGGTTAAGGACCGCCGTACGTAAATTTACGGCCTGCGGTCCAGGTACCTAAAGACCGGACTATTGTCAAAATACGTCCTGTCTTTAGGTACCTATTTCGCGGGGGGAGGGGTGCAGGGAGGACGGGGGTTAGGTGTTACTAACACCTAACCCCTTCCTCAATAACGTCCAGTCAGAACTGAGTCCGACTGGACGTTTTAACCCTTTCGATAGCGCCGTGAAACATCACGGCGCGATCGAAAGGCATCCGCCGACAATTGAAGCTGATCGGCACCCCCCGCGGCGAGATCGGAGGGTGCCGATAGCAGTAAAAGGTAGTCTGGGGTCTGGCCAGTGACCCCAGACTGCCCGGAGCCCCCACATACCTGGTGATCCTGCCAAGACCTTCTGATGTCAGGCTGTGCGTCTACACAGCCTGACATCCTGCTACGGAATGCCATGTGGGACACCTGCAGGCTGTGTCTCACATGGCATTCTATATCAGCAAAGTATTGCTGATTGAAGTGTCCTAAATGGACACATGAAAAAGTAAAAAAAAATGAAAAAAAAAATAAAATGAAGTGTATGAAAAAAATTAATAAAGTTATAAAGCCCAAAAATCTCTTTTTCTCTATAGAAAATGAATTATATAAAAAAAAAGAACTAAAAAGTAATAAAAACAATGCATATTTGGCATTGTCGCGTCCGTAACAATCTGTACAATAAAACTGAAATAATATTTAATGTACACGGCGAACGCTGGAAAAAAAAAACGGAAAAAACTCGCCGGAAGTAATGATTTTTCGCCATCTCACCATACAAAATATGCTATAAAAAGTGATCAAAAAGTCATATGCATCCGACAACAGTACCAATAAAAAGCGCAGGTTGTCCCGCAAAAAATAAGCCCTCAACCAACACTGTCAACCGAAAAATAAAAATGTTACGCCTCTTAGAAGATGCGATGCAAAAAACATTGATTTATGTCCCCAAATGTGTTTTTCCTCTGCAGAACTAGTAACACATAAAAAAATAATATAAATGAGGTATCGCCGTAACCGTACCGACCCGCAGAATAAAGGGAACATGTTACTTATACTGTACGCTGCATGGTGTAAAATTAAAAAAGTAAAACTCAATGCCAGGATTGATTTTTTTTTTCTAAATCCAGCAAAAAAGGGTTAATAAAATGTATTCAATAAGATGTAGACACCCAAAAACGGTGTCATTACAAAATGCATCTTATCCCGCAAACAACAAGCCCTTATATGGCTGCGTCACCAGAAAAATAAAGAAAATATAGCATCTCACAATGTGAAGACAAAAGTCCGCAAAAATCGCCAAATTATTTGAACACAACTGGCTGCGTCAGGAAGGGAATATATAAGCTGTGCGAGCGAATATCAGCAGACAACCCAGATTTACACCTTATGAGGGAACAGACACCAGAAGTGACCCCTAAAGTGACCCCCAGAGTGACTCCCCCAATCATAGGAGCTACGGGGACATAGTAGGGAATTTGGTGTCTGCAATTTCCTCCGCACAGCTTATATATTCTCTCTTCGCCATCCGCTGTGCAGTCACGTCCGGGATACTAATACTCACTACACCCCCTGATAAATTCTTTGAGGGGTGCAGTTTTCAAAATGGGGTCACTCCTTTGGGGAATCCACTTTTCTGGTACCTTACAGGCTCTACAAACATGACATGGCGCCCAGATACCAAACATCTGAATCTGTACTCCAAAAGCCGCATAGCGCTCCTTCCCTTCTGCGCCCTGCTGTGCGCCCAAACTGCAGTTTATGACACATGTATGACACATGTATGACACTGGTGTACCCCGGATAACGGACGTAATGTCATATGTGGGTATAAACTGATATTAGGGCACAGCCGGACACAGAAGGGAAGAAGGGTCATTTGGTTTTTGGAGCACAGACGGTTTGGTTTTTGGATGCCATGACACTTTTGCAGAGCTGAAGCGCCAGTAAAGTGGAATCCCCAGATATGAGACCTTATTTTGGAAACTACACCCCTGAAGGATTTATCCAGGGGTACAGAGAGTATTTTTAACCCCCAAGTGTTGCTATAACGTATTATCCATAAATGAATACGCAGCTGATTGTGAGAGGTGAAAATGACCATTTTTCCAGGAATCCGTCATTTCAGTGCGTAATATGTTGTGCCCGACTTGTATCAGAGATGAACGCTCTAAAAGCTGTTGTGCTCAGGATACCCGTTTAACAGTTTTTGGAGTGTCTCTGCTGTCATAAGTCGGGCACAACATGTTGCACACTGAAATGGCAAATCTGTAAAATTTTCATTTTTAACTTCTCTATCGGTTGCGATTTCATTTCTGGAAACTAAATAAATGCAACACTCAAGGGTTAAAAATTCTCGCTACACCACTTGATAAATCCCATCAGTGGGCTAGTGTCCAAAATAGGGTGACATGTCTGCGGATTCCACTTTATTGGCAATTCAGGGGCTTTGCAAAAGTGGCATGACGTCCAAAAACCAAACTGTGCTCCAAAAACCAAAATAGCGCTCCTTCCCTTCTGTGCCCGGCTGTGCTCAAACAGCCATTTCTACCCACATATGGTATTAAGTACATTATCCGGGGTACACCAGTGTCATACATGTGGGCATACACCGCCATTTGGGTACACAGCAGGGTGCAGATGTGAAGGAGCAATATGTGCTTTTGGAGTGCAGATTTAGATTCTTCGTTTTTGGACACCATGTCACATTTGCAGAGACCCTAAAATTGCCCCTACAAAATGGGGTCACTTCTTGGTGAATTCCAGTTTACTGGCACCTCCAGGGCTCTGCAAAAACAACATGGTGCCCAGAAAGTCCCTCTAAATCTGTACCCCAAAAGCTAAAACGCACAGTGGTCCTTCCCTTCTGAGCCCTGCTGTGTGCCCAAGCAGCAGTTTACACCCACATATATAATTTTTTGACCCCCGGGATGGCCCACTTAATAGTTTTAGGAGTGCAGGTCTCTGACAACACAAAGTGGGTGCAACGTATTGGGCACCGAAATGGCATATTTTTAAAAATTTCAATTTTCATTTTGTACATTAATTTTTGGGAAGCATTTTAGGCTCAAAGTGATAATACCCCTTGATACATTCCTTGACAGGTGTAGTTTCTAAAATGGGGTCACTTTTGAGGGGTTTCCATTGTATTGATACTTTAGGGGCTCTGCAAATGTGACATGGCCCCTGAAAACTATTCCAGCAACATATGCCCTCCAAAATCCAAATAGCGCTCTTTCTATTCTGAGCCCCACCATGTACCCATACAGCAGATTTTGGCCACATATGGGGTATTGCCGTGTTCAGAAGAAATTGTGTAACAAACTGTGGGGGGCTTTTAATTCTTAAACTATTTGCAAAATTAAAACTATGGCGCTAAATGGACGATTTATTGGGAAAAAAAAGTAATTTTTCATTTTCACGTCCCAATGTTAATAAAATCTGTGAAACACCTGTGAGGCCAAAATACTCACTCTACCCCTAGACAAATTCTATGAGGGGTGTAGTTTCCAAAATAGGGTCACTTATAGGGGGTTTCCACTGTATTGGTACTTTAGGGGCTCTGCAAATGCAACATGGGACCTGAAAAATATTCCAGCAAAATCTGCCCTTCAAAAGCCAAATAGCTCTCTTTCCATTCTGAGCCCCGCCATGTTCCCATACAGCAGATTATGACCACATATGGGGCATTTCTGTGTTTAGCAGAATTTGTGTAACGAACTTTAGGGAGCTTTTTCTCCTTTATCCTCTTGTGAAAATTAAAAATTTGGGGCTAAATTGACAGTTTGTTGGAAAAAAAGTAATTTTTCATTTTCATGGCCCAATGTTAATAAAATCTGTGAAACAGCTGTAGGGTCAAAATGCTCACTCTACCCTTTAATATGTTCTGTGGGGGGTGTAGTTTCCCAAATGGGGTCACTTTTAGGGGATTTCCACTGTATTAGTTCTCTAGGGGCTCTGCTAATGCGACATGGCACCTAAAAATAATTCCAGCAAAATCTGCCATCCAAAAGCCAAATAGCGCTCCTTCCATTCTGAGCCCCGCCATGTTCCCATACAGCAGAATATGGCCACATATGGGGTATTGCCGTGTTCAGGAGAAATTGTTTAACAAACTGTGGAGGGCTTTTACTCCTTTAACCCCTTGTGAAAATGAAAACTTTGGAGATAAAGTGACATTTTAGTAATTTTTCATTTACACATCCCAATATTAGTAAAATCTGTGAAACAACTGTAGGGTCTAAATGCTGACTATACCACTTGATTAATTCTGTGAGGGGTCTGGATTCTAAAATGGGGTCACTTTTGGGGGGTTTCCATTGTTTTGGTACTCTAGGGTCTCTGCAAATAAGGCATGGCGCTGAAAATTATTCCAGCAAAATCTGCTGTTCAAACACCCAGTGTCGCTCCTTCCCTTCCATGCACTGCCGTGTGCCCAAAAATCAGTTTACACCCACATGTGGGGTATTTCTGTGCACGGGAGAAATTGCACAATAAACTGTCAGATGCATTTTCTCCTTTAACCTTTTGTGAATGTGTTAATTTTAGGTCTAAATGAATGTATTAGTGAAAAAAAATGAAATGTCTAAATTTCACTGCCATATTATTTTTATTCTTATGAAATGCTTAAAGGGTTAACAAACATCCCAAATGCTGTTTTGAATAATTTGAGGGGTGCAGTTTTGAAAATGGGGTAATTTATGGGGGTTTCTATTATACAGGCCTTTATAATTACTTTCAGAACTGAAGTGGTCCCTAAAAAATTGGTTTGGAGAATTTTCTTGTAAATCTGGAAAATTGCTGTTACACTTGTAAGCCTTGTGACGTCCAAAATAAATTAAAAGACAATCAAAAGATGATGCAGATATAAAGCAGAGATATGGGAGATAATATTTATTCATGTATTTGGATGGTATGACTATCTGCCTGAAAAGCAGAGAATTTCACATTTTGAAAATTGCAATTTTTTTCAAATTTCCATCAAATTTCCTAGTTTTTTTTATAAATAAATGCAAAAATATTGATTAGTGTTTACCACTAACATGAAGTATAATGTGTTACGAAAAAAACAATCTCAAAATCACTTGTGTAAGTTAAAGCGTCTCAAAGTTATTGCCATTTAAAGTGACACATGTCAGTTTTGAAAAAAAGAGGCCTGGTCTTTAACATACTTTTGGGCCTGGTCCTTAACCGGTTAACAAGGGCAGTGCTGTCTGCAGAATGGAATTAACAAGTCTAATAAGGGAAAACTAGGCAACTTGTTAACACTTCACTTTCTTGACCTTAATCAGATGCATTATTATTATTTATTTTTTTCATAAAAGATAATTTTATGGAACAGATGGAATACAGTAGCTGCAAAGTACAGAAAGTATAGTCTGAATTCATTGTGTTGGTTATGCAGCTTGTAGTGTAGCCAAGAATTACACATAAACAAGTCAGACAGACAGTCCTCCGCTGGAAAGCGATTGTGAGTCAGACTTGTTTTGATGCGGAGTGATCATATGGTTACAGACACCTTGCAGCCAGGAACACCTCCTTACTAGAGATGAGCGAACACTAAAATGTTCGAGGTTCGAAATTCGATTCGAACAGCCGCTCACTGTTCGAGTGTTCGAATGGGTTTCGAACCCCATTATAGTCTATGGGGAACATAAACTCGTTAAGGGGGAAACCCAAATTCGTGTCTGGAGGGTCACCAAGTCCACTATGACACCCCAGGAAATGATACCAACACCCTGGAATGACACTGGGACAGCAGGGGAAGCATGTCTGGGGGCATAAAAGTCACTTTATTTCATGGAAATCCCTGTCAGTTTGCGATTTTCGCAAGCTAACTTTTCCCCATAGAAATGCATTGGCCAGTGCTGATTGGCCAGAGTACGGAACTCGACCAATCAGCGCTGGCTCTGCTGGAGGAGGCGGAGTCTAAGATAGCTCCACACCAGTCTCCATTCAGGTCCGACCTTAGACTCCGCCTCCTCCGGCAGAGCCAGCGCTGATTGGCCGAAGGCTGGCCAATGCATTCCTATGCGAATGCAGACTTAGCAGTGCTGAGTCAGTTTTGCTCAACTACACATCTGATGCACACTCGGCACTGCTACATCAGATGTAGCAATCTGATGTAGCAGAGCCGAGGGTGCACTAGAACCCCTGTGCAAACTCAGTTCACGCTAATAGAATGCATTGGCCAGCGCTGATTGGCCAATGCATTCTATTAGCCCGATGAAGTAGAGCTGAATGTGTGTGCTAAGCACACACATTCAGCACTGCTTCATCAAGCCAATACAATGCATTAGCCAGTGCTGATTGGCCAGAGTACGGAATTCGGCCAATCAGCGCTGGCTCTGCTGGAGGAGGCGGAGTCTAAGGTCGGACCTGAATGGAGACTGGTGTGGAGCGATCTTAGACTCCGCCTCCTCCAGCAGAGCCAGCGCTGATTGGCCGAATTCCGTACTCTGGCCAATCAGCACTGGCTAATGCATTGTATTGGCGTGATGAAGCAGTGCTGAATGTGTGTGCTTAGCACACACATTCAGCTCTACTTCATCGGGCTAATAGAATGCATTGGCCAGCGCTGATTGGCCGAATTCCGTACTCTGGCCAATCAGTGCTGGCCAATGCATTCTATTAGCTTGATGAAGCAGAGTGTGCACAAGGGTTCAAGCGCACCCTCGGCTCTGATGTAGCAGAGCCGAGGCTGCACAAGGGTTCAAGCGCACCCTCGGCTCTGATGTAGGAGAGCCGAGGGTGCACTTGAACCCTTGTGCAGCCTCGGCTCTGCTACATCAGAGCCGAGGGTGCGCTTGAACCCTTGTGCACACTCTGCTTCATCAAGCTAATAGAATGCATTGGCCAGCGCTGATTGGCCAATGTATTCTATTAGCCTGATGAAGTAGAGCTGAATGTGTGTGCTAAGCACACACATTCAGCTCTACTTCATCGGGCTAATAGAATGCATTGGCCAGCGCTGATTGGCCAGAGTACGGAACTCGACCAATCAGCGCTGGCTCTGCTGGAGGAGGCGGAGTCTAAGATCGCTCCACACCAGTCTCCATTCAGGTCCGACCTTAGACTCCGCCTCCTCCAGCAGAGCCAGCGCTGATTGGCCGAATTCCGTACTCTGGCCAATCAGCACTGGCTAATGCATTGTATTGGCGTGATGAAGCAGTGCTGAATGTGTGTGCTTAGCACACACATTCAGCTCTACTTCATCGGGCTAATAGAATGCATTGGCCAATCAGCGCTGGCCAATGCATTCTATTAGCGTGAACTGAGTTTGCACAGGGGTTCTAGTGCACCCTCGGCTCTGCTACATCAGATTGCTACATCTGATGTAGCAGTGCCGAGTGTGCATCAGATGTGTAGTTGAGCAAAACTGACTCAGCACTGCTAAGTCTCTGCATTCGCATAGGAATGCATTGGCCAGCCTTCGGCCAATCAGCGCTGGCTCTGCCGGAGGAGGCGGAGTCTAAGGTCGGACCTGAATGGAGACTGGTGTGGAGCGATCTTAGACTCCGCCTCCTCCAGCAGAGCCAGCGCTGATTGGTCGAGTTCCGTACTCTGGCCAATCAGCGCTGGCCAATGCATTCTATTAGCCCGATGAAGTAGAGCTGAATGTGTGTGCTTAGCACACACATTCAGCTCTACTTCATCAGGCTAATAGAATACATTGGCCAATCAGCGCTGGCCAATGCATTCTATTAGCTTGATGAAGCAGAGTGTGCACAAGGGTTCAAGCGCACCCTCGGCTCTGATGTAGCAGAGCTGAGGGTGCACAAGGGTTCAAGTGCACCCTCGGCTCTCCTACATCAGAGCCGAGGGTGCGCTTGAACCCTTGTGCAGCCTCGGCTCTGCTACATCAGAGCCGAGGGTGCGCTTGAACCCTTGTGCACACTCTGCTTCATCAAGCTAATAGAATGCATTGGCCAGCACTGATTGGCCAGAGTACGGAATTCGGCCAATCAGCGCTGGCCAATGCATCCCTATGGGAAAAAGTTTATCTCACAAAAATCACAATTACACACCCGATAGAGCCCCAAAAAGTTATTTTTAATAACATTCCCCCCTAAATAAAGGTTATCCCTAGCTATCCCTGCCTGTACAGCTATCCCTGTCTCATAGTCACAAAGTTCACATTCTCATATGACCCGGATTTGAAATCCACTATTCGTCTAAAATGGAGGTCACCTGATTTCGGCAGCCAATGACTTTTTCCAATTTTTTTCAATGCCCCCAGTGTCGTAGTTCCTGTCCCACCTCCC
Source organism: Leptodactylus fuscus (assembly GCF_031893055.1). Taxonomy (NCBI): domain Eukaryota; kingdom Metazoa; phylum Chordata; class Amphibia; order Anura; family Leptodactylidae; genus Leptodactylus; species Leptodactylus fuscus. Next base: position 211,727,250 of record NC_134267.1, on the reverse strand, counting down.
CTGCGCTGTTATTGGTGCAAAAAAGGCGCCAGGGAAGGTGGGAGGGGAATCGAATTTTGGCGCACTTTACCACGTGGTGTTCGATTCGATTCGAACATGGCGAACACCCTGATATCCGATCGAACATGTGTTCGATAGAACACTGTTCGCTCATCTCTACTCCTTACCATCATTGTGCATAAACAAGACATGAGCCAGCAAATCTTTAGGTCAGCTGACTGCAACAAGGTAAAAACAAAGGGGAAGATGACGTTATATTATGTGACCTGGATGGCCACAATGTGGCATTACCTATGGACTGTGCAAAGGTTTAAGGCAGGTGTGGAAAAAACACTGGGCAGTAAGAATGTTTTCAGCAATAGAAGGGTTAATAGTTTATTTTTGTCAATTGCCAAAATGAAGTGAATGAAAAAAAAACATTGCCTTTTGTCTTCCATCAATTCTTCTCGATACTTGCAGACAGTTTTTGAAGGAACGTGGCAGGCAGGTTGTCCCCGCCATCTTGGAGAACTAAGCACAGATCTGTGGATGTAGGCTTGCTCCAATCCTTCTGTCTCTTCATGAAAATGAAAATCCCAAGATTTCTGCCATTGTCCTAGAATGTGACACTACTACTTTAGGCTAAGTACGAATACCCAGTGCAGCCACTAGTAAGTGTAAATTGTGCAGGCATAAAGACCAATGCAAACAATGAAGAGGACATGGTCAGTTTAATGGGAATCTGTCATTAGGAGATAACCTCCACTCTCACAAATATCACGTTGCCTTGTAGGACTCTTAGCAAACATCCCAAACATACCTTTAATTCCCCCAAACATAGGCTTGGAGGTCGGATTCCCACCGTTCATAGTGAGGACATATCCTAGAAACATACATCTCTTTATATGATGGGAATAACCATTTAAAGGGACTCTGGAACACACTTGACATTGTTGAGAACACAATACAATCTTTGGAGAGACATTATCTTATACCCTCCTCTTCCTTCCTAAGCATCAACTTTCATCAACAGATAAAAATCTGATTCACCTACTCTACTTGAGACTCAAATGAGGGTCTGCCAATCCTCAGATTGGAGCATGCTTGACAGCTGTCCCAAATTTCTATAACAATTGCAGTAAATATAGGCATATCCTGCATCCAAAAGGAGCAGGAATTGCAAGAATCCCACCCTAAACTGGTATTTCAGCGCCGTTTGGGGTAGGCCTGGGGACTTAAACACCACTATGTCCTGGACTGGAGGTTGGAGAGGCTATAGGAACTGATAAAGAACAACAGAGCATCCAAGTACAAGGTCCATGTGTGGACCCCTGACATTGAGGTATTTGTCATATAACACCACCACAACAACTTCAGGCATAACATGATATTAGCATTTGGCTCAGTGGTTAAAGGGGTTGTCCAAGCTTAATTTTGTTTATGGCCTATTCTTAGGATAGGCCAATAAATACCTGATTGTTAGGGGGCTGACACTCGATTCAGTTCTACAGAGCAGAAAGCTCCGTCTGCTGTATCGTTGCCGTCACTTCAGCTCACCTCCCATTGAAGTCAGTGGTAGTTGAGCTTCAGTAAAGGCGCCCGACCGCTATACAGTAGACAGAGCTTTCTGCTTCCGGCCTTGTATTGTGTATCGGACAGTCGGGTGTCGACTCTCTACTGATCAGGTATTTATGGCCTACCCTGAGGACAGACTATAAAAAAAATTAAGCTGAAGGGTATGCATAGGTGATGTGTTCATCCCTGCCATTAGATCGTTCCCAGCCTCTGCTCAGATGGGTGAAATCTGTCAATAAATGTCTAATATGCTTGAATCACGCACATTTACCGTATTTTTCGGACTATAAGACGCACTTTTTTTCCCCAAAATTTGGGGGGAAAAGAAGGGTGCGTCTTATAGTCTGAATGTGGCACCTGGCATCCGCTGTAATAGAGAGGCGGAAGCCGGCAAGGGATAGACGCCGGGGCCTGAGACATCGCTGCGCTCCTCTGCCCTGCATGAAGCCAGCAGCGGGAGGAGTGATGCTATTCCGCTCCTCCGTGCCCCCGCCGCTGGCTTCATGCAGGGCAGAGGATCGTAGCGATGTCTCAGGCCCCGGCGTCTATCCCTTGCCAGCATCCGCCTCTCTAGTACAGCGGATGCCGGGTCAGTATCCGTGGCCCCTTCTCCCCCGGGGCCGGTCCCCACCGGCCCCGTACCTGTGAAGTTGCAGGCCGGCTCCTGCGCGGCGATATCGCAGGAGCCGACCTGTTCGGGTGACAGCCGGGAGCCTAATGAGGCTCCCCGGTTTGTCATTGCTATATATTAGTATTGCGGCTGGGTCTATGACCAGCCGCCGTAATACTAATATACAGAATGTCCCATAGACGGCAATACACTTGTATTGCCGTCTATGGGACTTGCGATCAAGTGACCGCAGGTTCAAGCCCCCGGGGGGGAATAAAATAGTAAAAAAAAAAAAAAAAGCTTTAAAAATATGAAATAAATAAAAGTTTTAAATCACCTCCTGGTTTTTTTTCAATACAAGGTGATCTAAGCAATAGATATCCCCCAAAATGGTATAACTAAAAAGTACAGCTGGCCCCGCAAAAAAAACGCTCTATGCATCCCCGTACAGCTGCAGGGTCACCTGTCAATGTGGCCTTGCAGCTGTTGCAAAACTACAACTCCCATATATTAAATATTTTACCAGTTTTTGCTTCAAAATTTTTTTTCCCTATTTTCCTCCTCTAAAACCTAGGTGCGTCTTATAGTCCGAAAAATACGGTACATTGGAGACACAGAGCCTATTTAAAATAGCAGACCAAAAAGTACCACAAGGACAACTTCATTCTTTGATGAAATGACATTCATAGGGTAATCTATTATCTAATCTGTTATCTGTGGTTAGATGGTTCCCTCTGAATATTTATTCCGTTCTTCTGTTCCTATGACAGAGCATAGAGAATAGACTTAAACAATGAATGTCTTCAGGGGTTGTGCCATCAAGAATAGTTATTCTCTATCCATAAGATATAGGAGAAATAGTTGATTGGTTGGGTCTGAAGGCTTAGACCCTCACAGATCCTGAGAATACATTGACAAACCTCTTAGGATTCTTTTTGGTTTGGGTGGCTCAGATCCAAGATTAGTTTTGGTTAAACAAGTTTGGTACGAACCACTTCTTAAAATGACTTAAAACATAGTGTAGAACACTGTCAGGGCTCCTAGGAACCTATCTATAAAACATAGTGTAGAACACTGTCAGGGCTCCTAGGAACCTATCTATAAAACATAGTGTAGAATACTGTCAGGGCTCCTAGGAACCTATCTATAAAATATAGTGTAGAACACTGTCAGGGCTCCTAGGAACCTATCTATAAAATATAGTGTAGAACACTGTCAGGGCTCCTAGGAACCTATCTATAAAGCATAGTGTAGAACACTGTCAGGGCTGCTAGGAACCTATCTATAAAACATAGTGTAGAACACTGTCAGGGCTCCTTGTAACCTATCTATAAAACAGTGTAGAATACTGTCAGGGCTCCTAGGAACCTATCTATAAAACATAGTGTAGAACACTGTCAGGACTCCTAGGAACCTATACTTCAAATTTCTAGCTCTCAAAGGCAAACACAGCCAAAGTTATGTCAAAATGACATTATTATATTCTGGGATCTCTTCATACCCCAGAGTATAATAGGTGGAGGCCCAGGGGAGGTGTAAAAAATAAAAAAAGCATTATACCCAACTTCCATTACCGCCCCTCCTGGAATCAAGTGCTCTCTCTGTCTCCTTGATGACTTCATTTGCCTGGGTTTACTGCTGAGGTCTGTGATTGGGCCTCAACGATGACATAGGAATGTCAAGTCTCATGACGTCATGATGTACCCATGTGACTTGGTGGCCCAATCACAGACCTCAGCAGTGCTCCAGGCACGTGACGTCATCAGGAGAGTGCCAAACACCGCTAGCAGTCTTAAAAGAGGTAATAGAAGGTGAGTATGGATGTTTTTCTGTTGTTGGGGTTTTTTTGTCTGAAGAGACTCCAGAGTACAATGTTGTGGCCATTTTGACAAATTTCCATTTGTTTGGTTTTGTCAAAAACTGAATATTTGGAATAAACCCGACTTGGTACAAGTCAGTTCACCCATCAACAATCCTGAGAACTGAGAATCTCCAGCACTAATGGAACTGGATGGGGGAGCCGGGGCGCAACTAAATTCAGCCTAGCTGCAGTCAGGCTGCATTCACAATGGGGTACCCCCCCCAACCTTCCCCATTGTCAGGACTGGTGACCCAATTGGCAGATCCCCGCCGTTGAACTATTTATCCTCTATCCTATGGACAGATAATACGTATACTTCATTACCTAATCCCTTCAAGTGTTTTACATGATAAACATGTGCTTGCTAGAACCAGCCTGATCCAGTAACTGGCTTCAGTATTTACAGACCATTGGAGTAAGAAATCCCTTAGGTTGCAGGTTTGGAGTCAATGCAAGATCTAAAAAAAACGTAACAGAGGACTGGTATGTATGGCGAATATTTGTAGCTGACTGAGAATGTAGGTAAAAGGTCACTTGAGAGGCGAGTAATCTGCCCTGTTACTAGTGTGCGCTCACACCCACATGCACATACACAAACACACACACATGCACATACCCACACAAACACATAGACACACACACATGCACATACCCACACAAACACGCACACATGCACATACACAAACACACATGCACATAGACACACGCACATCCACACATGGTGGGAACCCTCTATTGACCCCTGAACTCCTGCATTAGTTTGCACAGAGGAGACTTGTTTTCTGACTTTGCCACTAGAACCCTGGATTTGCTGTGATACGGCAGTATCCAATGACAGTCTGTCTTCTGCTTATACAATGCTGTGACTATGTAGCTCTCTATAGAGACTTATAGGGTCTAGTGTTAATTGATTCCAGAAGCTAAAGGTGACTTTCCTATAATCCCCTTTAAGTGTATACATACACTATGCATTGGTCACATACTGTACATTGCACGGGGCTGGGTGTCGCTACTCATGCACAGCAGTGTAAGGAAAGCTGCAGATCCTTGAGTAATGAGTTAAATAGCTTGTATGCTTCATTGCACATCCCACCCCAAGAAACTCCCTTGAAGGAGATCACGTGCAGCAGGTTTCTATCCACATAGAACAAATATCATGAATACACAGCACGTTATATGGCATCAGATCACTGCTCTTGTTTGTTCAGGCTTTTTCAGACACCTGTCACAAAGTTATAACCTGCACACCAGACCTGCTGGCCAGTTATTCCATACACTTCAGTCACATATGATGTACATTGTTATGTGCCGCTGGTGCTCGTCACCAGTCATGGACTGCATTGGTCACCTGACCTCAAACAAGATGTTGCCATTTCCAGGCCAGCAAGGGAATTGGACTTATGGCGTTATTATTTATACTATTTGCTGCTAAATTTTAACTTTGGAAATAAGTTGGATGACCCCTTTTAATAAAGAAGACCTTTCACCAACTTCAGTCCTTATTATTGCTTCACTGATTCTGGCACAGTTGGAATTTGCTCTCGAGCCCCCACCATTCCCGAGAAATCACTGCTGTTAGTTTTGGTGCCTGATATGTTAACTAGACTCTCTAATGTCAAGTGGGTGTAAATGCCTAATATGTTAACTAGGCTTTCTAATGTCAAGTAGGCAGTATCCGGAAGGAGTAGGCAAGAGGGCATGACTCCAATCAGAGGCAGTGTCACGACTTCCCCCCCTCGCCCCCTTTGCTGATCCTGCCTAACACCACCCACCTGCCATCAGGGAGTCTAGTTAGGATATCAGGCACCAATACTAACTACACTGATTGCTCAGGAATGGTGGGGGCTATAAAGAAAAAACTTCCAACTGTGCTGGAATCAATGGAGTGGTGTCTATTAAATAATGAACAGATCTTGAAATTGTGGAGATGGTGAAAAGATCCTCTTTAAATGATGTAATTCCGGCTGCCTGCAGTTACCATTAGAGGGAGCGTTGGAGCTTTCTGCATGCTGTAGTAGAGCAGTATACAGTAGGCTCACAAGCTCCCTCTAGTGGTGGCTACAGGTAGCCAGAATTGTTTCCTTTTTAATACAGAGGATTTGGAGCTCTATATCACAAAACAAAGTTCTGAGCAATATAAACGAATATTAAGAAATTAAACAGCACAGAATTTTGGGTCTTAAAAACATCCAATAGTATTAGGGTCCTTGCAATCGACCAAAAACGGTCCATGTGTGTACAATAATACACTGAACGCGGCCTTGTGCCTAGAAGTCACTACATCATAGCCAGTGGTGACATAACGTTGTGCTAGTGCTCACTGCACGATCACTGACTACGATGCAGTGAGTTCTATGCACACAGCTCAGTTCAGTCCCGATACTACAGTACACACAAATTCGTTTCTACAGACAGGACTCAGTCGTGAACAAGGGCCCTTAAGGTGGACATTCACTCCCAGTCTTCAAAATCACAATATGCTGCGTGACTATTAGTATATAAACATGCATGGGAGCTTAGTGTATTTGCCTTTGGGATTTGCATTTACATGCTCCTTTCTAGGGCTAAGCCATCGTGTGATGATCCCGGCCTTGACATGAAGAACAAAAAACATTGACTTGAGCTAAGATGACACAATGGGGTAATTTATCATCTGACCCTTTTTTGGCCATATATTTAGACTATGGTGACTATTTAGTGAGCACACCTCTGTGTTGTGTACATGTGTTACTTTAGATGCAACTTTGTATACTATGTGCAGTTTAACCCTTTTTGTTAAAAAAGGCACAATTGCCCCTTGTTAATACTGTCTGACCTGACGGGCGAGGGGTAACATAACATCTGGAATAAAAGGTGCAAATGTGTGGGGAAGAAAAAGGTGCAATTTATGTAGGCGCAAATAGCTTAATAAATGTGCACCATTGACTTTCCACCATGATCACAACGGTCAATGTTAATGAATATGGCTGGATTTTTGCCAGATATTAGGTCATGGTTGCGGCAGCTTGCGGGTGACAATACTACATTCAGTGTTAGTAATTTTCGCAGCGCTCCTATGTGGCATGACTTCATGTTGCCCCGTAGCCCGAGCCTAAAACTAGGATTATTACTGACTATTACTTGATCTTAGTGACAGTTCTCTCTTGGCTTGCACATTTTATCCTGGCGGAGGTATCAGGTCAGCCGACTGGAATTTCCTGCCAAATAGTTATGAACAAAATCTAGAGGTAAGCCAAGCCCGGGGAATCTGGGCGGTGGAGGTCAGGCCCTCTGCGGGTCACAGGGATCCATTTCCCAATATGTCACTAACTGCTCATCATTAGGAAATCACACGTCTATCTAAGCCAAATGTCTGTGCTATAAAGGAAGGATATTGGCGGCTTCGGACGCCACTGGTGGAGCTCATATGAGACGAACAGGCTATGAAATCGAAATCCAACATGTGGATACCCAAAGCCTGGTAATGTGTAACGGGTTTGTATGAGATATATACTCGAGTATAAGCCAAATTTTTCAGCACAGTTTTTGCGCTGAAAAAGCCCCCCTCGGCTTATACTCGAGTCAAGCAAAAAAAAAAAAAAACTTTTTTTTTTTTTTTTTTTTTTTTTTTTTTGGGGGGGGGGGGGGATCTATGACCAGCCACAATAGTAATATATAGAATCTACCATAAAATAGTGAAAAAAAAAGAAGCTTTAAAAAAATATAATAAAAAAATAAAGTAAATAAAAGTTGTAAATCCCTCCTTTCCCTAGAGTACATATAAAAGTAGAAAATGACTGTGACACACAAACACATTAGGTATCCCTGTGTCTGACAGTGCCCGGTCTACTGAATATAGGGTACCTGCAATGCTCCTGTTCCGTCGGGAAGGGGTTAATAGGAGCACTGCAGATCCCCTATATTCAGCCAGGCTGAATTCCAAGTGGGGGAAAAAAAAACTCAGTCCTCAAGTTCAGGGAAGGGGCAGACAGACAACCAAAACACCCCGTCCCCTTCCCCAGCACCCAGCAACTACTGCACCCAAAAACTCCGACCATTTTAATTTTTGAAATTTTCCAGTAGCTGCTGCATTTCCCCCCCTCCTCGGCTTATACTCGAGTCAATCAGTTTTAAATTAGGGGCCTTGGCTTATATTCGGGTCGGCTTATGCTCGAGTATATATGGTAATTAGGACTATGATATTGATTCCTGTGGCTTCTTCTCTACTTTGTATAGTGGCCGTGTTTACTACTGCAGCATTCTTTTGAATGGGGCTGAGCTGTAATATGGCCATATCATTCACTGGCTTGAGAAGAAGAAGTGCAGCCCAATGTCATAGTCCTAGAAAACCCCACAGGTCATCAATATAAAAACCAGTGGGGTCTGACTCTTAACCCCATCATCAGTCAGCTGTATACTAGAGATGAGCGAACACTAAAATGTTCGAGGTTCGAAATTCGATTCGAACAGCCGCTCAATGTTCGTGTGTTCGAACGGGTTTCGAACCCCATTATAGTCTATGGGGAACAGATACTCGTTAAGGGGGAAACCCAAATCCGTGTCTGGAGGGTCACCAAGTCCACTATGACAACCCAGGAAATGATGCCAACACCTCTGGAATGACACTGGGACAGCAGGGGAAGCATGTCTGGGGGCATCTAACACACCAAAGACCCTCTATTACCCCAACATCACAGCCTAACAACTACACACTTTACACACTCAATACCACCTCTCTGACAGTAGGAAAACACCTTGAAACATGTGTATTTGGCACTTGCAGTGAGGAGAGCTTGTCACCAGCAGTGAATTTGGCCCTTGTAGTAAGTTGAGGTTGGCACCAACATTTGTTTTGAAAATCAGGGTGGATTGAGCCTCTAACCAGCAGAGTTTGGGCAAATTCATGGTGGAGGGAGCCTCTAAACACCCCAGTTTGGGCAAATTCATGGTGGAGGGAGCCTCTAAAAACCCCAGTTTGGACCAATTCATGGTGGAGGGAGCCTCTAACCAGCCCAGTTTGGGCAAATTCATGGTGGAGGGAGCCTCTAAAAAACCCAGTTTGGACCAATTCATGGTGGAGGGAGCCTCTAACCAGCCCAGTTTGGGCAAATTCATGGTGGAGGGAGCCTCTAACCAGCCCAGTTTGGACCAATTAATGGTGGAGGGAGCCTCTAACCAGCCCAGTTTGGACCAATTAATGGTGGAGGGAGCCTCTAACCAGCCCAGTTTGGACCAATTAATGGTGGAGGGAGCCTCTAACCACCCCAGTTTGGACCAATTCATGGTGGAGGGAGCCTCTAAACAGCCAAGTTTGGACCAATTCATGGTGGAGGGAGCCTCTAAAAACCCCAGTTTGGACCAATTCATGGTGGAGGGAGCCTCTAACCAGCCCAGTTTGGGCAAATTCATGGTGGAGGGAGCCTCTAAACAGGCCAGTTTGGGCAAATTCATGGTGGAGGGAGCCTCTAACCAGCCCAGTTTGGACCAATTAATGGTGGAGGGAGCCTCTAACCAGCCCAGTTTGGACCAATTCATGGTGGAGGGAGCCTCTAAACAGCCAAGTTTGGACCAATTCATGGTGGAGGGAGCCTCTAAAAACCCCAGTTTGGACCAATTCATGGTGGAGGGAGCCTCTAACCAGCCCAGTTTGGGCAAATTCATGGTGGAGGGAGCCTCTAAACAGGCCAGTTTGGGCAAATTCATGGTGGAGGGAGCCTCTAACCAGCCCAGTTTGGACCAATTAATGGTGGAGGGAGCCTCTAAACAGCCAAGTTTTGGGAAATTCATGGTGGAGGGAGCCTCTAACCAGCCCAGTTTGGACCAATTCATGGTGGAGGGAGCCTCTAAACAGCCCAGTTTGGGCAAATTCATGGTGGAGGGAGCCTCTAAAAAACCCAGTTTGGACCAATTCATGGTGGAGGGAGCCTCTAACCAGCCCAGTTTGGACCAATTAATGGTGGAGGGAGCCTCTAAACAGCCAAGTTTGGACCAATTCATGGTGGAGGGAGCCTCTAAAAACCCCAGTTTGGACCAATTCATGGTGGAGGGAGCCTCTAACCAGCCCAGTTTGGGCAAATTCATGGTGGAGGGAGCCTCTAAACAGCCCAGTTTGGGCAAATTCATGGTGGAGGGAGCCTCTAACCAGCCCAGTTTGGACCAATTAATGGTGGAGGGAGCCTCTAACCAGCCCAGTTTGGACCAATTAATGGTGGAGGGAGCCTCTAAACAGCCAAGTTTTGGGAAATTCATGGTGGAGGGAGCCTCTAACCAGCCCAGTTTGGACCAATTCATGGTGGAGGGAGCCTCTAAACAGCCCAGTTTGGGCAAATTCATGGTGGAGGGAGCCTCTAAAAAACCCAGTTTGGACCAATTCATGGTGGAGGGAGCCTCTAACCAGCCCAGTTTGGACCAATTAATGGTGGAGGGAGCCTCTAAACAGCCAAGTTTTGGGAAATTCATGGTGGAGGGAGCCTCTAACCAGCCCAGTTTGGACCAATTCATGGTGGAGGGAGCCTCTAAACAGCCCAGTTTGGGCAAATTCATGGTGGAGGGAGCCTCTAAAAAACCCAGTTTGGACCAATTCATGGTGGAGGGAGCCTCTAACCAGCCCAGTTTGGACCAATTAATGGTGGAGGGAGCCTCTAAACAGCCAAGTTTTGGGAAATTCATGGTGGAGGGAGCCTCTAACCAGCCCAGTTTGGACCAATTCATGGTGGAGGGAGCCTCTAAACAGCCCAGTTTGGGCAAATTCATGGTGGAGGGAGCCTCTAAAAAACCCAGTTTGGACCAATTCATGGTGGAGGGAGCCTCTAACCAGCCCAGTTTGGACCAATTAATGGTGGAGGGAGCCTCTAAACAGCCAAGTTTTGGGAAATTCATGGTGGAGGGAGCCTCTAACCAGCCCAGTTTGGACCAATTCATGGTGGAGGGAGCCTCTAAACAGCCCAGTTTGGGCAAATTCATGGTGGAGGGAGCCTCTAAAAAACCCAGTTTGGACCAATTCATGGTGGAGGGAGCCTCTAACCAGCCCAGTTTGGACCAATTAATGGTGGAGGGAGCCTCTAAACAGCCAAGTTTGGACCAATTCATGGTGGAGGGAGCCTCTAAAAACCCCAGTTTGGACCAATTCATGGTGGAGGGAGCCTCTATCCAGCCCAGTTTGGGCAAATTCATGGTGGAGGGAGCCTCTAAACAGCCCAGTTTGGGCAAATTCATGGTGGAGGGAGCCTCTAACCAGCCCAGTTTGGACCAATTAATGGTGGAGGGAGCCTCTAACCAGCCCAGTTTGGACCAATTAATGGTGGAGGGAGCCTCTAACCAGCCCAGTTTGGACCAATTAATGGTGGAGGGAGCCTCTAAACAGCCAAGTTTTGGGAAATTCATGGTGGAGGGAGCCTCTAACCAGCCCAGTTTGGACCAATTAATGGTGGAGGGAGCCTCTAAACAGCCCAGTTTGGGCAAATTCATGGTGGAGGGAGCCTCTAAAAAACCCAGTTTGGACCAATTCATGGTGGAGGGAGCCTCTAAAAACCCCAGTTTGGACCAATTCATGGTGGAGGGAGCCTCTAACCAGCCCAGTTTGGGCAAATTCATGGTGGAGGGAGCCTCTAAACAGCCCAGTTTGGGCAAATTCATGGTGGAGGGAGCCTCTAACCAGCCCAGTTTGGACCAATTAATGGTGGAGGGAGCCTCTAACCAGCCCAGTTTGGACCAATTCATGGTGGAGGGAGCCTCTAACCAGCCCAGTTTGGACCAATTAATGGTGGAGGGAGCCTCTAAACAGCCAAGTTTTGGGAAATTCATGGTGGAGGGAGCCTCTAACCAGCCCAGTTTGGACCAATTCATGGTGGAGGGAGCCTCTAAACAGCCCAGTTTGGGCAAATTCATGGTGGAGGGAGCCTCTAAAAAACCCAGTTTGGACCAATTCATGGTGGAGGGAGCCTCTAACCAGCCCAGTTTGGACCAATTAATGGTGGAGGGAGCCTCTAAACAGCCAAGTTTTGGGAAATTCATGGTGGAGGGAGCCTCTAACCAGCCCAGTTTGGACCAATTCATGGTGGAGGGAGCCTCTAAACAGCCCAGTTTGGGCAAATTCATGGTGGAGGGAGCCTCTAAAAAACCCAGTTTGGACCAATTCATGGTGGAGGGAGCCTCTAACCAGCCCAGTTTGGACCAATTAATGGTGGAGGGAGCCTCTAAACAGCCAAGTTTGGACCAATTCATGGTGGAGGGAGCCTCTAAAAACCCCAGTTTGGACCAATTCATGGTGGAGGGAGCCTCTAACCAGCCCAGTTTGGGCAAATTCATGGTGGAGGGAGCCTCTAAACAGCCCAGTTTGGGCAAATTCATGGTGGAGGGAGCCTCTAACCAGCCCAGTTTGGACCAATTAATGGTGGAGGGAGCCTCTAACCAGCCCAGTTTGGACCAATTCATGGTGGAGGGAGCCTCTAACCAGCCCAGTTTGGACCAATTAATGGTGGAGGGAGCCTCTAAACAGCCAAGTTTTGGGAAATTCATGGTGGAGGGAGCCTCTAACCAGCCCAGTTTGGACCAATTCATGGTGGAGGGAGCCTCTAAACAGCCAAGTTTTGGGAAATTCATGGTGGAGGGAGCCTCTAACCAGCCCAGTTTGGACCAATTAATGGTGGAGGGAGCCGCTAAACAGCCCAGTTTGGGCAAATTCATGGTGGAGGGAGCCTCTAAACAGCCCAGTTTGGACCAATTCATGGTGGAGGGAGCCTCTAAAAAACCCAGTTTGGACCAATTCATGGTGGAGGGAGCCTCTAAACAGCCCAGTTTGGGCAAATTCATGGTGGAGGGAGCCTCTAACCAGCAGAGTTGTGGGAAATCAGGGTGGAGGGAGCCTCTAACCAGCAGAGTTGGTGGAAATCAGGGTGGAGGGAGCCCCTAACCAGCAGAGTTGGGGGAAATCATGTTGGAGGGAGCCTAGTATTAGCAGAATTGTGCAACGCTTATGGTGGATGAGTATGAGGATGCGGAGGAATTGGAGAGGTTGAGTACAGACATGGAGTTTCATGTTGGGGTGCTTTACACAGGTGGGCACAAAAATGAAGGCTCTATCCAGTGGTGGTTCATTTTTATCAAAGTGAGCCGGTCGGCACTCTCAGCTGACAGACGGGTGCGCTTGTCAGTGATGATGCCACCGGCTGCACTGAACACCCTCTCAGATAGGACGCTGGCGGCAGGACAGGACAGCACCTCCAAGGCATATAGGGCAAGTTCAAGCCACAGGTCCAACTTCGACACCCAATACGTGTAGGGCGCAGAGGGGTCGGAGAGGACAGGGCTGTGGTCGGAAAGGTATTCCCGCAACATGCGCCTATACTTCTCACGCCTGGTGACACTAGGACCCTCCGTGGCGGCACTTTGGCGAGGGGGTGCCATCAAGGTGTCCCAGACCTTAGACAGTGTGCCCCTCGTTTGTGTGGACCGGTGAGAACTTGGTTGCCTACTGGAGGAACTGCCCTCCCTGCCACCAACGTCACATGCTGGAAACATCTCCATCATATTCTGCACCAATTGCCTGTGGCAAGCATTGATGCGATTGGCCCTCCCCTCTACCGGAATAAAAGACGAGATGTTGTTTTTATACCGGGGGTCAAGGATAGCAAAGATCCAGTACTGGTTGTCCTCCATGATTTTGACAATACGCTTGTCGGTTGTAAAGCACCCCAACATGAACTCAGCCATGTCTGCCACAGTGTTAGTTGGCATGACTCCTCTGGCCCCACCGGAAAGTTCAATCTCCATTTCCTCCTCATCCTCCATGTCTACCCATCCGCGCTGCAACAATGGGACGATTCGAAGTTGCCCGGAAGCCTCCTGTATCACCATCACATCATCGGACAACTCTTCTTCCTCCTCCTCCTCCTCCTCCTCCTCCTCCATTAAACGCAGTGAAGCGGACAGATGTGTGGACCTACTCTCCAGCTGTGACGGATCGGATGCTATCCCTAACTCCTCTGTGTGATCTGAGTTATCCCTGATGTCAATCAGTGATTCTCTCAGAACACACAAGAGCGGGATTGTAAGGCTCACCATCGCATCCTCAGAGCTCACCCTCCTTGTGGACTCCTCAAAGACCCGTAGGATGTCACAAAGGTCTCTCATCCATGGCCACTCATGGATGTGAAACTGAGGCAGCTGACTTTGTGGCACCCTAGGGTTTTGTAGCTGGTATTCCATCAAAGGTCTCTGCTGCTCAACCACTCTATTCAACATCTGAAACGTTGAGTTCCAGCGTGTGGGGACGTCGCACAAAAGCCGGTGTTGTGGCACATGCAGGCGTTGCTGGAGAGATTTTAAGCTAGCAGCGGCTACTGTCGACTTGCGAAAGTGGGCGCACATGCGCCGCACTTTCACCAGTAGCTCTGGAACATTGGGGTAGCTCTTTAGGAAACGTTGCACCACTAGGTTGAAGACGTGGGCCAGGCATGGAACATGTTGGAGTCCGGCAAGCTCCAGAGCTGCTACCAGGTTCCGGCCGTTATCACAAACGACCATGCCTGGGCCCAGGTGCAGCGGCTCAAACCATATTGCCGTCTCATCGAGGAGGGCATCCCTCACCTCGGAGGCAGTGTGCTGTCTGTCCCCCAAGCTGATCAGCTTCAGCACAGCCTGCTGACGTCTACCAACGCCAGTGCTGCAACGTTTCCAACTCGTAGCTGGGGTCAATCTAACAGCGGAGGAGGAGGCGGTGGCGGAGGAGGAGGCGGTGGCGGAGGAGGAGGCGGTAGAGGAGGAGGAGGAGGGGGGTGTTCTTCTCGTGTCCCTGCCAGGAATGTTAGGCGGGGAGACGAGGTACACCGGGCCAGTTTGGGAAGCAGTCCCAGCCTCAACTACATTCACCCAGTGTGCCGTCAGTGAAATGTAGCGTCCCTGTCCGCATGCACTTGTCCACGCGTCGGTGGTCAAGTGGACCTTTGTGCAAAGCGCGGAACTAAGGGCCCGCCTGATGTTGAGTGACACGTGCTGGTGCAAGGCGGGGACGGCACACCGGGAGAAGTAGTGACGGCTAGGGACGGCATAGCGAGGTGCCGCAGTTGCCATCAGGTCCAGGAAGGCGGGAGTTTCAACAAGCCGGAACGCCAACCTCTCCTGGGCCAGCAGTTTAGCGATGTTGGCGTTCAAGGCTTGCGCGTGTGGGTGGTTAGCAGTGTATTTCTGCCGCCGCTCCAATGTCTGAGAGATGGTGGGTTGTTGTAAAGAAACGCCTGATGGTGCCTTTGATGGTGCAGGAGAAGGAGATAAGACAGGACCAGGGGAGGATGAGGTAGAAGTCAACAAAGTGGCGGAGGCAGATGAAGTGGTGTCCTGGCTCGTCCTCTGGAGTGCATCGCCAGCACAGTCAGCAGTGGCAGTGGCAGAGGCAGAGGCAGTGGCAGAGGCAGTGGCAGTGGCGTGAACGGCAGGCGGCCTTTGTCCTGCCGTTGCTGCCTGCCACTGATTCCAGTGCTTGGATTCCAAATGACGGCGCATTGAAGTGGTGGACAGGTTGCTCTTCTCAGAGCCCCTAATCAATTTCGAGAGGCAAATTGTGCAGACAACACTATATCTGTCCTCGGCGCATTCCTTGAAAAAACTCCACACCTTCGAGAAACGTGCCCTCGAGGTGGGAGTTTTTCGGGGCTGGGTACGAACTGGAACATCTTGGGAGATTCCGGGTGTGGCCTGGCTTCGCCTAAGCTGCTGACCTCTGCCTCTGCCTCTAGCTACCCTTTTTGGTGCTGCACCTGCCTCAACATCCACACTACTTTCCCCGCTTGACATCCCCCCTGTCCAGGTCGGGTCAGTGTCCTCATCATCCACCACTTCCTCTTCCAACTCCTGTCTCATCTCCTCCTCCCGCACAATGCGCCGGTCAACTGGATGCCCTGACGGCAACTGCGTCACATCATCGTCGATGAGGGTGGGTTGCTGGTCATCCACCACCAAATCGAACGGAGATGGAGGAGACTCTAGTGTTTGAGCATCTGGACACAGATGCTCCTCTGTTAGGTTCGTGGAATCGTGACGTGGAGAGGCAGGTTGAGGGACAATGAAAGGAGCGGAGAACAGCTCTGGGGAGCAGGGACAGTTTGGGTTATTGTTCTGTAAAGCTTCGGAATTTTGGGAGGAAGGAAGACAAGACTGTTGGGTAATAGGAGGAGAGGAGGCAGAGTCTGACTGGCTGCTGGACAATGTGCTGTAAGCGTTCTCTGACAGCCATTGCAAGACCTGTTCCTGGTTCTCGGGCCTACTAAGGTTTGTACCCTGCAGTTTAGTTAATGTGGCAAGCAACCCTGGCACTGTGGAGTGGCGCAATGCTTGCTGCCCCACAGGAGTAGGCACGGGACGCCCTGTGGCTTCACTGCTACCTTGCTCCCCAGAACCATTCCCCCGACCTCGCCCACGGCCTCGTCCACGTCCCTTTCCGGGAGCCTTGCGCATTTTGAATTCCTAGTTAGAAATTGGCACTGTATACCAGTAGTAAAAATTGTGGGTGCACGTAACCCCAATATATTCTTTGAATTCCCAGTCAGAAACTGGCACTATATGGCAGTAGCAAGAAATGAGGGTATTTATAACCCCAATATATTCTTTGAATTCCCAGTCAGACAATGGCACTGTATACCAGTAGTAAAAATTGTGGGTGCACGTAACCCCAATATATTCTTTGAATTCCCAGTCAGACACTGGCACTATATGGCAGTAGCAAGAAATGAGGGTATTTGTATTCCCAATATACTCTTTGAATTCCCAGTCAGACAATGGCACTGTATACCAGTAGTAAAAATTGTGGGTGCACGTAACCCCAATATATTCTTTGAATTCCCAGTCAGAAACTGGCACTATATGGCAGTAGCAAGAAATGAGGGTATTTGTATTCCCAATATACTCTTTGAATTCCCAGTCAGACAATGGCACTGTATACCAGTAGTAAAAATTGTGGGTGCACGTAACCCCAATATATTCTTTGAATTCCCAGTCAGAAACTGGCACTATATGGCAGTAGCAAGAAATGAGGGTATTTGTATTCCCAATATACTCTTTGAATTCCCAGTCAGACAATGGCACTGTATACCAGTAGTAAAAATTGTGGGTGCACGTAACCCCAATATATTCTTTGAATTACCAGTCAGAAACTGGCACTATATGGCAGTAGCAAGAAATGAGGGTATTTGTATTCCCAATATACTCTTTGAATTCCCAGTCAGACAATGGCACTGTATACCAGTAGTAAAAATTGTGGGTGCACGTAACCCCAATATATTCTTTGAATTCCCAGTCAGACACTGGCACTATATGGCAGTAGCAAGAAATGAGGGTATTTGTATTCCCAATATATTCTTTGAATTCCCAGTCAGACAATGGCACTGTATACCAGTAGTAAAAATTGTGGGTGTATATAGCCCCAATTCTATTGCTAGGGGACTTGCAGGGTATTTCTGGGGTGAAGGTGGGGGGGCACTCCGTTGGAACGGGTATCGGGGTATATATCGGGTATACGGGAATACACTGACAGTGTATTCCATTCAGGATCCTGGGAAAGCTGGGTTGCGGCGATTGAGCCCGTCAGTGCCACGTTACACTGACAAGCTTCTCCCTGGAATTTAGCTCTTATAAGAGCTGTTGGTTGTCTTCTCCTTCCTATCCTAGCCTGTCCCTGCCTACCCAGAATCTAAGCCCTAGCTAGCTGGACGGAAACCTCCGTCCTCGGTGAATTGCAAGCTCAGAATGACGCGAAGCTGGGCGGCGCTGTTCTTTTAAATTAGAGGTCACATGTTTTCGGCAGCCAATGGGTTTTGCCTACTTTTTTCAACGTCACCGGTGTCGTAGTTCCTGTCCCACCTACCCTGCGCTGTTATTGGAGCAAAAAAGGCGCCAGGGAAGGTGGGAGGGGAATCGAGTAATGGCGCACTTTACCACGCGGTGTTTGATTCGATTCGAACATGCCGAACAGCCTAATATCCGATCGAACATGAGTTCGATAGAACACTGTTCGCTCATCTCTACTGTATACCTCTTACCTGACATAGCGCTATACATTCTGTAGTGGCAGTGTATGTAGCGCTGTCCCATTTAGGGCTCGTTCACACGGGGCAAGAGGGGGCGGATATTGATGTCGAATCCACCTCAGAATCCGCCCCCTCACAATACAGGTCTATTTAGACCGCTAGATTTCTTTTTTCCGTGAGCGGTATGTTCCGGCTCACGGAAAAAAGAAGCGAGCTGCCCTTTCTTCAGGCGAACTCTGCGGCTGATTCAGTCCCGGCGTCTGTCTGCTTCGCGACAACACGCTCCGGACTAGGCCCATTCATTAGGGCCTACTCCGGAGTGGGAAGCCGTGACTATCGCAACAGTCGCAGCAGACGCATTTTGGTCCTATTCTGACGCGGCTTCCCGCATTAGAGTCAGGACCAAAATACGCGGTCCCGTGCCCCGTGTGAATGGAGCTACGTTACCTGCAATACCATACACAGCCACTACTAAATCTGTGGCACTGTGACTGGTAATCAATGCAGAGGCCATATTGAAACAGCTGATCAGTGTGATTGCTGGCGGTACTCAATCCACCACAGCTCCGATACTAATGACCTATTCTAAGAATACAAGCATTTACTCTCTGTTACCAGTTACTTACATCTGAGTTGAGATTGACAGCAGCCTTCAGCCAAGGCATGACAGATAGAAAGTCCAGCAAGAAGTCTTCGTTTCTGATCAGATCTTTTATATCTTCTGCAATATTACCAGATAATGTCATTTTTTTCTATATGAGAATGAGCTATTTGGAGCAATGCGGGTGTTGCCGCTTAGCTCTTTGGTGCAATGGCAACTCCCTTGTGAGCTCAATTTCATAGTCAAAAAAGCAGCGATATCTCGGCAACAGATTGTTTAGAAGATATCTGTCTGGTTATATACTGTACATTAGCTCTGATACACTTCTGCCACCTAGTGGTCAAATAAATATAAAATGTGTTATGAAAAATTCCCACTTATTGAGTTATTGTGCTAGCCATTTATTATTCTATGACACAATGATCTTACTGTACTGTATATTGCACTAGCAATGAATAACCTATATTTGGCTTGGGAGGATACTTGACCCTTCCTTAATCCTGAGCCATGTAAACGTCTTGAGTGTCAGAAATATAATGCAGAGCTATCCTCCATGTGGAATGCGTACAGTAAAGAGGATAGCGGCTTCTTAACTCTTAGTATGCCACATGTGGTCTGTAATAGTGCTACATCTTATAACTAATGATATAAATAGTGCCACCTACTGGTTGTATTGAATACAGAGAGTGTATAGATATCGTATGTTCTTATATTTGTTGGGGTTTGGTCTTTACTCTATATAGTTGATGACGTGGGCATGACATTGTGGTGCTCGGCATGCCCATATAACTGCTGGTGGCCTAATCACAGACCTCAGTGGTGACCACAGGCGCAGGACCTCGCCAGGAAAGTATTGGACGCCACAAGGAGACCAAGTGGTGAGGGAAGGGGAGTATAAATGTTTTTTATTTTTTACAGCTCCACCCTGTATACCCCAGAGACACCAGTGTAACATGATTTACTGCAATGCATGTTGTGGTCGCCATTTTGGTTAGTGCGAGATGAATCCGTTATTGTTCGTTTTTGTTGAAGAATGAACAATTTCGGATATCCAGGTCGAGCCTGGCTGGTGACAAAGCGGTTCGCCCATCTCTTACTGTCACCTATCATCTTAATACTGCTACCATATGCAGTCAGCCATCAGGGCTACATCATGCTATAGCCGTATACCCATGGCATTGCTTGCAACATTGTGCCAAAGCTGTACAAGTAGGATTCTGACAACCATACCGAGCCAAAGGGGTTTTCCAAACATATCAGTGACCTATGTTTAGGATAGGTCATCAATATCATATTGGTGGGGGTCCGATACTCAGCATTTGGCCAAGTGACTACTTGACTACTAAGCACAGTGCTGTACACTGAACGGGGCTACTGCAAACAGGACATGTGACCAATGAATGTGCTGTCGCGTGGCCCATGAAGAGGAAGCTGCCACTTTAGTCACCTAATCCGTGGAGACTCTGACTGTACAATTTTTGTGTAGGGCTCATATCTCTTCCTTGGGTAGATGACTGGGCAGCCATAGGCGAATCCATTTCTGGGAATAGCAGGCGGTGTGTTTGGTTGTCTGTGTATATATACAGCTCATTGTGTTTAGTTTTCTGTGCTTTTATTTGACTTCCTAGATTACAGGTCTACTAGTTATCAGCGAAGGTTATACACTGAGATTACAGTATTTTTTGGGCATCTTGCAAATCTTCCAAAGGTCTTATGGTCATGGTCATGTGAGGAGGATATACGGTATGTTTGCAGTTCTGTGCCTTTAACCCCTCACTCACTGAAAGCTAAGTATTGATGTGTAAAAAAAAATATATTTTGGAAGAACTTTTAATTTATTTTGTTTTAATAATTAAATATTTTTATACTAAGTATATTTAATAAATAAATAATTAAATATATTTTAATTGTCTACACATTTATATATGGTTACGTTCATGGAAAAATCCCTTTATTTAGAATGAAGTCTGTTGCTGTCATCGCATGCACAAGAAATGTCATCCATATGGGGGCTTATACATATTAGATGAAGGTCAACTGAAGCTGCTGGTTTCAATGGACCTGCCAATTGCTTAAGGTGTAGAGATGAGCGAGTACTGTTCGGATCAGCCGATCCGAACAGCACGCTCGCATAGAAATGAATGGACGTAGCCGGCACGTGGGGGGTTAAGCGGCCGGCCGGCGTCAAAGTGGAAGTACCAGGTGCATCCATTCATTTCTATGGAGCGTGCTGTTCGGATCGGCTGATCCCTACAGTACTCGCTCATCTCTACTAAGGTGTTTAAGGGTAAGTTCTCACAGGGACCAAAACACTGGCATCCCGTCACACGCTCTGCTCCGGATTAGGCCTAAACGAATGGGCCTAGTCGGGGGGAGCGAGTGTCTTCAGGCGGATGTCGCAAGGCAAATCCACCTGAAAGAATGAGCAGGTCGCTTCTTTTTCCGGGAACTGGAACAAACGGCTCCCGGAAAAAAGAACTGACCGGCTGCCATTGATTTCAATAGGAGCCGTCATTTTGGTCAGAATTTTGAGGCGGATAAGGCCTCAAAATCCTGACCAAAAAATCCTGTGTGAACTTACCCTAAGATATCCCGACATTCCCTAAATGGCAGGTAAGATGGGTAAGACTTCAATATGCTCCATCCTTTACCATAATTTAAGACGACATGTAGCTTGGTACCAGTGTGAATATGGGGGTCAACAGAGGCATGTTACCATTCACAATGGTGCTGTATATTTTTTGTTTTCCCTACAGGGTTCAGTGCTCAGTAGTGACGCCCCTGTCAAGAGGATTAGTTATATTCTGCCAGCACCTATGTGTATAAATAATAATACCAAACAGTACATTGTTAAATACTATTGGGTAGTTTTTGGTGGACACCCATGAATAGTCCGTACTCGATATTGTATAAAGCAGCCATCATTTATACGAATCCATCAGTTCTTTCTGAGCCATTAGCCTGGATCTCATTTTTAGGAGACTCCTAGTATTCATGATCCACAAGGCCACAAGAGTCCCATCATTACCAGTAATACAATATTTTCAACACTGACAAACGGAAGGGCCCAGATAAACACTTGATAGTCAAGGCCTTTACGTTTCCCTTCGTGTTTCGCAATATTGACTTCTGCCGCGCATAACAAAACCTCGAGGATTCTGTTCATAATGTCTTATCATTTCTAATGCCCTTCATAGATTAATGTTTAACAGGATATTTGTCCAGAGATCAACTAGATGTTGTCCACGTTCCAGCCATTCATAGATCTACTGACATATGGTAGAAGTAAAAAACAGATGCACTTTTAGGTAACACATGGTTTGCCTATTTCTCCTCTGAGGCCGGGTTCACACGGAGTTACGTGCCGCGAGATTTGGCACGTAGACGCCGCGTGACCCTTTGCGTGCCGTACACGCTCCCATTCATTTCAATGGGAGCGGGGAGCGTATGCGCCGCGCTAGTTTGCGGCCGTGCATTTATTCACGGCCGCAAACTAGCGCGGCGCATACGCTCCCCGCTCCCATTGAAATGAATGGGAGCGTGTACGGCACGCAAAGGGTCACGCGGCGTCTACGTGCCAAATCTCGCGGCACGTAACTCCGTGTGAACCCGGCCTAAGGGTCCATTCACACGGAGGAAAATGGTGAGGAATTTGGTGTGGAATTTCATCGCTGAAAAAAAGCGCCTCCCATTGACGTCAATGGGTTCCTTTTTCTGCTAAAGGAACCCATTGAAGTCAATGGGAGGCTTTATTTCAGCGCCGAAATTCTACACCAAATTCCTCACCATTTTCCTCCATGTGAATGGACCCTTAAAGGGGTACTCCCACGTCGCATACTTACCCGTATTCGTTCCTCTAAAATCTTCTGTCTTCCGGCTTTGTCTCGTCATTGGTGGGCGGGGTCACATATGCAAAGCCAAGCGGCGAGATGCCGCCGGCCCTGCGTGCGCGCTCATACACCAGTCTACCCTTCACAATGCGAATACAGACCCGACACCCTGCGGGTCTGTATTAGCATTGTGAAGGCTAGACTGGTGTATGAGCGTGCACGCAGGGCCGGCGGCATCTCGCCGCTTGGCTTTGCATATGTGACCCGGGAGCGGAGCGGAGTAGCATCGCTTCTGCCGCTGCTGTCTTCATGCAGGGCAGAAGCATAGTGATGTGCCTGTGCCGGCGTCTAACAGTCCCCAGCATCCGCCTATTACAGCGGATGTCGGGGAGTTAGACGCTGGCACAGGTGAAGCCAGCAACATCGCTATGCTTCTGCCCTGCATGAAGACAGCAGCGGCAGAAGCGATGCTGTTATTCCGCTCCTCCGCCCCCCCGCCCCGGAATAGCAGCATCGCTTCTGCCGCTGCTGTCTTCATGCAGGGCAGAAGCATAGCGATGTTGCTGGCTTCACCTGTCCCCCAAAGGGTAAACTACCCCCCCCCCCTCCAGGCTCGCTCCCTGCACTTAGCCCCTCCTCCCTCCCTCCTGAGAGCAGCAGACACATCACTTGACTCAGGAGCAGCTAGGTCAGGGCTGTGGCCACAAAAAAATGAATAAAGTGAGATAGTGGCCAAACAATGCAGTTTTGCTGAAGCATTGTATTTAGGAAAAGTCTTAGATTCACATTTACAAGCATTATAGATAGGATGCTTGTGACGGGACAACCCCTTTAAGGTAGTCTGTCACCAGAAGCCAGCATATCAACCTAGCCCTGTAGACAGATAGGTAAGGGTCACCTAAACAGGGACAGCCCAAAGCGAGATTCACAACTGGCATTTTGCAGCAAAAGTAGGAGCGGCCTTTATACAGCTAAATATACTCAGAAAAAAAATTTGCAGGCCCTCCTTTGTCTGGAAAAGGACAATAAGTTAGTCCTGAAGCCGGCAGACAAGGGGGGGAATGTTGTTGCCCTGGATAGGAAGAACTATATAGAAATGTGTTGGGCTTTGCTTAATGTCAATCAATGTTATAACATCATAAATAGGGAACAGGTATCAGGATTCATAGCTGAGATGAAGATGATTCTAGAGGAGGCTTTCCAAAGGGAATTGATTGATAAAAACGAACGGGATTTCATGTTGCCCCGTCACCCAGTAATGGCCTCCTTTTATGCCCTGCCCAAGATTCATAAAGGGCTTGTCCCTTTAAGGGGCAGGCCAATTGTGTCCCAGATAGGAAGCCTTACCCAAAATGCGAGCAAATATCTTGATATGGTGTTGAGACCTTTTGTGTTGGGTCTGGCTTCCTATACGAGGGACAGCATGGATGTGCTAAATAGATTGGAGGGTATAACACTGGAGGAGGATGTAGCATTTGCCAGTTTAGATGTAGAGGCATTATATTCCTCCATCCCGCACAACAAGGGGTATGAGGCTGTCAGCTATTATCTGAAAACACGCAGAATGGGATTACAAGGTCACAACGAATTTGTGTTAAAACTGTTAGCTTTTGTGCTGGAGAGGAATGTCTTTGGTTTTGAGGGGCGGACCTTCCACCAGCTGAGGGGCACGGCGATGGGGAGCCCTGTGGCTCCCACGTACGCCAATTTGTTCCTCGGCTGGTGGGAGGAAACCGTTGTCCACTCTGAGGAAAACGAGGTCTGGTCAGGTCATATTGACCTATGGATTAGATATATTGACGACATCCTCCTGTTATGGAGGGGATCGAAGGCACAATTTGATTCGTTTGTGAAGGCTCTGAATGGAAATGATTTGGGCCTGAAATTCACTGCTGAATTTCAAAGAGAATCCATTACATTCTTGGATTTAAAACTGACTAGGCAGAAAGATGGAAGAGTTTCTACCAACATATATAGAAAGGCTACATCCACGAATGGTTTTCTTAACTGGCAGAGCTGTCATCCACAGCCCTTGAAACGTGGCATACCAGTTGGCCAATTTATTAGGGCTAAAAGGAATTGCTCCTCATATGGAGATTTTTTGAAAGAATCAAAGAACCTCTCAACTATGTTCTCCCAAAAAGGTTATCCCGAGAGAGTGGTGAATAAGGCGTTTGGTAGAGCCAAGGGAATGAGTAGAGGTCAACTCTTGGTCCCAAGACAAAAAACTGAACAAAAGGGCCCCACAAGGATTGTTGGGACATTTGACGTCCGACATATGGAGGTGAGGGATGTTCTGCAAAAATATTGGGACATTTTGAAGGCTGACTCTGATTTAAGTGAGGAGGTGGGCACGGGGCCAATGATTACCTTTAGAAAAGGGAAAAATCTTAAGGATCGGCTGGTCCACAGTAATCTACCTACAGACAGTGAGGAGAAAACGTGGTTGTCCCAAGGGAGACCTATGGGTACATTTAAATGTGGGAGATGTACTGCATGCCCGTTTGTAGATAAGAAACCTCAGTTCACAAGTGCAGCAACGGGTGCCACATTCCAATGTAGAAGTTTTGCCAACTGTGAAACGATGGGAGTGGTCTACCTCCTTAGCTGTCCATGCCCACTAAATTATGTGGGCAAGACCATCAGGCAGCTAAGGAGAAGGATTAGGGACCACATTTGTGATATTGCAAATGGGAGGGACACTCCGGTGGCACGACATTTTGTGAACTTTCACTCAGGTGACACGTCTGGACTTAGGGTGCAGGTTATTGAAGTAGTGAAACCTCACCCTAGAGGAGGAAATTGGGACAATTTTGTTCTAAGGAAAGAAGCACAGTGGATCTATCGTATGGAGAGTTTGTCGCCTAAGGGATTAAACGAGCAGATGGACTATACGTGCTTTTTGGAATAATAATTGACCCAAAATAAAGGGTAATGTAAAGGGTCAGTCTAACTCCTTTGGCATATGAATGACCTTGTCCACTCAAAGTTCATTTTTATGAACTAGACTATTGTGAACTTGTTTGGGATATACTCATGAATAGACACATTTCTTGTATTTATAATCTTCTATATTACAACTCATGCCCTGATGTAAGAATGGATAGGTAATACCTAGAGATTATGATTGGTGCGAAATACACCACTATACGGACCCTGTTGGGCAAAGAAAAACTTTCTTTGTCTGGTTCCCTTATGTACCAACTACCTCTCCCATAAGCCCAGTTCCACTGCTCCACGAGTGCGTCTATAAAAGAAATAGGAACAATTAACGCTCCCAATTACATTCCGTATAGTGATGTTTTGAAAATAATCGAAGTAGCTTATAGCCATTCATGTACTGATACGATACTTACCGTTAAGGATATAGAAATGATTAAGTCGAGGTATTGGAGGATGGCTATGTAGCTCGTTTGATGTAGGAGCAGATGCCAGAGGAGGGTATCTGGTTCGTTGTTAACTAGCGAGCGCTATAGATCTGACACGATAAGAGAAAAATAAGTGTCTTTATTCGAACCAGGCGCATGCGCGAGTGTAGAGTATTAGGTAGAATAGTGGAGGAGACCGGTACGATCCTCGCGCATGCGCACTGTGTTTCTATTGAAGGTATCTATGGAATGTTGCGTATGACGTATAGGCCTATGCGTAGGTGGGCGCACACGTCCAATGAAAGAGATTGGTTGGGAGCAGTGGAGGGGCGTGGTGTAGGGTTTAAATACCTTGAAGAGAGCAGGGCAACTCACCGCTGGGAGTTGAGCGGCGGTCCTGCTAGCGGTCAGAACACCTACCGCTGATTTTTCTTGCACGAAGTGTCCGATGTTCAGGACCTTGTAAAATAGACCCCTGATGAATCACTTTGAGTGAAGAAACGCGTAGGGTCGGATAAAGCAGTTATAGATGTAGCACCCACACGCAGATAATTTGAATAGTGACCAAGCCAGTGGTACCTTTCCTCCTCTGTTGGTGTGGCGTTAGGCCAGTATCCTCGGAGGGGTGGGGGAGCATTCCATTGAGCTTTTCTCAGTATTGTTGGTCACATTCTTATTTAAATCTGTGAGGTTCTTGGTGCACATCGTGTATTGGATGAGGGAGGTAGAGACAGGATTGAAATAGGGCGCAACAGAGATAGCACTTCCAGCTCTCCTCCTTATACACTTACCTGTCATCACACAGCGGGTTATGGTGTAGGATATGTTTTAAACATTTTGTTATATGTTTTAGAGTATCTAATAAAAGTAAAGTTTTATATATTCCTTTTCTTTGGTGGATAAGTCAAATCCCCTTTCAGTGACATATGTTTATAGGAATTTATCTATCTAAAGTTACGGTGATTTTTGCATGTAGTGACTGACATATATTTGATATCCTTGAGGGGTATGGCAGGTTTCGTGTTTAATGTGGTGAACACTGACAGTCTAGTGGGTGAAGCACAGTCCGTTTTTTCGGAAGGGGATCTTCCAACTTCCTCATTGGGAGTTACTTCCCTAAAGGGCACGTTCAAGCAGTTAAATAAACTTTATAAGGACTACTATCGTAGCTGGTGGGAGGTGCAATCTCTAGAAAGTTACATTCGGAATGGTATTGTGCCTAGGGGATTGAGAATCTCATTAACACCAGCTGCGAGACTGACATCTAGGTCACTGCAGGAGAAGTGGGAGAAGGAGTTAACTAGCAGTTCCCTAAGACTTATGCAGATCTTACTTGAAGAGGAAAAAAGTTTTCTGAAAACAGTTGAGACGGAGTTGAATAGTGAGAGGGAAAAAGCTAAGTCATTATCTGAACTACCGGGTTTTGAAAATAAGGATAGAAATCTCCAGCAGAACATTGAGAGATTTGGCTCACAAATTAAAGAAAGGAAACACTTTCAATTTAAAAGAGATTTGGAGGAGTTTAGAGAGAAACGGGCATATGATATAACATTAAACCAAGGTGGTAGTAGAAATAGAGATCCATCTACTTCAGAGGGTGACACCACCGACTCCGAGACTCCGGGTAATAGGGGACGTGACCTGAGTAGGGAAGAGAGGCAATATTCCAAATACGATTCGAGAAGTCAATCACGTACAAGACGTGGGCGTGGTAGAGGGAACGCAAGGGGAGGTTTTTTAGATCAAAATCCTCCTATCTCGAAGTATCTACTGAGGGGGCGAAAAGAAAAGTAACTAATATGTGTCAGCTCACACGAGATAGGTCTTATACTAAATATGATGGTTCACAAACTGGAGGTGTATGTGATGATGGAGTGGATGACTTACAGATCTGTAATCTTTCATCTCATGAATTTACTAAAGCTGAGGAGGATCTTCTTAGAAAGGGTCTTTCCTTTGTACCCACAGTGAGATTTTATGGGTTTGAGTGGACAAAAGACATAAATTTATTCGCCCGAAAATTGAAATGGCGAAAGTTTCATGCCAAAAAAATACGGGAAAAATGTGAGGGCATGGGACTAGAAAGTACGGATTATGAGGGACTTCGAGTTCTTGAAGATCTCCTTGAGGAATCAGAGCGAGATGAGAATAAAGGTCCTTTTACAAACCTGAAGCCCCTCAGTAAAACGTTACCTCCTCCAGGTGACTATACTCATATAGACCTTTTTGTGGAGCTAGTGACAAAGGAATTTAGGAGGATGGAGAAAAACAGAAAGAACAGCCGATCCTCTAACCTCAGTAAAATGGAATTGCAGGCCCTCCTTTGTCTGGAAAAGGACAATAAGTTAGTCCTGAAGCCGGCAGACAAGGGGGGGAATGTTGTTGCCCTGGATAGGAAGAACTATATAGAAATGTGTTGGGCTTTGCTTAATGTCAATCAATGTTATAACATCATAAATAGGGAACAGGTATCAGGATTCATAGCTGAGATGAAGATGATTCTAGAGGAGGCTTTCCAAAGGGAATTGATTGATAAAAACGAACGGGATTTCATGTTGCCCCGTCACCCAGTAATGGCCTCCTTTTATGCCCTGCCCAAGATTCATAAAGGGCTTGTCCCTTTAAGGGGCAGGCCAATTGTGTCCCAGATAGGAAGCCTTACCCAAAATGCGAGCAAATATCTTGATATGGTGTTGAGACCTTTTGTGTTGGGTCTGGCTTCCTATACGAGGGACAGCATGGATGTGCTAAATAGATTGGAGGGTATAACACTGGAGGAGGATGTAGCATTTGCCAGTTTAGATGTAGAGGCATTATATTCCTCCATCCCGCACAACAAGGGGTATGAGGCTGTCAGCTATTATCTGAAAACACGCAGAATGGGATTACAAGGTCACAACGAATTTGTGTTAAAACTGTTAGCTTTTGTGCTGGAGAGGAATGTCTTTGGTTTTGAGGGGCGGACCTTCCACCAGCTGAGGGGCACGGCGATGGGGAGCCCTGTGGCTCCCACGTACGCCAATTTGTTCCTCGGCTGGTGGGAGGAAACCGTTGTCCACTCTGAGGAAAACGAGGTCTGGTCAGGTCATATTGACCTATGGATTAGATATATTGACGACATCCTCCTGTTATGGAGGGGATCGAAGGCACAATTTGATTCGTTTGTGAAGGCTCTGAATGGAAATGATTTGGGCCTGAAATTCACTGCTGAATTTCAAAGAGAATCCATTACATTCTTGGATTTAAAACTGACTAGGCAGAAAGATGGAAGAGTTTCTACCAACATATATAGAAAGGCTACATCCACGAATGGTTTTCTTAACTGGCAGAGCTGTCATCCACAGCCCTTGAAACGTGGCATACCAGTTGGCCAATTTATTAGGGTTAAAAGGAATTGCTCCTCATATGGAGATTTTTTGAAAGAATCAAAGAACCTCTCAACTATGTTCTCCCAAAAAGGTTATCCCGAGAGAGTGGTGAATAAGGCGTTTGGTAGAGCCAAGGGAATGAGTAGAGGTCAACTCTTAGTCCCAAGACAAAAAACTGAACAAAAGGGCCCCACAAGGATTGTTGGGACATTTGACGTCCGACATATGGAGGTGAGGGATGTTCTGCAAAAATATTGGGACATTTTGAAGGCTGACTCTGATTTAAGTGAGGAGGTGGGCACGGGGCCAATGATTACCTTTAGAAAAGGGAAAAATCTTAAGGATCGGCTGGTCCACAGTAATCTACCTACAGACAGTGAGGAGAAAACGTGGTTGTCCCAAGGGAGACCTATGGGTACATTTAAATGTGGGAGATGTACTGCATGCCCGTTTGTAGATAAGAAACCTCAGTTCACAAGTGCAGCAACGGGTGCCACATTCCAATGTAGAAGTTTTGCCAACTGTGAAACGATGGGAGTGGTCTACCTCCTTAGCTGTCCATGCCCACTAAATTATGTGGGCAAGACCATCAGGCAGCTAAGGAGAAGGATTAGGGACCACATTTGTGATATTGCAAATGGGAGGGACACTCCGGTGGCACGACATTTTGTGAACTTTCACTCAGGTGACACGTCTGGACTTAGGGTGCAGGTTATTGAAGTAGTGAAACCTCACCCTAGAGGAGGAAATTGGGACAATTTTGTTCTAAGGAAAGAAGCACAGTGGATCTATCGTATGGAGAGTTTGTCGCCTAAGGGATTAAACGAGCAGATGGACTATACGTGCTTTTTGGAATAATAATTGACCCAAAATAAAGGGTAATGTAAAGGGTCAGTCTAACTCCTTTGGCATATGAATGACCTTGTCCACTCAAAGTTCATTTTTATGAACTAGACTATTGTGAACTTGTTTGGGATATACTCATGAATAGACACATTTCTTGTATTTATAATCTTCTATATTACAACTCATGCCCTGATGTAAGAATGGATAGGTAATACCTAGAGATTATGATTGGTGCGAAATACACCACTATACGGACCCTGTTGGGCAAAGAAAAACTTTCTTTGTCTGGTTCCCTTATGTACCAACTACCTCTCCCATAAGCCCAGTTCCACTGCTCCACGAGTGCGTCTATAAAAGAAATAGGAACAATTAACGCTCCCAATTACATTCCGTATAGTGATGTTTTGAAAATAATCGAAGTAGCTTATAGCCATTCATGTACTGATACGATACTTACCGTTAAGGATATAGAAATGATTAAGTCGAGGTATTGGAGGATGGCTATGTAGCTCGTTTGATGTAGGAGCAGATGCCAGAGGAGGGTATCTGGTTCGTTGTTAACTAGTGAGCGCTATAGATCTGACACGATAAGAGAAAAATAAGTGTCTTTATTCGAACCAGGCGCATGCGCGAGTGTAGAGTATTAGGTAGAATAGTGGAGGAGACCGGTACGATCCTCGCGCATGCGCACTGTGTTTCTATTGAAGGTATCTATGGAATGTTGCGTATGACGTATAGGCCTATGCGTAGGTGGGCGCACACGTCCAATGAAAGAGATTGGTTGGGAGCAGTGGAGGGGCGTGGTGTAGGGTTTAAATACCTTGAAGAGAGCAGGGCAACTCACCGCTGGGAGTTGAGCGGCGGTCCTGCTAGCGGTCAGAACACCTACCGCTGATTTTTCTTGCACGAAGTGTCCGATGTTCAGGACCTTGTAAAATAGACCCCTGATGAATCACTTTGAGTGAAGAAACGCGTAGGGTCGGATAAAGCAGTTATAGATGTAGCACCCACACGCAGATAATTTGAATAGTGACCAAGCCAGTGGTACCTTTCCTCCTCTGTTGGTGTGGCGTTAGGCCAGTATCCTCGGAGGGGTGGGGGAGCATTCCATTGAGCTTTTCTCAGTATTGTTGGTCACATTCTTATTTAAATCTGTGAGGTTCTTGGTGCACATCGTGTATTGGATGAGGGAGGTAGAGACAGGATTGAAATAGGGCGCAACAGAGATAGCACTTCCAGCTCTCCTCCTTATACACTTACCTGTCATCACACAGCGGGTTATGGTGTAGGATATGTTTTAAACATTTTGTTATATGTTTTAGAGTATCTAATAAAAGTAAAGTTTTATATATTCCTTTTCTTTGGTGGATAAGTCAAATCCCCTTTCAGTGACATATGTTTATAGGAATTTATCTATCTAAAGTTACGGTGATTTTTGCATGTAGTGACTGACATATATTTGATATCCTTGAGGGGTATGGCAGGTTTCGTGTTTAATGTGGTGAACACTGACAGTCTAGTGGGTGAAGCACAGTCCGTTTTTTCGGAAGGGGATCTTCCAACTTCCTCATTGGGAGTTACTTCCCTAAAGGGCACGTTCAAGCAGTTAAATAAACTTTATAAGGACTACTATCGTAGCTGGTGGGAGGTGCAATCTCTAGAAAGTTACATTCGGAATGGTATTGTGCCTAGGGGATTGAGAATCTCATTAACACCAGCTGCGAGACTGACATCTAGGTCACTGCAGGAGAAGTGGGAGAAGGAGTTAACTAGCAGTTCCCTAAGACTTATGCAGATCTTACTTGAAGAGGAAAAAAGTTTTCTGAAAACAGTTGAGACGGAGTTGAATAGTGAGAGGGAAAAAGCTAAGTCATTATCTGAACTACCGGGTTTTGAAAATAAGGATAGAAATCTCCAGCAGAACATTGAGAGATTTGGCTCACAAATTAAAGAAAGGAAACACTTTCAATTTAAAAGAGATTTGGAGGAGTTTAGAGAGAAACGGGCATATGATATAACATTAAACCAAGGTGGTAGTAGAAATAGAGATCCATCTACTTCAGAGGGTGACACCACCGACTCCGAGACTCCGGGTAATAGGGGACGTGACCTGAGTAGGGAAGAGAGGCAATATTCCAAATACGATTCGAGAAGTCAATCACGTACAAGACGTGGGCGTGGTAGAGGGAACGCAAGGGGAGGTTTTTTAGATCAAAATCCTCCTATCTCGAAGTATCTACTGAGGGGGCGAAAAGAAAAGTAACTAATATGTGTCAGCTCACACGAGATAGGTCTTATACTAAATATGATGGTTCACAAACTGGAGGTGTATGTGATGATGGAGTGGATGACTTACAGATCTGTAATCTTTCATCTCATGAATTTACTAAAGCTGAGGAGGATCTTCTTAGAAAGGGTCTTTCCTTTGTACCCACAGTGAGATTTTATGGGTTTGAGTGGACAAAAGACATAAATTTATTCGCCCGAAAATTGAAATGGCGAAAGTTTCATGCCAAAAAAATACGGGAAAAATGTGAGGGCATGGGACTAGAAAGTACGGATTATGAGGGACTTCGAGTTCTTGAAGATCTCCTTGAGGAATCAGAGCGAGATGAGAATAAAGGTCCTTTTACAAACCTGAAGCCCCTCAGTAAAACGTTACCTCCTCCAGGTGACTATACTCATATAGACCTTTTTGTGGAGCTAGTGACAAAGGAATTTAGGAGGATGGAGAAAAACAGAAAGAACAGCCGATCCTCTAACCTCAGTAAAATGGAATTGCAGGCCCTCCTTTGTCTGGAAAAGGACAATAAGTTAGTCCTGAAGCCGGCAGACAAGGGGGGGAATGTTGTTGCCCTGGATAGGAAGAACTATATAGAAATGTGTTGGGCTTTGCTTAATGACAATCAATGTTATAACTAGAGATGAGCGAACAGTGTTCTATCGAACTCATGTTCGATCGGATATTAGGCTGTTCGGCATGTTCGAATCGAATCGAACACCGCGTGGTAAAGTGCGCCATTACTCGATTCCCCTCCCACCTTCCCTGGCGCCTTTTTTGCTCCAATAACAGCGCTGGGTAGGTGGGACAGGAACTACGACACCGGTGACGTTGAAAAAAGTAGGCAAAACCCATTGGCTGCCGAAAACATGTGACCTCTAATTTAAAAGAACAGCGACGCCCAGCTTCGCGTCATTCTGAGCTTGCAATTCACCGAGGACGGAGGTTTCCGTCCAGCTAGCTAGGGCTTAGATTCTGGGTAGGCAGGGACAGGCTAGGATAGGAAGGAGAAGACAACCAACAGCTCTTATAAGAGCTAAATTCCAGGGAGAAGCTTGTCAGTGTAACGTGGCACTGACGGGCTCAATCGCCGCAACCCAGCTTTCCCAGGATCCTGAATGGAATACACTGTCAGTGTATTCCCGTATACCCGATATATACCCCGATACCCGTTCCAACGGTGTGCCCCCCCACCTTCACCCCAGAAATACCCTGCAAGTCCCCTAGCAATAGAATTGGGGCTATATACACCCACAATTTTTACTACTGGTATACAGTGCCATTGTCTGACTGGGAATTCAAAGAATATATTGGGAATACAAATACCCTCATTTCTTGCTACTGCCATATAGTGCCAGTGTCTGACTGGGAATTCAAAGAATATATTGGGGTTACGTGCACCCACAATTTTTACTACTGGTATACAGTGCCATTGTCTGACTGGGAATTCAAAGAGTATATTGGGAATACAAATACCCTCATTTCTTGCTACTGCCATATAGTGCCAGTTTCTGACTGGGAATTCAAAGAATATATTGGGGTTACGTGCACCCACAATTTTTACTACTGGTATACAGTGCCATTGTCTGACTGGGAATTCAAAGAATATATTGGGGTTATAAATACCCTCATTTCTTGCTACTGCCATATAGTGCCAGTTTCTGACTGGTAATTCAAAGAATATATTGGGGTTACGTGCACCCACAATTTTTACTACTGGTATACAGTGCCATTGTCTGACTGGGAATTCAAAGAGTATATTGGGAATACAAATACCCTCATTTCTTGCTACTGCCATATAGTGCCAGTGTCTGACTGGGAATTCAAAGAATATATTGGGGTTACGTGCACCCACAATTTTTACTACTGGTATACAGTGCCATTGTCTGACTGGGAATTCAAAGAGTATATTGGGAATACAAATACCCTCATTTCTTGCTACTGCCATATAGTGCCAGTTTCTGACTGGGAATTCAAAGAATATATTGGGGTTACGTGCACCCACAATTTTTACTACTGGTATACAGTGCCATTGTCTGACTGGGAATTCAAAGAGTATATTGGGAATACAAATACCCTCATTTCTTGCTACTGCCATATAGTGCCAGTTTCTGACTGGGAATTCAAAGAATATATTGGGGTTACGTGCACCCACAATTTTTACTACTGGTATACAGTGCCATTGTCTGACTGGGAATTCAAAGAATATATTGGGGTTATAAATACCCTCATTTCTTGCTACTGCCATATAGTGCCAGTTTCTGACTGGTAATTCAAAGAATATATTGGGGTTACGTGCACCCACAATTTTTACTACTGGTATACAGTGCCATTGTCTGACTGGGAATTCAAAGAGTATATTGGGAATACAAATACCCTCATTTCTTGCTACTGCCATATAGTGCCAGTGTCTGACTGGGAATTCAAAGAATATATTGGGGTTACGTGCACCCACAATTTTTACTACTGGTATACAGTGCCATTGTCTGACTGGGAATTCAAAGAGTATATTGGGAATACAAATACCCTCATTTCTTGCTACTGCCATATAGTGCCAGTTTCTGACTGGGAATTCAAAGAATATATTGGGGTTACGTGCACCCACAATTTTTACTACTGGTATACAGTGCCATTGTCTGACTGGGAATTCAAAGAGTATATTGGGAATACAAATACCCTCATTTCTTGCTACTGCCATATAGTGCCAGTTTCTGACTGGGAATTCAAAGAATATATTGGGGTTACGTGCACCCACAATTTTTACTACTGGTATACAGTGCCATTGTCTGACTGGGAATTCAAAGAATATATTGGGGTTATAAATACCCTCATTTCTTGCTACTGCCATATAGTGCCAGTTTCTGACTGGGAATTCAAAGAATATATTGGGGTTACGTGCACCCACAATTTTTACTACTGGTATACAGTGCCATTGTCTGACTGGGAATTCAAAGAATATATTGGGGTTATAAATACCCTCATTTCTTGCTACTGCCATATAGTGCCAGTTTCTGACTGGTAATTCAAAGAATATATTGGGGTTACGTGCACCCACAATTTTTACTACTGGTATACAGTGCCATTGTCTGACTGGGAATTCAAAGAATATATTGGGAATACAAATACCCTCATTTCTTGCTACTGCCATATAGTGCCAGTTTCTGACTGGGAATTCAAAGAATATATTGGGGTTACGTGCACCCACAATTTTTACTACTGGTATACAGTGCCATTGTCTGACTGGGAATTCAAAGAATATATTGGGGTTATAAATACCCTCATTTCTTGCTACTGCCATATAGTGCCAGTTTCTGACTGGTAATTCAAAGAATATATTGGGGTTACGTGCACCCACAATTTTTACTACTGGTATACAGTGCCATTGTCTGACTGGGAATTCAAAGAATATATTGGGAATACAAATACCCTCATTTCTTGCTACTGCCATATAGTGCCAGTGTCTGACTGGGAATTCAAAGAATATATTGGGGTTACGTGCACCCACAATTTTTACTACTGGTATACAGTGCCATTGTCTGACTGGGAATTCAAAGAGTATATTGGGAATACAAATACCCTCATTTCTTGCTACTGCCATATAGTGCCAGTTTCTGACTGGGAATTCAAAGAATATATTGGGGTTACGTGCACCCACAATTTTTACTACTGGTATACAGTGCCATTGTCTGACTGGGAATTCAAAGAATATATTGGGGTTATAAATACCCTCATTTCTTGCTACTGCCATATAGTGCCAGTTTCTGACTGGTAATTCAAAGAATATATTGGGGTTACGTGCACCCACAATTTTTACTACTGGTATACAGTGCCATTGTCTGACTGGGAATTCAAAGAGTATATTGGGAATACAAATACCCTCATTTCTTGCTACTGCCATATAGTGCCAGTGTCTGACTGGGAATTCAAAGAATATATTGGGGTTACGTGCACCCACAATTTTTACTACTGGTATACAGTGCCATTGTCTGACTGGGAATTCAAAGAGTATATTGGGAATACAAATACCCTCATTTCTTGCTACTGCCATATAGTGCCAGTTTCTGACTGGGAATTCAAAGAATATATTGGGGTTACGTGCACCCACAATTTTTACTACTGGTATACAGTGCCATTGTCTGACTGGGAATTCAAAGAATATATTGGGAATACAAATACCCTCATTTCTTGCTACTGCCATATAGTGCCAGTGTCTGACTGGGAATTCAAAGAATATATTGGGGTTACGTGCACCCACAATTTTTACTACTGGTATACAGTGCCATTGTCTGACTGGGAATTCAAAGAGTATATTGGGAATACAAATACCCTCATTTCTTGCTACTGCCATATAGTGCCAGTTTCTGACTGGGAATTCAAAGAATATATTGGGGTTACGTGCACCCACAATTTTTACTACTGGTATACAGTGCCATTGTCTGACTGGGAATTCAAAGAATATATTGGGGTTATAAATACCCTCATTTCTTGCTACTGCCATATAGTGCCAGTTTCTGACTGGTAATTCAAAGAATATATTGGGGTTACGTGCACCCACAATTTTTACTACTGGTATACAGTGCCATTGTCTGACTGGGAATTCAAAGAGTATATTGGGAATACAAATACCCTCATTTCTTGCTACTGCCATATAGTGCCAGTTTCTGACTGGGAATTCAAAGAATATATTGGGGTTACGTGCACCCACAATTTTTACTACTGGTATACAGTGCCAATTTCTAACTAGGAATTCAAAATGCGCAAGGCTCCCGGAAAGGGACGTGGACGAGGCCGTGGGCGAGGTCGGGGGAATGGTTCTGGGGAGCAAGGTAGCAGTGAAGCCACAGGGCGTCCCGTGCCTACTCCTGTGGGGCAGCAAGCATTGCGCCACTCCACAGTGCCAGGGTTGCTTGCCACATTAACTAAACTGCAGGGTACAAACCTTAGTAGGCCCGAGAACCAGGAACAGGTCTTGCAATGGCTGTCAGAGAACGCTTACAGCACATTGTCCAGCAGCCAGTCAGACTCTGCCTCCTCTCCTCCTATTACCCAACAGTCTTGTCTTCCTTCCTCCCAAAATTCCGAAGCTTTACAGAACAATAACCCAAACTGTCCCTGCTCCCCAGAGCTGTTCTCCGCTCCTTTCATTGTCCCTCAACCTGCCTCTCCACGTCACGATTCCACGAACCTAACAGAGGAGCATCTGTATCCAGATGCTCAAACACTAGAGTCTCCTCCATCTCCGTTCGATTTGGTGGTGGATGACCAGCAACCCACCCTCATCGACGATGATGTGACGCAGTTGCCGTCAGGGCATCCAGTTGACCGGCGCATTGTGCGGGAGGAGGAGATGAGACAGGAGTTGGAAGAGGAAGTGGTGGATGATGAGGACACTGACCCGACCTGGACAGGGGGGATGTCAAGCGGGGAAAGTAGTGTGGATGTTGAGGCAGGTGCAGCACCAAAAAGGGTAGCTAGAGGCAGAGGCAGAGGTCAGCAGCTTAGGCGAAGCCAGGCCACACCCGGAATCTCCCAAGATGTTCCAGTTCGTACCCAGCCCCGAAAAACTCCCACCTCGAGGGCACGTTTCTCGAAGGTGTGGAGTTTTTTCAAGGAATGCGCCGAGGACAGATATAGTGTTGTCTGCACAATTTGCCTCTCGAAATTGATTAGGGGCTCTGAGAAGAGCAACCTGTCCACCACTTCAATGCGCCGTCATTTGGAATCCAAGCACTGGAATCAGTGGCAGGCAGCAACGGCAGGACAAAGGCCGACTGCCGTTCACGCCACTGCCACTGCCTCTGCCTCTGCCTCTGCCACTGCCACTGCTGACTGTGCTGGCGATGCACTCCAGAGGACGAGCCAGGACACCACTTCATCTGCCTCCGCCACTTTGTTGACTTCTACCTCATCCTCCCCTGGTCCTGTCTTATCTCCTTCTCCTGCACCATCAAAGGCACCATCAGGCGTTTCTTTACAACAACCCACCATCTCTCAGACATTGGAGCGGCGGCAGAAATACACTGCTAACCACCCACACGCGCAAGCCTTGAACGCCAACATCGCTAAACTGCTGGCCCAGGAGATGTTGGCGTTCCGGCTTGTTGAAACTCCCGCCTTCCTGGACCTGATGGCAACTGCGGCACCTCGCTATGCCGTCCCTAGCCGTCACTACTTCTCCCGGTGTGCCGTCCCCGCCTTGCACCAGCACGTGTCACTCAACATCAGGCGGGCCCTTAGTTCCGCGCTTTGCACAAAGGTCCACTTGACCACCGACGCGTGGACAAGTGCATGCGGACAGGGACGCTACATTTCACTGACGGCACACTGGGTGAATGTAGTTGAGGCTGGGACTGCTTCCCAAACTGGCCCGGTGTACCTCGTCTCCCCGCCTAACATTCCTGGCAGGGACACGAGAAGAACACCCCCCTCCTCCTCCTCCTCCTCTACCGCCTCCTCCTCCGCCACCGCCTCCTCCTCCGCCACCGCCTCCTCCTCCGCTGTTAGATTGACCCCAGCTACGAGTTGGAAACGTTGCAGCACTGGCGTTGGTAGACGTCAGCAGGCTGTGCTGAAGCTGATCAGCTTGGGGGACAGACAGCACACTGCCTCCGAGGTGAGGGATGCCCTCCTCGATGAGACGGCAATATGGTTTGAGCCGCTGCACCTGGGCCCAGGCATGGTCGTTTGTGATAACGGCCGGAACCTGGTAGCAGCTCTGGAGCTTGCCGGACTCCAACATGTTCCATGCCTGGCCCACGTCTTCAACCTAGTGGTGCAACGTTTCCTAAAGAGCTACCCCAATGTTCCAGAGCTACTGGTGAAAGTGCGGCGCATGTGCGCCCACTTTCGCAAGTCGACAGTAGCCGCTGCTAGCTTAAAATCTCTCCAGCAACGCCTGCATGTGCCACAACACCGGCTTTTGTGCGACGTCCCCACACGCTGGAACTCAACGTTTCAGATGTTGAATAGAGTGGTTGAGCAGCAGAGACCTTTGATGGAATACCAGCTACAAAACCCTAGGGTGCCACAAAGTCAGCTGCCTCAGTTTCACATCCATGAGTGGCCATGGATGAGAGACCTTTGTGACATCCTACGGGTCTTTGAGGAGTCCACAAGGAGGGTGAGCTCTGAGGATGCGATGGTGAGCCTTACAATCCCGCTCTTGTGTGTTCTGAGAGAATCCCTGATTGACATCAGGGATAACTCAGATCACACAGAGGAGTTAGGGATAGCATCCGATCCGTCACAGCTGGAGAGTAGGTCCACACATCTGTCCGCTTCACTGCGTTTAATGGAGGAGGAGGAGGAGGAGGAGGAGGAAGAAGAGTTGTCCGATGATGTGATGGTGATACAGGAGGCTTCCGGGCAACTTCGAATCGTCCCATTGTTGCAGCGCGGATGGGTAGACATGGAGGATGAGGAGGAAATGGAGATTGAACTTTCCGGTGGGGCCAGAGGAGTCATGCCAACTAACACTGTGGCAGACATGGCTGAGTTCATGTTGGGGTGCTTTACAACCGACAAGCGTATTGTCAAAATCATGGAGGACAACCAGTACTGGATCTTTGCTATCCTTGACCCCCGGTATAAAAACAACATCTCGTCTTTTATTCCGGTAGAGGGGAGGGCCAATCGCATCAATGCTTGCCACAGGCAATTGGTGCAGAATATGATGGAGATGTTTCCAGCATGTGACGTTGGCGGCAGGGAGGGCAGTTCCTCCAGTAGGCAACCAAGTTCTCACCGGTCCACACAAACGAGGGGCACACTGTCTAAGGTCTGGGACACCTTGATGGCACCCCCTCGCCAAAGTGCCGCCACGGAGGGTCCTAGTGTCACCAGGCGTGAGAAGTATAGGCGCATGTTGCGGGAATACCTTTCCGACCACAGCCCTGTCCTCTCCGACCCCTCTGCGCCCTACACGTATTGGGTGTCGAAGTTGGACCTGTGGCTTGAACTTGCCCTATATGCCTTGGAGGTGCTGTCCTGTCCTGCCGCCAGCGTCCTATCTGAGAGGGTGTTCAGTGCAGCCGGTGGCATCATCACTGACAAGCGCACCCGTCTGTCAGCTGAGAGTGCCGACCGGCTCACTTTGATAAAAATGAACCACCACTGGGTAGAGCCGTCATTTTTGTGCCCACCTGTGTAAAGCACCCCAACATGAAACTCCATGTCTGTACTCAACCTCTCCAATTCCTCCGCATCCTCATACTCATCCACCATAAGCGTTGCACAATTCTGCTAATACTAGGCTCCCTCCACCCTGATTTCCCCCAACTCTGCTGGTTAGAGGCTCCCTCCACCATGAATTTGCCCAAACTGGGCTGTTTAGAGGCTCCCTCCACCATGAATTGGTCCAAACTGGGGTGGTTAGAGGCTCCCTCCACCATGAATTGGTCCAAACTGGGGTGGTTAGAGGCTCCCTCCACCATTAATTGGTCCAAACTGGGCTGGTTAGAGGCTCCCTCCACAATTAATTGGTCCAAACTGGGCTAATTAGAGGCTCCCTCCACCATGAATTGGTCCAAACTGGGTTTTTTAGAGGCTCCCTCCACCATTAATTGGTCCAAACTGGGCTGGTTAGAGGCTCCCTCCACAATTAATTGGTCCAAACTGGGCTAATTAGAGGCTCCCTCCACCATGAATTGGTCCAAACTGGGTTTTTTAGAGGCTCCCTCCACCATTAATTGGTCCAAACTGGGCTGGTTAGAGGCTCCCTCCACAATTAATTGGTCCAAACTGGGCTAATTAGAGGCTCCCTCCACCATGAATTGGTCCAAACTGGGTTTTTTAGAGGCTCCCTCCACCATGAATTTGCCCAAACTGGGCTGTTTAGAGGCTCCCTCCACCATGAATTGGTCCAAACTGGGCTGGTTAGAGGCTCCCTCCACCATGAATTTCCCAAAACTTGGCTGTTTAGAGGCTCCCTCCACCATGAATTTGCCCAAACTGGGCTGTTTAGAGGCTCCCTCCACCATTAATTGGTCCAAACTGGGCTGGTTAGAGGCTCCCTCCACCATGAATTTGCCCAAACTGGGGTGGTTAGAGGCTCCCTCCACCATTAATTGGTCCAAACTGGGCTGGTTAGAGGCTCCCTCCACCATGAATTTCCCAAAACTTGGCTGTTTAGAGGCTCCCTCCACCATTAATTGGTCCAAACTGGGCTGGTTAGAGGCTCCCTCCACCATGAATTTGCCCAAACTGGGCTGTTTAGAGGCTCCCTCCACCATTAATTGGTCCAAACTGGGCTGGTTAGAGGCTCCCTCCACCATGAATTTGCCCAAACTGGGCTGTTTAGAGGCTCCCTCCACCATGAATTGGTCCAAACTGGGGTGGTTAGAGGCTCCCTCCACCATGAATTGGTCCAAACTGGGGTGGTTAGAGGCTCCCTCCACCATTAATTGGTCCAAACTGGGCTGGTTAGAGGCTCCCTCCACAATTAATTGGTCCAAACTGGGCTAATTAGAGGCTCCCTCCACCATGAATTGGTCCAAACTGGGTTTTTTAGAGGCTCCCTCCACCATTAATTGGTCCAAACTGGGCTGGTTAGAGGCTCCCTCCACAATTAATTGGTCCAAACTGGGCTAATAAGAGGCTCCCTCCACCATGAATTGGTCCAAACTGGGTTTTTT
This sequence comes from Leptodactylus fuscus, assembly GCF_031893055.1. NCBI lineage: Eukaryota > Metazoa > Chordata > Amphibia > Anura > Leptodactylidae > Leptodactylus > Leptodactylus fuscus. Next base: position 211,685,302 of record NC_134267.1, on the reverse strand, counting down.
AGAGGCTCCCTCCACCATGAATTTGCCCAAACTGGGCTGTTTAGAGGCTCCCTCCACCATGAATTGGTCCAAACTGGGCTGGTTAGAGGCTCCCTCCACCATGAATTTCCCAAAACTTGGCTGTTTAGAGGCTCCCTCCACCATTAATTGGTCCAAACTGGGCTGGTTAGAGGCTCCCTCCACCATTAATTGGTCCAAACTGGGCTGGTTAGAGGCTCCCTCCACCATTAATTGGTCCAAACTGGGCTGGTTAGAGGCTCCCTCCACCATGAATTTCCCAAAACTTGGCTGTTTAGAGGCTCCCTCCACCATTAATTGGTCCAAACTGGGCTGGTTAGAGGCTCCCTCCACCATGAATTTGCCCAAACTGGGCTGTTTAGAGGCTCCCTCCACCATGAATTGGTCCAAACTGGGCTGGTTAGAGGCTCCCTCCACCATGAATTTCCCAAAACTTGGCTGTTTAGAGGCTCCCTCCACCATGAATTGGTCCAAACTGGGCTGGTTAGAGGCTCCCTCCACCATGAATTGGTCCAAACTGGGGTGGTTAGAGGCTCCCTCCACCATTAATTGGTCCAAACTGGGCTGGTTAGAGGCTCCCTCCACCATTAATTGGTCCAAACTGGGCTGGTTAGAGGCTCCCTCCACCATGAATTTGCCCAAACTGGGGTGGTTAGAGGCTCCCTCCACCATTAATTGGTCCAAACTGGGCTGGTTAGAGGCTCCCTCCACAATTAATTGGTCCAAACTGGGCTAATTAGAGGCTCCCTCCACCATGAATTGGTCCAAACTGGGTTTTTTAGAGGCTCCCTCCACCATGAATTTGCCCAAACTGGGCTGTTTAGAGGCTCCCTCCACCATGAATTGGTCCAAACTGGGCTGGTTAGAGGCTCCCTCCACCATGAATTTCCCAAAACTTGGCTGTTTAGAGGCTCCCTCCACCATTAATTGGTCCAAACTGGGCTGGTTAGAGGCTCCCTCCACCATTAATTGGTCCAAACTGGGCTGGTTAGAGGCTCCCTCCACCATTAATTGGTCCAAACTGGGCTGGTTAGAGGCTCCCTCCACCATTAATTGGTCCAAACTGGGCTGTTTAGAGGCTCCCTCCACCATTAATTGGTCCAAACTGGGCTGGTTAGAGGCTCCCTCCACCATGAATTTGCCCAAACTGGGCTGTTTAGAGGCTCCCTCCACCATGAATTGGTCCAAACTGGGCTGGTTAGAGGCTCCCTCCACCATGAATTTCCCAAAACTTGGCTGTTTAGAGGCTCCCTCCACCATTAATTGGTCCAAACTGGGCTGGTTAGAGGCTCCCTCCACCATGAATTGGTCCAAACTGGGGTTTTTAGAGGCTCCCTCCACCATGAATTGGTCCAAACTGGGGTTTTTAGAGTCTCCCTCCACCATGAATTGGTCCAAACTGGGGTTTTTAGAGTCTCCCTCCACCATGAATTGGTCCAAACTGGGGTTTTTAGAGGCTCCCTCCACCATGAATTTGCCCAAACTCTGCTGGTTAGAGGCTCAATCCACCCTGATTTTCAAAACAAATGTTGGTGCCAACCTCAACTTACTACAAGGGCCAAATTCACTGCTGGTGACAAGCTCTCCTCACTGCAAGTGCCAAATACACATGTTTCAAGGTGTTTTCCTACTGTCAGAGAGGTGGTATTGAGTGTGTAAAGTGTGTAGTTGTTAGGCTGTGATGTTGGGGTAATAGAGGGTCTTTGGTGTGTTAGATGCCCCCAGACATGCTTCCCCTGCTGTCCCAGTGTCATTCCAGAGGTGTTGGCATCATTTCCTGGGGTGTCATAGTGGACTTGGTGACCCTCCAGACACGGATTTGGGTTTCCCCCTTAACGAGTATCTGTTCCCCATAGACTATAATGGGGTTCGAAACCCGTTCGAACACACGAACATTGAGCGGCTGTTCGAATCGAATTTCGAACCTCGAACATTTTAGTGTTCGCTCATCTCTAGTTATAACATCATAAATAGGGAACAGGTATCAGGATTCATAGCTGAGATGAAGATGATTCTAGAGGAGGCTTTCCAAAGGGAATTGATTGATAAAAACGAACGGGATTTCATGTTGCCCCGTCACCCAGTAATGGCCTCCTTTTATGCCCTGCCCAAGATTCATAAAGGGCTTGTCCCTTTAAGGGGCAGGCCAATTGTGTCCCAGATAGGAAGCCTTACCCAAAATGCGAGCAAATATCTTGATATGGTGTTGAGACCTTTTGTGTTGGGTCTGGCTTCCTATACGAGGGACAGCATGGATGTGCTAAATAGATTGGAGGGTATAACACTGGAGGAGGATGTAGCATTTGCCAGTTTAGATGTAGAGGCATTATATTCCTCCATCCCGCACAACAAGGGGTATGAGGCTGTCAGCTATTATCTGAAAACACGCAGAATGGGATTACAAGGTCACAACGAATTTGTGTTAAAACTGTTAGCTTTTGTGCTGGAGAGGAATGTCTTTGGTTTTGAGGGGCGGACCTTCCACCAGCTGAGGGGCACGGCGATGGGGAGCCCTGTGGCTCCCACGTACGCCAATTTGTTCCTCGGCTGGTGGGAGGAAACCGTTGTCCACTCTGAGGAAAACGAGGTCTGGTCAGGTCATATTGACCTATGGATTAGATATATTGACGACATTCTCCTGTTATGGAGGGGATCGAAGGCACAATTTGATTCGTTTGTGAAGGCTCTGAATGGAAATGATTTGGGCCTGAAATTCACTGCTGAATTTCAAAGAGAATCCATTACATTCTTGGATTTAAAACTGACTAGGCAGAAAGATGGAAGAGTTTCTACCAACATATATAGAAAGGCTACATCCACGAATGGTTTTCTTAACTGGCAGAGCTGTCATCCACAGCCCTTGAAACGTGGCATACCAGTTGGCCAATTTATTAGGGTTAAAAGGAATTGCTCCTCATATGGAGATTTTTTGAAAGAATCAAAGAACCTCTCAACTATGTTCTCCCAAAAAGGTTATCCCGAGAGAGTGGTGAATAAGGCGTTTGGTAGAGCCAAGGGAATGAGTAGAGGTCAACTCTTGGTCCCAAGACAAAAAACTGAACAAAAGGGCCCCACAAGGATTGTTGGGACATTTGACGTCCGACATATGGAGGTGAGGGATGTTCTGCAAAAATATTGGGACATTTTGAAGGCTGACTCTGATTTAAGTGAGGAGGTGGGCACGGGGCCAATGATTACCTTTAGAAAAGGGAAAAATCTTAAGGATCGGCTGGTCCACAGTAATCTACCTACAGACAGTGAGGAGAAAACGTGGTTGTCCCAAGGGAGACCTATGGGTACATTTAAATGTGGGAGATGTACTGCATGCCCGTTTGTAGATAAGAAACCTCAGTTCACAAGTGCAGCAACGGGTGCCACATTCCAATGTAGAAGTTTTGCCAACTGTGAAACGATGGGAGTGGTCTACCTCCTTAGCTGTCCATGCCCACTAAATTATGTGGGCAAGACCATCAGGCAGCTAAGGAGAAGGATTAGGGACCACATTTGTGATATTGCAAATGGGAGGGACACTCCGGTGGCACGACATTTTGTGAACTTTCACTCAGGTGACACGTCTGGACTTAGGGTGCAGGTTATTGAAGTAGTGAAACCTCACCCTAGAGGAGGAAATTGGGACAATTTTGTTCTAAGGAAAGAAGCACAGTGGATCTATCGTATGGAGAGTTTGTCGCCTAAGGGATTAAACGAGCAGATGGACTATACGTGCTTTTTGGAATAATAATTGACCCAAAATAAAGGGTAATGTAAAGGGTCAGTCTAACTCCTTTGGCATATGAATGACCTTGTCCACTCAAAGTTCATTTTTATGAACTAGACTATTGTGAACTTGTTTGGGATATACTCATGAATAGACACATTTCTTGTATTTATAATCTTCTATATTACAACTCATGCCCTGATGTAAGAATGGATAGGTAATACCTAGAGATTATGATTGGTGCGAAATACACCACTATACGGACCCTGTTGGGCAAAGAAAAACTTTCTTTGTCTGGTTCCCTTATGTACCAACTACCTCTCCCATAAGCCCAGTTCCACTGCTCCACGAGTGCGTCTATAAAAGAAATAGGAACAATTAACGCTCCCAATTACATTCCGTATAGTGATGTTTTGAAAATAATCGAAGTAGCTTATAGCCATTCATGTACTGATACGATACTTACCGTTAAGGATATAGAAATGATTAAGTCGAGGTATTGGAGGATGGCTATGTAGCTCGTTTGATGTAGGAGCAGATGCCAGAGGAGGGTATCTGGTTCGTTGTTAACTAGCGAGCGCTATAGATCTGACACGATAAGAGAAAAATAAGTGTCTTTATTCGAACCAGGCGCATGCGCGAGTGTAGAGTATTAGGTAGAATAGTGGAGGAGACCGGTACGATCCTCGCGCATGCGCACTGTGTTTCTATTGAAGGTATCTATGGAATGTTGCGTATGACGTATAGGCCTATGCGTAGGTGGGCGCACACGTCCAATGAAAGAGATTGGTTGGGAGCAGTGGAGGGGCGTGGTGTAGGGTTTAAATACCTTGAAGAGAGCAGGGCAACTCACCGCTGGGAGTTGAGCGGCGGTCCTGCTAGCGGTCAGAACACCTACCGCTGATTTTTCTTGCACGAAGTGTCCGATGTTCAGGACCTTGTAAAATAGACCCCTGATGAATCACTTTGAGTGAAGAAACGCGTAGGGTCGGATAAAGCAGTTATAGATGTAGCACCCACACGCAGATAATTTGAATAGAGACCAAGCCAGTGGTACCTTTCCTCCTCTGTTGGTGTGGCGTTAGGCCAGTATCCTCGGAGGGGTGGGGGAGCATTCCATTGAGCTTTTCTCAGTATTGTTGGTCACATTCTTATTTAAATCTGTGAGGTTCTTGGTGCACATCGTGTATTGGATGAGGGAGGTAGAGACAGGATTGAAATAGGGCGCAACAGAGATAGCGCTTCCAGCTCTCCTCCTTATACACTTACCTGTCATCACACAGCGGGTTATGGTGTAGGATATGTTTTAAACATTTTGTTATATGTTTTAGAGTATCTAATAAAAGTAAAGTTTTATATATTCCTTTTCTTTGGTGGATAAGTCAAATCCCCTTTCAGTGACATAAATATTCTCAGACCCCATATAATAATATAATAGTGGACCCCAGAATGTTACTGGTTAAATAAAATGTAGCCATTTTTATTCACATCATTTAGTGATCAAGATAAATTTTGTGTAAATTTTATAGTAATGGTATTTGTAATGGTCATGGCAATATCAAATATGTCTATAACATTTTATAGTATATATATATATATATATATATATATATATATATATATATATATTAGTTACTATGTATTATTATTTAATAATATGTATTTTTCCATTAGGTATGTTCCAGATTTGGAACCTAGGATCACACTCAATGATGATAGATACAAGACAGCCATACCACTAGCTCCTTTACTCTCGATGGTGGCTCAGTGGTTAGCACTGCAGCGCTGGAGTCCCGGGTTCGATTCCCGCCAGGAACAACATCTGCAAAGAGTTTGTATGTTCTCCCTGTGTTTGTGTGGATTTCCTGCCATTCTACAAAGACATACTGATAGGAACAAAAAAAAAAAGTGTACATTGTGATCCCTATATGGGGCTCACAATCTACATAAAAAAAGTGACCATTGATCGGGAGACGGTGAGTCAACATATCTGTTTTACCCTTGTGAATCAATTCCTTTGTTGCTGAGAAATAGCCATTTTTGTCAATATGCAAATGACCTCTTTGTGCAACGAAATGTGCCGTATGTGAATTACTTCTCACATAAAACTTAAATACTAGAGATGAGCGAGTAGTACTCGATCGAATACTACGGTATTCGAAATACTCGTACTCGATGGAGTACCACTCGCTGTTCGAATGTAAAAGTTTGATGCAGAACCAGCATTGATTGGCCGAATGCTATACAGTCGGCCAATCAACGCTGGTTCTTCTCCTACCTTTAGAAGTCTTCTCCGTGCAGCTTCCCCGCGGCGTCTTCCGGCTCTTCATTCACTCTGCCAGGCATCGGGCCTGGGCAGAGCCGACTGCACATGTCCGCTTGTAGTGCGGGCATGCGCAGTCGGCTCTGCCCAGGCCCGATGCCTGGCAGAGTGAATTCAGAGCCGGAAGACGTCGCGGGGACGCTGCAAGGAGAAAACTGCTCGGAGGATCCAGCCCGACCCTCACTCATGGACTTGGTAAGTATAATTTGATCGAACGTTGCCTACCCCTGAAACGAGCATTTTCCCCCCCATAGACTATAATAGGGTTCGATATTCGATTCGAGTAGTCGAATATTGAGGGGATACTCGAAACGAATATCGAACCTCGAACATTTTACTGTTCGCTCATCTCTATTAAATACCACTAAATAGCTATTTTTTCTGCTTTAGACGTCGGAATAGCCTTTATGTTGGGTTCACACCAGCGTTCAGCACTCCGATCTCAGGTTTCCGTCTTCTGCCTGTTGAAGACGGAAACCTGTCATGCCGAGTCCCTCCGTGAGCGCCGGTGAGCGTTTTATGCTCTCCGCAGCGAAACCGTTTTTTTTAAAAAACCGGACACAGAGTACTGCATGTCCGACTCTGTGTCCAGTTTTAAAAAAACGGTTTCGACGCGGAGAGCATAAAACGCTCACAGGCACTCACGGCCGGACACTTTTCAAACCCATTCAAATGACTGGGTATGAAAGAGTCCTGCAGGTTCCCGTCTCTTGCCCAGTTTTGTGCAGGAAACGGAAACCTGCAGAACGGACTCCCAGGCGCAGATGTGAACGAGCCCTTAGAAAGGCTATTCGTCTCTCACCTTTAGATGTGGTCTCCGCGGCGCCGTTCCTTAGAACTCCCGGTTTTTACCGGTATGCTAATGAGTTATCTCGCAGCAATGTAGGCGGGCCCCAGCACTCAAATGGCGATGGGGGCGTCCCCACTGCTGCCCGAGAACTCTCTCCAGTGACGCCTCCTTCTTCAGCTGCATCCTTCCCTTCTCTCGTTGTCTTCCTTCTGCGTCATCTCCGACGCCTAACTACTAATGATGAAACACATTGGTGAATCGGTCTCTAGAACCCAGCAATATGACGCCGGCCCACGTGACGTCTGGGTTGTCTCCAAATGGGCTCAAAGACTTCCAGAGCACAGGAGAGGTAAGTAACAATGTTTTTGTTTTTGTTTTTTTAATGTTCCCTCATCTCTCCTAGCCTTCCAATCATTATATTCTGGGGTTGGTTGCAGAATTTGACCAGAAGGGAGAAGTATAACAACTACTTAGATATTGGTACTAGAGATGAGCGAACAGTGTTCTATCGAACTCATGTTCGATCGGATATTAGGCTGTTCGGCATGTTCGAATCGAATCGAACACCGCGTGGTAAAGTGCGCCATTACTCGATTCCCCTCCCACCTTCCCTGGCGCCTTTTTTGCTCCAATAACAGCGCAGGGTAGGTGGGACAGGAACTACGACACCGGTGACGTTGAAAAAAGTAGGCAAAACCCATTGGCTGCCGAATACATGTGACCTCTAATTTAAAAGAACAGCGCCGCCCAGGTTCGCGTCATTCTGAGCTTGCAATTCACCGAGGACGGAGGTTTCCGTCCAGCTAGCTAGGGCTTAGATTCTGGGTAGGCAGGGACAGGCTAGGATAGGAAGGAGAAGACAACCAACAGCTCTTGTAAGAGCTAAATTCCAGGGAGAAGCTTGTCAGTGTAACGTGGCACTGACGGGCTCAATCGCCGCAACCCAGCTTTCCCAGGATCCTGAATGGAATACACTGTCAGTGTATTCCCGTATACCCGATATATACCCCGATACCCGTTCCAACGGTGTGCCCCCCCACCTTCACCCCAGAAATACCCTGCAAGTCCCCTAGCAATAGAATTGGGGCTATATACACCCACAATTTTTACTACTGGTATACAGTGCCATTGTCTGACTGGGAATTCAAAGAATATATTGGGAATACAAATACCCTCATTTCTTGCTACTGCCATATAGTGCCAGTGTCTGACTGGGAATTCAAAGAATATATTGGGGTTACGTGCACCCACAATTTTTACTACTGGTATACAGTGCCATTGTCTGACTGGGAATTCAAAGAATATATTGGGAATACAAATACCCTCATTTCTTGCTACTGCCATATAGTGCCAGTTTCTGACTGGTAATTCAAAGAATATATTGGGGTTACGTGCACCCACAATTTTTACTACTGGTATACAGTGCCATTGTCTGACTGGGAATTCAAAGAATATATTGGGAATACAAATACCCTCATTTCTTGCTACTGCCATATAGTGCCAGTGTCTGACTGGGAATTCAAAGAATATATTGGGGTTACGTGCACCCACAATTTTTACTACTGGTATACAGTGCCATTGTCTGACTGGGAATTCAAAGAATATATTGGGAATACAAATACCCTCATTTCTTGCTACTGCCATATAGTGCCAGTGTCTGACTGGGAATTCAAAGAATATATTGGGGTTACGTGCACCCACAATTTTTACTACTGGTATACAGTGCCATTGTCTGACTGGGAATTCAAAGAATATATTGGGGTTATAAATACCCTCATTTCTTGCTACTGCCATATAGTGCCAGTTTCTGACTGGTAATTCAAAGAATATATTGGGGTTACGTGCACCCACAATTTTTACTACTGGTATACAGTGCCATTGTCTGACTGGGAATTCAAAGAGTATATTGGGAATACAAATACCCTCATTTCTTGCTACTGCCATATAGTGCCAGTTTCTGACTGGTAATTCAAAGAATATATTGGGGTTACGTGCACCCACAAATTTTACTACTGGTATACAGTGCCATTGTCTGACTGGGAATTCAAAGAATATATTGGGGTTATAAATACCCTCATTTCTTGCTACTGCCATATAGTGCCAGTTTCTGACTGGTAATTCAAAGAATATATTGGGGTTACGTGCACCCACAATTTTTACTACTGGTATACAGTGCCATTGTCTGACTGGGAATTCAAAGAGTATATTGGGAATACAAATACCCTCATTTCTTGCTACTGCCATATAGTGCCAGTTTCTGACTGGGAATTCAAAGAATATATTGGGGTTACGTGCACCCACAATTTTTACTACTGGTATACAGTGCCATTGTCTGACTGGGAATTCAAAGAATATATTGGGGTTATAAATACCCTCATTTCTTGCTACTGCCATATAGTGCCAGTTTCTGACTGGTAATTCAAAGAATATATTGGGGTTACGTGCACCCACAATTTTTACTACTGGTATACAGTGCCATTGTCTGACTGGGAATTCAAAGAGTATATTGGGAATACAAATACCCTCATTTCTTGCTACTGCCATATAGTGCCAGTTTCTGACTGGTAATTCAAAGAATATATTGGGGTTACGTGCACCCACAATTTTTACTACTGGTATACAGTGCCATTGTCTGACTGGGAATTCAAAGAATATATTGGGGTTATAAATACCCTCATTTCTTGCTACTGCCATATAGTGCCAGTTTCTGACTGGTAATTCAAAGAATATATTGGGGTTACGTGCACCCACAATTTTTACTACTGGTATACAGTGCCATTGTCTGACTGGGAATTCAAAGAGTATATTGGGAATACAAATACCCTCATTTCTTGCTACTGCCATATAGTGCCAGTTTCTGACTGGGAATTCAAAGAATATATTGGGGTTACGTGCACCCACAATTTTTACTACTGGTATACAGTGCCATTGTCTGACTGGGAATTCAAAGAATATATTGGGGTTATAAATACCCTCATTTCTTGCTACTGCCATATAGTGCCAGTTTCTGACTGGTAATTCAAAGAATATATTGGGGTTACGTGCACCCACAATTTTTACTACTGGTATACAGTGCCATTGTCTGACTGGGAATTCAAAGAGTATATTGGGAATACAAATACCCTCATTTCTTGCTACTGCCATATAGTGCCAGTTTCTGACTGGGAATTCAAAGAATATATTGGGGTTACGTGCACCCACAATTTTTACTACTGGTATACAGTGCCATTGTCTGACTGGGAATTCAAAGAATATATTGGGGTTATAAATACCCTCATTTCTTGCTACTGCCATATAGTGCCAGTTTCTGACTGGTAATTCAAAGAATATATTGGGGTTACGTGCACCCACAATTTTTACTACTGGTATACAGTGCCATTGTCTGACTGGGAATTCAAAGAGTATATTGGGAATACAAATACCCTCATTTCTTGCTACTGCCATATAGTGCCAGTTTCTGACTGGGAATTCAAAGAATATATTGGGGTTACGTGCACCCACAATTTTTACTACTGGTATACAGTGCCATTGTCTGACTGGGAATTCAAAGAATATATTGGGGTTATAAATACCCTCATTTCTTGCTACTGCCATATAGTGCCAGTTTCTGACTGGTAATTCAAAGAATATATTGGGGTTACGTGCACCCACAATTTTTACTACTGGTATACAGTGCCATTGTCTGACTGGGAATTCAAAGAGTATATTGGGAATACAAATACCCTCATTTCTTGCTACTGCCATATAGTGCCAGTTTCTGACTGGGAATTCAAAGAATATATTGGGGTTACGTGCACCCACAATTTTTACTACTGGTATACAGTGCCATTGTCTGACTGGGAATTCAAAGAATATATTGGGGTTATAAATACCCTCATTTCTTGCTACTGCCATATAGTGCCAGTTTCTGACTGGTAATTCAAAGAATATATTGGGGTTACGTGCACCCACAATTTTTACTACTGGTATACAGTGCCATTGTCTGACTGGGAATTCAAAGAGTATATTGGGAATACAAATACCCTCATTTCTTGCTACTGCCATATAGTGCCAGTTTCTGACTGGTAATTCAAAGAATATATTGGGGTTACGTGCACCCACAATTTTTACTACTGGTATACAGTGCCATTGTCTGACTGGGAATTCAAAGAATATATTGGGGTTATAAATACCCTCATTTCTTGCTACTGCCATATAGTGCCAGTTTCTGACTGGTAATTCAAAGAATATATTGGGGTTACGTGCACCCACAATTTTTACTACTGGTATACAGTGCCATTGTCTGACTGGGAATTCAAAGAGTATATTGGGAATACAAATACCCTCATTTCTTGCTACTGCCATATAGTGCCAGTTTCTGACTGGGAATTCAAAGAATATATTGGGGTTACGTGCACCCACAATTTTTACTACTGGTATACAGTGCCATTGTCTGACTGGGAATTCAAAGAATATATTGGGGTTATAAATACCCTCATTTCTTGCTACTGCCATATAGTGCCAGTTTCTGACTGGTAATTCAAAGAATATATTGGGGTTACGTGCACCCACAATTTTTACTACTGGTATACAGTGCCATTGTCTGACTGGGAATTCAAAGAGTATATTGGGAATACAAATACCCTCATTTCTTGCTACTGCCATATAGTGCCAGTTTCTGACTGGGAATTCAAAGAATATATTGGGGTTACGTGCACCCACAATTTTTACTACTGGTATACAGTGCCATTGTCTGACTGGGAATTCAAAGAATATATTGGGGTTATAAATACCCTCATTTCTTGCTACTGCCATATAGTGCCAGTTTCTGACTGGTAATTCAAAGAATATATTGGGGTTACGTGCACCCACAATTTTTACTACTGGTATACAGTGCCATTGTCTGACTGGGAATTCAAAGAGTATATTGGGAATACAAATACCCTCATTTCTTGCTACTGCCATATAGTGCCAGTTTCTGACTGGGAATTCAAAGAATATATTGGGGTTACGTGCACCCACAATTTTTACTACTGGTATACAGTGCCATTGTCTGACTGGGAATTCAAAGAATATATTGGGGTTATAAATACCCTCATTTCTTGCTACTGCCATATAGTGCCAGTTTCTGACTGGTAATTCAAAGAATATATTGGGGTTACGTGCACCCACAATTTTTACTACTGGTATACAGTGCCATTGTCTGACTGGGAATTCAAAGAGTATATTGGGAATACAAATACCCTCATTTCTTGCTACTGCCATATAGTGCCAGTTTCTGACTGGGAATTCAAAGAATATATTGGGGTTACGTGCACCCACAATTTTTACTTCTGGTATACAGTGCCATTGTCTGACTGGGAATTCAAAGAATATATTGGGGTTATAAATACCCTCATTTCTTGCTACTGCCATATAGTGCCAGTTTCTGACTGGTAATTCAAAGAATATATTGGGGTTACGTGCACCCACAATTTTTACTACTGGTATACAGTGCCATTGTCTGACTGGGAATTCAAAGAGTATATTGGGAATACAAATACCCTCATTTCTTGCTACTGCCATATAGTGCCAGTTTCTGACTGGGAATTCAAAGAATATATTGGGGTTACGTGCACCCACAATTTTTACTACTGGTATACAGTGCCATTGTCTGACTGGGAATTCAAAGAATATATTGGGGTTATAAATACCCTTATTTCTTGCTACTGCCATATAGTGCCAGTTTCTGACTGGTAATTCAAAGAATATATTGGGGTTACGTGCACCCACAATTTTTACTACTGGTATACAGTGCCATTGTCTGACTGGGAATTCAAAGAGTATATTGGGAATACAAATACCCTCATTTCTTGCTACTGCCATATAGTGCCAGTTTCTGACTGGGAATTCAAAGAATATATTGGGGTTACGTGCACCCACAATTTTTACTACTGGTATACAGTGCCATTGTCTGACTGGGAATTTAAAGAGTATATTGGGAATACAAATACCCTCATTTCTTGCTACTGCCATATAGTGCCAGTGTCTGACTGGGAATTCAAAGAATATATTGGGGTTACGTGCACCCACAATTTTTACTACTGGTATACAGTGCCAATTTCTAACTAGGAATTCAAAATGCGCAAGGCTCCCGGAAAGGGACGTGGACGAGGCCGTGGGCGAGGTCGGGGGAATGGTTCTGGGGAGCAAGGTAGCAGTGAAGCCACAGGGCGTCCCGTGCCTACTCCTGTGGGGCAGCAAGCATTGCGCCACTCCACAGTGCCAGGGTTGCTTGCCACATTAACTAAACTGCAGGGTACAAACCTTAGTAGGCCCGAGAACCAGGAACAGGTCTTGCAATGGCTGTCAGAGAACGCTTACAGCACATTGTCCAGCAGCCAGTCAGACTCTGCCTCCTCTCCTCCTATTACCCAACAGTCTTGTCTTCCTTCCTCCCAAAATTCCGAAGCTTTACAGAACAATAACCCAAACTGTCCCTGCTCCCCAGAGCTGTTCTCCGCTCCTTTCATTGTCCCTCAACCTGCCTCTCCACGTCACGATTCCACGAACCTAACAGAGGAGCATCTGTGTCCAGATGCTCAAACACTAGAGTCTCCTCCATCTCCGTTCGATTTGGTGGTGGATGACCAGCAACCCACCCTCATCGACGATGATGTGACGCAGTTGCCGTCAGGGCATCCAGTTGACCGGCGCATTGTGCGGGAGGAGGAGATGAGACAGGAGTTGGAAGAGGAAGTGGTGGATGATGAGGACACTGACCCGACCTGGACAGGGGGGATGTCAAGCGGGGAAAGTAGTGTGGATGTTGAGGCAGGTGCAGCACCAAAAAGGGTAGCTAGAGGCAGAGGCAGAGGTCAGCAGCTTAGGCGAAGCCAGGCCACACCCGGAATCTCCCAAGATGTTCCAGTTCGTACCCAGCCCCGAAAAACTCCCACCTCGAGGGCACGTTTCTCGAAGGTGTGGAGTTTTTTCAAGGAATGCGCCGAGGACAGATATAGTGTTGTCTGCACAATTTGCCTCTCGAAATTGATTAGGGGCTCTGAGAAGAGCAACCTGTCCACCACTTCAATGCGCCGTCATTTGGAATCCAAGCACTGGAATCAGTGGCAGGCAGCAACGGCAGGACAAAGGCCGCCTGCCGTTCACGCCACTGCCACTGCCTCTGCCACTGCCTCTGCCTCTGCCACTGCCACTGCTGACTGTGCTGGCGATGCACTCCAGAGGACGAGCCAGGACACCACTTCATCTGCCTCCGCCACTTTGTTGACTTCTACCTCATCCTCCCCTGGTCCTGTCTTATCTCCTTCTCCTGCACCATCAAAGGCACCATCAGGCGTTTCTTTACAACAACCCACCATCTCTCAGACATTGGAGCGGCGGCAGAAATACACTGCTAACCACCCACACGCGCAAGCCTTGAACGCCAACATCGCTAAACTGCTGGCCCAGGAGATGTTGGCGTTCCGGCTTGTTGAAACTCCCGCCTTCCTGGACCTGATGGCAACTGCGGCACCTCGCTATGCCGTCCCTAGCCGTCACTACTTCTCCCGGTGTGCCGTCCCCGCCTTGCACCAGCACGTGTCACTCAACATCAGGCGGGCCCTTAGTTCCGCGCTTTGCACAAAGGTCCACTTGACCACCGACGCGTGGACAAGTGCATGCGGACAGGGACGCTACATTTCACTGACGGCACACTGGGTGAATGTAGTTGAGGCTGGGACTGCTTCCCAAACTGGCCCGGTGTACCTCGTCTCCCCGCCTAACATTCCTGGCAGGGACACGAGAAGAACACCCCCCTCCTCCTCCTCCTCTACCGCCTCCTCCTCCGCCACCGCCTCCTCCTCCGCCACCGCCTCCTCCTCCGCTGTTAGATTGACCCCAGCTACGAGTTGGAAACGTTGCAGCACTGGCGTTGGTAGACGTCAGCAGGCTGTGCTGAAGCTGATCAGCTTGGGGGACAGACAGCACACTGCCTCCGAGGTGAGGGATGCCCTCCTCGATGAGACGGCAATATGGTTTGAGCCGCTGCACCTGGGCCCAGGCATGGTCGTTTGTGATAACGGCCGGAACCTGGTAGCAGCTCTGGAGCTTGCCGGACTCCAACATGTTCCATGCCTGGCCCACGTCTTCAACCTAGTGGTGCAACGTTTCCTAAAGAGCTACCCCAATGTTCCAGAGCTACTGGTGAAAGTGCGGCGCATGTGCGCCCACTTTCGCAAGTCGACAGTAGCCGCTGCTAGCTTAAAATCTCTCCAGCAACGCCTGCATGTGCCACAACACCGGCTTTTGTGCGACGTCCCCACACGCTGGAACTCAACGTTTCAGATGTTGAATAGAGTGGTTGAGCAGCAGAGACCTTTGATGGAATACCAGCTACAAAACCCTAGGGTGCCACAAAGTCAGCTGCCTCAGTTTCACATCCATGAGTGGCCATGGATGAGAGACCTTTGTGACATCCTACGGGTCTTTGAGGAGTCCACAAGGAGGGTGAGCTCTGAGGATGCGATGGTGAGCCTTACAATCCCGCTCTTGTGTGTTCTGAGAGAATCCCTGATTGACATCAGGGATAACTCAGATCACACAGAGGAGTTAGGGATAGCATCCGATCCGTCACAGCTGGAGAGTAGGTCCACACATCTGTCCGCTTCACTGCGTTTAATGGAGGAGGAGGAGGAGGAGGAGGAGGAGGAAGAAGAGTTGTCCGATGATGTGATGGTGATACAGGAGGCTTCCGGGCAACTTCGAATCGTCCCATTGTTGCAGCGCGGATGGGTAGACATGGAGGATGAGGAGGAAATGGAGATTGAACTTTCCGGTGGGGCCAGAGGAGTCATGCCAACTAACACTGTGGCAGACATGGCTGAGTTCATGTTGGGGTGCTTTACAACCGACAAGCGTATTGTCAAAATCATGGAGGACAACCAGTACTGGATCTTTGCTATCCTTGACCCCCGGTATAAAAACAACATCTCGTCTTTTATTCCGGTAGAGGGGAGGGCCAATCGCATCAATGCTTGCCACAGGCAATTGGTGCAGAATATGATGGAGATGTTTCCAGCATGTGACGTTGGCGGCAGGGAGGGCAGTTCCTCCAGTAGGCAACCAAGTTCTCACCGGTCCACACAAACGAGGGGCACACTGTCTAAGGTCTGGGACACCTTGATGGCACCCCCTCGCCAAAGTGCCGCCACGGAGGGTCCTAGTGTCACCAGGCGTGAGAAGTATAGGCGCATGTTGCGGGAATACCTTTCCGACCACAGCCCTGTCCTCTCCGACCCCTCTGCGCCCTACACGTATTGGGTGTCGAAGTTGGACCTGTGGCTTGAACTTGCCCTATATGCCTTGGAGGTGCTGTCCTGTCCTGCCGCCAGCGTCCTATCTGAGAGGGTGTTCAGTGCAGCCGGTGGCATCATCACTGACAAGCGCACCCGTCTGTCAGCTGAGAGTGCCGACCGGCTCACTTTGATAAAAATGAACCACCACTGGATAGAGCCTTCATTTTTGTGCCCACCTGTGTAAAGCACCCCAACATGAAACTCCATGTCTGTACTCAACCTCTCCAATTCCTCCGCATCCTCATACTCATCCACCATAAGCGTTGCACAATTCTGCTAATACTAGGCTCCCTCCAACATGATTTCCCCCAACTCTGCTGGTTAGAGGCTCCCTCCACCCTGATTTCCACCAACTCTGCTGGTTAGAGGCTCCCTCCACCCTGCTTTCCCACAACTCTGCTGGTTAGAGGCTCCTTCCACCATGAATTTGCCAAAACTGGGCTGTTTAGAGGCTCCCTCCACCATGAATTGGTCCAAACTGGGCTGGTTAGAGGCTCCCTCCACCATTAATTGGTCCAAACTGGGCTGGTTAGAGGCTCCCTCCACCATGAATTTGCCCAAACTGGGCTGTTTAGAGGCTCCCTCCACCATGAATTTGCCCAAACTGGGCTGTTTAGAGGCTCCCTCCACCATGAATTGGTCCAAACTGGGTTTTTTAGAGGCTCCCTCCACCATGAATTGGTCCAAACTGGGCTGGTTAGAGGCTCCCTCCACCATGAATTGATCCAAACTGGGGTGGTTAGAGGCTCCCTCCACCATTAATTGGTCCAAACTGGGCTGGTTAGAGGCTCCCTCCACCATTAATTGGTCCAAACTGGGCTGGTTAGAGGCTCCCTCCACCATTAATTGGTCCAAACTGGGCTGGTTAGAGGCTCCCTCCACCATGAATTTGCCCAAACTGGGCTGTTTAGAGGCTCCCTCCACCATGAATTTGCCCAAACTGGGCTGGTTAGAGGCTCCCTCCACCATGAATTGGTCCAAACTGGGGTTTTTAGAGGCTCCCTCCACCATGAATTGGTCCAAACTGGGTTTTTTAGAGGCTCCCTCCACCATGAATTTGCCCAAACTGGGCTGTTTAGAGGCTCCCTCCACCATGAATTGGTCCAAACTGGGCTGGTTAGAGGCTCCCTCCACCATGAATTTCCCAAAACTTGGCTGTTTAGAGGCTCCCTCCACCATTAATTGGTCCAAACTGGGCTGGTTAGAGGCTCCCTCCACCATGAATTGGTCCAAACTGGGGTTTTTAGAGGCTCCCTCCACCATGAATTGGTCCAAACTTGGCTGTTTAGAGGCTCCCTCCACCATGAATTGGTCCAAACTGGGGTGGTTAGAGGCTCCCTCCACCATTAATTGGTCCAAACTGGGCTGGTTAGAGGCTCCCTCCACCATTAATTGGTCCAAACTGGGCTGGTTAGAGGCTCCCTCCACCATGAATTTGCCCAAACTGGGCTGTTTAGAGGCTCCCTCCACCATGAATTTGCCCAAACTGGGCTGGTTAGAGGCTCCCTCCACCATGAATTGGTCCAAACGGGTTTTTAGAGGCTCCCTTCACCATGAATTGGTCCAAACTTGGCTGTTTAGAGGCTCCCTCCACCATGAATTGGTCCAAACTGGGGTGGTTAGAGGCTCCCTCCACCATTAATTGGTCCAAACTGGGCTGGTTAGAGGCTCCCTCCACCATTAATTGGTCCAAACTGGGCTGGTTAGAGGCTCCCTCCACCATGAATTGGTCCAAACTGGGGTTTTTAGAGGCTCCCTCCACCATGAATTGGTCCAAACTTGGCTGTTTAGAGGCTCCCTCCACCATTAATTGGTCCAAACTGGGCTGGTTAGAGGCTCCCTCCACCATGAATTGGTCCAAACTGGGTTTTTTAGAGGCTCCCTCCACCATGAATTTGCCCAAACTGGGCTGTTTAGAGGCTCCCTCCACCATGAATTGGTCCAAACTGGGTTTTTTAGAGGCTCCCTCCACCATGAATTGGTCCAAACTGGGCTGGTTAGAGGCTCCCTCCACCATGAATTGGTCCAAACTGGGGTGGTTAGAGGCTCCCTCCACCATTAATTGGTCCAAACTGGGCTGGTTAGAGGCTCCCTCCACCATGAATTGGTCCAAACTGGGCTGGTTAGAGGCTCCCTCCACCATTAATTGGTCCAAACTGGGCTGGTTAGAGGCTCCCTCCACCATGAATTTGCCCAAACTGGGCTGTTTAGAGGCTCCCTCCACCATGAATTTGCCCAAACTGGGCTGGTTAGAGGCTCCCTCCACCATGAATTGGTCCAAACTGGGGTTTTTAGAGGCTCCCTCCACCATGAATTGGTCCAAACTTGGCTGTTTAGAGGCTCCCTCCACCATTAATTGGTCCAAACTGGGCTGGTTAGAGGCTCCCTCCACCATGAATTGGTCCAAACTGGGTTTTTTAGAGGCTCCATCCACCATGAATTTGCCCAAACTGGGCTGTTTAGAGGCTCCCTCCACCATGAATTGGTCCAAACTGGGGTGGTTAGAGGCTCCCTCCACCATTAATTGGTCCAAACTGGGCTGGTTAGAGGCTCCCTCCACCATTAATTGGTCCAAACTGGGCTGGTTAGAGGCTCCCTCCACCATGAATTGGTCCAAACTGGGGTTTTTAGAGGCTCCCTCCACCATGAATTGGTCCAAACTTGGCTGTTTAGAGGCTCCCTCCACCATTAATTGGTCCAAACTGGGCTGGTTAGAGGCTCCCTCCACCATGAATTGGTCCAAACTGGGTTTTTTAGAGGCTCCCTCCACCATGAATTTGCCCAAACTGGGCTGTTTAGAGGCTCCCTCCACCATGAATTGGTCCAAACTGGGGTGGTTAGAGGCTCCCTCCACCATTAATTGGTCCAAACTGGGCTGGTTAGAGGCTCCCTCCACCATTAATTGGTCCAAACTGGGCTGGTTAGAGGCTCCCTCCACCATGAATTGGTCCAAACTGGGGTTTTTAGAGGCTCCCTCCACCATGAATTGGTCCAAACTTGGCTGTTTAGAGGCTCCCTCCACCATTAATTGGTCCAAACTGGGCTGGTTAGAGGCTCCCTCCACCATGAATTGGTCCAAACTGGGTTTTTTAGAGGCTCCCTCCACCATGAATTTGCCCAAACTGGGCTGTTTAGAGGCTCCCTCCACCATGAATTGGTCCAAACTGGGTTTTTTAGAGGCTCCCTCCACCATGAATTGGTCCAAACTGGGCTGGTTAGAGGCTCCCTCCACCATGAATTGGTCCAAACTGGGGTGGTTAGAGGCTCCCTCCACCATTAATTGGTCCAAACTGGGCTGGTTAGAGGCTCCCTCCACCATTAATTGGTCCAAACTGGGCTGGTTAGAGGCTCCCTCCACCATTAATTGGTCCAAACTGGGCTGGTTAGAGGCTCCCTCCACCATGAATTTGCCCAAACTGGGCTGTTTAGAGGCTCCCTCCACCATGAATTTGCCCAAACTGGGCTGGTTAGAGGCTCCCTCCACCATGAATTGGTCCAAACTGGGGTTTTTAGAGGCTCCCTCCACCATGAATTGGTCCAAACTTGGCTGTTTAGAGGCTCCCTCCACCATTAATTGGTCCAAACTGGGCTGGTTAGAGGCTCCCTCCACCATGAATTGGTCCAAACTGGGTTTTTTAGAGGCTCCCTCCACCATGAATTTGCCCAAACTGGGCTGTTTAGAGGCTCCCTCCACCATGAATTGGTCCAAACTGGGGTGGTTAGAGGCTCCCTCCACCATTAATTGGTCCAAACTGGGCTGGTTAGAGGCTCCCTCCACCATTAATTGGTCCAAACTGGGCTGGTTAGAGGCTCCCTCCACCATGAATTTGCCCAAACTGGGCTGGTTAGAGGCTCCCTCCACCATGAATTGGTCCAAACTGGGTTTTTTAGAGGCTCCCTCCACCATGAATTTGCCCAAACTGGGCTGGTTAGAGGCTCCCTCCACCATGAATTGGTCCAAACTGGGGTTTTTAGAGGCTCCCTCCACCATGAATTTGCCCAAACTGGGCTGTTTAGAGGCTCCCTCCACCATGAATTGGTCCAAACTGGGTTTTTTAGAGGCTCCCTCCACCATGAATTGGTCCAAACTGGGCTGGTTAGAGGCTCCCTCCACCATGAATTGGTCCAAACTGGGGTGGTTAGAGGCTCCCTCCACCATTAATTGGTCCAAACTGGGCTGGTTAGAGGCTCCCTCCACCATTAATTGGTCCAAACTGGGCTGGTTAGAGGCTCCCTCCACCATGAATTTGCCCAAACTGGGCTGTTTAGAGGCTCCCTCCACCATGAATTTGCCCAAACTGGGCTGGTTAGAGGCTCCCTCCACCATGAATTGGTCCAAACTGGGGTTTTTAGAGGCTCCCTCCACCATGAATTGGTCCAAACTTGGCTGTTTAGAGGCTCCCTCCACCATTAATTGGTCCAAACTGGGCTGGTTAGAGGCTCCCTCCACCATGAATTGGTCCAAACTGGGTTTTTTAGAGGCTCCCTCCACCATGAATTTGCCCAAACTGGGCTGTTTAGAGGCTCCCTCCACCATGAATTGGTCCAAACTGGGGTGGTTAGAGGCTCCCTCCACCATTAATTGGTCCAAACTGGGCTGGTTAGAGGCTCCCTCCACCATTAATTGGTCCAAACTGGGCTGGTTAGAGGCTCCCTCCACCATGAATTTGCCCAAACTGGGCTGGTTAGAGGCTCCCTCCACCATGAATTGGTCCAAACTGGGTTTTTTAGAGGCTCCCTCCACCATGAATTTGCCCAAACTGGGCTGGTTAGAGGCTCCCTCCACCATGAATTGGTCCAAACTGGGGTTTTTAGAGGCTCCCTCCACCATGAATTTGCCCAAACTCTGCTGGTTAGAGGCTCAATCCACCCTGATTTTCAAAACAAATGTTGGTGCCAACCTCAACTTACTACAAGGGCCAAATTCACTGCTGGTGACAAGCTCTCCTCACTGCAAGTGCCAAATACACATGTTTCAAGGTGTTTTCCTACTGTCAGAGAGGTGGTATTGAGTGTGTAAAGTGTGTAGTTGTTAGGCTGTGATGTTGGGGTAATAGAGGGTCTTTGGTGTGTTAGATGCCCCCAGACATGCTTCCCCTGCTGTCCCAGTGTCATTCCAGAGGTGTTGGCATCATTTCCTGGGGTGTCATAGTGGACTTGGTGACCCTCCAGACACGGATTTGGGTTTCCCCCTTAACGAGTATCTGTTCCCCATAGACTATAATGGGGTTCGAAACCCGTTCGAACACACGAACATTGAGCGGCTGTTCGAATCGAATTTCGAACCTCGAACATTTTAGTGTTCGCTCATCTCTAATTGGTACCTTTGTAGCCACTCCTGGGTTTGGCTCGAAAAAGCAGCAGCAAATGTCTACAATGTGGGGCTTTGGCCTAAAGGTCTTATATCTTGGGAAAAATAATGTCTTCGCTCCATAATAACCTGTTTCCATACAACAGTGTTATCCCTTTTTAATAATCCTGATTCCAGTCTGAGAACACCCTGGCTGCTTCTTCTCCGTTCCCCTCAGGACTACTGGATGTTGCTTGTGGTTCAGGTGGACTTTGACAGTCAGCCAAGCATAAAGCTTAGTCGCTTGAATCAGTTCCTATCCCGATCATTGCAATAGCCTGAGCCCCTGCCAGCTGGCTTATCTACCTGAAGCTGAGTGTAACCAGGCAGCAATCCAGAAAATCGATTTACAATAACCCAAGTGATATAATAGAGAAAAGACTGAGAACTGCATAAGACTGAGGCCCCACGTAGCACAACGCAGCAGAAACGCAGCACACTTTTTTCTGTATAGTTTTTTATTGTGGTTTTGCTGCGTTTTCGCTACAATTTTTCTTCCCTTATTAAATCTATAGGGAAGAGGCAAGCATTTCTGCTGGTAAAATTGACATGCTTCATCCCCGCCCCTTCCTGTACCTTGTCCTATTTAGGTCTCACCGAGTCAGTACTCTGTGCTTGCTCTATTCTGGACCAAGCTCTGCTGCTCAATTTTTTTTCCTGACATTCACCTGTTTGTGTCTGTCTGTAACTTCTTTAAAAACAGTATCATTTTATCCCTAGCTAGGCTATGGAAGTGTATTTTGCCTGATACTTAGTATCTTTCTCTTCTTTTCTAGATGTCTTCTTCTTCTCCTAAAGGGGACGAACCCCACAGGATAAAGAGTACCTCTAAGCGGAGACACCACTCCTGTACCAAATGTGACATTCCTGTGCCGGATGGGTACGAGTACAACCGTTGCCCTCAGTGCTGTGGTCCTCCATAAGAAGAGCCGTCCTTACGTGACGTTGTCTCTTGGGTAAAGGAATTTGTAGAGGACTCTATGGGGGAAATGAAGAACTCCCTCTCTCATCTGACCAAGAGACCTAGACTGGAGTCCCAGTCCCAGTGCTATCCGTTCGAAGAGAAATCGCAAATGGCTACAAATGGCTATTGATGCCTCCTCAGATGAGGATTCATTGGTGCTCAAACCTATCTTTCCGTTGGAGAAATTGTCTAAATTGCTTAAGTCCATCCGTCCAGGTGGGCACCATATTGACAATGGGGGTGCCTCAAGTTCCACCTATAGAAGGTCCAGGGCCTTCCAAGTGAATCCAGCCCTGGCCAAGGCCATGGAGGCCGAATGGAAGCGACCTGATAAGTCCTTTTTTCAGTCTAAAAGATTTAAGACCATGTTTCCACTTAAGGACAGCCAACAGACTTCGTGGGTCCCTCTTCCTAAGGTTGATTTAGCCGTGGCAAAACTTTCCCGACATACCGTGGTCCTGGCTGAGGACAGGTCTAACCTCCAGGATGCCATGGATAGACGGGTGGAATGTATCCTGAGACGGATCTACTCAGCAGCGGCCTCCCAGGCCACTATTGGCATAGCCTTCAGTGAAGTGGCAAACTCTCTCCGGTCAAGCTTGGCCAGTCTTCAGAGGGACATTGACTCAGCCGTTCTTCGGGATGACTTATTGTCTTCTCTATCATCCCTCTCCTTAGCGGCGGATTTTCTCACGGAAGCCTCACTCTACCAAGTCAAGGTGGTCGCCAAGGGTATGGCCTTATCTACTGCTGCTAGGAGGCCCTTGTGGCTGAAGCCGTGGAGGGTTGATAATTCGTTCAAATACAATCTATGCGCCCTCCCCTTTGAGCCAGGGAGGGTCTTTGGGAAGCAGTTGGATGACATAATGGAAGGCCTGGCAGATAAGAAAGGTAAGTCTCTCCCCCAATCGTTCAGAGGAAGATCTGGACCTTCCTGAGGCAGAGGATTTCAGCGCCAGCCTCCTCCTAGAACCCAGCCCCAGCGGAGGTCGGGATTCCAGGCCCGGGGATCAGGCCATCGTTTTTCCATGGAGGACCCCAAGAAGCCATCCTTCTGATGGTGTCTGTACTCCCCCTCTGGAGGGCTCTCCAGCAGTCGAAGGTCATCTAAGTCTGTTCTCTTCTGCCTGGCTTCAATCAATCCAGGACCCCTGGGTCCTCCAACTAGTTCAACATGGTTACCGGATAGATTTCGTGTCTCCCCCACCCGACAGATTTATTGTAACCCGCTCTTTTCCCACTCCAAAGCAGGCTTGCTTGGAAAGATTGGTCCAAGAGTATCTGGGCAAGGCCGCCCTAGAATCAGTTCCGGTGGTGAAAGAGGCTTGAGTATTTATTCTCCAGTTTTTCTCGTACCAAATACGTCTGGGGATTGGCGTATGATAATAGATCTCTGCTACCTGAACAGGTTCATCCGCAAGGTGCATTTTCAGATGGAGACGATAAAGTCAGTGGTCGTTTATCTTCAACCCGGCGATGTCCTTGCCACTCTAAAAGATGCCTATCTTCATGTGCTGATTGCACCCTCTCACAGAAGATATCTCAGAATAGCAGTTCTGTTGCACGGTCGTCTGCACCACCTCCAGTTCACTGCTCTCCTGTTCTGGATTTCTTCACCAACCTTCATTTTCACAAAAGTTGTGGCTCCCGTGGCCGCGGTCCTCAGACTCCAGGGACTATTTATAGTCCCGTACCTGGACGACTGGTTGCTGAAGGCCCACTCAGAAGAGGTCCTGCGCTGTCACCTTCACATGACTATCTCTTTCCTCCAATATCTCGGATGGATGATCAACTGGGACAAATCAGATATTGTGCCCTCCACAAGGAAGGTGTTCCTAGGTCACATACTGGACACCGTCCAGATGATGGTTTCTCTTCCTCCTGGGAGAAAGGAGAAAATCAGTATGGCAACCAGGCACCTCTATCTTGCCAGGCATGTCTCAATCCGGACAGCCATGAAAGTCCTCGGCCTCATGTCAGCGTCTGCGGATGCAGTCCCTTGGGCTCTATGGCATATGCGAGGTCCTTAGCGTTTGGGACCGCAACCCTCTGGGTCTGGACATGCCAATTTGACTATCCCTCTATACTCGTCTGTCACTCAAGTGGTGGTTCCACCTCAAAGACGAGAAGTCCACGGTCCAGCCAGTCTGGACCCTGTTGACTACAGACGCATCTCTTACCGGTTGGGGAGCCCATCTAGGCGAGATGAATGCGAGAGAGCCTTGGAGAAGACCAAATCGTCCAATTGGCGCGAGCTCAGAGCCATTTATATTGCTCTCCTACATTTTGCACCTGTGCTTCGGGGCAAGGCAGTAAAGATCCGCTCAGACAACGTAACCACAGTCCTCTACCTGAACAAGCAGGGAGGCACCCGGTCATCTGCTCTCCTCAAGGAAGCAGGTCTAATCATCTCCTGGACAGAGGAGAATCTAACACACCTCATGGTGGTTCATATCAAAGGGTCCCTGAATATATTGGCGGACCAACTGAGTCGAGGTCGTCCGGTCTCAGGAGAATGGTCTCTCAACAGGGAGATATTCCATCAAATTACAGAGATGTGGGGCTTAAAGTGGCTCTATCAGCAAAATTATGCTAATAGAGCCCCACATATGCGTGAATAGCCTTTAAAAAGGCTATTCGGGCACCGTAAATGTTATATTAAATCCCGATCCCATTTTTAAATAAAAGCATTAAAACATATATGCAAAACTTACCGAACGTGCACCATGGGCGGGGATGCACGATGTGACGTCAGCTTCGGGCACGCCTGCCTCTTCTGTCTTCTTGTGGTGACGCCCTCTGGTTCCGTGTCTTCTTCCGACTTCTTCTCTTCAAATCCCGCGCCTGCGCAGTAGCGCTTCCCTCCAAAGCGCTACTGCGCAGGCTCACTCGCGAACTGCCATTAAGTAAAATGGTGAGTGAGCCTGCGCAGTAGCGCATAGGAGGGAAGCGCTACTACGCAGTCCCGGGATTTGAAGAGAAGCCGGAAGACACAGAACCAGAGGGCGTCACTCCAAGAAGACAGAAGAGGCAGGCGTGCCCGAAGCTGATGTCGCATCGTTTATCCCACGCCCATGATGCACGTTCGGTAAGTTTTGCATATATGCTGTAATGCTTTTATTTAAAAATGGGACCGGGATTTAATATAATATTTACGGTGCCTGAATAGCCCTTTCAAAGACTATTCACGCATATGTGGGGCTCTATTAGCATAATTTTGCTGATAGAGCCCCTTTAAGTTTACACGTTGTTAGGTGTCGAGGAATTTGGTTAAGAATCAGGAATTTTTATTCCCCCTACGCCAAACAGCAGCACAAGATGGGGTATTCCTGCCCCTGTGTGCTGTTAGGACAGGTGGAACTTTTAATTAGCTAACAGTTTTTCCCCCTATTAGAGGCCAGAGCGACCTCCTCCCCCCTGTGTTTTTTTCTGTCCTGTGCGACTGGACAGGTGGAGGAGGCTGTGGCCTCCTCTATGGTTTAGAATAAGGTGTCTTAGATCCTTTCTTCTCTTTCCCTTCTTTCTGAGTGAAAGATCTATGTTTATACTGCAGTCTTTTGTCTTACCTGCCTTGTGCAGGTTACTGACTTTTTCAGCTGCAGTTCATTTACTGCCCTGCAGTAAGGTAAGCCGTGTCCTCTTTCAGCTTTCCCTCTGTGTTCACTGCAGAGACTAAAAGCACTAATTTCTATTTGCTATGGGCACTCTGTCAACTTCACAATATCGAAGTCGATTCACCGCCATTATGGTAAGATCCAACCAAATTTTTTTTTTTTATTTCTTGCGGTTTTTCAATGTGCATTTAATTCCTAAGCGGGGACTATATGCTGTGAACCTAAAAGAAGGGTTCAGATACCTATGTACTGTTATTACTTATTAGGTGCATATTTGCTTATTGCTCACATGATGGTGGATGCTCTAAGGCAATTTGTTGTAAGGTTATGCATGTCTGCACTGCTGTCAGTACGGGGTCCTCCAGTGGAGCCCTTCATTTATTGTTGTCATCTCCTGGGTGAAGGAGTACATGAGATTTCTGGTAAGGTTCCCTCTCCCAGTTTTTCATAAGAGGTCTTACTTAGAAATAGAAGCCCTAGTGGCTCAATCTGTAGGGTTACAGACTTGTATGCCTGAATCCACAGTATCCTGGGTTCAATCCCAGTTGCACTTTGCATTCATGATATAAAAAAAAAAAAAAAAAAAAAAAAAAAAAAGTTAATAAGGTACTTGTGGTTCTCATGGTCCATTCACATGGAGAAAGTCTCTAAACTTCATGCTGGACTCTGTCTGCTTGAAAATCTCCCTCCTCTAGGTGGGAAAAGATCATATCAGAAGTGCATTATTTATAGGTGATACAGCGGGTTTCCATCCTAACTGCTAAAGGTTACTGGATCTTATGTCAGGGTCTGCAGTTGCAGTCCCTTGGGCCATATAGCGCATGTGGCCTGCAGAGGGTAAGTCTGAGGCCTGGAATCACAACCCGTGGGGCCTGCAGGGGCTTCATTTTAAGGGCTGGATGTCCATGTCCAGATAGTCTGGACCCTGTTGACCACAGAGACAGCCCTCTCCGGTAGAGAGCGCATCTACAGGAGATTCCCATACGGGCAATGAGGAATTGGATGGAGGAGGCTGTGTCATCCAGCTGACAAAAAACTCAGCAGTCTGGGTCAAGCCAATTTAGTTATTCCTCAAAATTTGTCTTTCATCCAGGTGGGGTTCCATCTTAAGGACAAGATGTCCATGGTCCAGCTAGCGCTGGACCCTGTTGACTATAAATGCCTCTCTCTCACTAGTGGGGCGAATCTAGAGAAAAGTTCCATAGGAATAAAGTGGAATTGGACCCTGGAATTTATCTTGACCCTGTTGACCACTGATGCATCCCTCTCTGGTAGAGAGTGTCCACGGTCCAGCTAAGGCCGGACCCTGTTGACTACCTATGTCTCCCTCTCTGGTGGGGAGCACATCCAGATAAGCGTTCCATAGGAGGAACATGAAATTGAATGTAGAGTCCACGGTCCAATTTATCTGGACCCTGTTGACCACTGATGCATCCCTCTCTGGTGGAGAGTGTCCACGGTCCAGCTAAGGCCGGAACCTGTTGACTACCTATGTCTCCCTCTCTGGTGGAGAGCACATCCAGATAACCGTTCCATAGGAGGAACATGAAATTGAATGTAGAGTCCACGGCCCAATTTATCTGGACCCTGTTGACCACTGATGCATCCCTCTCTGGTGGAGAGTGTCCACGGTCCAGCTAAGGCCGGACCCTGTTGACTACCTATGCCTCCCTCTCTGGTGGAGAGCACATCTAGAGAAGCATTCCATAGGAGGAACATGAAATTAAATGTAGAGTCCATGATCCAGTTTACCTGGACCCTGTTGACCACTGAGGCATCCCTCTCTGGTGGAGAGTGGCCATGGTCCAGCTAACGCCAAACCCTGTTGACTACCTATGCCTCCCTCTCTGAGGAGAGCACATCTAGATCGGCTGGGTAGGCTATTTGGTCTCATCAGATGTCCGCCTGATCACGGCTTATCCAAGATCCATCGGTCCTTCAACTTGTTCAAGCCAGACAAATACGTAAGGACCCTCCCTCTTCAGGGCATCAAGCAACTTTATCTAGACAGCTCTCCCATTCGGCAAATCCTTGGCCCCCCCACACCTTCACAAAGGTAGTGGCCCCGGTCGTAGCCGCCCTGCGCCTCCAAGGGATCTTATTGTCCCATAACTAGACGAATGGCTCTTAAAAGCCCGGTCAAAGGAGGTGCTTGCTACACAGTTGGAATCCACTGTGGCTTTCCTAAATGAGCTGGGCTGGCTAATAAACTGGCAGAAGTCGGTAGTGGTTCCATCTACCCCGATTCAATTTCTGGGGTTTATCTTTGATTCTCTCAGCATGATGATCTCCCTGCCTCCTGCTTGGAAGGAGAAGA
Organism: Leptodactylus fuscus; assembly: GCF_031893055.1. Classification (NCBI taxonomy): domain Eukaryota; kingdom Metazoa; phylum Chordata; class Amphibia; order Anura; family Leptodactylidae; genus Leptodactylus; species Leptodactylus fuscus. The sequence goes on along the minus strand of NC_134267.1, from coordinate 211,656,891 downwards.
TTGGTCAAGCGGCTCATCACCTATCCACAACCCGGAAGGTTACTATCAGGACCGCCATGAAGGTCCTAGGTCTCATGTCCACAGCCATCAAGGCAGTTCTGTGGGCCCTATGGCACATGCGCCCCTTACAGTGCGAGATCCTGAGAGTCGGGAACCACAGTCCTTCGGGGCTACAGAGGCCTATCCAGTTATCCATCAGAACCCATCGATCACTGGCTTGGTGGTCCCAGCTCAGAGATGGGAAATCCACGGTCCAGACATCCTGGACCCTGTTGACCACAGATGCCTCCCTCACAAGATGGGGAGTGCTTCTGGGGGAGACCCCGGTACGTGGGACCTGGAACCAGCTTAGAGAAGGCTCATTTGTCCAACTGGCGAGAGCTCACTGCGGTGCACCGTGTGCTTCTAATGTTTGCACCCCACCTGCAAAGGAAAGCTGTGAGAGTGAGAACAGACAACTTAACAGCAGTCCGATATATCAGCAAACAAGGAGGGAACCAGATCCCCCTCGCTTCTGCAGGTGACAAATCTAATATTCTCCTGGTGGAGAGGAATCTTTCACAACTATCAGCGGTTCATATTCAAGGTGGGCTGAACATCCTTGCGGATCAGCTAAGCAGAGGCCTGGTGACGACAGGCGAATGGTCCCTAAAATCCGGACATCTTTCATCATCTCACTGAGATGTGGGGTCTCCCCGAGGTGGACCTGATGGCCACCCAGCACAACGCCAAAGTGACGAGGTTTTGCTCCCTCTACCGGGAAGACAATCCTTTGGCGGTAGATGCCCTGTCAATACCTTGGAGGTTCAAACTGGCATACGTTTTTCCTCCTATTCTGATGATTCCGAAGGTATTGGCAAAACTCAGGCAGGACCAGACTTTGGCAATAGTGATCATGCCGTTCTGGCCAAAAAAGGGCATGGGTTACCCACCTCATCCTAATGAGTCAAGGGACCTACTGGAGGCTGCCACAAGTCCAAAACCTGGTAATTCTGAACTGACAGCTCTGCCAGGACCTGGACAGGTTCAACCTCATGGCCTGGAGGTTGACCGCATCGTATACGGAGATAGACGATTATCCCAGGCCGTTCTAAGAACGTTGGCCCATTCAAGAGCGGATTCAACTAACAGGAGTTACCAAAGGATCTCGGATAGGCAGCTTAATAACTCTGCTATCGAATCGGTCTTGGAGTTCCTACAGAGTGACCTGGATAAGGGGCTAACTCCAGCTACCCTGAAGGTTCATGTTTCAGCACTTTCCGCTCTTCTAGGGACCTGGTTATAACAAGATCCTCTATTAAAGTAATTCCTTAAAGGGGCCTCTAGGCTCCGCCCTCAGATGCAGCCCCCTGTCCCGCAATGGGACTTGGCTGCGGTTCTTCAGGGGCTTTGTTCTCCCCCCTTTGAACTCTTAACAGAAGTGGATTGGAGATATCTCGCCTACAAGGTAACCTTCTTGTTGGCAATTACCTCTGCCAAAAGGGTTGGAGAATTACAAGCTTTGGCTGCCTCGGAGCCATTCATTACCTTTTTCCCTGATAGGGTTCAACTTGGGTTCATCCAGGGATTTTGTCCTAGGGTCGCATATATCTGCGCATATATTTGGATTGTACAGCTTCCTTTCGAAGAACCTGCTCATCAATACCTACGGCCATAACAAAGGTGTTAAAGCCTCTAAAGCCACCCTGTCAAGATGGATCAGGGAGGCCATCGCTTGCTCTCTTCGCGCTCAAGACCTACCAGTACAGGAATTGGACCAACTTCCCGGTCAGAGAGACGCTCGCTCTCCTTAGAGCAGATATGTTCTGCTGCTTCCTGGAGGTTTCATCTGATGTTCGCCAGACACTGCAGATTGGACTGGCGCAGCTCAGAGGCCACAGCCTTCGGACATTCTGTCTTGGCATCTGCTTGCCAAGATCTCCCGCCCTAGTTGGGATTTTACTTGCTAGATCCCCATCTTGTGCTGCTGTTTGGCGTAGGGGGAATGGAAGATTATGAAGATAATCTGTTTTCCCTTAGCCCAAACAGCAGCACAGGGCTCCCTCCCATTGTTTATGGTAATGCTTGTATTGTTATATTGCCTTTTATACTTTTTGACTAACACAGGGGGGAGGAGGTCGCTCTGGCCTCTTATAGGGGGAAAAACTGTTAGCTAATTAAAAGTTCCACCTGTCCTAACAGCACACAGGGGCAGGAATACCCCATCTTGTGCTGCTGTTTGGGCTAAGGGAAAACAGATTATCTTCATAATCTTCCATTATTTTTTTTAATGTAGATTGTGAGCCCCACATAGATCTCACAATGTACATTTTTTTTTCCCCTATCAATATGTCTTTTTTGGAATATGGGATGGGAATCCATGCAAACACAGGGAAACCATACAAACTCCTTGCTGATGTTTTTTTTGCCCTTGGCAGGATTCAAACCCAGGACTCCAGTGCTACAAGGCTGCAGTGCTAGCCACTGAACCACCGTGCAGCCCCTGAGGGAAATATTTTTTTTTACATGAGGCTCTTTTGGGAGCATTTTTTGAGGCGTTTTTAGTTTTTTTTTTTTCCCCTCCAGCACAGTGTATGGACCTTGAACAAACCGCTAGCGTTTTTTTTGAAGCAGTTTTTGCAAAAACTGTTCACACAGGACATAGGAGGCGTATTTTGGTCCTGATTTTAAGGCGGGAAGCCGCGTCAGAATAGGACCAAAATGCAACTGCCGCAACTGTCGTGGTTTCCGGCAGTCGCGGCTTCCCGCTCCGGAGTAGGCCCAAATGAAGTGGCCTAGTCAGGAGGGTGCTGCCGCGACGTGGACGCCGGGGCTGGATTGGCTTTGGAATCCGCCTGAAGAAAAGGCAGCTTGCTTCTTTTTTCCATGAGCGGGAACAAACCGCTCACAGAAAAAAGGATGCTAGTGGTCTACATACACCGCTATTATGAGGGGGCGGATACTGAGGAGGATTCAGCGCCAAAAACCGCCCCCTCTTGCCCCGTGTTATCGGGGCCTTATACACAGTTCACATTTTTCTTTTTAACATTCAGGCTGTACCACTTCAACACACGGCACTGGTTGTGTTCGGGGATGCAGCTATAAGGGGTGCAGAGGTAGCAGTCACTACCAGGCCCTGAACACCGAGGGAGCTCCAAAAGTTCCTCTGGCACATAAAATATACCACTATTCTAAATGGCACAAGGTAGGAAGGGGCAGGTAGGAAGGGGCCCCATTACAGATATTGCATCAGGGCTCAGAAGCTTCATGTCACACAATTGGTTGTGTTCTAGTATAGGCACTATATGGCAGTATTACTTAGCTACTCAGTACAGTTAGTCGGGCGCTTATTGTACTTTTTTTTGTGGTCAGTGTATGAGAATATAGCTGGGGACAGTATAAAGCGGGCACTGATATACTCAACACCATTCCTGAATTTTCAACAAATCAAGCCGGGTATATGGAATTTGTCCAAGTAAACCCTGGTTTATGCAACCAAACTTGCATGCATTTTTTTGTGAAAGAAAATACTGTGTAATCCAATTCTAAGTTGCTGTGGGGGGAATTTTATAAGGAGCAATTTCCTATGCCAGTCTTAATAAAGTCTCTGACTGGCACAAGATCTACCTGAACTATTAACAGGAGTGGCCCGGGATCACTGCCTGCAAAAGCAGGACGGTACTAAATGCAAGATTGTACTGTTGACCCAAGGGAGTCCCGCTTCCATAGGGCCTGGTGCACAGTTGGCCCTATGGTTAAAGTGGCCCTGACTACATACATATTAAAAAAAGAAAGGGTTATACCTACCTTGCCCTATTCCCACAGATTTGCCTGTAGTGATGTCTCTAGTGTCTCCACCATCATATTCAATTTTATCTGTGTCCAAAGGGTGCACAGAGAGTTGAAATTGGTACCTGCCATCCGGAACAGCGGGACAGCTTCCTAAATGCATGGCAATCTTGCTCAATCTGGGTTGGCCGACCATAATAGGAAAGGGTGTCGATGCACTGTTTGCCCTATGATTAATGTGGCCCTGCCTACAGCGCTGCCACAGGTGAAATGAAGCATTACACAAGTTCCACTGAATTCAGTACTCTGTCTGAATAATAGAGTCCATCTTTTAACTTGGAGAACTCTAATACCGTATCTAAATATATGTTTTGTATACTAGATAATCCCTTTAATAGCTGACTGCTCATGACCCGTTCAGTAATAACTGACCAGCAGCCATGTCCAGGAGTCAGTTGGGTAAGGACAAGGTGCGGGTGTCCCTCGATCAGGATGACAAACCACTACGTAATATATCAGCACAATTCTTCAGCATCCATGACATCCCCCTTCCACTGACGCTCACTTGTACGACTGTCTTACAAGTATTACACCCACATTTCCATCTACATCACATATCACACGGCGGAGCCTTCTGCTGTAGATTGAATGTTTCATAAAGTAAAATTCAATATAGAGTGAACTACTCTTATGAGAGCCGTTGTGTCTCCCCATGTACACATCGCTCCACCAACCCATATGAAGCTGACAAGATGCTGCGCTGGAAGCCTTCCCACTATGTTATTTATTACCACTTATTTCTTCTCATGCTTTTTCCACCCATGGTGACTCTCGGGTGTTTTAAAATGTCAGAATTCTTGCAATTGTTGCCCATTTTTCCTCCATAGGAAAGTATTCAGATCATGTGGCAGTCACAATAATCAGAGGTTCGACCATGACCATGGCCAGAAGTGGTTGCCCTGCATTGGCATGGACAACCTATTTTCAGATTGTAGGTAGGTGCCATTGATCTGATCAGTTGGTTGTTTCTGCCAGGTCTTCGTATATATACTATTTCTTATGGTGAGCTTGTTCTGTTCTACGTTCATGTGGCCCTTTAGTCAGGGCTGTGGAATTGGAGTTTCGGAGTTGAGGTTACTTTTGGACGGAGTCGGGGAAAAAAGTTACCAACTCCAGCATCAAAGTAAAATGATGAATTATTATATATTATACAATTTTTGACACATAGTTTGTTGTATCTTTATTTTAGAGGAATTCAGTCACTAGCTTTTTTGGTGAATTTTAGGAGCTTTACTGTTTCTGATTGACCATGGCGTGAAGAGTCGGTGCTATTGTCCACAGACTGCCCAGCCCCGGTCAGAATGAATCCCCTGTCTACTGGACCAATTGACAAGCATAGAGTATATTTGCCATATTCGCCTCAAAATCCTGACCAAAAAGACAGCTCACATTGAAATCAATGGGAGTCGCTTAGGAGCTTTTTCTGGGAAAAAGAATCGAGGTGCTCATTCTTCAGGCCGTTTCGCCTTGCGATTCGGCCTGAAGACACATCCTTTTCTGGACTAGGCCCATTAATTGGGCCTAATCCGGAGCGGAGTGCGCTGCTGGATGCTGTTGCAGTGCACTGGCTTTCAGTCGCGGCTACCCGGAGGCCGCCTCAGGTTCCGATCCAAAAAAAACCCTGTGTGAACTTACCCTGAGCTTGGTAAGGGTGTGTTCACACCTGTTGTATAATAATAGGAACACAAGAATGGATTAAACAATAAAGACGGACCCATCTAATGATGGATAACAACAGATTCTAAGGAACCCATTCACTTTATTGGGTCCATTGAGTATTTGTTATTTTCAAAGTCACAATACTGGATAAATACTGGGCCGCTTTAACCATGGGGCCATTGGTGCACTTGCAATGGGCCCTATGGTAGCTGTCCAGAGAGTTGTAGACAGTGATGAAAGAGGGAGCCATCAGCTTCCTGCTTCACCACCCGGCCCCTGTCTCCGCTCCCAGTGTCCTGGGAGAAGGAGACGAGATGTGGTGACGTCACTTACATCGCTCATGTTGCTCCTTGAAGAACAAGGAAAGGTGAGTATTAAGGTTTTTTTTTTTCTTTGATTATATACAGTGGGGGAAATGAAACTGGAGGCAACGTGGGGGGCTATATAACGGTGAGGGCAACTTGAGGGGATGAACTGTGTAGCAAACAGGGGATGGGGGGATATGAATCTGTGGGGCAACCTGGAAGGGGACATTAAGAGAGGCATTATATTGTATGGGGCCACTAGGGTGGCATTATACTGTGTGAGAGCCACTAAGGGGTGTTATACTATGTGGGGGCCATCGAGGGGGCATTATAATTTGTGCAGGCCAGGTATTTCTAGGTGATGGTGATAGAAAGGCCCACCTATAAAACCTTTGCACAGGGCCCACCAATGTGTTACAACAGCTCTGCTTACAGGACTTTTCCATCTACAATTTTAGATAGATTCTGTGCCAGATGGACTCTGACGTAGATATGAACGCCGCCTTAGCGTCTGCCCTAGGCTGCTACAGTATCAACAGGTATACAATGCATGCAATATGTATATAACAATATAGCATAATACCGCACATGACACCAGCGCGGCCATACTAACTACCTTATCTGTTGTCAGTACAATAGACATACAGGTTCTATTAGGATTACGTTATTGCAGATCTCCTCCATGTTACGTCACTATATGATAATATGTCATGTATCAGAGACCTAAACTTGTGGCTAATGGTCTGGGCAATATGGCCACCTAACTGGCACAGCTAACTGAACTGACTGGTATTGCTGGTGATTTACGACACAAGGTTTATCAGTTGCAGACTGGCAGGACCTCATGTTCTCTCAATCCATTACTAAATTACTTGGAGCGTTTAATCCTCATGTGAATCCCTGGCTAGCGTGTAAATATCTGGATTAGGGCTGAGGCTGATTTTTCGTTAATAAGTCTCCAACGCAGCCGTATAAGCCGAGAGAAGTGTGTACGGCTTACAAGACTACTCTCCTGGACTGTCCAGGGTTCTCACAACAGAGAGATCTCCCACTGACCAGTCTATGACCAAGCTAGCAGCGCCTATATACTCATAGGGCTTCAGTGTGAGCTGTATACATATGTATGGTGTGAACACCACCTAGTGGCAGCTGCAGGAACTGTCATTCTGTGGCAGTGGGAATGGAAAGCATCGTTAAAAGGGGTTTCCTGGGTGAGAAAATAAGTGATAATCTCCTCTACTTCACCCCATCGGCTGGGATTGCTGTCCATCTCTAGTTCCAGTGCTACAATTACATCGTACCCGACTACCAAGTGACCCCTTGACAACTGAGGCCAGAAATTGACTGCAAAGGGCCACTTCACGTGTGTGTAGGGGGAATAGCAGGGATGTAACTTGAGGTGGTGCAGAGGGCACAGTCGCACCAGGGCCCAGGAGCCTTAGGGGACCCATAAACACATCAGTTTTGAGATTGCAGCTTCCATTTTGCCCATAAACCATACCTCCCAACCGTCCCGATTTCCGCGGGACAGTCACGATTTGGGTGACATGTCCCGCGGTCCCGGTTGGAGGGAGGTATGTCCCGATTTCGACGCAGATCTGAGTTGAACACATATGCGGCTGAAGCAAGGAGCTGACACAGGTCAGCTCCTCGCTTCGCCGCTGCCCGCCTCTCGTCCTGACACATGCGGCTGAAGCTGCTCGCGTGCTCGCTTCGCCGCTGCGTCTCTCTCTCGCTGACACATGCGGCTGAAGCGAGGAGCTGACCTGTGTCAGCTCCTCGCTTCGCTGCTGCCGCCGGCTCCTGGCTTGTAGACGCGATGTACAAGCCAAGAGCTGGCGGCGGCGGCGAAGCGAGGAGCTGACACAGGTCAGCTCCTCGCTTCAGCCGCATGTGTCAGCGAGAGAGAGGCGAAGCGAGCACGCGAGCAGCTTCAGCCGCATGTGTCAGGGAGAGAGGCGGGCAGCGGCGAAGCGAGGAGCTGACCTGTGTCAGCTCCTTCCTTCAGCCGCATGTGTCAGCGAGAGAGGCGGGCAGAGAGCGGCGAGGGAGCGGAGGAGAAGGTAAGTTTAATGTGGAGGTGGAACGTGAATCTGGGGGCAGATGAAGGAGAGGACGGCATGACACTGGGGGCAGAGATGGAGAGGACGGCATGACACTGGGGGCAGAGATGGAGAGGACATGAATCTGGGGGCAGAGATGGGGTACATGAATCTGGGGGCAGAGATGGAGGGACAGGAATCTGGGGGCAGAGATGTGGGACAGGAATCTGGGGGCAGAGATGTGGGACAGGAATCTGGGGGCAGAGATGGAGAGGACATGAATCTGAGGGCAGAGATGGGGGACATGAATCTGGGGGCAGAGATGGAGAGGACATGAATCTGGGGGCAGAGATGGAGAGGACATGAATCTGGGGGCAGAGATGGAGAGGACATGAATCTGGGGGCAGAGATGTGGGACATGAATCTGGGGGCAGAGATGTGGGACATGAATCTGGGGGCAGAGATGTGGGACATGAATCTGGGGGCAGAGATGGAGGGACATGAATCTGGGGGCAGAGATGGAAGAGGGACATGAAACTGGGGGAAGATGAAGGGTATATATGAAACTGGGGGAGAGATAGAGGGGGGACATATAATTTACGGGTGACTGTAGGAGGATTATACTGTGTGCGGGCACATGAAAAATTAACGAGTGGGCGGAGTCAACACAAAAGTGGGCGGGGCTAAATTTGCCGCAGCGCGAAGCGCGCCGCACATTTTGTCCCTCTTTCAGTTCTTCAAAAGTTGGGAGGTATGCATAAACCAAGGAGACCCACAGATTACCCTAACCACACTAAGGAGGACTAAACGCCTTATCACCCGTAACCATCACTGTAGGGATGAGGTAGGGGGCCGCAGACAAAAGATCGCACCGGGGCCCACAAGACTTTAGTTACACCACTGGGGAGTACTAAAGTTGCACCAGAATTGGAGAGTAACCTACTTTTTTTTTTTTTTTTTGGGGGGGGGGTGGGGTGTTTCACCCTTATTTTTGTCTAGAAACCCCCATTAAAGGGAGTTAGTCTGATGTGGCTGAGACATCATGGGCTCTACTTGTGGACAGAATTGCTCCTCAATTGCTGTAGCGCAGGGATCAGCAAGGCATGGCAGCTGCTGGGAAACTGCAACTCCCAGCATGCTCCATTCACTGCTATGGAAGTTCCAAGAAGAGTACATCAAGTAGTCATGCTGGGACTTGTAGTACAACAACAGCTGGAGCTCCACCCCTGGTGGCTGTGCCCGGTTATTGCAGCTCAGCTCACACTTAAGTGAATGTGTCACATATGCAGAAAAGAAAGTTCCTGTGTGCAGGAGTCACGTACATTGTACAGACTGGGAGGGATGAGAACATGTAAGGACCTGAGGGTTCAGTGCAATAAACCTTATATAACCTTGTTATTTGCAATATGAGAGCTAAAATGGAGAAGACCTGAGGACTATATAAGCAAGTAAATTTCCTCCGCTGTTTACGTCTCCCATTCACTATCCTGGCCCATCCTGCCAATATGCCATACAAGTCTTTATCGGGAAAACCTTGTTTTTTACATACGGACACTTAGAGGAAAAGATGACAATGACACCCAGCCCTTAGACTCCCCATCTTCCAAATGCCATAACTGTTTAATTTTTCTGTGCACAAATCTGTATGGACGCTTAGTTTTTGCAGGACGAATTGCACTTTGTAAAGGTACCATTTACTATTCCGAATGGGCTGGATTTGGAGGAAATCTGCATCTGAGCGACTTTCTGATGGGCTTGGGTTTTACAGCGTTCATTGAGCAATCAAGAAGACAGGTCACCTGTATTATAAAAATAATTGTATTTGATGTGTTGGAAATACTAGCCGACACATTGACCATAAGAGCTCTGTAGGCTGGAGATAGTCACAGAATGGTAAAAACCTAAGCCAAAGGTTCCCCCTAGTGGAAAATCCTAACAATTACACCAAACTGAACACCTTTAGTACATGACACCAGCGCGGCCATACTAACTACCTTATCTGTTGTCAGTACAATAGACATACAGGTTCTATTAGGATTACGTTATTGCAGATCTCCTCCATGTTACGTCACTATATGATAATATGTCATGTATCAGAGACCTAAACTTGTGGCTAATGGTCTGGGCAATATGGCCACCTAACTGGCACAGCTAACTGAACTGACTGGTATTGCTGGTGATTTACGACACAAGGTTTATCAGTTGCAGACTGGCAGGACCTCATGTTCTCTCAATCCATTACTAAATTACTTGGAGCGTTTAATCCTCATGTGAATCCCTGGCTAGCGTGTAAATATCTGGATTAGGGCTGAGGCTGATTTTTCGTTAATAAGTCTCCAACGCAGCCGTATAAGCCGAGAGAAGTGTGTACGGCTTACAAGACTACTCTCCTGGACTGTCCAGGGTTCTCACAACAGAGAGATCTCCCACTGACCAGTCTATGACCAAGCTAGCAGCGCCTATATACTCATAGGGCTTCAGTGTGAGCTGTATACATATGTATGGTGTGAACACCACCTAGTGGCAGCTGCAGGAACTGTCATTCTGTGGCAGTGGGAATGGAAAGCATCGTTAAAAGGGGTTTCCTGGGTGAGAAAATAAGTGATAATCTCCTCTACTTCACCCCATCGGCTGGGATTGCTGTCCATCTCTAGTTCCAGTGCTACAATTACATCGTACCCGACTACCAAGTGACCCCTTGACAACTGAGGCCAGAAATTGACTGCAAAGGGCCACTTCACGTGTGTGTAGGGGGAATAGCAGGGATGTAACTTGAGGTGGTGCAGAGGGCACAGTCGCACCAGGGCCCAGGAGCCTTAGGGGACCCATAAACACATCAGTTTTGAGATTGCAGCTTCCATTTTGCCCATAAACCATACCTCCCAACCGTCCCGATTTCCGCGGGACAGTCACGATTTGGGTGACATGTCCCGCGGTCCCGGTTGGAGGGAGGTATGTCCCGATTTCGACGCAGATCTGAGTTGAACACATATGCGGCTGAAGCAAGGAGCTGACACAGGTCAGCTCCTCGCTTCGCCGCTGCCCGCCTCTCGTCCTGACACATGCGGCTGAAGCTGCTCGCGTGCTCGCTTCGCCGCTGCGTCTCTCTCTCGCTGACACATGCGGCTGAAGCGAGGAGCTGACCTGTGTCAGCTCCTCGCTTCGCTGCTGCCGCCGGCTCCTGGCTTGTAGACGCGATGTACAAGCCAAGAGCTGGCGGCGGCGGCGAAGCGAGGAGCTGACACAGGTCAGCTCCTCGCTTCAGCCGCATGTGTCAGCGAGAGAGAGGCGAAGCGAGCACGCGAGCAGCTTCAGCCGCATGTGTCAGGGAGAGAGGCGGGCAGCGGCGAAGCGAGGAGCTGACCTGTGTCAGCTCCTTCCTTCAGCCGCATGTGTCAGCGAGAGAGGCGGGCAGAGAGCGGCGAGGGAGCGGAGGAGAAGGTAAGTTTAATGTGGAGGTGGAACGTGAATCTGGGGGCAGATGAAGGAGAGGACGGCATGACACTGGGGGCAGAGATGGAGAGGACGGCATGACACTGGGGGCAGAGATGGAGAGGACATGAATCTGGGGGCAGAGATGGGGTACATGAATCTGGGGGCAGAGATGGAGGGACAGGAATCTGGGGGCAGAGATGTGGGACAGGAATCTGGGGGCAGAGATGTGGGACAGGAATCTGGGGGCAGAGATGGAGAGGACATGAATCTGAGGGCAGAGATGGGGGACATGAATCTGGGGGCAGAGATGGAGAGGACATGAATCTGGGGGCAGAGATGGAGAGGACATGAATCTGGGGGCAGAGATGTGGGACATGAATCTGGGGGCAGAGATGTGGGACATGAATCTGGGGGCAGAGATGTGGGACATGAATCTGGGGGCAGAGATGGAGGGACATGAATCTGGGGGCAGAGATGGAAGAGGGACATGAAACTGGGGGAAGATGAAGGGTATATATGAAACTGGGGGAGAGATAGAGGGGGGACATATAATTTACGGGTGACTGTAGGAGGATTATACTGTGTGCGGGCACATGAAAAATTAACGAGTGGGCGGAGTCAACACAAAAGTGGGCGGGGCTAAATTTGCCGCAGCGCGAAGCGCGCCGCACATTTTGTCCCTCTTTCAGTTCTTCAAAAGTTGGGAGGTATGCATAAACCAAGGAGACCCACAGATTACCCTAACCACACTAAGGAGGACTAAACGCCTTATCACCCGTAACCATCACTGTAGGGATGAGGTAGGGGGCCGCAGACAAAAGATCGCACCGGGGCCCACAAGACTTTAGTTACACCACTGGGGAGTACTAAAGTTGCACCAGAATTGGAGAGTAACCTACTTTTTTTTTTTTTTTTTTGGGGGGGGGTGGGGTGTTTCACCCTTATTTTTGTCTAGAAACCCCCATTAAAGGGAGTTAGTCTGATGTGGCTGAGACATCATGGGCTCTACTTGTGGACAGAATTGCTCCTCAATTGCTGTAGCGCAGGGATCAGCAAGGCATGGCAGCTGCTGGGAAACTGCAACTCCCAGCATGCTCCATTCACTGCTATGGAAGTTCCAAGAAGAGTACATCAAGTAGTCATGCTGGGACTTGTAGTACAACAACAGCTGGAGCTCCACCCCTGGTGGCTGTGCCCGGTTATTGCAGCTCAGCTCACACTTAAGTGAATGTGTCACATATGCAGAAAAGAAAGTTCCTGTGTGCAGGAGTCACGTACATTGTACAGACTGGGAGGGATGAGAACATGTAAGGACCTGAGGGTTCAGTGCAATAAACCTTATATAACCTTGTTATTTGCAATATGAGAGCTAAAATGGAGAAGACCTGAGGACTATATAAGCAAGTAAATTTCCTCCGCTGTTTACGTCTCCCATTCACTATCCTGGCCCATCCTGCCAATATGCCATACAAGTCTTTATCGGGAAAACCTTGTTTTTTACATACGGACACTTAGAGGAAAAGATGACAATGACACCCAGCCCTTAGACTCCCCATCTTCCAAATGCCATAACTGTTTAATTTTTCTGTGCACAAATCTGTATGGACGCTTAGTTTTTGCAGGACGAATTGCACTTTGTAAAGGTACCATTTACTATTCCGAATGGGCTGGATTTGGAGGAAATCTGCATCTGAGCGACTTTCTGATGGGCTTGGGTTTTACAGCGTTCATTGAGCAATCAAGAAGACAGGTCACCTGTATTATAAAAATAATTGTATTTGATGTGTTGGAAATACTAGCCGACACATTGACCATAAGAGCTCTGTAGGCTGGAGATAGTCACAGAATGGTAAAAACCTAAGCCAAAGGTTCCCCCTAGTGGAAAATCCTAACAATTACACCAAACTGAACACCTTTAGTAAAGCCATCAAGCAGAAGTGTCAAGCTTTTGTAGGATGTCAACCCCTTGCAAGTCCAACATTAGAAAATGTCCACGTGACATGTCCACTGCTGATCTACTATTTGTTCTACTGCGTTCACATTGCAGCAGCTCTCAGTCCCATTGTCTGAATTGACTATCATACTGCCCATCTCCATGGACATGAAAGGTCCTCTTTAGGCTAAGCGCACAGAGTTTTTTGGATCGGAACCTGAGACTGAGGCTGCCTCAGGTTCCAAGCCATAAAATGTGTTGCGGAACTGAAAGCCAATGCACGGCCCCCGGCTTCAAGCCGCGCACCCTCCTCCGGATCAGGCTCAATGAACTAGCCCGCAGGAGGGAGTGTCTTCAGGCCGAATCGCGAGGCGACTCAGCTTGAAGAATGAGCACCTTGCTTCTTTTTTTCCGGGAGCTGGAAGAAACGGCTCCCGGAAAAAGCTCCTGCGCGGCTCCCATTGATTTCAATGGAAACCGTCTTTTTGGTCAGGATTTTGAGGCGTTTACGGCCTCAAAACCCTGACCAAAAAACTCTGTGTAAACTAAGCCAAAGTGCAGACATTTGAGGTAATGTGGCGGATGTAGGCAAGGAGATATCTCATCCACTTTGCTGCTCTTCTACATCAGATCAGTTGTGTTAGATTTTTCCGTCACCTGTTGGCTGTAATAGTGTGTATGGGCTACAGAGCTGTGGGGTGACTTGTGTATTATGGGCACATATTTTTCAAAGTATGTGCTGGACAAAAACCTTGTGGGTTGAGTGTGAGTGTTTATGCAACAAAATTTTGGTAATAAAAAAAAAAAAAAAAAAAGGGGGGTTTTTTTTAAATTATAAAGTTCTATGAAAATTAAGTTTCTTTTATATTGTTAGTGTAATCTGGTAAGATCATATGTTGTTTAGGGTAAAGGACTTTTCATTTCCGACAAGGTGTTTGGAACAGTCGTCTATACGAACCATTGTTGACCATACGTTCCAGACAAATGATACATTAAATTTTAGACTATAGCCAGCTTAACTGCACCAGTATTAGGGTGCGTTCACACTACGTATACGGCAGCTTATTCTGAACGTAAAACACGTTCAGAATCAGCGGCGTATAAAGCAGCTCCATTCATTTCTATGGGAGCCGGCATACGAGCGTTCCCCATAGAAATGAATAGGCTGCTTTTTTCACTACGAGCAGTCCCATTGAAGTGAATGGGAAGTGCCGGCGTGTACGGCAAGCTCTGCTCATGCCGAGCCGTACACGCGAGCATTTTCCATTCACTTCAATGGGAGTGCTCGTAGAGAAAAAAAGCATCCCATTCATTTCTATGGGGAGTGCTCGTATGCCGGCTCCCATAGAAATGAATGGAGCTGCTTTATACGCCGCTGATTCTGAACGTGTTTTACGTTCAGAATAAGCTGCCGTATACGTAGTGTGAATGCACCCAGGGTGCGTTCACACGATGTAAAATGGAGCGCAAGCTGGCACATATACGTGTGTCAGCATTTTGCGTGCTCAAAAAGATCCCATTGATTTCAATGGGAGTTACGAGCGTATACTCCGCGTTATTTTGCGCCCGTAATTTTGTGGGCGTATACGTGCCAGCTTGCGCTCCATTTTACATCGTGTGAACGCACCCTTATAGAGATGAATAGAGAGCAACGGACTTGCACATCTGTCACTCATTTCAAGAAGAATCACTACAGACCATCTCCAATAGGTGCTGCTCCACTGATTCTGGCACCACTGGAATTTCTTTTCTACACCTCACCATTCCTGAGCAATCATTTGTATTAGTTTCTGCACACTCATGCTCTATAACAGATGGGCGGTCTTAGAGTAGGAGCAAGGACCGCCCACCTAACAGTAGAGCGCATAACTGTGCTTAAAATAGCACTTCTTGTTCAGGAATGGTGGGGGCTAGAGAAAAAAAAGTTCCAACTGCACCAGAAGCCGTGCAGGGGGCCTATTGAAAGTTACGAAGAGGTGGAGTTGATGGAGATGATGAAAGGTCCCCTTAAAGACCAGTGGGCTTCAGAATTACCGTAGTGCAGTCTTACTGTCCTGTATAGAAGTTTCTACACACAAAAAAACACCACATTTCAGAAAAGGTATATAAAATGTATTACTTAGATAAAAATCATACATAGCAAACATGTCACAACATGGAATGTAGAAGTCGTACTTGTACCAATATACCTATATACCACATACTTTCCCCACATTCTATTACGGCATAACAAATAAGATTTTCACTTTTACATACGATTCAATAATATCCCTGAAGCAGAAAGTAAACCCTTTCTCTATTTTTTTTTCAGTTTCATGTAAAAAAAAAATATTTTAAAATAACCAAATATATAAAATGTATATACAATGAAGCAAGGGTTCCAGGATCTATACATTCAGAAACAGGATACAGATACTTGGTGGAGGAGTGCTGGCCTGTAATGGAAAAACATCCAACTACTCCACTAAATCCGAGATAGGTTTAAAAAAGGGTATTCGAGAACAGTGCCTCCCTTATCCACTGGTCATGTCTGGTATTGCATCAATTAAATTCAAGGACGGCGCTTTGTCTAGGCAGAACTTTCCTTCTTAATCTCATAAAAGTTTGAGGTGGAGCTCAACATTGATATCACTGGCCATTGTGTAGTCACTGACTGATGACTGGCCCGTGGCAGGGGAGCGTACCCCGTGATTTTTCATCTTGAGACAAGAACGTTTAAAATATGATTTACAACTACTTCTTAGGAGCCATTGCTATGGCGTAACAACCACGTCAGAGTAGATCAAGCCAATCTTAGAGTTTAAAGGGATTTTATGGTGAGGAAAATGAGTAAAAAACAAAACCTGCAATATTCCTTTGAGCGATATCCCGCCACTTCCTGGTCACTCTGGATACATAGGAAATGACTACTTAGCCATCACCGGCCATAGCAGTGACACGACTACAATTATATCTGAACCATTGTCTCTCATTATTCTGGTCTGGACAGCAATGGATCCCGAGCAACCCCCACCAACTATAATGGGGTCCCTTATTGTTTCACAGACATCACTAAACAAAAAAAGCTTCCTGAACTTTTTTGTCCATAGGAGTCTGCGCTAGTGGGTCCAGCAAAAGATTTTACAAAAAATATTTTTTTCATACAATTGGCAAATATGGCCTCACGTTGGGACAGAAGGGCATTTTCCTTTAACAGTTTTCTTCGTGTTGAACCCAATACACAAATAGAAGTTTCTCAAAGTACTTTCCCATAAAACCAGATGGGGGTTCTAGGATACCCTAGACAGGCAGGTGAAGGATTCTCCAACCCCCTATGCTTGATCCTACGGTCATACATAAGTTATGGTCCCTTCATTTGGCACCACACATCCAAAACAAAACACAAAAAACAAAAAGAAGTCGATCCTCACCAATATCCACATGCATACTAGAATTCTATATATTATATATGCAATAAGCCGATGTGTATGTACACATATACAAAAAAAAGTTCCAAAAAATATATATTGCACTTCTTATGTACAGAGTTGTTGGATTTTCAAAGTTCATATTTGTTCTTCACATACAAGGGCACTTAAGGTTTTGGGTTTTTTTGTAGGACATAAGGACCTTCGTTGCCTGCGTGTTGTGCTGTAGGATCTTCTCTGCCCAACTTGACCTTCTCCTTGACAGAACACTTCAAACTTATTCAACATGGTCACGTCTTGCAGTAGATGTGTAGCTCAAGCTTGACCCACAACACAATCTTGGTTAACTTTTTGGTCTTCTATTGTTTGCACAGATTGACAGGTCTGGCTCACATTTGTGGAAGTCACACCAAGACTAGAAGGAGTCCAAAAATGGAAAAAGGGGAAGGAACAACAAACATTTTGCGGGACACTTGACACGTTATTAGGCCTTCATGTACAGTCTAAGGGCACTGGGTGCAAGGTTAAATTTCGGTAAGTGTCAGCTTGTACGATCCTCCAGACTCTTCTATCTGAAGCTTGAATGTGTCTTCATTTGAGTAATGTCGGATTATGTTGTCATCCATGTTCACCAGAATTCTGGGGGGGGGGGGGGGGGGGGGGGGAAGTGAAGAAGATGGTAAGTAAGCTTTCCCTGTGAAAGTGATAACCAGTCACCCTATAAGCGACTGGTTATCACCAAAATACTATATATGCCATTTTATTACACAACGTAATGTCTCTTGGTGCATATTTATTGGCCCCCAAATATCCATAGATTTAGATAAGAATTGGGTTTTGAGCTATATCTGCATTACGATCAGTGCGCTTCAAAGGTCTTCTACTGTCGAGATCCCAATGAGCTCTATGGTAACAAGCATCAAGTGTTTAATTTGCCTGCAGTGCCACCACAGGAGAAATTATGTATTAAATAAAAATAATGTAAGTTATGAGCTATTCATACAATGAATGCATGGGCAAAGTCCTCCGGAGCTGAGGAGACTCTTCAGGACCTCTCTCCATCAGGACCTCTCTCCCTCTACTGAATGTAGTGGATAGGAGAGAGTATGCCTGACGGACACTACCAATTAAAACAAAAACATTAGACCCTTCACACGGTTGGGAAGGGGGGGTCCCATGTCCTATGGATGGGTGATAATTGGAGGTTGTAGGACAACCCTCTTGTCCAAATACATTCCGTTAGAGCAGTGCTTCTTAACCAGGGTTCGATCGAACCCCAGGCCCTATGCACGGTTCATTTTGTGTACCAGTAAAAAAAACAAACAAACATATACTTATATCTTTAATTTGGAAAAAAAAAAATCATATTTGATTTATCACTACATTAGAGGAAGCATTGTGTCAAAACACGAACAAGTCCTAAAGCCCAGGCACACCAGCACACTTACCCCTTTTTACATTTCTTAAAGATTTTTCCAATTTTCTCAAATGGAACGTCATATTTTTCAGAGATCTGGGAAAGAAGAAAAAAAAACAACTTTATTTCAAGAAAAATTCTCAAAACCAAGAAGTCACAATATGCTAAAAAAAACACTTCATATACGACATTAGTCTCCAACCTCTGAATTAGCTATTAAGTAGGAATTCAATACCGTATATGAGGAAGAATACCCATCAGTATGTCTTTGTAGAATGGGAGGAAATCCACACAAACACAGGGAGAACATACAAACTCTTTGCAGATGTTGTTCCTGGCAGGATTCGAACCCAGGACTCCAGTGCTGCAAGGTCGCAGTGCTAACCACTGAGCCACCGCGTTGTCCTGTGACTACATTTTCTATCCATATCGCCACAATTTCAGCTTGACCACGACTCGTTGCCTAACTTACAGCATTAGACCTCAGAACTGCAGCCGTTATATGGATGTTACAATGTGACCACATTAGAGGTGTCTGAATTATCCCCAACACCAAGCACCATCCTATCCAGGGCACATGTCAGTGCTGTTTTAGTCTCCATATTGTACCAGATACAACCCACCACACTTAACAACTATTAGTGTATGTAGCAAAAGTTGAAAGAGGAGGATTGGCAACAAACAAGTAAAAATAACCAGCTGGTACGGCCCTTCTAGGTACTGAAATGATATGTGGTAACAACACTTACCCAGGGGTATCGTTACAAGGGTAGCAATTGCTACCGGGCCCTGAACTCCTAGAAGAGCCCCAATGGTCCCCCCTGCCCCATAAAATATACCACCATTCTAAATGGCACAAGGTCAGTAAGGGGCCCCCATTACAGATTATGTATTAGGGCCTTAAAGTTTCAGGTTCTGCCTCTGCCCTTACCGCTTCCATTAACCCTTTTAGAGATGGAGTCTTCAGCATGAGGGCATCAAAGACTTCTTCTGCTTCTGTCCTCACATACAGCAGTACTGAAAAGGAGAAAGCAGAAAGAATAAGTCTATAGGAAAACTGACAGAAACAAGAGAACAACGTCAGCCATTACCAATCTCCTAGTAGTCAATGTCTGCCCTTACATACAAGTTTTTAGTAAAGAAAAGAGATTTTCTTCACACAAGGGTTAGGCCATCACTATTAGAAACTGGATCAACCCCTTTAATATTACACAAAAGGCACATTACTGTATAACTACCTTTAGTTGGTTCCTCCACTCTCGCCATCTTGGGAGGGGGTGCTGTGAAGTCTTCTTCAGAGGAGAAAGGGACTCTCTTCATCCCGGAGCTGAAAGCAAAACAATATAATGAATATACTTTGATATATAAGGAATAATGCTAATCTTAATATATAACTTTATTGTACAGTATTAGAACTATTCCCTTTATGTCCAGCAGAGGCGCTATTCATATGAATAAGTTCCATAGGGGGTATTACATGGGGCGTTTTCAATAGAGTCAACAGCAGCGCTATTGTGGACAAGAACACCACAATCCCTATACAAACCAGCAACGTTAATAGGGTCAGTCAGGACTTATTGCATTGCCGTCTTGGCTTTGTTATATATGGCAGCCATATCGCTTGTCTGATAGTGTGACGCTCCATATAACACTGTGGCCCCTTAATCTAGCTAGTGCGGGGGACCCCAGGACCAAGTGTACCATTTCCTAGCATGTCCAAAGACCCAAGCCCTAAAAGTAAATCCTCTGGCTCACCTTTCACCTTCCATTTCCTCTGAAGACAGCGGCAGGACCTAGAGAGGGAAAAGATTGATGACCTTATTAGACTGCATCCTCTTTTACGTATACATGTTTATTGGTAGAACATACACAGATCCATAATCTAGGTGGTCTCGGGGTCCAGTACTCACATGAGTGGTGCGCTGGAGGTTGGAAAAGTGAACATCTGGGATGAACAGGACAGGCTGGGTGTCCATGTCCTGCATGGGTTTGAACACTGTGATGTCCGTCCTTTTGTGGGATGGGAGCAGAGCCCCTTTCACATCTGTAACTGTAGGAAACAAGTCCATCACAATCAGACCACCATGACCACAGCCCCTCCACCCTCTTTAGAAGACAGTGCTGGGGTAAGAATTTCATCCTTGCTATTCCTCTCCATTACCAGAGCAGATCCTGTTCATACCTGACAATAGGTATAGACTATGGCACTGCGGACACATTTCTGCACCCTAACATACAAGTTCCCCCAACGTCACATAAACAGCACAGTAACAAATCCCCTAATAGGACGGCAAATAACACCCCCCCCCCCCATCTGTATCCTCTACACACTGCAGCCATTTATATTCCTGGATTTAGTGTTCCTTTAAACAGAACATAAAGTGTCTATTTAATATTATTGTAACCATTCTATACGTAGCTGACAGTATATAGTACTAGAGACCATACCAAAAATATTAGGGTGCGTTCACACTGCTGGAGGATCTCTTGTATTAGGTCACTATGTACAATCAGGGGTCACAGCACTCCATACGGTTGGTAACACACAAAGGGTCTCAATATAATAAAGAGGACGAAAGGCACTCTGTATGAGGTCAATCAGAAAAAAAACATCCACATAATTTTTTTAAAATTTTTTTATAAAATGTAAATTTTTTTTTTTATGGACATTAAAAGCTATATAAATAAATACAAAAGATGGGAAACAAGGAAATAATATCCATAAAACACCAAATCACAACTCCAAAGGGTGGAGTAACCCAGGAATATATAGCCAAATAAATATAGACACATACCATGGGGAAGTGAGGTAAAAAGTCAATTAGTGTCACAAAGAATCATATTAGAACTGATCCAAAATTACTGTGCAATAGTAAGCAATAATACAGTATAATGAAGTGAATAGCAAGCATGTTAAGGAAGCAAGTGCAAAGATCCATGGACCCCTAAGAAAAGGTAAGGACATAAAGTTATGGTATACCTGGGATCACCACCACCACTACTACGGCCCAACGTGCATTCGTCTAGACTCTATACAGACTTTGTCAGGGGTAAAGGTAAGTGAGACCCGGTAGCAGTATATAAAGGGTAAATAACCAATAAGCAGCAGGAAGCCACAGGTGTTGGATAAGAGCTATGAGACTATTCTGGACACGGACACACACACACACACACACACACACACACACGGGGCTGCAGAAGTCTCACTGGGAAATAAATAGATGCAGGGGAATGATAGGGTTAGGCTGAAGCGTTGTGTTGCAGAAGCACAGCTATATTGATAGTCACCGGTTGCACCTTTTATTTATTCACTTTTTTTGCACATTTGTTTAGGAACTGCATTTGTTCAATGTAACCAAATCATCATTCTATTCCTCAGAACTTGTTTTCAGTTGTATTCATTATATTTTCTCATGTGTCATTATTAATGGGGTAGTACTATACATTTTTTTTTTACATATATATATATATATATATATATATATATATATAATATATATATATATATTATATATTTTCTTCCCCTTTATTAGCATGTGTTCAGACTATCAATATAGCTGTACTTCTGCAACGCAACCCTAAAATTCCCTTGCAGCACGGATTATTAACCCTTAACAACTCAATGCACATGTCCGCTATTCACATGTCCCACAGGTTGTTTGGCTTTATTCACATTAGTGGGATTCAAGCTGCTCTACTCACTCCACAAACTCTTTAGTTCATCTGCGCTTATTTCAGAAGAAAAAACATTCAGATGACAGGAACTGATTGTCTCACAGAAATATCTGAAACCAATCAGCCATATGTGAATATAGGCGTATAGCAGTCTCTTTATCTTTAAAAAAAAACAACTTTATAATATTACAGCAATCCTTTCTTTGACTATATTTAAGGTGTTTGTTCACATTTTACTCAAGATAGGAATACGTTATTGGTGTCTAGATGTCACTTCCATACACTCAGGGTTGATCTATTTATTTCCCAGTGAGTCTTCTGCAGCCCCTCTGGTGGGTGGGTGTCTATCTGCTCAGTGTTTGGCCAGAACAGTCTCATAGCTCTTACCCAACACCTGTGGCTTCCTGCTTCTTATTGGTTATTTACCCTTTATATACTGCTACCGGGTCTCACTTACCTTTACCTCTGACGCAGTCTGTATAGACGCATGCATGTTGGGCTGTAGTGGTGGTGATCCCAGGTATACCGTAATTATATCCTTACCTTTCCGGGGGGTTCACTTGTTTCCTTCAACATGGTTGTCACTTACTCTTAGGGGTCCATGGATCCTTGCACTTGCTTCCTTAACATGCTTGCTATTCACTTCATTATACTGTATTGTTGCTTATCTTTTGCACAGTAATTTAGTATCAGTTCTAACATGATTCTCTGTGACACTAACTGACTTTTTATCTCCCTTCCCCATGGTATGGGTCTATATTTCTTTGGCTACATATTCCTGGGTTACTCCACCCTTTGGAGTTGTGCTTTGGAGTTTTATGGATATTTCCTTCTTTCCCTATCTTGTGCATTTATTTATATATCTTAATATAATGTCAAAATATTTACATTTTATAAAAAATAAAAAAATTTTTTTGATGTGGATGTTTCTTTCTGATTGATACAACTCTACATATCTATTTAGCCTCTTTTTGTATGACTAACTCCGTATGAGGTGTAAGATTCCCATTTGATGCTAGTAATCCGGATATACAGTGGTCTGTGATTGATCAGTTCTATAGAAGGTTTACTATAGACTGAACTGTCACTGATCCCTGCATACAGGGATTGCACAAGCACTAAACAAATCTTACACCTCATACAGAGTGCCGGAATCCTCTTTATTATAGGCATGCAATACTTCTAGGCACAGATAAGATCTACTTTACTGAAACATACCAAATGTTCACTGCAAACCGGGTGCAGTGTGAATATACCCTTAGGTTATGACTGCATGGCAAAATTGGTCACGCAACATCACAAGAAATGAATGTGGTCCTGTTGTGACAATCCAACCTGACTGCAATGTGACAGCTGTAAGGGATCCAAGACTGTCGCGACTGTCACGGACTTGCAACATATTTCCGATGACCAGTCACATAAGTTTTAGTTAAAACACTCTCTAAAGTTGATGCACAACACCAAATCGTAGACAACCTGCACACATTTTTAGGTTGGAAAACTTGTATGTGACATAACCTCAAGTGATCAAAGCGGCTATGTAACCCCAGCCTATCAAGTGTTATAAGACTGCAGGGTATCACAGTGTCCATTGCAGCTAATGAACGTGAGTGAGGTTGTGTTATGCCCTGTATTATTGTGCTGACTGCGACAAAGTGATCTCAAAAGAACCATCATGCTTAGCATGTTTCTGATGATGTCACATTCACCAGCATAAGCTGCAATGAACGCATCAATGCCCAGGAATCTCTGGTCACAAAACAGAAGTCAAAGTCACCATGTAGCCCTAGCCATATTCACACCAATTTACCACTTCATTAGCATTCAGTCTTTTTATTCTGATTTAGAGCTACAAGTCTTCTGTATTAAGACACATTTACATATAATTCTAGCTGCCTGTAGCCACCACTAGAGGGAGCTCAGGAGAGATGTGCATCCTGTCTTATTATTGAGCTCCATGTTTAGCATAGTATACAGCAGTAGGCTCCCTCTAGTGGAGACTACCTGGAACCAGATTATTGTAAGGTGTCAGTCATATCCACACTATACGGAGGAGACATCTCCAGGTCTATCACTGTCTAAGTCAATGTTTTCTGGTGCCTGTAACATTCTTACTTACAATTCATCTGGGTGGGCTCAGAACACTTGCCTTTTCTCTTGCTCTGCTTACGTTCTTCGTCTCTTATTTTACGTTCAGCACCCTGGATCAGAAAGATTGATTAATTAATTGGTGATAATTATTTGTAATGTGGAAGAAAATAAAATAGGCCTAATGAATAAAAACATGTTATCTGACCCTACAAGAATAAAACAAAAATGTGCCATTTGTCTAGTTGGAGTGTTGGAAGGATACACCAATGACAAAGTGCAAGTCCAGTATATTCATGTGGAGGGCGCTGGTCTGGGTCACGCCTATTGGTGGTGATCAACAGATGACCCCATATGCACACAGCACCCCATCAGTCACTGCAGACTAAGCAAGGAGCACTCTCCTCATTGTAAAAACAGGCTCCAACTATGTCACCTGTGCATTTCTGACCAGTCCTCCGAGTCGTACTTGTAAGACTTGTCTAACACCTCCCAAAGAGTGAAAGGGCCAGAATTTACAGCATCACCACTGTCCACTAGAGGACTGTGGAAAAAAAGAGCAGAGACTGATACAGGGCACTGAAAATATAAGCAACCTGCTGCAGAACCCAGTGCATGACACACTGTAGAGCTTGATCTGGCCACTAGAGGGAGCACTTGCATTTGTCACATACAGATAGATAGATAGATAGATAGATAGATAGATAGATAGATAGATAGATAGATAGAGAATGGACTCACCTTATCACAGAAGACTTTAATCTGGCAATAGGCCCTGTGAATCGGCTTGTTACTTCTATTATTGTAGCTGTAGGTGTCAATCTGAATATTCAGAGGAAGCCCCTTCACCCCTTTCTGAGAGGAGAAATCTGTGCTTAGACAATTCACAGATATAAAAACCTGGGGAAAAAAAAAGAAAAAGTTATAATTTTATTTATATTAAAATTTATAATAAATGTAATGTATAATATACATGCAAGATATACAAAATATACTACCACAGCAATGGCCTCGTATGTAAGGCCACATTCACACTTCTATTATAGTCAAACTGGATTCTGAAGGAAACCAGACCTATAATAGCAGTGGTAAAAACAGAATCCAGGTTGCCAGTGTGAACAGGGCCTATTTATGGTCATGTTAACAGAAAAGTCATATTAGAGCTCCCCCTACTTTTAAAACTACGCCTGTAATGTTGGCATTTGGAACAGTACAGATCAGCGTCCATAGGAGTTAGATAACTGACATGGAGGCTATAGGTTTAGCTGAAAAAAGAAACGTGCAATAGACGTAAGACACCATAACATGGCGTGTGTGACTGTAGCATTGTGGGCAGCATGGTGGCTCAGTGGTAGTGTAGCTTCGCAGCACTGGAGTCCTAGGTTTGGATCCAACAAGGGACAAACACCTGCAAGAGGTTTGCATGTTCTCCCCATGTTTGGGTGGGTTTCTTCTGGGTACTCTAGTTTCCTCCCACACTCCAAAGACATACGGTGTGTCCAATACTGCAGATCAGCCCCATTCACTTCAACAAGGTGAGTTACATCTGTAATTTTTTCTTGGCACAGTTCACATCAAACATCCTTTTCCAATTACAGCCACTTATTACTTAACTCCTCCACCCTCAATTTTGCAGCTGACACCCTCAAGGAAAAAAAATAAAAAACGCATTATCCTCCTACTTTACTTAGAATTCTCTTTCATAACAATGCCTAGTCCAGGCTGCCATTATCTATAATGCGGATACAGCCGGAATAATGACAGCACTTACACAACTGCTTAAAGATGGCCTCATTTCTATAATGTGGTGTTTGAGGAAGACTCCATTCTGTACTAGTACAGACATTTGCATCTCAGATTATCATATATTAAAAGAGCTCATTACTGTTATTGCAAAGTCTGTGCAGGTACTGCCATCCGTATATACAGGGTCTGTGCAGGTACTGCCATCCGTATATACAGGGTCTGTGCAGGTACTGACATCCATATATACCGGGTCTGTGCAGGTACTGACATCCATATATACCGGGTCTGTGCAGGTACTGACATCCATATATACCGGGTCTGTGCAGGTACTGACATCCATATATACCGGGTCTGTGCAGGTACTGACATCCATATATACAGGGTCTGTGCAGGTACTGACATGCATATATACCGGGTCTGTGCAGGTACGGACATCCATATATACAGGGTCTGTGCAGGTACTGCCATCCATATATACAGGGTCTGTGCAGGTACTGCCATCCGTACATACAGGGTCTGTGCAGGTACTGCCATCCGTATATACAGGGTCTGTGCAGGTACTGCCATCCGTACATACAGGGTCTGTGCAGGTACTGCCATCCGTATATACAGGGTCTGTGCAGGTACTGACATCCATACATACAGGGTCTGTGCAGGTACTGCCATCCGTATATACAGGGTCTGTGCAGGTACTGACATCCGTATATACAGGGTCTGTGCAGGTACTGCCATCCGTATATACAGGGTCTGTGCAGGTACTGCCATCCGTATATACAGGGTCTGTGCAGGTACTGCCATCCGTACATACAGGGTCTGTGCAGGTACTGACATCCGTATATACAGGGTCTGTGCAGGTACTGACATCCGTATATACAGGGTCTGTGCAGGTACTGACATCCGTATATACAGGGTCTGTGCAGGTACTGACATCCGTATATACAGGGTCTGTGCAGGTACTGACATCCGTATATACAGGGTCTGTGCCAGGTATGGACATAAATCACAAAAATACCTGATGTCAGGATACTTAGGATAGATCATCAAACTCATATATAATATAAGAGTATATATATTTATAAATGCCCATAGACATGGGATCCATTGGAACATAAATGGTAGCGTGCAGTCTATGGAAGATGCACAGGAGATACAGAATACAGATTGAGCAGGAAGCAACGTGAGCAGCAGAAGACTGGCGAGCCATTTCCCCGAGGCTTTGGAAAAAAACTATGAGAAATATTGAGATACAACAATCTGTGCACTGGACAGATTTCAAGAAGTGGTAAAACTGGTTAGTGAAGTCATCTGTAAGTGACATTTATAGGTAATAAGCCATTGCCTGAGTATAGGCCCAACCCCAAGAAACAATCCTCAAAGTATCTTTAGCTTGTTTGGCCAGATTCTTCCTTGAAGTCTAACAAAAGCAAAGAACACAGCAAAAACACAATAACCCGGTTCATCTTCATTCCTCCGTCATAGCGAAATAAACATCGTAATCTGCCCGAGAGCAGTTCAGCTATGTACAAAGTGTCCCATACTTCCTATAGCAACACTGGCCGCGTCTTAATAAATGAGGACTTCACAATCTGATCAGTCACAGACTGGCGTTGGCATTGGTAGAAGGTCTGACCAACAGACAACTTAATACTGCAATTGGGATGGTCGCCGGAGGTGGTTTTACAGTTTTGGCTATACATTATGCCTACCTGCATACAATGGAGACCATACATGTGGGTGAAGAAGGGGTGGCTATAGATAATGTCCACACAAGTGGATCCTTCCTCGCCTCAGTAACTTCAGTGAACGAGGGTGAACTTGCCTTACGATCACACTGCGTTTGGCATGCTCAAGGCTTATGAAAATGATTGGCAGGAACCAGCACCAATTAAAATTTTCATCATGGGGCCCACTCCTCTATGTATGACCCAGACTACACACGCACAATACATGAAAGTCATCATATGCATTGCTATATAACCGACTGTCCTATTTGTTCCCCATCACCTAGTTCAAAGAATCTAAGTATCCTCGAGGCAACCCCAATAATAAGAGGGACCCATTTTACGTTGGCCCCTATAGATTAAGTTTTGAAACGCAAAATGATGAACTGGCCCAAGGAGTCAGCTAGACAATGGATGGAGGAAGTGAACATTAATAACCCACTATATATGCAGCACGTACAGCTTGTTGTCACCCCCTCCCATTAGGCACAGTCACCCATGTGCTGCCTCTCCCATTCAGTTTCCCAATATGAGCCACACAACAGCCTTTTAAATACCACAAAAAAAACAGGCAACGCCTTGTTTTAAGAAAGGGCGTTTCAATGGTGCGGTATTGCTTTAAATTACATACCTTGATGTTCCTAGTCACAGGCCCAAGCCAATTAGTGGCTAATGAAAAGCAATGAACACTGAGTGATGTATCTGACTACACAGGCAGCAGTTAACCTTTTCATGCACAGGTGATGGATGACGAAGGCTAGAAATATTAATTACAAACCTTAAATAGATTTTCTACTTTGGATGTGGCGCAACCCTGAGTGATGGACAGGAGACAATTATTTTGTACAGAAATGCAAATGAGTTCCGCTTATTTACAGACGTGTCCTAAGTAGTCGGTCACGAATTCTGATCATGTGTCATTGGGATTAAACAAATATCAGCACAACGATAAGGAAAGCCATTGCCAAATAATAATTAAACCTCAGAACTGAAACCTATGACAGTCGGAGGTTGGCGTAGATTTCAGGTACAACAGGCTGAGGCGTCCCTGTCCCCGAACAGTAGTGAGTATGGCGCAGAAGAAGCAGAGTGGTGCATCTTTGAGGCAGATATGGGTCATGTACCACATCTTCACCCATATTCTGCCATGGAAAAAAACCAAGAAATTTGCTTTGTTGCATCATAAGATTTGTACACAACTTCAATTGTATGGGTAGAAAAGTTGCCCCAAGACTGGCATTCCTTAAACATGTTTTAATTTATTGGCTTCTTAGAATTTCTTGCGCCTAACCCGAAATCTACATCAGTTCGGAACAGGCCTAGATTTCTGGAATAACTTCTAATCAGCCATAGAACAGAAGAGATTTTGGTGGTGGTAGGACTCCAGGAAGGGGTTAAACCACCTGCCTATAGCATAAAGTTTTCCTTTTCCCCCTTCTTTGTATTCGGTAAACTGTTGGGAAAGAAAGTTCAACAATCCTCGCAGTGTTTGTTTATGAACTTTCCCAGGCATTCACCTCATCGGCTCCTTACAAGTAACCTGCCGGGCCGTTCACATCAGCGGCCGCCAACAATAGTCAAGCATCTGCGTGCAGCGATTCAACGAGAGAAAGAAAAAAGAAAAAAAACGGAGTCTCCTTTCAAGGCATCACCCTCTGAGATGTATATAGCGGCCATTGTCATGCTCCAGCCCTGCCAACCCCATTCCATTTCAATCTGTAGAGCGAAACTCGGCGTTGAGCTGGTGTGTACATAGCCGGCATGGAAGAATATAGCGTATTATACCACAAACAAATGATTTCCATGTGAAAAAGAGAAAACAAACGACTCTGAAAGACATCTCCTGAGAAACTTTCCACTGAGCGGGGAGAGATGGCTGACGGCGCAAAGATACATAACCTGGTAGATTAGGATATGTTCACACATACAGGTTAGGTTATGGGGGTTTTAAGTTTTTATGCAATTTTTGAAGCCCTAAGGCCCCTTCACACGGCGCAAGTGCAGCGCTCATTTAGACCAGTACATGTGAGCGCTTCAAAACACATCCCATTCACTTCAATGGGAGCGCGCGTTAAGCCAGCTTGACGCGCGCTCCAATTGAAGTGAATGGGATGTGTTTTGAAACGCTCGCGTGTACGGGTCTAAATGAGCGGCGCACTTACGCCGTGTGAAGCGGCCCTTAGCCAGAAGTGGATTTAAACAACAACAAAAATACTAAGGTTCTTTCTTCTATTCTTGGACGACCAAAGGATATTTCCAAATAAGTGTAAAGAGAGCTGGGAGACAACCAATATTGCTGCCATAACTGGTCTGACAAGTCTTGATACCCAACTCTCCCATGTTCCTCAATGGCAGATGCGTCTTGTAACTTTGGGTTATGATGACATGTATGACTAGGCAGACTTGTTGTTCAGGAATCCAAGAAAGTTGGGTGAACATGTATTCTATGGGATCCATGGATGGAGTCATGTTATCTGCCCTATCAGGACCTCATAACGTAGGACCTATGGAAGGAGGTGTTGTCCCAAGTGACCCATTAGGACCCCATTGTGTAGAACTTATGAAAGGAGTTAATCCACGTGACCCATTAGGACCCCATAACGTAGGACTATACAAGGAGGAGTTGTCCCATGTGCCCCATTAGGACCCCATTCATTCACTTGACCTGCTGCAATATAATATGACATTTATGCTGCAACTGTTGGCTTCGATTTCGGTCACATCTCTGATATTGGAACAAATAGGTAGCAAACAATATGTTTGTCACCCAACTTTTTCAGATTCCTGAACAGTAAACCTGCGGTTTGCAATAAGAAAGCTAGCTGTCACAGAGTAATATATACCCTGCACTTAGGTAGCTGGCACAATAAATCAGAAGGAGTATATTGGAGATAATTGAGGCGTAGGATGATGATAAACACGACACACCCTTATAATGATGGGACAAATGTAGCAATATATAAATGAGGCCTGGCACATACCTTCCCTTCATCGTTCAGATCCCATGTGAAGGAGATGGCGTTGTAGGCGATCTCCTCTATGTTGCTGATGGTGTTGAAGCTTTCTTTGTAATCCGCTGTAAAATAAGCAAACAGGTAAATTAAATATCCGGAGAATGTTCCCGATAAACCGATGGCGTCATATCAGGGGTCTCACCTATATCGATGCATCTCTGTTTAGCCGTGTGCTGCCTAGAATGCCAATACTTCCAGTGGCGAAGCTGGTCTTCTCGGCTCTTATCATCGGCGAACACAACCATAATGACACTCTGAAAGACGACATAGAAGATTCATCAGTATACATGAGTCTATAAAGACACTTCTATATCTAACCTTACTATTACAAGAGAACCCATAATCTGGTTTCCTACTTGCTAAGGGTCAATATTGGGCACAAAAACAAAGACTTTAAGGGTTGTCCGAGATTAGAAATGGGATTGGGAGTGCGTATGTTTGGGAGGAGTTATATGTATGGACGGTGTATACAGACGCAAATCACATAAGCAATGACCTGTATTATTTTTGGTATAACATTCTTGTCTGTCCCCATATTCCCCATCATGAAAGCCTTACCCGAACTTTGCTTATCGGATGATGGATCCCTTTATTGCTGCCAATTTCCTTCAATGTGATTGGATAAAACTGACCCTTGTTCAGATAGGTCATGGTGCTGTCTCCAGGCTTTGGTCGGAGGGATTTTGAGGCTTCAAGTGTATATTCAAAATTATTCCTGTATTTAACATATAAAGCAAAATTCAATATAGCAATAAAAACGTACACGCCATGCCCCACTGGTAAGATGTCAGCTACATGTAACATGATCACACCAATGGCTTTATATTTATAGAGGGCTTCAGGTCTCCCCACCATTTTGGTTAACCATCTGCACCGTGAAACATTCATGTTCTTGACCACTTTAGGCTTATCCAGTTACATCTCTGATAATGTCCCAAGTTGTACAGCCATAGTCAAAAGTGATTGAGTCTAACTGCACCCTACGTGCATGAGGCCTTAAAGGGAGAGTCATCAGAACATTTCCAACTTTTTAAAATTTCTATGGGATATGCATATTTACCTTGTTTTTAAAATTTTCCATTTCCCTATATTCTATATAGGTCATACCCAGCAATTTTAACTCTGACCACTAAGCTTAATAATGGATGGACAGGAATTTTCTTTGCAGCAGTGACCTTTTTTACATAACAGACAAAATATAGCATATAAACATATAAGTGAACACCTCTATAAAGAATATCCATAATTACAACCCCTACTGACAACAAACGTCACAGCATATCGAATCCACTTCCCCATACAGAGCATGCCTAGTAAACAATCCCATAGAACTCAATGGGGGATATTTTTGAAGAATGGCGTTATCAACTCCAGTCTTTCATGTGCCTATTGCCTACGGAGGGTGCAAATACCTCCTCATGAATAAGGTGCACCCTCCGCAAGTTAGAAGTTTTCAGCATCATTTATGTCACAAAAAAGATCGATAAACATGATTTGTGCAAAAATTTTGCAACGTTTTATGCCTTGTACATCAGAAATTGGAAATACAAGGCGTAATGAATCTGCCCCCATGAGTCAACTCCACAGTGATGCTGCCTATGGCCATGACTATGCTGAAAACAGAGCACAGGAAAAGCTTAACATTAAACTTACCCAGCAACAGGATCAAAAACATAGTCTTCAGAGCTTACACTGCTCATCCGTAAATTAAGGTCTGGTGGAAAGAATACCTTCAGAATGGAAAAAGAAATCAATAAATAAAGTAAATATATAATAAAAAAAAAATTCACGCAAAATTTAATCCAACACTAGCATAGAAAGTAAAACAAAGCAAAAGGAGAAAAAAAAAATTATGATTGCCCAATAGCACATATGACAAATTTAAAAGGGTAGACAGAAGCAAGCAATATTGGTGAGGATCCTCCACCATTCCTCAGCGGCTAGACTGCATCTAAGAGATGTCTGATTTAAGCAACTTCCAAGCATGAACCACACCATTCAAATCAGCATCTGATGGAAACACTCAACCCCAGCAAACAGATGACAACTCCTTTTGCCTTAAATACTCCTTTAAGAAAAGCATAAATTTAGAAGTTTTAAGCCGGAAATTATTCCTAGGTCAAAAAACTGTAAATAACGCGCCATAATTTCGCCCTTTACCTCCTGAACATCTTCCTTGAACGTCTCAGAGAACGTGGAGTCGGGAGTCCTCCTCTGAGCGTTGGGTGCTTGGTTGTTGGAGTTATAGTGATCAGAAGGGACGTTGCGATCAAATGATACAATGCGTTCCACAGTTTCAGAATGGTATACATTTGGCGGAATACCCACTGTGAAGCCATGGCTCTGGGATTCTGTTTTGATGGCATGAGTTGGCATTGACGTGATCGAGACGGCAGCAGTGGTATCTGGAGCAGCCAGGTGACCTCTTTTGTCCAGGTGATTGGGCACAGGAACTAAGATGTTAAAGGGCATGCTGGTTTTCAAAACTTGGACTCTGTTTTCCCCATTGCAGATCAAGGGGGATTCGTTCACTTGTTGCAGACCATTCCTGGCAGAAGATAGAAAATAATTCATTCAAAATCCGTAGACTCCTACATTTAGGACAGGCAAGGGACGCAATAGGCCTGTGAAGAACCACCCAATAGTTAAAGGCTTTGTTGAGATTTCGATGTGTAGGAGCATACTCTCAATAGGACAAATAGAAGACCATGAGAACGGAGAGGACCTTAATGTGAATTTTTGGAGGAATCAGGAAAATCATGGCCATGCCCAACAAACCTAACCAAACCACGGGTATTCCAGGCATTAATGTAACCAACCTTTTATTGTGCTCTGCCTCTGTGTGTTCATGGTCTTGTTTGTTCGAGGAATGTCTCCTGTCTCTGGGAACCTGTAAGAGAGACATAGGTCATCATGCATTTCTGGACAAAGAGGCAATGATGGCTGCATGACTGAAGTATTAAAGCAAGAAAATGGAGCCGGCCATTTTGAACTTTATCAATAATATCTATATTGGGAATATAGATATATAGAGTGCTCTAAATAGTCAATAAAGAAACTAAAACCTTGGCCACACAGTACTGTAGTAGTCATGCTCCACCCTCTGTGGCAAAGTTTATAGAAGGGAACAATTCTTTTGTCTAAGGTTTAAAATACAACAACCCAATTATCAAAAGCATCAGAATTAGGCCCCATTCACTTGGCCAAGTGTGCCATCCAAGGGGTCCGATGCTCCATTCAGATAATGATAGAGCAAGTTCAATGCAGCTCCGTGACATTGGAATAGAACGGAACCCCCAATTGAAAACAATGGGGCAGTGGAAGGCACTCAGCATGTCATTCGAGCATTTTTCTATAAAACTGGCCATCCCCTCGGCCTGCGCACACGGTCGTGTGCATGAGGCCTTAGATAAGTAGCTTAGATACAGCTATTAGGATTACAGATAGATACTGCAACCAGTCTAACAATTTTATGACCCATGAATGAAGAAAGTTAGGCGGTGGTGAAGTGGTGCAATGACTTACAGCTGGCACACTTTACAGTTCACCATTGCGTAGGTGTGCCAACACTTAGTATGGATCAACCCAATCTATGCCAATGAAAGCTATATAGAGGACCAGGTTTAAAACCGTTGATACCTTATAGTAGTCATAGAGGAGACCAAGTGCAGCAGCGCTGTCTTCATCTCCATTGATGCTCATCATGGCTTTGGTGGCTGCAGTTAGGGGATTTTCCAGGAAGGACTTCCAAGCCTCATCCTCACTGGTGTATGAACGTCTCTGCTGATAAAGGGAGTCATTCTGGAGCACCAACACAGGCCGTTTACTGGAAGTAAAAGGAACATATTGTCAAGAACTACACAGAAGTGCAAACAGTACATGGAATACGATGGTCAAATCTTTACACGCAAAGGCAACATGTTCTGTATTACAAAAACTCTTCGCAGTAAAAGTATAAAAACAAAAACGTCTATTTGCTCTGATCGAATCAAGCCGGCTAAACCAGAAATGCTTGATGATACATGATAACAAGCCTCTTATCGGGAAATGCATACCAGGACAGAATACCATCAAAATCCACGGGTCTGAAATGGATCACTAAAACACTCTTATTCCGTCTATCACCCACTTACATAGACGTTAAAGAATGCTGCGACACCCTTTGACCTTACTACAAATATATACCGTCAATAGGGTCAACTGATTTGACCACAACTAAATATTCCAGCCCCATTATTAGGGAGAGGGGAATGGACCATGACCAAACATCTCTGGTGGCAGCTTACTACCCCAGGACCAAAAGGATCAGGATCCAAAAATCGCCGTGCCCTGCTCCTCTTTCCACCAACATAATCTATGGAAACCCTCAAGCATAAGATAGTTAGCGGTCATGATGAAACCAATAGACTACGCACTAACGTATATTAAGGAGATTTCGTTATTCCGGACACAGACAGGTATTTTTGCTCCATGGAACATTCTAGGCAATAGCATTGTTTGCTAATACAAGTTCATTAACCCCCTCCCAAGAAGAGCGTAACATCCTGAAATAAAGGAGACAGAGGTGTATGGCGAAACCTTATTAGATGCATCACTTTACATGCAAAGGCTTGATTCTAAAAGGATTTATTATCATAAAGTTAATTAAAAAGACAATGACATGTGAAACTGGGTTTGTCTGCACGTTACAAAGAAGCCACCAACATGGCCGCCAAAGACTGCAGCTACGAATACCCGTAGTCTTTATTGAGCTCTGCATTTGCAAAGAATGGTAGATTGTTGTGGTCAAGAAAGAACTAATAACAATAGGGCTGAAAAAAGAGACTGGTTTAGAAGGTTTCCCCCGATAATATGACACCTTCAGGCTCACATTCAAGATCCCCTGACCCCCCTAGGTGCTCAATACACAAGCAGGAGGGACGATTTTGTTCACGTGAACTTATGACCTTAAAGGGGTATTCCAGGAACATAAGCGTCAGTGCATGCTGCGTTTTTTGGCACTGATTTTGACGCTGTTTCTGCCTCAAAATCAGACTACAAAGAAAAAAAAAAGCCTCTGAATAGAGTGCTACTGGGAGGCTTTTTTTGGAGGCTGATTTTGAAGCGGATTCAGCGTTCCCAAGAGGTTTCATGGAGACTTGTGATTGACAAGAGGCCTATTATACGGCCTGGCAGCCTGGACTTTGCAATGAAATGAAACCATGTCTGTTACCCCTAACAACCAATCACAGCACAGCTTTCATTTTCCAACAGTAGAATATGAAATAAAAGCTGCACTGTGATTGGTTGCTATGGGAAACAAGGAGAGCTTTATTTTTACCCAGCCACAGACTGTTTATTACATGTCCAAGTCATTTGCACATCAAATACAGAACGGAGCAATAAAATGCAGCCAGCCGAAAGATGCTGAGCCCTGATAGTAATGGCCACAATAACTAATGCCAATATGGTTATCCACAGATCACAACAAAATATTAACTGGTTCTGGCCGGGACGGTCAAACATGAAAGAATAGCAACTCTGCTCGCAACAATAGCACATACTGAACGGGTCACAAGTCAGGAACCACTAGACTGGCCATGAGGCATTTCAGGTTAAATTTCTGGAACCAAGATGGCGGCTTTCAGGGTGAAGTCATCCCAAGATACACATAGAAATGGTTTTAGTGCCCTCATAACGTAATACATTCATACAGAGGAGTTAACCCAAACCTCTGCAATTGGATAAACTTCTGCAGCGGGATATCTTAAGAAAGAAGGCAACAAAAACCAAGGAAATGTCTTTGAAAAATGTTTTCCCAATAATCTTTTATTACTTTTTGTTGTCTTCCGTGATAAGATATCAGGCGGCAGCATTTTAACCAGTTGCAGAAGTTCAGGTTATCCCTGCTAACCCGTATTCTCCGTTCACTCAATGACCTAACACTTACATCCTCTATTATCAGAACCTCCCTCGCTCGTATACAAGACTTCTCCCGAGTTGCACCACTTCTCTGGAATGCTCTACCCCGGACAATCAGATTAACTCCCAATTTCTACAGCTTCAAGTGCAAACTAAAGACACATCTTATCAGACAGGCCTATCACAATTCTTAATGTAAACCCTTCCGTACCGTAATTAGAATCCCTAAAATGAACCCTCCTCTGTTCCCGCTCCCACATTTCCCCACATGATATGATGCCGTTTCAGGCTAACCTTATATGTCCAGGTACCATTCACATGTTAAAGGACACGACTGATGACGGCTCATACAGCTTTATGTTTGTGTAATGACAGTCACCTCTATTACAGAATTGTCTGACCCCCTGTATAAGCAATGCCGCCCCTGCTACCTCTTGTGTCACCCCCTCTACCTCATAGATTGTAAGCTCTTGCGAGCAGGGCCCTCAGTCCCATTGTGTGAAGTGACTATTTCTTTGTAATGTATCTTTTTCCCCAATGTGGGACTATTAAAGGATTATCTTATCTTATCTTTTTGACTGTACTTGAACCCTACAAATTGTACAGCGCTGCGGAATATGTTGGCGTTATATAAATTATTATTTTTTTTTTTATTTTACACACACACACACACACACTATATACACATACATTATTATATATTATATGTTCTCTACATATACACTGTACACATTCAACACTAGATGCTGCATTCGACTCGAAACTATAACTGCAATCCAATCCAGCGCATATTGAATACCCGCTAAAAACTAGAGTTTTACCTTACACGTGAAGTAAGGTGATCCCTGTATAAATATGCCATGCTGTACGTATTCTGGTTTTTCAGATATGACCCTGGGCAATGCTGATGTAATAAAGGTTTTTTTTCCTAGTGAAAACTTAATATTCCATCTTACAATACAGGCAGCAATTCACATAGTCTGATATAGGGATATCAACATTACCAAGAAGAAGAAATCCCGCACCGAATCCCTTGTTCAGGAAATCCACAGATTAAACTTTTCACATTCCTTAGCACCAGTGATAAAAGAAAAATCTATAATCTTAATTTTCAAGTAATTTTATATCAGTATGAGGTCAATGCTGTTCATCCTAATAACTCTGGACCATGAACAGAATCCCAGAACTATAGTGAAAAATGACACCAGAAAACAGAGGGGCTGCATCAGGGAGCTCATGGATTTCTCCAGTTAGGTGAATGGGGCAGGCCCAGGAACGTCTACAAAAACTTCTACATGTGTATTCACCAAATCAGAATCCTGTGCACTTTCTGCATGTAGGAAGCAGGATGACAGATGCTACAGTAGTCTGAATAAAGCCTAGGACAAATGGATGAAGCAGTCACAGCTGTTCTGCATCCGTCTGTGACCCATCCAATGAATAAAAGAATATGTATTTGTATGGGGATTGCACAGTCTATTATGGGCATCATATCACATCATGTGAAAAGAGGATGTATTGCTGACATAATGGAGCGTATGGTGTGTGTGTACGTAGTGTGTACGTAGTGTGTCCTAATTGCTGTTTTACACCTTAAGGGTCAGTGCACACACAGTTTTTTGGCGCTGATTTTGACGCTGAATCTGCCCAGCGTCAACATCAGCACCAAAAAAAACTCTGTGTGCAATGACCAGGCTGGTCTTACATGACAGTAAGTTTAGTCCGCAATTGTGGGTTCTCAATTGCGGACACATTGTATTCAGTGTGGCCTCTTACAGCACTGGATATTTTATCTGTGGTGTGCCGTGCTGTGACCGAGGTCCACATTAAATACAGCAGGTCTGCAAAGTCACGGACATCATGGCATGGATTGTCCCATAGAACTCTTTGCGCGCGTGCAGCTGGACACTGATGTCTGCAGAATGACTTTTTGGAGTGTAATTTTAGTGTTGCTGATCAACAAATTGCGGACCGCAAAACCACTACGGTCATGTAAGACCAGCCTTAATCTCCTGCTTAAAGCCGCAGTACAGGGGGGAGCCTGGAAATGAGCACATGGCAGATGTGGCCAAGACGACCATCTAAGGTCACACTAAAGACCAATGCAAAAGAGCGCCGACTATATTGTCAACCAAGTGCTCATCCTCCTCGAGCCCACAGATAGATGGATACTAAAATTCGTCCTTCAAGGTAAAACCACAAGGTTTGACTTCACTTCTGCTTTTGTCTGCACACAAGTACCTGCAGAAGATATTGGAGGAGCTGCAGAAACAACAGGTGTTTGTCTTGTGTACCCTCCCATTTCAACATTCAGTTGAAATGCACAAATGCCTTAGGGGTAATCTGCTGTCTTAAAAGGTGTACACCAAGCCAGAATGAGCACTTCAAGAGCAAAGGCTTGCCAGAAAAGTGCTTTCCCACACACACACACGCTTGCAGTAAAGCTCATGAAATTTAAATAGAAATACACCATAAAACACAAGCTGCACTGACGTAAAATACAGAGTTGTTAAAATTACAGCCAGTAACTGAGTATTACCAGGGTCACGGTATATAGGTCAGATTACAATCCAGGACTGAAAAAAATAAATAAAAATAGTGCTTTTCCCACCATGAACAGCGCCACTCTTGCCCATGGGCCATGTCTGGTATTGCAGCTTATTCCTATGTAAATAACCAACGCTGGCTTGCAGTACAAGAGTTGACCAGAGGACAAGAGTGACATAGTTTGTGGAAAAACAATCACTTAAAATTCCTACAAATTACAGTAATCTTTTCATAACCAGTTTGTCATCCAATCATTTTACTAAAACCGAATAATAGCAAATATCTAAAATTGGAATAAAACCATTTGTCATATGGAATATTTGTTTTTATAGTTCTGCATATTACGATTAGAAGTTCCCATTTATCAGATTTTGGAACACCCTGATAAGTATATACCTGGACTCATGACTAGGCAGAGTATATTAGTAGGGAGGGGATGCTGCTTGAGACTATTTTAACAGTTTTATGGGATCCTTTGGTTGGGATCCACCTATGTCAGATCCTTAACTAGAAAGCCATATAAATAACTGAACCGAGACCCTCAGATGGATATTTTTTTAAAGCCTTTGTTTGCATGGGTTTCTACGGATTTGGGGGACTAAGTACTGATGGCAGACACTAATTGTTTCACTACTATTCTTCTATGACCAACGCCTTGTAGGGCTCAGGTTTCATCCAACTTCATCAACCTTGAAGACACTTTCGCAAGGGGAAAGGGATGCCGCTTGTGCGATCTAGTGATCTGTGATTCACCACTGTGCCACCCACATCATGCCAACCACAATGTGCCAATCTGCACGTGCTGGTAAATCACTTAATGTCAATGAAGAAGCTGAGATTGCAACCAGACATTCCTCCAGATCAAAAGGTTACTTGTGGTTTTACATAGGACTGCAGGTAAACAAAGCTTAACCTCGATTTCTCACATTGCACTATAAAAGAGATTCCTTATACGGAATTCACCTGTGTGACATCTGGAGCAGTAAGCTTTACTACAGGTGCCAGGTATATGGCGTGTGTACGTAATAGAAGGAGAAGTGAACATACATAACAACCCATTACTGAGGCCAATTGCCCCATGTCAGGGCTCAAAAAAAACATATTAAGCAATGAGTATAAAACCTTCGATCAATATTAGATACAGGTAAATAGATACACAATAGCAGCCCTATGAGGCATATCACATCTGTTATATATAAATATATCTATTACCTATTAGATATCAATATGCAAATATTAGCATAGAGCTATGAGGCATTACACAGAATAGTATCACAGATCTACAGACAGATTAGAGTTCTGTTGTATATATTACAGCTATTGTAGATCTATGGACATATATTACACTTAGTACAGATATAGGAGACATATCAGACACTTGTTTAGAAGACGTTATACCCATCTACAACAACATATTACAGCTATTGGGGTATGATATACATAGCTAGGTGAAACATATTGCACATATTAGTATATAGCAATGAGATACATTACACCTGTTATTATTTATAGGTACATATTACACCTAGTATAGCGATACAATATAATACATATTAAGATGTTATTTTTTATAGACCTGACACATATTACACCTAATTTTATACATCTATGAGACATATTGTACATGTAGGTGCACATATTACATCCAGTATAGAAATAGAAGACATCACTATAGATCTCTGACATATAGACCTGTGATAAATAATGCAGCCACTAGAAGTGTATGGTAAATATAGGAAGATACACTGTATATATTGTA
Organism: Leptodactylus fuscus; assembly: GCF_031893055.1. Classification (NCBI taxonomy): domain Eukaryota; kingdom Metazoa; phylum Chordata; class Amphibia; order Anura; family Leptodactylidae; genus Leptodactylus; species Leptodactylus fuscus. The sequence continues at coordinate 211,616,414 of NC_134267.1, read as the reverse complement.
TACACTGTATATATCATTGTATACACTATATACACATATATCATTGTATACACTGTATATATTCCACCGATTGAAGACACAATATAGATCTGTTTATGCTGGATAGTACCTGGGATTCACAGCAGCTGATCCAGTAACCACAAGTCATCATTGAGCCCAATGCTCAGAGTCTATGGCTACAGGTCTGCAATGGTCCTATATACATATATATACATATATATATCCCCGGGTATACTACATACCCATATACAAGTGCACTCAGAGCAGCTGAGCTATAAGCAGACGTGCGGAGGATGTGTTAGCTGCACCTGTGCCCCATCTCCACCTGCAGGTGCCCGGGCAGGACCCCGGTGACGATGCCCCGGCCAGCTGGCACAGCACATGCCACACACGGCCCCGGATCACTTACTTGTCGTAGTCTTGTGTCATGCTGTCGCCCGTGTCGGTGGAACTGGACTTTCTAGTTGGGACAGATGTGTCGCAGGGGACGGGAGCCCGGGCGCCGCACAAACGGGTTTAGTCGGCTTTTCTCGCTTTTTGAGCTTGGCTGTGATTGAGAGGAAGGTTTAGTGGCTGCGAAACTTCCCATTGGCTGGAGGCTTCCCCCGCGGAGGGGGCGGGGACTCCGTGCAGCGCGCTGATTGGCCGAGGGGGGGGGGCAGGTAGAACCAAGCGACGATCCGAAGGGGATCGTGTTTCCTGGAGACGCTGTCAGAGATCTGAGCGGGCTGTGCCGGGTCTGACACCGCGCCTGGACTCTTCAGAACCGGTTCTGGCATGCAGGGAGGCTGCGCTGGGCACTGGCAAGGAGAACAGCACATCTCTGCTGGGCACTGGCACCTAGAGACCTGGACACTGGCAGAGAGGACATTACATCTCTGCTGGGCACTGGCACCTAGAGACCTGGACACTGGCAGAGAGGGCATTACATCTCTGCTGGGCACTGGCAAGGAGGACATCATGTCTGCTGGGCACTGGCACCTAGAGACCTGGACACTGTCAGAGAGGACATTACATCTCTGCTGGGCACTGGCAAGGAGGACATCATGTCTGCTGGGCACTGGCACCTAGAGACCTGGACACTGGCAGAGAGGGCATCATGTCTATTGGGCACTTGCAAGAAGGACATCACACCTCTGCTGGACACCTAGAGACCTGGACACTGTCAGTGAGAACATCATGTCTGCTGGGCACTAACATTCAGGATATCAGCTGGGCACTGGCACCTAGAGACCTGGGTACTGGCATTCTGTATATCAGCTGGGCACTAGCAATGAGAGTATCATGTCTTTGCTGGGAACTGGCACCTGGAGATCTGGACACTGGCATTCAGAACATGAGCTGGGCACTGACAATTACAAAGCAGGACTGGCATTCAGAGCATCATATTCCAACTGGCACCTGGCACTGATCACTGGCACCTATAAACTTGGACATTGGCATTCAGGAAATCAACTGGGCACTGGCACTAAGAAAGCAGGTCACTGGCATTCATGGAATCTTATCTTAAAAGGACACTGGCATTTAGGGCATCATATCTCAGCTGGGCACTTAAACAACCAGGCAGTAGCATTTAGAACATCATATCAGGTGGGCACCAGTACCTACAGACATTCAGCTCTTCATATATCAGCTTTACATTGGCACACTGAAATTCATGGCATCACTTCTCAGCAGGATATTGGCACAGAGAGAATTAGACCCAGGCATGTAGGACATTACATTTGCCTGAGTGAGACTGAACTGAGTGACTGAACCCTGGACCCTGGCACTGAGAGACGTGAAGACTGGTTTTCACATATCCCAGCTGGGCTCTGGCATTCAGGACTTTATATCCCGGCTGGGCACTAGCACAGAGAGAATTGGACGCTGGTGTGCAGGGCATAACATCTCATCTGAGTATTGCTAGCATACTGGACACTGGCATGTAGGACTTTTCATTTCAGCTGGACCCTGGCACTTTGAGAACTGGACATTAGCTTTCAAGGCATAACTTCTTAACTAGATATTGGCACATAGAGAAATGGACACTGGCATCTGATATCATCATCTCTGGCAGCAAGAGAATTGGGTACTGGTATTTGGGGCATAACATCGCATCTGAGCATTTTTACTAAAAATTACCAGTCAAGGAGTCACATTTCAATAGCACGGCCTATGAGAGAATTGAACTCTTGCATTCAGGGCATCACAGCTCAGCTGGACATTGGCACAGAGAGATGGCACTAAGGGCACCTCACTTACATGTACATTAACACATAAAACAACCAGAGACAGTCACATTCTTCTACACCCTAGGTGTGAGCAAACTTGGCACTAAGAGAAACTGACATTGGCACTGAGGACAAAGCAGGACAATGGTAATGAAAGCAATCTGAGAACTGAAAGCAAATTGGCACATTAGGATCTGGCATCTTATCTAGACACTGGCATTACAAGCTACTTAGAAACTAATGCAGTGGCACATGGGGGCTGAAATCTCAACCTGATATCACCAAATTTGGAAGAAGAATACTCTGTATGACCTGCACATACGTAACAAGCATCATATCTCAAATGGACATTGAGAGAACAGGCCACTGGCACAGAGGGCATCATAAAATGAACCAACAGCTTCTTCATTGGCACCTGAACAAATAAAGGACTGACATTTAAATGGGTTCTGATGCCCATATTGGAGCAGCCCCTAGAAACAGCGGAGCACTAATATACATAATATAGGAAGTTATTGTATGCTCGCTAGTAAATGACAAGGATATTAGTGACCATCACCATTCTGTCCTGGTACCATATCAGAAACAGGGTCACCCAACTTTCCCAGACTCCTGAATGGCAAATAGGCCTACTTATCGAGTCATTCAAGAGAAGAGAATAAATAATTGTAACGCCAGAAACGTTTATTATTCAGAATTCTGGGAAAGCTGAGTGATGGCACCTGTAATAACCACTTAGCAGAGCAAAGGAGAGATGTGTTCTGTACCACGTGAATACTAACCATGTCATATACATCAGAGGCGCTGAGGAGTGAATAAAGATTACACATCACAGGTTTGGTGAGGGTCCAGGGGCTGAGACCCTCCCACTACAACAAAAAGGCAGAGGAGGTACCTACACAGTGGAAATAATCCCTCACACATTATACATAACACTGCCCACCATACATTGAGTAGGGACTAGGCTTGTTATTGTGGCTCAGCCCCATCCATTTGAATGGGACTGAGCTGCAAACTTGCTACATGACAAATCAACTGATCTGTGAAGTGGATCAGGCCGTCACCTGAGCATCCCAGTTACTTGAAACATCTAATGTTTTGGAATCTAAGGTATCAGACCCCCACTAACATCATCAATATTTAATTCCCTAAAAAGAATCTTAAAAATTCTGAACCTTTCTAGTATATTTTGTGTATCAATTCCTCACGAATGTCAAGATCTCCGCTTGCTGGTAGTGTATAGGCTAGGGGATAACAAGCAGACCAGTAGGGGTCCAACCACTCAGATCGGGACATCAGGAGACTTTCACTTGACCACCGCATCATTCAGAATGGGGGACAAAAGATTTTTGTAAATGTAGATTGGGAGCCCCATATAGGGATCACAATGTACATTTTTTTCCCTATCAGTATGTATGTAAAATGGGAGGAAATCCACACAAACACAGAGAGAACATACAAACTCCTTGCAGATGTTGTTCCTGGCGGGATTTGAATCCAGGACTCCAACGCTGCAGTGCTCACTTCTGAGCCACCGTGTTGCTCCAAAAGTCCCTCTTTCGTGATCAGTGGGGGTCGAGATCACCACTGATCTGCAAGTTATCCCTTATACTATAGATAGGGGATAACTTGTGGAAAACCCCCCGTTTTGGCTGCGGCGGAAGCACCATAGCAAAAACCACTGTGTTTACATTACCTGCAAAGAAGATGGGATTCTGGCTAATCCTGTCTACACATTGAAGAAAAATATACACAGTGGAAATGCGCAACAGTCTCCATTCAATTCCATGGGGGTGATGACAGTCTTGGCAGCCCCATAAAAGTGAATGGAGCACTGGTCACACAAGCACGCTGGTACTCCATTTACAATGAGGCTTTAAGGGGACTTTGAGTCCTCCTGATCTCTGGGGGACCCTGTGATTGTCTCCCAGCAAATGATCACTTGTCCCATATCCTGTGAATAGGGAATAAGTGTTCATGATAGGACAACCCCTTTAAGACCCTATTAGAAAGGGCGATTTAGTGCCTAATCGTTGGGAACATCTGATTGTACATTTGTTCCTGACAACTGCCCTATATAATAGTCTGGCAACACATCACCCCGTCTAATAATGGTTCTGCTGCCAATGGACAATGATGCCACAACGATCTAGCGCTTGTTGCCCCTGCTTGCCCTCTGCAATGGTCTGTGTAATGATGCCGATGCAGAATACTACTCAGCACGTTTTGTAGCCACTCAGCGCACTCTTATGCTGCATAGCGGCCCCTATACACAGTATGATACCCTATAGTAGCCCTTGCACATACTATTATGCCCCATTTTGGACAACCCATGCACAATTATTATACTGTGGGGTCTTTTCAGACCCAGGATATAATAATAATCGGAGACCCAGGGAAGGATACAAACATAAAAAACACTGTTACTTACCTTTCCTGGGCTCCAGTGCACTACTCGCTAATGTCAGCCATCTTCAATGATGGACCAGACGTCACTTGAGCCAGGGCTTGCATCACGAAGCATAAGAACACAAGCCAGGCCCATGTGACATCTGGGACATCACACAAGTAGGCCTGAAGCCTTCTGCAGCCCAGGAGAGGTAAGTAACAGTGTTTTTATGTTCCCTCACCTCCCTTATGGTCGGAAATAAGGATACTGTTTGTGGGATTCGCGGGCCCGCAGCCTCACTTACTGATCCCGGCTCCTGCTCACAGCCACCTCCTCAGAAAGGGAAGCACCGGCGGCCGTGAGTCCCCCAAGGAAGGAGCCACTCTCTACTCTGGCTAAGCAGAGGTTGTCCTAAGGGACAAGGCTTTAAAGCATTGTCTTGGATCCATCATGGCTGTCATTTTAGAGTTAGTAGATATTAGCTGCCCAATAACTTTTGACCTATGACAAGACCAGAATAGCCATTCATTATCCTGGTTATTAATGCAGTTACTCAATATACGTCATTAAGAACCCAAAGGTCACAACACAACTTTATAAGACACAATAACATTGCCATATGTAGGCAACCTAATAGATCAGAAAGCGTAAGAGTATGTTCATACATGATAGATTTGGGACAGAAATTTCTGCTTCTGTTCCTTTCACCTAAGGGTGTATATAGATATTAGTGCACAAAGAGCAGGAACAGCCGCATTTACATGAAGGGAAGGGAATTTGATGCAGATTTTGACGTGGAATCTGCCATATATTCTGCCTGAAATTCTCCTCCCATTCATTTCAATGGCAGTAGCTGATTTTTTCAGCTCATTCTTCAGGTAGATTCCCCCTGAGAAATCCTATTGAAATTAATGGGAGGCAGAAAATATACCTTTTCCAATAAAGGCAAAATACAGTGGCACGCTTCTCCAAATTCTGCTTCAAATTATGCTTCAAAATTCTCATCTGTTTTTGTCTAGAAAAATCTGCTTCAAATTCCTTAGGGTCCATTCACATGGAGGAAAAGGGTGAGGAATTTGTTGTGGAATTTCCATGCTGAAAAAAAAGCCTCCCATTGACTTCAATGGGTTCCTTTTTCTGCTGAAGTCAATGGGAGGCTTTTTTTCAGTGCTGAAATTCCACACCAAATTCCCCAGCATTTTCGGGCGCTGATTTGACACTGAATGCACATGGAAAAAACGCCTCCCCATAGCGTTCTATGGGTTCCACTCATTTTATTTTTCCACTTGCGGAATTTTTCTGCTAGCGGAAATAAGCTTCCTTCAGGTGGATTCCATCTGCAAAAACCAACGCAGTCAATGGGAGGTAGAAAATCCACGTCATGGATTTGGGTGCGGATTTGGGCTCGGAATTGGCCAAAACCGCACAGAAAAATCGCTAGCGATTTTTTCAAGGTCCATACACTGTGCTGGAGGAAAAAAAACTAAAACCAAAAAGCCCTCAAAAAACGCTCCAAAAAACCATGTCCTAATTCCTGAATTTTCCTTGCCAAAAAACTCCATGTGAATGGACCCTAAGGGTAAGTTCACACGCGGGCTTTTTGGTCAGGATTTTGAGGTGTATCTGCGTATCCGCCTCAAAATCCTGACCAAAAAGACGCCTCCTATTGAAATCAATGAGAGTCGGTCAGTTCTTTTTTTCCGAGAGCCGTTTGTTCCAGCTCCTGGAAAAAAGAAGCGACATGCTCATTCTTTCAGGCGGATTCGCCTCGCAACATCCTCCTGCAGACACTCCCTCACGACTAGGCTCATTCATTTGGGCCTAATCCGGAGCGGAGCGCGTGACTGGATGCCGATGCACTGCACTGGCATCCACTCGCAGCTACCTGTATTTTGGTCCGGAACCTGAGGCGGCCTCCTGAGGTTGAGTGCACACGGGGTTTTATGGATCTGATGATTCAAATCTGATGCCAACAGAATCTGCAGCATAAGGGGGCATTCACACTTGTGCCCCTGTCTGTCCGCCAAGTCTCCATCCTAATCCCTGGAGAAACTGCATAGGTGACAGCTTGCTGGCGATCAGTTTTAAAATCCATTCATTTGAATGGGTTGTTAAAGCAAACCGCATGTGTCCGTATGTAGACTCTCCAACTGGAAACCGTTTTTTTTTTGCACGGACACAAAGTTGGACATGCAGGATTTTGTGTCCGGCCAAAAAATGGTTTCCAGCCGGAGAGGCTGCATATGGACACCAGCGGTTTGCATTAAAAACCCATTCAAATGAATGGGTTTTAAAACTGACCACCAGCAAGCCGTCCCCTATGCAGTTTCTCCAGGGATTAGGATGGAAATACTATGGGCAGATAGGGGCTCAAGTGTGAACGCCCTCTAATTGATACTGAGGGTATAACTGACATTCAGTTCTTACAGCCCATCCTGATATCTAAGCACAATATGGCCTGAACTCTAGTTTACTGTCACTTGCATTCCTATAGGTGTAAATGCAAATTTTTACGTATCCTAACATTTACAACCCTCCTTCACAGACATGCGTCTGCAGATTATCTAATGTCTTATCAGCCAAGAAGGAATGGGACATATAGTCATCGCCCTGAAATCCCTGCTGGCTCCAGTGTGTGTCTGTTTGTAGTATTAGTATCCCATACAAGTTTATGTTGTCACCACTGTGAGTGCGCCAGGGGCGTCCCCTAAGGGCAGGGCGGATTGTTGTGGTTACGGCCTTTAACTGGTGTGGCCATCTAACTGCACTTTGTATCCACTTTGTACTATGCAGGTCGTATTTAGCAGAAACCATAGATACAGACCACAGGGTCTAAGGCACAAATAGCTGTAGCTGAGATGATATCACGGTGTATCTGTTTTACATTGGGTTGCAGGTAAACTTACTAAGGTGCCAAGTGCCAAAATTTTCCCATGCAACATCTTTACAACCCGGTCCTAGTTAGTTCTTGGAACCCTATATACATAATGCACTTTGGACACTAATTTGTGGTGTCTTGTACGTTACCTGTTCTGAATATTCACAATTGTCAGTGCACCGGTACCAGAATAGTCACTGTATCATGGTTCCAATTTACTAGTCTCAGGGTATAGATATGGGGAAAATTACAAAAACGTTTTTGGACTTTTCATAATTAATCTCATGTGATCCAACCTAACGTTTGTAGGATTTCATGGACCCTCTGCCAGTGTTAATTTAGGAATTAATGTTCCCATAGTGTGTTCTCACAACAATTCCATATTCCTACCTACATGTGAAGTCAGATGGCATAACTCCCATTGGGTTTCTATTAAAGGTGTTCCAGTTTATATTTTTATGACGTGCCGAGGCTTATAATAATAAACGCTATATACTCACCTCTCTGTTTGGCTAGGGATCCAGCAGAGAGTCACCATATGCGTCCCCGGTCTTTGTTGACATTCTGCCTGCACGTGACCGATACAGCAAATCAGTGGCTGAGCGTTGATGCTTTATTTTAACGGCCATATCACTGTCAATGTGAGCCAAAACTCAGGGACACTGGGGATCCTGAAGAAGGACTGCATGTTCTGTCCCTCTCCATCACAGTGAATGCTGAACATAGGAATAGTCGGTCTGGTCACTATGTCTCGCCTCCATTGCATATATAGCACTTTTTCATTATGCTAATGACCTATAACTTTTATCCCCCTCTTTTTAATTCCCACTTATGTATTTAGGTTTCTCCAGGGCTGCGCCACTATTCTAGAATGCTTTACCTAGGTCAATAATATCCAGAAAACGTATACTTTTATTAATGGATATGTAATATCTAACCCTTTCTAACATTGTACACAATACATTTACAGTCCAGTCTCGCACAACATCTATATTAATCTCAGTACTACCTAACTGAGACTTTTCTTTCCTGCCTACTTAAGTCAGTGTTAGATTGAAGTCCCTCAAGCAGCAGATAAAATTATACAAGGCATGATAGGCTCAAGCTCATAGGCTCATGATAGCTGTCAGACGACCCCTATTTCTCCTGGCTCCCTCATGTCTATGAGAGGGGCTAAGCCACTGCCAGACCCTAGCTCTGGCACCATCATATCTCATGTGGGAATGAAGATTGGGGTATATTGAAATCCAATATGCCAAGCCTTCGCTCCCTTGACATCTATCTGTCTTTGAAGTAGTATGGAGACTCTCTCATGCACATTGCTATACCGATGAAATAGGTTTGGCTAAATTATATTTTATATTCAAGCTTGGACTGTCCTACAGGAGAGCAGGTGAGTCCACCAATGGCCCATGGTAGGCTCACAGCTCATCTTGCTGAGGTCTACAGCTGTATGAACACATATCCTTGGCTCACAAAGCTAAGAAGGTCCTATTTAAGGTCTTAGCTTGGAGGGTGCAGTCGCATCGGGGCCCAAGAGCCTTAGGCGACCATAAGCACTGGCATCAGTATTGAGATTGCAGCTCCCATTTGGCCCATAAACCAAGGAGACCCACAGAGTACCCTAACCACACTAAGGTGGATTAAACTCCTTAGCGCCCGTAACCATCACTATCAAGAATTTGCTGTAGAGATGAGGTAGAGGGACCCGGATAAAAGATTGCACTGGGGGCCACCAGGACTTTAGTTACGCCACTGGCCCTATTTCAAGGCAAGTGCCAGTCTGCAGGTTACTGACAGGGCTCTCAGGAAACAAACTGTCTATTACAACGACTAGGCACGAGCTACTATTGAAAAAAGAAAGTGCGTCCACGTTACTTTAGGAATTTATGAATGAGTGCTAGGTGATATTTGCAGGTAGCTGTATAGTGGACCCCCAGAATAAACTTTACTGGTGGGGTCTTGGAACCCTAGCCCTACATTGCTAATGTGTATGAACACTTTAGATGAGATGTGAGTTTTCTACAGAGAAAGATCTCAAGACTATGGCCCGTTTAAAGGGCACTGTCACACGTCAAAAGTTATGATCAATGGGGGGCAGGTACTAAGACTACTAAAACGAAAGGTCAGAAGCATCCAGCTGGACACGGTGCCCCTTTGTTTTGTATTGGTTCACCTTGAGGTGATGTACAGACCCCCAATGATCCAAACATCTGACATGGACTCTTTAAGACACCTGTTATATTAAAACTGCCAGTATATTAGAATTCTATGAAAAATTATTCATGACTGCCATTTCTCTTGTCTCACTGGTGGATATTTTAGTAATAGATTATCTATATTGCCTTTCTCATGTACTTGGTATTTCCATATTGTAAAGTACTATAGTAATACCAATGGTAAGATTACTGACGGTAATAATAGTAGAGTCTGATACAGACCTGGCAGCTATAGTGGCATAAGAAGTCATTCTGGTTTGTACAAGTTCATATAAAGTTCACAGAACAGACAATCCACTTTGGATCCAAATATTACATTTCAGCCTTACAAGTAAAACAGGACCTGTAACTCCAGATTACGCTAATAACTGGTAAAACCAGACCGCTAGACCTTGGCTAGAATCTGCATGCTCATACAAACACTTCAAGGGGTTGTCTGGATTACAAGAACTATTATATAACACCTTTTCAGGGAATTGTGAGTTAGATAGTGGTCGCCCACTTAGGGCCCCTATGTATTAGTTACAGTGGAGAGTCTCTTACTCTGGAGGACCAGAACTGTTCAATGGTCCATGTACTACTATAGAATACAAGTGACTGTCTCTTTCTGCTGTCTCTAATATTATGATGTCTCTTTATCTGAAACTGAATCTTCCAAAAACTGTTTGTGTTCCCTCCATCTATTAACTGACCTAACCCTGATATCTCCATTTCCATATGTGGTCTTACTATTACATTGAGGCAGTAGACCCATTGTGTTGTAGTTGACTTAGATCTCACCTTCACCCCACATATTCAGACACTTGCTCGCTCTTGTTACCTATACCTCAAAAACATCTCCAGAATTCACTCTTTTCTCACTGTTGGAACATCAATAACCCTCATTGTTGCTCTGATTCTCTCTCGTCTTCATTATTGCAATTCTCTTTTAATTGAGCTTCCTCTTACTAAATTCCCCCCTCTACAATCTGTCCTGAATACAGTCGCCCTTACTGTCACACAGACTCATCTACCTTGTACCAGTCACTGCACTGGCTGCCCATCCACCACAGAATACAATATAACATTATCACACTCACTCACAAATCCCTGCATAGCTCTGCACCTTCCTACATCTCCTCCCTTGTCACTGTCTACTGCCCTAATCGTCCTCTCCGGTCTGCCAATGACCTTAGACTTCTAGCTTCTGTTATTCGAATATCCCACTCCCGTCTCCAAGACTTTTCTCGAGCTGCACCGATGCTCTGGAATGCTTTACCCTGGACAGATTAATCCCCAACTACAGCAGCTTCCAGCATGTTTAGACAGCTTATCCCATGACCTGATCACATTGTTCTACACTTCAGTAACATTTCTTATCCTATTCTATCCTTCCTCCTCTACTCCTCAGAACCTGGCCCCTCCATCTAGAAGTTACCCTGCACTCCTTGCACTTAGTATCTGTATAGTGATAGATACAGCTTCAGTTACATGACCTTATTTATTGATAGATGGCTGGACCATTGTACCAAACAAGCCCTCTGACCTCTTGTGTCCCCTATCTCTTCATACTGTAGATTGTAAGCTCGGACAAGCAGGGCCCTCACTCCTACTGTTTTACATGTTAATTCTTTGTCACATTGTAATATCTCATATTGTCTGTTCATGTGTACTCTGATATGTAAAGTGCTGCGGAATATGTTGGCGCAATATAAATAAAGTTATTATTAATATTACTATTGTATGGACAGTGCATTGATTTCAACAATACTTCATTTTCCCTATGGTGATGCTGCAGGAGGAGTCAACAAGTTTACCAGCATAATCAAGGCAAAAAGGGATTGTCCAAAGCATTGAATAGATTCCCATGTCCTGTAATCTCAGGGGATTTTATGTTATGAATGACCACTAATTATGTATTGGCATGGTGGCATAGAGGAGTCACTCCTCCCAATGGAGGGAAGTATTAATGTCTGGCTGTAAAGCATCATGGTCACATATTTTAGGACCATAATAAGGATTTTCATAGTATAGTGATAGTGAAATTGCAAACCCATGTCATATATAATAGTGGTTGGGTGGGTGGAGTCAAGGGTTACTTATATATTTAGGTCCCAAAATCATTACATCAATATATAGAATGGTTCTTGTTTTTATAGGGCTCACGTTGGTGGTCAAAGGTCATGTCCAGCTCTGGATGTTTATGGGCCGCTGGACAACATAGTCACAGTGGGCGTCCTAAATAAAGTACACCAACCTTAGTATAGAGCATATTTTACAGATTATTATGGGGCATATAATGATAAACATAAAGGATGACATCATATATAGTGATGCATAGGCTGTAATGTGGTAGGTACAGGTTATGGACTGGTTCCAAGTGTACACGGGCTGTGGTTATCGATGATAGCTATTCTGGACATGTGGGAGGTTCCTGAAAATGGGGAGCCCTGTAGACGCCCAGAAGAGTAGGCATAGCAGAAGCTTTATGGAAAGCAGTACTCAAAAACACTTCCAGGAGAAGCAATGTGAACTCACCCTTACTGTGTGTGGTAACTGGATGCTGTATCATAAACTTGACCCTGATGTCCAAAAGCACATACAGGTGGTGGTACCAGTGGCGTAACTACCACCATAGCAGCGGTAGCAGCTGCCACAGGGCCCGGGACATTAGGGGCCCGGTGACAGCTGCTACCACTGCTATCATTATGCTCGGAGGTCTTTTCGGACCCCCGAGTATAATGATCGGGGCCCCCTGTTGGTGGAATACTTTCCACCAACAGGGGGCCCCGAAGCTGCAGCAACGGCTGAGACACAGGAGCTGCAGCTCTGGCTCCTCTCAGCGCTTCAGGATGCTCCCCCTCTCTCCCCCCTCCCTTTCTCTGCTGTCCTCTGCCCACCAATGAGAGGAGGAGGCGGGGCTTATCCCTGCCGAGCTCCTGCCGTCTGCACTGGAGGAAGAAGGAAAATGAAACTAAAGCTACACAGGTACGTACTGGGGTTACTGTACTTATTACTATCAGGCATATGGGGGGATTACTTGTGTTTTAGTAACTCCATGTGCCTCATAGTAATAGCAGTTAACCCCATCATCTCCCTCACATTAACCCCTGTGTGCCTCACCATAAGAGTTACTGATATGTGAGACATTTGGGGGTAATAATAATGAAGATACTTTATTATTACCTCCATGTCTCTCACATATCAGTAACTCTTATGGTGAGGCACACAGGGGTTAATGTCAGGGAGATGATGGGGTTAACTTCTATTAATATGAGGCACATGGAGTTACTAAATTGTAATGCACATGACCAGATTTTTTATCCACAATTTGTCCTGGTATAGCGGTCAGCGGGTGACGTGACAGTATTTAGTCCTGTAGGGGCCACTAAGGGACATAATACTGTGTGCAGGGGCCACTATTGGGTATAATACTGTGTGCAGGGGCCACTATTGGGTATAATACTGTGTGCAGGGGCCACTATTGGGTATAATACTGTGTGCAGGGGCCACTATTGGGTATAATACTGTGTGCAGGGGCCACTATTGGGTATAATACTGTGTGCAGGGGCCACTATGGAACATAATAGAGCGCGCAGGAATGCGTAGGAGGGACTCGGTCGAGATCTTCGGTGTCGGGGGGGCCCCATGTCAAAAGTTCGCCACGGGGCCCCGCCATTCCTAGTTACGCCACTGGGTGGTACCATATCTGTGTAAAGGAGGGTGACCACATAGGCCTAATCAAAGGCCCTAGCAGTGATCCCTGGGGTGTGAGACCACAGTCGCAGGCAGGAGAGGATGGAAGAGGATGCTGGAAAGAGCAGGAGGAGCAAGTATACCCAGGAGAGATGAGGCAAAGTGAGTATAAATGTTTGTTATTTTTATGCACCTCCCATGGGCCTCTACTTATTATATACTGGGGTCGGAGGAGATCCCAATGTAAAATAATAGCACTGAAATGAACTGGAGGGCCAAAACTCACAATTTTCATGGGGTTCATCTGACATGGCTTGAGGCTTCCAGAGCATATTATACTAGGGGGAGGGGCTAATGGAAGCCTATGATACTGTGTGGGGCCACGGTGGAATATTATACTGTGTGTGGGCCATCATAGAGCTTACCATACTGTGTGGGGGCCATCGTAGCGCTTACCATACTGTGTGGGGCCATTCTGGAGCATATTGTACTGTGTGTGGGGGGCACTGTGGAGCATATTATACTATGTGGGGGCCACTGTGCAACATATTATACTGTGTGGGGCCCCTTGACTATTCACATTGCACACTGTCTGTTTTATAGCGGCAATGTGATATTATTACAGGCTGTAATTACTTTTCATGGTCACGGATACTGTGCAATATAAATAGTGAAGGGGTCACGGTTCTCGCAAAATCACCACAGTCCCTTCAAACAGCTGATCAACAGGGACCCTGGGTATTGGACCTCACACTTATCTCTTAGGGTGCATTCACACTACGGAACGCCAGCGTGTATCAGAGCCGTACACGCCAGCGTTACAGCAGGGCTGCCGGACACTTCCCATTCATTTCTATGGGAGCCGGCATGCGAGCGCTCCCCATAGAAATGAATGGAAAAAAGCAGTCCATTCATTTCTATGGGGAGCGCTCGCATGCCGGCTCCCATAGAAATGAATGGAAAAAAGCAGTCCATTCATTTCTATGGGGAGCGCTCGCATGCCGGCTCCCATAGAAATGAATGGGAAGTGTCCGGCAACCCTGCTGTAACGCCGGCGTGTACGGCTCTGATACACGCTGGCGTTCCGTAGTGTGAATGCACCCTTAGACTGTTAAGACCCCTGTAGATCAGCTGTTTCTCTGAATATGCAGCTCCCAGTGTTGTTTACATGCTGCTCTGTTCACTCACTGTGTTCTTGATAACCTCAGTTGCGGGTACTATAGTTGTATCCTTTGCAAGTATTTGAAACACTGCTACAGGACCCATAACTGTTGATATCAAGAGTATGCTGTAGGGAATGGGTAGGGGGCTCCAGCAAAGTTTGCATCAGGGCTTACAAGACTTTAGTTACACCACTGTGTGGTCTATTGGAAAGAAATAGTTTATACTCTCCCAAAAATTGTTGCATGTCACTGTCTGATATCCTGGGAGACAGTTTCCAAAAATTGGCAAGTATGGCCTTAGGTGACAGAGTAGACCTCTGGTCTACTATAACCACCATATGTTTAGAGTATCATAATGGGCCTCCAAGTCCCTCAAGCTCTGGCCCCATGACTGGGTTTGGCTGCTGCTGACCCATCCAAGGCAAAGCTGCAGCTTATGGATGTTAGGCGCAGAAGTATTTTGCTACACATCGGGGTTTCTGAAGGATCTTTTACCACTAATGTGCTTAAGTTCTTGTCTATGAAGATCCAATTCATACATAGATCACAGCGCCATGATTTGTAGACGTACGTTATGATATCCATAGTAGAGTATACAGAACCTGAGATGAATCGTGGAAAATCAATGTAAAGCGTATACAAATGGTAGTGGTCAGCCGACTCTTGTGCTTCATGTTCGCGCCTGGATGTGTGACAACATGGTGACAATAGGGCAGACAGGTTCTGTTTAGTTACGCCATTCGTCAGGCCTCTATTATAGGAGCCAGTTTTTCGGGTCTGACTTCATACCTTGTACTTTATGTAATGACAGTAAAATAATTGAGGTTAATGTTGATTGATACACAATTGGAATCTGTCAAACGTTAAATTGGTGTAAAGTCTGTAATTGTTGTTGATGCCTATTTAATGTTTATAGTCCTTATACATATTAATGAACATATGAAACAATTACACAAGTCAGGGGTGTCCATGCAGAAACCAGAAAGTGGAGAATCCCTAAATTGAGCGACCATACAATGTAGTTCACCCGTATCATCATAAAGCTAACTGACTATACTCTGTGTCATATATAACACCATCATGAAAGAACGCTATCTCATGATGGAAATGATTGGTTGCCATAAAGTATGTGTATATAAATAAGGGAGGGACCCACAGCTAAATATTACGTGTCCTTAATTCTGTAGGCACCTGTCTGTCTGCAACCAATCCAAATCGCAAGACTTTCTCACAGCAAGGCTACATGCACATGACCATATGCTATGTGGGTGTATTGCACAGCTAACACACTGACCCATTCATCTCTATGGCCCAATACGCACACCTGTGTATTATCACAGACCTGTGTACGCGGAAGTGAGTCCAGGACAAAACTCAGGACAGATCCTATACCTGGCCATTTTGTGGCCCAGGCTCACTAGATGCAGAAAATGGGTTTGTGGAGGCACAGACAGTACATAGATGTCTTCCATGTGTTGTTCAACCACGGATCAGCTACTTGTACAATATATGGTCATGTAGCCTTAACGTGGAGGCTTAGCATTTTGTGTCTGTTGCTCCTATGTAGAGCTATGTGCAGGGGTGTAACATGAGGGGGTGCAGAGGGTGCAGTCACACAGGGGCCCAGGAGCCTTAGGGGGGCCCATAAGCACTGGTATCAGTATTGAGATTGCAGCTTCCATCTGGCCCATAAACCAAGGAGACCCACAGATCCCCCTAACCACACTAAGGTGGATTAAACTCCTTACCACCCATAACCATCACTATCAAGAATTCACCGTAGGGATTAGAGATGAGCGAACACTAAAATGTTCGAGGTTCGAAATTCGATTCGAACAGCCGCTCAATGTTCATGTGTTCGAACGGGTTTCGAACCCCATTATAGTCTATGGGGAACAGATACTCGTTAAGGGGGAAACCCAAATCCGTGTCTGGAGGGTCACCAAGTCCACTATGACACCCCAGGAAATGATGCCAACACCTCTGGAATGACACTGGGACAGCAGGGGAAGCATGTCTGGGGGCATCTAACACACCAAAGACCCTCTATTACCCCAACATCACAGCCTAACAACTACACACTTTACACACTCAATACCACCTCTCTGACAGTAGGAAAACACCTTGAAACATGTGTATTTGGCACTTGCAGTGAGGAGAGCTTGTCACCAGCAGTGAATTTGGCCCTTGTAGTAAGTTGAGGTTGGCACCAACATTTGTTTTGAAAATCAGGGTGGATTGAGCCTCTAACCAGCAGAGTTTGGGCAAATTCATGGTGGAGGGAGCCTCTAAAAACCCCAGTTTGGACCAATTCATGGTGGAGGGAGCCTCTAACCAGCCCAGTTTGGGCAAATTCATGGTGGAGGGAGCCTCTAAAAAACCCAGTTTGGACCAATTCATGGTGGAGGGAGCCTCTAACCAGCCCAGTTTGGGCAAATTCATGGTGGAGGGAGCCTCTAACCAGCCCAGTTTGGACCAATTAATGGTGGAGGGAGCCTCTAACCAGCCCAGTTTGGACCAATTAATGGTGGAGGGAGCCTCTAACCACCCCAGTTTGGACCAATTCATGGTGGAGGGAGCCTCTAAACAGCCCAGTTTGGGCAAATTCATGGTGGAGGGAGCCTCTAAAAAACCCAGTTTGGACCAATTCATGGTGGAGGGAGCCTCTAACCAGCCCAGTTTGGACCAATTAATGGTGGAGGGAGCCTCTAAACAGCCAAGTTTGGACCAATTCATGGTGGAGGGAGCCTCTAAAAACCCCAGTTTGGACCAATTCATGGTGGAGGGAGCCTCTAACCAGCCCAGTTTGGGCAAATTCATGGTGGAGGGAGCCTCTAAACAGCCCAGTTTGGGCAAATTCATGGTGGAGGGAGCCTCTAACCAGCCCAGTTTGGACCAATTAATGGTGGAGGGAGCCTCTAACCAGCCCAGTTTGGACCAATTAATGGTGGAGGGAGCCTCTAACCAGCCCAGTTTGGACCAATTCATGGTGGAGGGAGCCTCTAACCACCCCAGTTTGGACCAATTCATGGTGGAGGGAGCCTCTAACCAGCCCAGTTTGGACCAATTCATGGTGGAGGGAGCCTCTAAAAAACCCAGTTTGGACCAATTCATGGTGGAGGGAGCCTCTAAACAGCCCAGTTTGGGCAAATTCATGGTGGAGGGAGCCTCTAAAAAACCCAGTTTGGACCAATTCATGGTGGAGGGAGCCTCTAACCAGCCCAGTTTGGACCAATTCATGGTGGAGGGAGCCTCTAAACAGCCAAGTTTGGACCAATTCATGGTGGAGGGAGCCTCTAAAAACCCCAGTTTGGACCAATTCATGGTGGAGGGAGCCTCTAACCAGCCCAGTTTGGACCAATTAATGGTGGAGGGAGCCTCTAACCAGCCCAGTTTGGACCAATTAATGGTGGAGGGAGCCTCTAACCACCCCAGTTTGGACCAATTCATGGTGGAGGGAGCCTCTAAACAGCCAAGTTTGGACCAATTCATGGTGAAGGGAGCCTCTAAAAACCCGTTTGGACCAATTCATGGTGGAGGGAGCCTCTAACCAGCCCAGTTTGGGCAAATTCATGGTGGAGGGAGCCTCTAAACAGCCCAGTTTGGGCAAATTCATGGTGGAGGGAGCCTCTAACCAGCCCAGTTTGGACCAATTAATGGTGGAGGGAGCCTCTAACCAGCCCAGTTTGGACCAATTAATGGTGGAGGGAGCCTCTAACCACCCCAGTTTGGACCAATTCATGGTGGAGGGAGCCTCTAAACAGCCAAGTTTGGACCAATTCATGGTGGAGGGAGCCTCTAAAAACCCCAGTTTGGACCAATTCATGGTGGAGGGAGCCTCTAACCAGCCCAGTTTGGACCAATTAATGGTGGAGGGAGCCTCTAAACAGCCAAGTTTTGGGAAATTCATGGTGGAGGGAGCCTCTAACCAGCCCAGTTTGGACCAATTCATGGTGGAGGGAGCCTCTAAACAGCCCAGTTTGGGCAAATTCATGGTGGAGGGAGCCTCTAAAAAACCCAGTTTGGACCAATTCATGGTGGAGGGAGCCTCTAACCAGCCCAGTTTGGACCAATTAATGGTGGAGGGAGCCTCTAACCAGCCCAGTTTGGACCAATTAATGGTGGAGGGAGCCTCTAACCACCCCAGTTTGGACCAATTCATGGTGGAGGGAGCCTCTAAACAGCCAAGTTTGGACCAATTCATGGTGGAGGGAGCCTCTAAAAACCCCAGTTTGGACCAATTCATGGTGGAGGGAGCCTCTAACCAGCCCAGTTTGGGCAAATTCATGGTGGAGGGAGCCTCTAAACAGCCCAGTTTGGGCAAATTCATGGTGGAGGGAGCCTCTAAAAAACCCAGTTTGGACCAATTCATGGTGGAGGGAGCCTCTAAACAGCCAAGTTTGGACCAATTCATGGTGAAGGGAGCCTCTAAAAACCCGTTTGGACCAATTCATGGTGGAGGGAGCCTCTAACCAGCCCAGTTTGGGCAAATTCATGGTGGAGGGAGCCTCTAAACAGCCCAGTTTGGGCAAATTCATGGTGGAGGGAGCCTCTAACCAGCCCAGTTTGGACCAATTAATGGTGGAGGGAGCCTCTAACCAGCCCAGTTTGGACCAATTAATGGTGGAGGGAGCCTCTAACCACCCCAGTTTGGACCAATTCATGGTGGAGGGAGCCTCTAAACAGCCAAGTTTGGACCAATTCATGGTGGAGGGAGCCTCTAAAAACCCCAGTTTGGACCAATTCATGGTGGAGGGAGCCTCTAACCAGCCCAGTTTGGACCAATTAATGGTGGAGGGAGCCTCTAAACAGCCAAGTTTTGGGAAATTCATGGTGGAGGGAGCCTCTAACCAGCCCAGTTTGGACCAATTCATGGTGGAGGGAGCCTCTAAACAGCCCAGTTTGGGCAAATTCATGGTGGAGGGAGCCTCTAAAAAACCCAGTTTGGACCAATTCATGGTGGAGGGAGCCTCTAACCAGCCCAGTTTGGACCAATTAATGGTGGAGGGAGCCTCTAACCAGCCCAGTTTGGACCAATTAATGGTGGAGGGAGCCTCTAACCACCCCAGTTTGGACCAATTCATGGTGGAGGGAGCCTCTAAACAGCCAAGTTTGGACCAATTCATGGTGGAGGGAGCCTCTAAAAACCCCAGTTTGGACCAATTCATGGTGGAGGGAGCCTCTAACCAGCCCAGTTTGGGCAAATTCATGGTGGAGGGAGCCTCTAAACAGCCCAGTTTGGGCAAATTCATGGTGGAGGGAGCCTCTAAAAAACCCAGTTTGGACCAATTCATGGTGGAGGGAGCCTCTAACCAGCCCAGTTTGGACCAATTAATGGTGGAGGGAGCCTCTAAACAGCCAAGTTTGGACCAATTCATGGTGGAGGGAGCCTCTAAAAACCCCAGTTTGGACCAATTCATGGTGGAGGGAGCCTCTAACCAGCCCAGTTTGGGCAAATTCATGGTGGAGGGAGCCTCTAAACAGCCCAGTTTGGGCAAATTCATGGTGGAGGGAGCCTCTAACCAGCCCAGTTTGGACCAATTAATGGTGGAGGGAGCCTCTAACCAGCCCAGTTTGGACCAATTAATGGTGGAGGGAGCCTCTAACCAGCCCAGTTTGGACCAATTAATGGTGGAGGGAGCCTCTAACCAGCCCAGTTTGGACCAATTAATGGTGGAGGGAGCCTCTACCCAGCCCAGTTTGGACCAATTAATGGTGGAGGGAGCCTCTAACCACCCCAGTTTGGACCAATTCATGGTGGAGGGAGCCTCTAACCAGCCCAGTTTGGACCAATTCATGGTGGAGGGAGCCTCTAAAAAACCCAGTTTGGACCAATTCATGGTGGAGGGAGCCTCTAAACAGCCCAGTTTGGGCAAATTCATGGTGGAGGGAGCCTCTAAAAAACCCAGTTTGGACCAATTCATGGTGGAGGGAGCCTCTAACCAGCCCAGTTTGGACCAATTAATGGTGGAGGGAGCCTCTAAACAGCCAAGTTTGGACCAATTCATGGTGGAGGGAGCCTCTAAAAACCCCAGTTTGGACCAATTCATGGTGGAGGGAGCCTCTAACCAGCCCAGTTTGGACCAATTAATGGTGGAGGGAGCCTCTAACCAGCCCAGTTTGGACCAATTAATGGTGGAGGGAGCCTCTAACCACCCCAGTTTGGACCAATTCATGGTGGAGGGAGCCTCTAAACAGCCAAGTTTGGACCAATTCATGGTGAAGGGAGCCTCTAAAAACCCGTTTGGACCAATTCATGGTGGAGGGAGCCTCTAACCAGCCCAGTTTGGGCAAATTCATGGTGGAGGGAGCCTCTAAACAGCCCAGTTTGGGCAAATTCATGGTGGAGGGAGCCTCTAACCAGCCCAGTTTGGACCAATTAATGGTGGAGGGAGCCTCTAACCAGCCCAGTTTGGACCAATTAATGGTGGAGGGAGCCTCTAACCACCCCAGTTTGGACCAATTCATGGTGGAGGGAGCCTCTAAACAGCCAAGTTTGGACCAATTCATGGTGGAGGGAGCCTCTAAAAACCCCAGTTTGGACCAATTCATGGTGGAGGGAGCCTCTAACCAGCCCAGTTTGGGCAAATTCATGGTGGAGGGAGCCTCTAAACAGCCCAGTTTGGGCAAATTCATGGTGGAGGGAGCCTCTAACCAGCCCAGTTTGGACCAATTAATGGTGGAGGGAGCCTCTAACCAGCCCAGTTTGGACCAATTAATGGTGGAGGGAGCCTCTAACCAGCCCAGTTTGGACCAATTAATGGTGGAGGGAGCCTCTAACCACCCCAGTTTGGACCAATTCATGGTGGAGGGAGCCTCTAACCAGCCCAGTTTGGACCAATTCATGGTGGAGGGAGCCTCTAAAAAACCCAGTTTGGACCAATTCATGGTGGAGGGAGCCTCTAAACAGCCCAGTTTGGGCAAATTCATGGTGGAGGGAGCCTCTAAACAGCCCAGTTTGGGCAAATTCATGGTGGAGGGAGCCTCTAACCAGCCCAGTTTGGACCAATTAATGGTGGAGGGAGCCTCTAACCAGCCCAGTTTGGACCAATTCATGGTGGAGGGAGCCTCTAAACAGCCCAGTTTGGGCAAATTCATGGTGGAAGGAGCCTCTAACCAGCAGAGTTGTGGGAAAGCAGGGTGGAGGGAGCCTCTAACCAGCAGAGTTGGTGGAAATCAGGGTGGAGGGAGCCTCTAACCAGCAGAGTTGGGGGAAATCATGTTGGAGGGAGCCTAGTATTAGCAGAATTGTGCAACGCTTATGGTGGATGAGTATGAGGATGCGGAGGAATTGGAGAGGTTGAGTACAGACATGGAGTTTCATGTTGGGGTGCTTTACACAGGTGGGCACAAAAATGAAGGCTCTATCCAGTGGTGGTTCATTTTTATCAAAGTGAGCCGGTCGGCACTCTCAGCTGACAGACGGGTGCGCTTGTCAGTGATGATGCCACCGGCTGCACTGAACACCCTCTCAGATAGGAGACTGGCATGACTCCTCTGGCCCCACCGGAAAGTTCAATCTCCATTTCCTCCTCATCCTCCATGTCTACCCATCCGCGCTGCAACAATGGGACGATTCGAAGTTGCCCGGAAGCCTCCTGTATCACCATCACATCATCGGACAACTCTTCTTCCTCCTCCTCCTCCTCCTCCTCCTCCATTAAACGCAGTGAAGCGGACAGATGTGTGGACCTACTCTCCAGCTGTGACGGATCGGATGCTATCCCTAACTCCTCTGTGTGATCTGAGTTATCCCTGATGTCAATCAGGGATTCTCTCAGAACACACAAGAGCGGGATTGTAAGGCTCACCATCGCATCCTCAGAGCTCACCCTCCTTGTGGACTCCTCAAAGACCCGTAGGATGTCACAAAGGTCTCTCATCCATGGCCACTCATGGATGTGAAACTGAGGCAGCTGACTTTGTGGCACCCTAGGGTTTTGTAGCTGGTATTCCATCAAAGGTCTCTGCTGCTCAACCACTCTATTCAACATCTGAAACGTTGAGTTCCAGCGTGTGGGGACGTCGCACAAAAGCCGGTGTTGTGGCACATGCAGGCGTTGCTGGAGAGATTTTAAGCTAGCAGCGGCTACTGTCGACTTGCGAAAGTGGGCGCACATGCGCCGCACTTTCACCAGTAGCTCTGGAACATTGGGGTAGCTCTTTAGGAAACGTTGCACCACTAGGTTGAAGACGTGGGCCAGGCATGGAACATGTTGGAGTCCGGCAAGCTCCAGAGCTGCTACCAGGTTCCGGCCGTTATCACAAACGACCATGCCTGGGCCCAGGTGCAGCGGCTCAAACCATATTGCCGTCTCATCGAGGAGGGCATCCCTCACCTCGGAGGCAGTGTGCTGTCTGTCCCCCAAGCTGATCAGCTTCAGCACAGCCTGCTGACGTCTACCAACGCCAGTGCTGCAACGTTTCCAACTCGTAGCTGGGGTCAATCTAACAGCGGAGGAGGAGGCGGTGGCGGAGGAGGAGGCGGTGGCGGAGGAGGAGGCGGTAGAGGAGGAGGAGGAGGGGGGTGTTCTTCTCGTGTCCCTGCCAGGAATGTTAGGCGGGGAGACGAGGTACACCGGGCCAGTTTGGGAAGCAGTCCCAGCCTCAACTACATTCACCCAGTGTGCCGTCAGTGAAATGTAGCGTCCCTGTCCGCATGCACTTGTCCACGCGTCGGTGGTCAAGTGGACCTTTGTGCAAAGCGCGGAACTAAGGGCCCGCCTGATGTTGAGTGACACGTGCTGGTGCAAGGCGGGGACGGCACACCGGGAGAAGTAGTGACGGCTAGGGACGGCATAGCGAGGTGCCGCAGTTGCCATCAGGTCCAGGAAGGCGGGAGTTTCAACAAGCCGGAACGCCAACATCTCCTGGGCCAGCAGTTTAGCGATGTTGGCGTTCAAGGCTTGCGCGTGTGGGTGGTTAGCAGTGTATTTCTGCCGCCGCTCCAATGTCTGAGAGATGGTGGGTTGTTGTAAAGAAACGCCTGATGGTGCCTTTGATGGTGCAGGAGAAGGAGATAAGACAGGACCAGGGGAGGATGAGGTAGAAGTCAACAAAGTGGCGGAGGCAGATGAAGTGGTGTCCTGGCTCGTCCTCTGGAGTGCATCGCCAGCACAGTCAGCAGTGGCAGTGGCAGAGGCAGAGGCAGTGGCAGAGGCAGTGGCAGTGGCGTGAACGGCAGGCGGCCTTTGTCCTGCCGTTGCTGCCTGCCACTGATTCCAGTGCTTGGATTCCAAATGACGGCGCATTGAAGTGGTGGACAGGTTGCTCTTCTCAGAGCCCCTAATCAATTTCGAGAGGCAAATTGTGCAGACAACACTATATCTGTCCTCGGCGCATTCCTTGAAAAAACTCCACACCTTCGAGAAACGTGCCCTCGAGGTGGGAGTTTTTCGGGGCTGGGTACGAACTGGAACATCTTGGGAGATTCCGGGTGTGGCCTGGCTTCGCCTAAGCTGCTGACCTCTGCCTCTGCCTCTAGCTACCCTTTTTGGTGCTGCACCTGCCTCAACATCCACACTACTTTCCCCGCTTGACATCCCCCCTGTCCAGGTCGGGTCAGTGTCCTCATCATCCACCACTTCCTCTTCCAACTCCTGTCTCATCTCCTCCTCCCGCACAATGCGCCAGTCAACTGGATGCCCTGACGGCAACTGCGTCACATCATCGTCGATGAGGGTGGGTTGCTGGTCATCCACCACCAAATCGAACGGAGATGGAGGAGACTCTAGTGTTTGAGCATCTGGACACAGATGCTCCTCTGTTAGGTTCGTGGAATCGTGACGTGGAGAGGCAGGTTGAGGGACAATGAAAGGAGCGGAGAACAGCTCTGGGGAGCAGGGACAGTTGGGGTTATTGTTCTGTAAAGCTTCGGAATTTTGGGAGGAAGGAAGACAAGACTGTTGGGTAATAGGAGGAGAGGAGGCAGAGTCTGACTGGCTGCTGGACAATGTGCTGTAAGCGTTCTCTGACAGCCATTGCAAGACCTGTTCCTGGTTCTCGGGCCTACTAAGGTTTGTACCCTGCAGTTTAGTTAATGTGGCAAGCAACCCTGGCACTGTGGAGTGGCGCAATGCTTGCTGCCCCACAGGAGTAGGCACGGGACGCCCTGTGGCTTCACTGCTACCTTGCTCCCCAGAACCATACCCCCGACCTCGCCCACGGCCTCGTCCACATCCCTTTCCGGGAGCCTTGCGCATTTTGAATTCCTAGTTAGAAATTGGCACTGTATACCAGTAGTAAAAATTGTGGGTGCACGTAACCCCAATATATTCTTTGAATTCCCAGTCAGACACTGGCACTATATGGCAGTAGCAAGAAATGAGGGTATTTATAACCCCAATATATTCTTTGAATTCCCAGTCAGACAATGGCACTGTATACCAGTAGTAAAAATTGTGGGTGCACGTAACCCCAATATATTCTTTGAATTACCAGTCAGAAACTGGCACTATATGGCAGTAGCAAGAAATGAGGGTATTTGTATTCCCAATATACTCTTTGAATTCCCAGTCAGACAATGGCACTGTATACCAGTAGTAAAAATTGTGGGTGCACGTAACCCCAATATATTCTTTGAATTACCAGTCAGAAACTGGCACTATATGGCAGTAGCAAGAAATGAGGGTATTTATAACCCCAATATATTCTTTGAATTCCCAGTCAGACAATGGCACTGTATACCAGTAGTAAAAATTGTGGGTGCACGTAACCCCAATATATTCTTTGAATTCCCAGTCAGAAACTGGCACTATATGGCAGTAGCAAGAAATGAGGGTATTTGTATTCCCAATATACTCTTTGAATTCCCAGTCAGACAATGGCACTGTATACCAGTAGTAAAAATTGTGGGTGCACATAACCCCAATATATTCTTTGAATTACCAGTCAGAAACTGGCACTATATGGCAGTAGCAAGAAATGAGGGTATTTATAACCCCAATATATTCTTTGAATTCCCAGTCAGACAATGGCACTGTATACCAGTAGTAAAAATTGTGGGTGCACGTAACCCCAATATATTCTTTGAATTACCAGTCAGAAACTGGCACTATATGGCAGTAGCAAGAAATGAGGGTATTTGTATTCCCAATATACTCTTTGAATTCCCAGTCAGACAATGGCACTGTATACCAGTAGTAAAAATTGTGGGTGCACGTAACCCCAATATATTCTTTGAATTCCCAGTCAGAAACTGGCACTATATGGCAGTAGCAAGAAATGAGGGTATTTGTATTCCCAATATATTCTTTGAATTCCCAGTCAGACAATGGCACTGTATACCAGTAGTAAAAATTGTGGGTGCACGTAACCCCAATATATTCTTTGAATTACCAGTCAGACACTGGCACTATATGGCAGTAGCAAGAAATGAGGGTATTTGTATTCCCAATATATTCTTTGAATTCCCAGTCAGACAATGGCACTGTATACCAGTAGTAAAAATTGTGGGTGCACGTAACCCCAATATATTCTTTGAATTCCCAGTCAGACACTGGCACTATATGGCAGTAGCAAGAAATGAGGGTATTTGTATTCCCAATATATTCTTTGAATTCCCAGTCAGACAATGGCACTGTATACCAGTAGTAAAAATTGTGGGTGTATATAGCCCCAATTCTATTGCTAGGGGACTTGCAGGGTATTTCTGGGGTGAAGGTGGGGGGGCACACCGTTGGAACGGGTATCGGGGTATATATCGGGTATACGGGAATACACTGACAGTGTATTCCATTCAGGATCCTGGGAAAGCTGGGTTGCGGCGATTGAGCCCGTCAGTGCCACGTTACACTGACAAGCTTCTCCCTGGAATTTAGCTCTTACAAGAGCTGTTGGTTGTCTTCTCCTTCCTATCCTAGCCTGTCCCTGCCTACCCAGAATCTAAGCCCTAGCTAGCTGGACGGAAACCTCCGTCCTCGGTGAATTGCAAGCTCAGAATGACGCGAAGCTGGGCGTCGCTGTTCTTTTAAATTAGAGGTCACATGTTTTCGGCAGCCAATGGGTTTTGCCTACTTTTTTCAACGTCACCGGTGTCGTAGTTCCTGTCCCACCTACCCTGCGCTGTTATTGGAGCAAAAAAGGCGCCAGGGAAGGTGGGAGGGGAATCGAGTAATGGCGCACTTTACCACGCGGTGTTCGATTCGATTCGAACATGCCGAACAGCCTAATATCCGATCGAACATGAGTTCGATAGAACACTGTTCGCTCATCTCTAGTAGGGATGAGGTAGGGGGCCCGGACAAAAGATTGCACTGGCGCCCACAAGACTTTAGTTACACCACTGGCTATGTGTCTCAATGGTAACAAACTACAAAAAAATTTGCTGTAGTCTGATTTTGCTACAATATTTCCTTACATCTGTTTGTCAATGAAAAAGTATAGGTTTGTTTAACAAATTTCTAGGTAGTTTCTGGTTTTATCAAAACAGGACAGGCTAAGGGAGCCTGCACACGGAGTATACGCTCCGCTCATTCTGAACGTAAAGCGCGTAAAAACCAGATCCCATTGATTTCCATGGGTGCCGGCATACGTGCGCTACCCATTGAAATCAATGGGAGGCTTTTTTCCCTATTGCTTTCAATGTAATATGCGCGTATGCCGGCACCCATAGAAATCAATGGGATCTGGTTTTTATGCGCTCATTCTGAACGGTTTTACGTTCATAATGAGCGGAGCGTAATTCCATGTGCAGGCTCCCTAAGTCCACATGGGATGTCCCCCACCGAAAAAGTGATGCGTGAAGAACTGTGGCGGTAACACATTGCGGTTTTTCCTGCAGCATTTTAGATAGAAAGTTCACAGAGTTTTCCACCACGGATTTTCTGTTACAATTATATCTACGGGGAAGCCGCCGGTGTTTCCGTAGATATAATTGACATGCTGTGTCCGCACCACGGTTTTTACTGCACAATGGGCATGGGATTCGCTAGAATCCCATCCACTTTGCAGTCACTGTAAAATGCTGCGATTTTTCCTGCAGTGTTTCCGTCCTGTGGGGTCCCGGCCTCAAAGGGGTTTTTTTTGGAGTTAAATTTTGAGCACCCATCCTTTGGATAGGTCAGCGATTTCTGATTGGTGGGATCTCCACTCCATAGATCAGCTGCTCAAAGTTGTGGAGGAGTTTGGGTTAGCGCTGCTTCCACGTCACAGACCAATGATGCCACATTCAATCATTACGTGGCCTGTTTGAAGCACAGTTCCAGTCAAGTGAATGGGGATGAGATACAATACCAAGCACAGCCTATAGGTAATGTTCAGCACTGTGATTGATATTCAGGGCAAGAGGCCATATCACTCACCTGAAGGGCCAGTTCACACGGAGTTAACGGGCGCGCATTCTGGCACATATACACGTGTCAGAATGTGAGCGCTCAAAACAGATCACATTCATTTGAATGCTGCCGCAAAATTACGCGCGTTATATGCCCGTAACAACCAATTGAAATGAATGTGATCTGTTTTGAGCGCTCACATTCTGACACGTGTATATGTGCCAGAATGCGCGCCCGTTAACTCCGTGTGAACTGGTCCGAATACTGTAGGCTCTTCAAAAAGCTGAATGATGGGGGTCCTGGATGTTGGACCTGCCCTGATCTAACAGTGACCACCTATACTAAAGATAAATGATATCAATATTACAAGTTTCTTTAGGCCGAGGCCCCACATTATGGAAACGCAGCTTTTATTGTTGCAGATTTTGTTGCGTCTTTTTGAGGTATAGCCAGGATTGGATTTAGAAGAAGGGAGAAGTATAAGAACTTCCTATATGTGTCCCATTCCTTTTTAGCCACTACTGGGTTTGGTTAAAAAAACGCAGCAAAATCTTCAAAAGAAAAAACAACTTTTCCTCAATGTGTAGCCTGAGCCTTACAGGGGTTATCCAGCCTCATGTATTTTCCAAAACAGCTACATTGGTCTAAAATAACAAAATACTAAGTCTCACCTTACCAACCCCCTGCCCTGCCGCTCCTGTGCACCCAGCTCTAGCAATGATGTGTTAGCAGCAAATGTGGCCACTATAACCAATCTCTGGCCTCGGTGGCGCCCTCATGTCATTGTGACCCAATATAAATACCCTGTCAGGGGACCAGGGAAGCATCATCAGGCCAACATTAGGGATTAGTAAGGGTATTACTTCATATGTTATTTTAGACCATTGGCAGCAAAAAATTGTCTGACCCTTTTATCATTGTATATATGAAAAGTTCTACAACTTTCTAAGGCCTGAGTTTGCAGGGTCCGATTTTTAACGGAATGCACTTGAATAACATTCAAGTGCCTTCTGTCTTCCATTGACTTCATTTGGGGAGGGAGTGTGCGTTCCGTTCTGATTTCACAGGTCAGGATAGGATCTGCTCTATAACTATTGGAATGGAACGGGGCATAGGAAGAGCTTTAGGTCACACTTGGCCATATACATGAGGCCTTATACTGTCGAGACCTTTGCTTGCTGTCAGTGAATGAGAACAATATTGGTTACAACCAAAGGCAACAAGCTGATACATACCTGGTCCTGGATACAATTCTGTCTAGAGATTTAATTCATTTTATTGTCACATTCTTTTTATCTAGTGTAACCACGTGGAAGGATTTTGTTGACCAACTGTGAGGTCTAGCAAATCCTCAGGTCAGGTTTCTGCAGATTCACACAAAGTAATATATAAATAGAAAGAGAAATTAAAAGGTCATTACTACTGTACATAGCTGTATACACAGTGCATCATCATGGCTGGGGATCAGTGCACTTGGCACAGTCATCAGAATTTAGACAGGGCTTTGTAATGTTTGCATTGTTTTATTCATACTCCTTCAGACTAGAGACTGAGAATTTCTATAGACATTAAAAAGGAAGTTCATCTTCTAATTCACTTTACACAGTTATTGTATGATCTTGCATTTTATATTGTTAGTATTACTTTGGAAAAATAATCTCCTATGTGGAAACCATTAACAATCAGGGTAGTTGCTGCAGCCGACAGATTCCAACATGGCTTTATTTATTTAGGGCTTGTATGAAAACCTTTTGTAAGTATCTGTTAATGATCAGGACTTATAGAGAGGACCTGTCATAATATAAATCGACTGAAAAATTGAAAGAGAAATAAAGATGATACTCAGCCCAAATATGACTCGTGATTCCTTGCGGCTAATTGATGACCATCGGTGTATATCGACTTGACTCTGCCCGGGAAACTGCTCCCTCGGCTTGGAGCGAGACACATGAAAATCCTCAACACAAAAAGATCCAGCAAGGTCCGTGGTGGTCCTAGAGAGATAGCAGACATGCTTGGAGTAGCAAAATCAACAGTCGGGTACATTCTAAGAAAAAAGGAATTGACTGGTGAGCTTGGGAACTCAAAAAGGCCTGGGCGTCCACGGATGACAACAGTGGTGGATGATCGCCGCATACTTTCTTTGGTCAAGAAGAACCCGTTCACAACATCAACTGAAGTCCAGAACACTCTCAGTGAAGTAGGTGTATCTGTCTCTAAGTCAACAGTAAAGAGAAGACTCCATGAAAGTAAATACAAAGGGTTCACATCTAGATGCAAACCATTCATCAATTCCAAAAATAGACAGGCCAGAGTTAAATTTGCTGAAAAACACCTCAAGAAGCCAGCTCAGTTCTGGAAAAGTATTCTATGGACAGATGAGACAAAGATCAACCTGTACCAGAATGATGGGAAGAAAAAAGTTTGGAGAAGAAAGGGAACGGCACCTGATCCAAGGCACACCACATCCTCTGTAAAACATGGTGGAGGCAACGTGATGGCATGGGCATGCATGGCTTTCAATGGCACTGGGTCACTTGTGTTTATTGATGACATAACAGCAGACAAGAGTAGCCGGATGAATTCTGAAGTGTACCGGGATATACTTTCAGCACAGATTCAGCCAACTGCTGCCAAGTTGATCGGACGGCGCTTCATAGTACAGATGGACAATGACCCCAAGCATACAGCCAAAGCTACCCAGGAGTTCATGAGTGCAAAAAAGTGGAACATTCTGCAATGGCCAAGTCAATCACCAGATCTTAACCCAATTGAGCATGCATTTCACTTGCTCAAATCCAGACTTAAGGCGGAAAGACCCACAAACAAGCAAGACCTGAAGGCTGCGGCTGTAAAGGCCTGGCAAAGCATTAAGAAGGAGGAAACCCAGCGTTTGGTGATGTCCATGGGTTCCAGACTTAAGGCAGTGATTGCCTCCAAAGGATTCGCAACAAAATATTGAAAAAAAAATATTTTGTTTGGGTTATGTTTATTTGTCCAATTACTTTTGAGCTCCTAAAATGTGGAGTGTTTGTAAAGAAATGTGTACAATTCCTACATTTTCTATCAGATATTTTTGTTCAACCCTTCAAATTAAACGTTACAATCTGCACTTGAATTCTGTTGTAGAGGTTTCATTTCAAATCCAATGTGGTGGCATGCAGAGCCCAACTCGCGAAAATTGTGTCACTGTCCAAATATTTCTGGCCCTAACTGTATCTATAAAACATAGTGTAGAACACTGTCAGGGCTCCTAGGAACAAAACTATAAAACATAGTGTACAACACTGTCAGGGCTCCTAGGAACCTATCTATAAAACATAGTGTAGAACACTGTCAGGGCTCCTAGGAACAAATCTATAAAACATAGTGTACAACACTATCAGGGCTCCTAGGAACCTATCTATAAAACATAGTGTAGTACACTGTCAGGGCTCCTAGGAACCTATCTATAAAACATAGTGTAGAATACTGTCAGGGCTCCTAGGAACCTATCTATAATACATAGTGTAGAACACTGTCAGGGTTCCTAGGAACCTATCTATAAAACATAGTGTACAACACTGTCAGGGTTCCTCGGAACCTATCTATAAAACATAGTGTAGAACACTGTCAGGGCTCCTAGGAACCTATCTATCCAATTTCTCTCTCTCTCTAAAGCAAACACAGCCAAAGTTATGTGAAAGTGAAAGTGACATTTTTTTTGGGTCTCTTCAGACTGTTTTAGTTTGTCTGAGATGTATTTCTATTTGTTCAGTTTCAAAAGAAAACAAACAATTTGGAATATTTTGAACAAACCAATCTCAGTACTTTCTATAGGAAAGGAAAATGTGAGTCAGGCTGGGTTCACAACAGTGCTCAGAGTCTGTTCGGAGATTTTGTCCCCCATTCCACTTGAAAAATACGGTGTTTCTCTGCATTTTCAGGCGGAAACCCGGTAGACCCCATCACCACCTTTTAAGTAGACTTGGTTTCCGTTTTTCGGGTCCCAAGTGGATGCAATAAATGAAAACACGAGGGCAGGTGTGAATCTAGTGTCAAGTGGTGACAAAGATGAGGAGCCAAATATGTCTGTGATGGAAACTTTACACAGACAGGTTCCAGCTGGAAGAAGCGGTCCAGATGGAAGAGACGAGAAATGTGAAAGATTACAGTCAAAGACGTCACCTGTAAGTCACAACATTGTTCCTGTAATGTATTTACTTACACTGTCTGCAGAGCTCTGGATAGAGCTGGTATATACCGCTATACGGTCACTGTAAAGTGATCGGTATATCCAGATATGGGGCCCAATTGGATATATTCCATGTGCCGAACTCCTAGCTACGCCTCTGCCCTCACCTAATTGTAATAACAAGATATTATATGGATAACCCAACTGTGTTATTAATTGATTAATTGAATTTACAGCTGGATTCTAATATAATAATAACTAATTAATTACAAATATTAATTACAATGGGAATGAATTATAAAATAAATACAATAACGCAGTAAGATGGGGTCTGAAAATGTGCCAGATATATCCATGTGGCTCAGGCTGTATGATAGATCGAGCACAGTGTGTCTAACCATATATACACCGCCTACACCTCCTCTCCATCTTTGCCTCCACCACTTGCCAAGTAGTCTGATAATGAAGCCTAAACTAGATGCAACATTTTGTGCCACATTCCGGGTGCAAACACATTAGTAGATCCGCCTCAATGGGTTTGCTAAACATGTTGTGTGCCTGGGAATGGGGCATGTCATAGGATGGCGGAGTAATATGTTATTCCATACACAGCAGAGGTCACACTATGTGTTTACTTACTAAACATCTTGTGATCAGGTCTGAGATCTACATAAGATTTCTAGAAAAGATAGAATGAAGGGGAAATAATAGATAAGACTGAGCAATAACAAGTCGGCCCTTTAATCCAGAGATTGACTGTACACGCAATGCCTTGTTTTCTGTTTTTGGTTACGTTTGCTCAAAGTGATCTCTGATATCATCCTATAGGGTTACCCTTCTGCCCAAATCCAATGAGTAGAATCAGATCTGGATTAAAGATGGAAAATCAAATTTGGTTGACTGTCCCATCCTACTGCAAGGACCTGGAACTTATTTGGTTTCCAATTGTCATATGTAGTAGACCTGGCAGTGCATGGCCCCCTCTCTTAGTCTAAAAAGATGAGAGCCAAATTAACGTGTAGCCGCCTCATTTCGGCTCTATAGGATTACCAAGGGATCCCCAGCGGTAAATAGTGATGGAAAAGGTGTAATTAAAAATGTGGGGGTGGGCGAAAAGGGAAATTTAGAAAGAGAAGGGGGTTGTGGAGAACCCAAGTCCTCAACATGGTGGTGGCCTCAGGTAGTGTTGCTG
This sequence comes from Leptodactylus fuscus, assembly GCF_031893055.1. NCBI lineage: Eukaryota > Metazoa > Chordata > Amphibia > Anura > Leptodactylidae > Leptodactylus > Leptodactylus fuscus. The sequence goes on along the minus strand of NC_134267.1, from coordinate 211,583,237 downwards.
ATATATAATCTAGCAGAATAGTGAAATAATGAACATCCAGGGTTATAAAATCATCAATATCAGGAAGGAAAAAGATTTCTTACTATATCAAAGGATTTCATGATCATTTGGAATATAGAGATTACATGGAGTTGGCAAAATAACGTCTTAAAGGGATGTACAAAAAAAATCTTTACAGCCGGAGTTAAAGGGGTTTTCCAGTGCACATAACCATATATACATTTGTAGACAACTCAAAGTTAAACATTTTATCATTAAAATGTTGCAGAGTTTTAAAGATTTTCTCTCATTATCTCAGTGGTGATATCTGTTGTCTTCATAGGTTGCCAATGGACATGACCGTGAATGCAGGAACTTTGTATGGTCTGATGATAACCTGCCCAAAATAAGGACATCATGGCTGGGACCAGACCATAGAAAGTTCCTGACATATTTGCCAACTCTCCCAAATTTTCCAGGCGGTTCTTAAAAAATACTTCTAGAAAAGTTGGCATCTCTCCCAAGTGCTGTCCTGAGTTCAACTCTGTCTGCAGAGACTCCAGCTTCCTGCTCCACCATTTACCTTGTGTGGCTGCTGGTGGCTTATATACAGGTAGGATGTCATTGTACAAAGGAGACCTGCTCCAGGGGAATGGGAGAAGATATAAACTTTTTTGCCCTTTTATTGTATTGGAGCCACTGAAGGGTAATTAATGTGTGAAGGTCACTGAGGGGTTAATTTACTGTACTTAATGCCTCAAGGGGCATTATGCTGTAAGGGGCCACCAAAGAGAGCCTTGTATGGTGGCCATTTAGGGTCCAATATACTGTGTGGAGGTTATCAATTGTGTATGGTACTGTGTGGGATTCATTGAAGGGACATTATACTGTTTATTACAATATGTGGTGGCACCAAAGGACTGATTGGGCCATAGGGTACATGGGCATGCTGCACTATTTTGTCGGAACGCCACACCCAACACAATAGAGACCTGCTCATGGCATATTTGATATAGCAATATACAGTAGTCAAAGGGACAAATTTGTTGCGATCTTCACACTGCAGGAAAAACCTGCACCGCAGAGTGTCTTGTACTGAGGGTGTAGAACCTGCAACATGTCTATTATAGCCAAGCCAATGTCCAGGGAAATTGTCGGTAAAGCTGCTGCGAAAACCAGGTGGTTTTTTTAACAGTTTTTGCCTTGGCTAAATCTACTGCGGCACCTACAGAGGAGCCTCCACTGTGTCCTTAGTCTGTCTGTTGTATTTTGGAACTTACAGTGTGCTTTATTCTGATGTAAATTGAAGAAAACGGAAACAGATATCATCCATTGTACTCAAATGACTTAAGTCAACTGAAGATTCATGGGAAAATCTGTATGTTACACCTGAGACTAGAGACTGAGTTGGTTCTTCAGCCTAACCTGTAACATTACAGCGAGCAATAACATCATTGTGACATCATTGCGCTTATTATCCCTGTACTGTGACATCACTGTGTGTATTATCCCTGTACTGTGACATCACTGTGTGTATTATCCCTGTACTGTGACATCACTGTGTGTATTATCCCTGTACTGTGACATCACTCTGTATATTATCTCTGTACTGTGACATCACTGTGTGTATTATGTCTGTACTGTGACATCACTGTGTGTATTATCCCTGTACTGTGACATCACTGTGTGTATTATCCCTGTACTGTGACATCCCTGTGTGTATTATCCCTGTACTGTGACATCACTGTGTATATTATCTCTGTACTGTGACATCACTGTGTGTATTATGTCTGTACTGTGACATCACTGTGTGTATTATCCCTGTACTGTGACATCACTGTGTATATTATCTCTGTACTGTGACATCACTGTGTGTATTATGTCTGTACTGTGACATCACTGTGTGTATTATCCCTCTACTGTGACATCACTGTGTGTATTATCCCTGTACTGTGACATCACTGTGTGTATTATCCCTGTACTGTGACATCACTGTGTGTATTATCCTGTACTGTGACATCACTGTCTGTATTATCTCTGTACTGTGACATCACTGTGTGTATTATCCCTGTACTGTGACATCACTGTGTGTATTATCCCTGTACTGTGACATCACTGTGTGTATTATCCTGTACTGTGACATCACTGTGTGTATTATCCCTGTACTGTGACATCACTGTGTGTATTATCCCTCTACTGTGACATCACTGTGTGTATTATCCCTGTACTGTGACATCACTGTGTGTATTATCCCTCTACTGTGACATCACTGTGTGTATTATTCTTGTACTGTGACATCACTGTGTGTATTATCCCTGTACTGTGACATCACTGTGTGTATTATCCTGTACTGTGACATCACTGTCTGTATTATCTCTGTACTGTGACATCACTGTGTATTATCCCTGTACTGTGACATCACTGTGTGTATTATCCTGTACTGTGACATCACTGTCTGTATTATCTCTGTACTGTGACATCACTGTGTATTATCCCTGTACTGTGACATCACTGTATTATCTCTGTACTGTGACATCACTGTGTATTATCCCTGTACTGTGACATCACTGTATTATCCCTGTACTGTGACATCACTGTGTATATTATCCCTGTGCTGTGACATCACTGTGTGTATTATCCCTGTACTGTGACATCACTGTGTGTATTATCCCTCTACTGTGACATCACTGTGTGTATTATTCTTGTACTGTGACATCACTGTGTGTATTATCCCTGTACTGTGACATCACTGTGTGTATTATCCTGTACTGTGACATCACTGTCTGTATTATCTCTGTACTGTGACATCACTGTGTATTATCCCTGTACTGTGACATCACTGTGTGTATTATCCTGTACTGTGACATCACTGTCTGTATTATCTCTGTACTGTGACATCACTGTGTATTATCCCTGTACTGTGACATCACTGTATTATCTCTGTACTGTGACATCACTGTGTATTATCCCTGTACTGTGACATCACTGTATTATCCCTGTACTGTGACATCACTGTGTATATTATCCCTGTGCTGTGACATCACTGTGTGTATTATCCCCGTACTGTGACATCACTGTGTGTATTATCCCCGTACTGTGACATCACTGAGTGTATTATCCCTGTACTGTGACATCCCTGTGTGTATTATCCTTTTACTGTGACATCACTGTGTGTATTATCCCTGTACTGTGACATCACTGTGTATTACCCCCTGTACTGTGACATCACTGTGTGTATTATCCCTGTACTGTGACATCACTGTGTGTATTACCCCCTGTACTGTGACATCACTGTGTGTATTATCCCTGTACTGTGACATCACTGTGTGTATTATCTCTGTACTGTGACATCACTGTGTGTATTATCTCTGTACTGTGACATCACTGTGTGTATTATCCCTGTACTGTGACATCACTGTGTGTATTATCCCTGTACTGTGACATCACTGTGTGTATTATCCCTGTACTGTGACATCACTGTGTGTATTATCCCCGTACTGTGACATCACTGTGTGTATTATCCCTGTACTGTGACATCACTGTTTATTGTACCTGTAATGTGACATCACTGTGTTTGTTGTACCTGTAAGGTGACATCACTGTGTGTATAATGCTTGTACTGTGACTGCTCGGTGTGGTTTCCATACTGTACATTATAACCGGTCTCCCCAGTGGGTGCAGGGTGGAGGATCTAATTTGTCACAGTGTTTAGAGGGATCAGGGAGCTTTCTAAGCTCATTAAAGGCTTTAATTGAGACCAATCAGAAAGTTGACTGTGAAATCCTCTGCATGTAGTCTCTGCACAGCAATGGAAACTCCCATCTGCTGCAAATGTGCTGACAGCTACGGTACTATAACAGAAAGAATCTAACATGCAATATGCAGATAAATGAGAAATTATACAGCATGTTGTCAGGGCCACGTCTGTTGTGTCACTGCATGAAGGCTGTACAGCTCCTTAGTACACCAATATATGTAGGTTACTGTGCAGATCGTGTCAGATGTCATATAGTATGTACAAATGCTACGTATCCTTACATATCGGGTGTGATATAACATGCCACGATAATTTGTATACTTCTGCATCGCTTTGGAAGCAAAGTTACAATAAAGGCTCCATGCACTATAAAAGGAGCCCAATATAGCAGCAACGGAAAGGCATTGTTTTTCATCTCCTACTGATTGGGCCATGGTTCAGGTGTGAGTGCCGTGACCCCTTCACTGTTTACATCGCACATCATCTGTTTTATAGGAGCTGTGAGACGCAGTTATATCCTCTAAAAGTGACTGAAACAAGGCTGTAGCATCAAACGGCCACTATAAAACAGACAGCTTGCACTGCAAACAACAAAGGAGTCACAGCATTCATATGAGTGCGGCACCCTTTTCAAACAGCTGATCAGCGGGGTTCCCAGGTGTTAGTACTCCTCACCCCCAATCTCTTACTGAGGACCGATCTTGAGGATAGGTCATCACTATAAATAAACTGGAAAATCCAAGAATGATCAAATGGTTGAATTTGGATCCTTAAAGGGATCCTATCATTAAATTGTTTTTATTTTCTAACACGTCAGAATAGCCTTAAGAAAGGCTATTGGTCTCCTACCTTTAGATGTCTTCTCCACGCCACCGTTCGGTAGAGATCTGGGTTTTCTTGAATATGCAAATGAGTTCTCTCGCAGCACTGGGTGCGGTCCTCAGCTTTCAAACAGCACTGGGGGCATCCCCAATGATGCAAGAGAACTCTCCAGTGACACCTCTATCTTGTTCTGGAACGGCCTCTCCCCGCGACTTCTTCAGCGAGCATGCGCGTGAGCAGCCATGAAAAAATGGCCGCATGCATGTTCAGTCAGCTCTGCGCAAGGCCCGATGGCAGAGCCGACTGCGCATGCGTAGAAGTTTGACCCAGGCCCCGGAAGAAGACGCGGGGAGAAGCTGTTCCAGAAGAAGATAGAGGCATCGCTGGAGAGTTCTCTCACAGCATTGGTGACGCCCCCAGTGCTGTTTGAGCGCTGGGGACCGCCCCCAGTGCTGTGAGATAACTCTTTTGCATACCGAAGAAAAACGGGATTTCTACCGAACGTCGGCGCGGAGAAGACATCTAAAGGTAGGAGAAGAATAGCCTTTCTTAAGGCTATTCCTAGGTGTTATTCAGAAAAAAAAAAACAAAAAGCATTTTTAATGATAGAATCCCTTTAAAATCAGCACCAAATTCAGCTTGAAATCTGCCTCCCATTGAATGAATGTTTTTACGTGGTGAAAAAAATAAGCATCATGCTCAATCTTCAGGCGGATTTATCAAAGTAGCTGATTCTGGATGATAAATCTTGGGGTATCATTAGACTTCAATCTAATCTATTACTTGGCTTATTTTCATCCAGAATTTTACACCCAAATTTTGGTGCATTTTGTCACATCTCTAAACTATGCCCACTTGTCTAGCTAGTCGGAATTTTATTTATCTCAAACTAGTGCAAGAGATGTGCTAAAATATATGACAGAATTATTTTGGAAATGCGGTGTCTATATTCCCTTACAAGCCCTCCTTCCTCACTCTTCTTCTGTTCTGCTCTTCACACAACTATCTTCAAAAATTTCTCCCATGCTCCCAATACTTGGTAGCCCAACAAACCAGACTGTTTCCATAATCCAAACCTTCAAGGGCAACCGGAAGACTCACAATTGCTCCTTACAAATCGGCTAGCACATATAGTCCTTTGCACACCTGTTACTTCCTGGCGCCCTTAGTGGCTGCCTCGATACAGGGCTCCAAGCTGGGAGCAATCTCTATCTTTCCTTTCTCACTCTTTTCCTCTGTATCTTCAAGAATCGTGTAACTAAGCAATCTAGCACTATGAATTAGCAACTATAAATCGAATGGAAGACCCTGTGGAGTATTTTGTTTCTATTGTAAAGCATGGACAATGACAAGACCTGGTTCAGCTGGTTTCCACATGTGCCTGTTACCATCCCCCCAGCTAGGACAGTATGGCTCACCATGCGGCAAGGAGGAGAAACCTACATGGAAATGCGGACTTCTTCCTTCAAGGAGATGTTTTTTGGAGTCTATTGCTGGTGTGTGAAGATGCTACAGCTGACTGGTATTTCTTTTTATTACTGTGGACACGTGGGACTCTGTTACAACCTGGGAACCTACCATCACCCACCTACCTCAGGAGTTATGGAAGCTTGGCAAGAGAGCAGCACCCTGTCTACCTGGATGGCTTCAGACTTCTTTGGGGAAGTAGAACACAGTGGTAAGAAGAAAGGAGGAGGAGGAGGGCTGTGATGAAGGACATTTGGGGCATTTTTTGTGGTTAATGGACAATAGTGCTGATACAAGATACCAAACTATCAGCTGTGAGCAGGAGATCTCACCACCTACCAAAGGAACTGCCACATGTTATCATGATAGCTGCATATGTCCCCCACCTCTGCAAAAATGTTTTCTGCTTGTTATATCCGCATGCTGTGACCCCTCCTCGTGTCCTCCAACCACGGTCGGGCTGTATTATTATTAACATCACTTCACACAGAGAACTAAATGATCCTGCAGTGTGTCTGTGTTTCTTTCCTTTTTAGTTGCTCTGATTCTTAGGATTTCTCTATCTGCCATGAGCTTCTATGTGTTTCTCTCTTGTTATATACTACTGTACCATCTATGAAACTGTATCACTGAAATTTCCCCATTGTGGGACTATTAAAGGATTATCTTATCTTATCTTAGTCATTTGTGCGCATGAGGCCTAAATCTGACCAAAGAGTATCACACAATAAGAAACTCCATGTGTGATACGGTGGATACGTGGGCCTAAAGTCACCCTGATGGACTCTTATACCACAACCAGTGAATGGTATGTCATCCTTTTTTTTTATGTGCTCCCGTACCATCTCAATCTACATGGCTCCCATCAATGAGGCCCTCTCTTGGGCACCACTCCCTGCTCAGTTGTTGGCTGCAAATATTTGGACCATGACACTTAAGAAAGACTTTAATGAGGCGTATCCTGTAACACGTGTCAATACAAGGACCTTCCCAATGCCAGAGACACCTTGAAATAAGACTTTATTAGTCACAGATATCTTTGGTGTTGTCACCTGCCAAAAGTGGAGCTTGCTTCTAGGCAACTGTCTGGATCTAATGCGTTGTCAAAGCCGTAACCTGAGGCTCCTAGGGCCCAATGCAAAATCTGGAAGAATACCCCCCACCTAGTTCAGGCCATTTATAATACTGGTGTCTTTTTATGTGGCAAATAGAGCTTTGGGTCTCCTCAGAGATCGAATGTTTTGTGCCTCATGCAAAATGTAATTAGAATTCTCTAAAATCAATATAATTGTTGCATGAATTGGGGCGAGGCCAGTATTTTTATGTATTTTTGCCATAACATGAACCCTTCTCTCTGCGCCCATCAAATAATGTTAGTATTTACGCAACTCACTATGCTCAGAAAGGGTAATGGGTTTCTATGGGTTTCAAATCTACCATATCTAACGTATGACCTAGGAGATCCTAGGCAACCAGGACACTTGTGAATGAGCCATCTGGAGTGCCATACACCCTTAGGTTAGGTCTGTGGTGGCGAACCTATAGCATGTGTGCCCACGGTGGTACTCAGGGCCCATCTGTAGAACAGATTATACTGTGTGTAGACCATTTTGCAGCAGATTGTACTGTGTGGGGATTAGGGTTGAGTGATTGGGATTGGCTGGAAAATGAATGGAAATCGGATTTTGAAATCTCAAGATCGGCTCAACCTTAAAAGTGACTTTTCCCATAGAGAAGCATTGACTAGGGTTGAGCGATCGGGATCAGAAATGAGCGAACACTGTTCGGATCAGCCGATCCGAACAGCACGCTCCCATAGAAATGAATGGAAGCACCTGTGACACCGGCCGCTGGCAAAGTCAGCGTCACAGGTGCTTCCATTCATTTCTTTGGGAGTTTGCTGTTCGGATCGGCTGATCTGAACAGTGTTCGCTCATCTCTAATCGGGATTTGAAAAGATCGGATTCTGATCAGCGATCAAGCAAATTTCACGATCGTGATCGGCTGGTAATTGCTCGGAAATTGGATTTTAAAATCGATCCTGAAGATCGGCTCAACCCTAGACGCGCATTAAAAAAAAAAAGCCATTGAACTCAATGGCTAACTACATTTTACACGTGTATTTTTGTATTTTTGTCAGTCTCTAAAAGGTTCGCCATCAGTGGGTTAAGTCAACACTGAGTAATTCGGAGCTGATTTTGGGGCAGATTTCACCGATTTCAATGGGAGAGAGCAATGGACGTTTGCTGCCTTCCATTGGTCTCCCAGTTGGTACTGTGGTGCTAGGAATACCCATAGTGGAAATTTAAAGCTCCACTTTGACTTTCCATCACAGGTTACACAGCAGGGGTACACTGTAATATGTGTGAAATGTGTGCTTTCCCGGTGACGCTGGATTCATTCCGAATTTTGATACATTGTATTCAACTGTATTGGAACCCAAGATAAATTTGATTACTGCTGCAGAGCACTGAAGTCTAGTGGAGGAGAGTATGTTTTGGGCAAACCTCAAGAGATTCTCATGGATCAAATCCAAACCCCACATTCAGATCCCAGATTATAATAAGAGGAGGCCTGGGGAGGTGAGCAAATATAATAAACAGTGTTACTCACCTCTCCATGGCTTTGGCACATATTCTTGGGGCTTCTTCCAACCTCCTGAATGACTTCAGGGACCAGAAAGACCTGTGATTGGGCCTCAGTGTTCACATGGGTTATGCCAGTGTAATGATACACATACGCATGAATCGTTACACCAACAAGACCGCTGATGCCCAATCACAAGTCTCTTCAGGAGGCCGGAAGAAGTCCGAAGGTGATACGCATAGGGAAGATGGGTAAAATTGATTAGGTTTTCCACCCTCCCCTGGGCCTCAGATTTATATACTCTGAGTTTCCAGAGTATAAAAGTAGATCATGGGTGACAAAGCCTAAATATGTAGTGTTCAGTCACATTGTACTGTGTAGACGGGCCACTATGGGTCATTATACTGTCTGGAAGGGCCACTATGGGGCATTGTACTAGGTGCAGGGGCCACTATGGGTCATTATACTGTCTGGAAGGGCCACTATGGGGCATTGTACTAGGTGCAGGGGCCACTATGGGACATTATACTGTGTGGAAGGGCCACTATGGGGCATTATACTATGTGCAGGGGCCACTGCAAGACATTATACTACATGGGACCACTATGGGACATTATTCTGCATGGAGGGCCATTCTGGAACATTATAGTGTGTGAAGTGGCAGCTATAGGATGTTATACTGTGTGTCGGATCACTATGGGACATTATACTGCATGGAGTGCTGCTATGGTATGGGGGGGGGGTAGTTTTCTTAAGTCCAGGGCCTATGGTGCTCTGAATTGAATTTTGAGAGGAATCAGCAGCAGATTTTAAAAAAGGTCCACAGAAAAAAAAATGCGCCTAAAGAACAGCTATATTTCACATTACCCAACGGAAAATTTCTTGAAGCTAAGGGCCCCATGTAGTGTAAACGCCTTGACAAAAACCGTGGCATTTTACATTACCTACACAGTGGATAAGATTCTGGCTAATCCCATCCACACATTGCAGAAAAATATCTGCAGTGGAAATGCTGCAATTTCACAAAGTGTCATGTTTTTGTAAATCGCAGCATGTCAATTACATTTACAGATACCTGGCGATTTTTGTATAGGTAATTTTGAAGCAGAAAGTCCGTAGAGGAAAAGTGATGCAGGAAAAAAACGCCACAATAATCCCGACTGAGACGACTTTTGGCCTTGTTTTGACAGCTCTGTGTGAGGTTTGTTTGTTTTTTTCCCACTGATACATTGACATTGATGGGCAGATAGGTCCGGGAATGTGATCTTTACTTAAAAAAAATTGCCCAACTTTGCTCTAAAGACACCTGTATGGTGAAAGATTTCTGAAGGTGAAGTTGTGACGTGGCTACGCAGACAAAGTGCAGATCCAGTAGGTTCCCTGCACTGACATCCCAATGATTTGTTGTGTTGTCCCCTGCAGATAGCTGCTACATGATAGAGTATTATTGTAATTAATGGCCTTGTTCCAGCTGTGTGGGTTAAAGAGGACACCCTTGCCCGAGGGCGATCCACCATTTCTGGCTGCTTAGACACAGCGGCCGCACCTTGCTGGCTGGTGATTGTCCTTCATTAACGTCTCCTCTCCCAGGTCAGAAGAAAAAGAAAAACACCCAGTGTTTAATAGTCAACACGTTATGGGGTTGTTGATGGAGGAAGGCGTGTGCCGAGACCAGGTATCAAGGCAATTACAGGCAACTCCCTATAAAGTAGCCCATTTAATAGTCATTCCTGGAGGAGCTAAGTGCTCAGTGCTCCACAATCTGGAAACCTGCGACATCTTCTAATTCCAGATGGATAGAGATGTAAAGTTATATAACACAGAGAACATCACTGCACAGTAGTCGTAGCTGGACAGAAGCCAGCCTAACCCCTCATTCACATCTGCGTTTGGTAATTCGTTCAGGGAGTCCGCATGGAGATTCCCCCCACCCCCCAATGGAATACCAAACACATTGGCAAGCGGTGTGCAGTGAAAGTACATGAACCCCATAGCCTATAATAGGGTCCGTGTGCTCTTACAGAACATGCGGACAGGACAGAAAAGTACTTTGTGATCTACTTTCCTGTCCGCATGATTTGTGCAGGAAGCACACAGATCCCATTATAGTCTATGGGGTCCATGTGCTTTCACTGCACACCGCTTGCCAGCGCATTTGGTAGCCCGTTCAGGCAGTCTGCATGGGAACGGAATAAACACAGATGTGAACGAGGGGTAAGGCTGGGGCCCCATGTAGTGTAAACGCTGCAGCAAAAACTACAGTCCCTGCAAAGTGGATAGGATTCTAGTGAATGGCATCCACACAATGCAGAAAAATCCCCCACCCATCAGAAATGCTGCAATTTCCAAAAACGTTGCGTTTTTAGAAATCGCATCATATCAAAACTACGGACACACTGGCAGTTTTCCTATAGGTATAATTGAAGCAGAAAGGGAAAAACCGCAATGCGTTTCCACCGCAGTTTTTCCCACAGTGCTTTTTGGCTGATGCCCTCTATGTGGGGCCCCACGTTGCGAAAATCCTGCGTTTTACAGTATCTTCAAAGTGGATGGGATTCTGGCTAAAAAAATCTGCAGCGGAATATGGTTGCTTTTTGAAAATAACAAGTCAATTCGACCTACGGAAATTCTGGCGTTTTCCATATAGGTATAATAGGGGAAGAAAGTCCACAGAGGAAAACTTGGAGAAAATGCAATGAAAGACGCTGTGGTTCTGACACAACTTTTTTATTTTTGGCTTCATTTCGCTACTTGGGCATTAGACTAAGGCTCCGTTCCCACAGAGTAACGCGCTGCTCATTCTGACGTGTAAAAACATGTGTTGACGCGCTTCCAAACAGATCCCATTGACTTCAATGGGTGCCGGCTTACACACGCTACCCATTGAACTCAATGGGAGGGTTTTTTACCTATTGCTTTCCTTTCAATGTGATACATGTGTGCAAAATTATTATACTCTGGGGTCCTCTCAGGCCCCTGAATATAATAGATGGAGGCCCAGGGAAGGTGTTAAAAGTAAAAAAAAACATTTATACTCCTCTTCCCTCACTTCTTAGCATCTGGCGCTCTCTCTCGGTGACATCGTGCACCTTAGGTCACCGCTGGGCCTCAGCAGTGGCATGGGCATGACAAGCTTCATGATGTCAGCAGTGACCCTGGACACATGGTATCACCAGGAGAGCGATGGACACCAAGAGGAGGCCCAAAAATGGTGAAGGAAGGAGAGTATAAATGTTTTAGATTTTTTTTTATCTCCTCTGTGACTCCACATACTGTATATAATTGATCACAATCCATGTCTTGGTGACCATTAAACTGAACAATTTGGGATATCCGGGTCGAACCCGACTCGCGTTGAAGCTGTTCGCCCATCTCTATTCAGAACAGGCATCTGCTCATCCGAGCTCAATGTATATTTGTATGGGGGTGTTGGGTGAGAAAGCCGTCTGATACATGAGCGTTCAGCTATCCGACTATGGCCAACATTACATGTAACAGCTTTCCTTGCTATTGTCAGACTCCGTCTACACCCCAGTGAGATCCTACCACTCCTCAATGATATCACACGCTACACTGAGCTATTGTGAGAAGAACATGGATCTGACTGACAAGAGGTCTGTGGGAAAAGATAAAGGATTATCTCAGCATCGCAAATTGTTTTGACACTGAATGGAGAGCTCTGCAAACAAATCTTCTAAACACCTTCAAGTATTTGTACAAGACAGGTGCAAGGGAGACATTACAAAGTGACTGTAACCTTACGGCAGGTGGGCAAATGTCAGCCAGCGGGCTGCGGGAATACACCCTACTATCCCGGCCCTGCCCATCCATCTGTAGTACTAGGGCTGCAACCATCTCCTACTATACATTTGGGTTTGGCTACTCCCTTATATTTAGGCCATTGTAGAGGATAGCAAGGACAGTATGGACTAACCAGCCACAACAATACACCTGCATATCGTGTAGGCCTCACTCCTGCCACATGTACGGATCTGACCCATCAAGACATAGCAACCTAAATGCGTCCTATGGTATACGGCATCCCAACGCTGGACATATCATGGCATTGCTAAGGAAGTCTCTAAGCTTTAACCATTTGCATAACTGTCAGCTAAATCCCCTTTATTCACCTGGCGGAGATCAGATTACATGAGGTACAGTCGTGTTCATACAGTGCAGTTACATATGCTCAGATTATATCAGCACACCTGGGCCGCACCGTTTAGTTTTATGGAATTTATTGTAATGAGCATTTTAGCTTCACTTTATATGGGCATATTGTACCCTGGTTTAACTGTTTGTATTCCACATATAACGCCCGAACCCACTGTGATGCTAAGATATACCATCCACAGGGGCTCATCCTCTGGGACCCCATCAATCTGGAGAATAAAGAGGCGCTGGTTTAGACTTCCATCCCTGCACAGCACCCATTGTGCAAAAAAAGAAAAAAAAAACAAAGCCCCATTCAAGTGAAGCTACTTGCACAGCGCTGCGGCCCCTTTATTCTCAGGATCAGTAGCAGCAGTCGACGAGATTGAACCCCATAAAATGGCGGCATGGTTTAGCGATAAGTTATTACTGTACAAGATGGGAATAATCCTTTTAATAGGGTATGTGATTGGACAAGGGGAATGGTAACGCCCAGTTGTCAATTTAGTCATATACGTCCAGGAGGAATAACAGGAGGGTGGCACAACACAAAGTTCGAAGAAAATAAGCACCAAAATTCTTATTTCATGGGGAATGCAAATCTTTACTAAAAACAGACAAGTTAGAAGAGACGATAAGTCCTCTCCAAGTATGACAACGAAACCCAGTGAAATCAGAGGATTTTGTGTAATGACAGAGGAAGAGACATTGTGATAATGGCTATATGTACTAAGAGATTACCAGTGTAAACTTACCCAGGCTGTCTGAAAATGAGACAGAGGTGTCACATGCTGGATGATAAATCTGATAACCTCATTGTATTCTATTACTTTAAGAACTTTGGGTCAAAATTTTTGCCAAAAACAAAGTCGATTTGTAAACACAACTGTAAATTTGCCCCAATGTGTTGTTTAGTTCCACAGGATTATGGTGGCCAATCGATGAAATCATTATGGAGCACTGCCATTAGTGACCGACTACCATGGTACTGGGCAACAAGTCATTGAAGGGAGTCTGTCACTAGAGCCCTGCAGATAGATAGCATAGGGTCACCTGTGTTTTCCCTTTGTGAATTGGTGCCTCTGTTGTCGAGATATAAATTTTTTTGTCAATATGCAAAAATTTGCTTTTTGGAGCAATGAGGGGGCTGCCATTGCTCCAAAGAGCTAAGTGGTAACACACCCATTGTTCCAAAGAGGTCATTGGCATATTGACAAAAACGGCAATATCCCAGTAAGAGAGACGGCAATTCACACCGGGAATATACTGCTCGATTCAGGGGACTCTAATCTATCTGTCTGAAGGCTGAGATGATATGTTGGGTTCCAGTGACGCACTGCCTTTAAGCCAGGAACCACACCTATATCCATCAAATGTAAATTTATACTATCAATACCTGCTTCAAAGAGATCCATTTTCTTGAAACTCTTCCTAAGGTCACAGTTCATGGCAGAGATCGATCGGGGAACTGTTATTTGGACTTATGGCAGTATCGTCTAAGTGGACGACCTTCCCAGTCCAACCATGACCAGTCTTAGGGTACATGCACATGACCTATGGTACGGATGGCACACGGATGATATCTGTGTGTTGCCCGAGCCTCCATGGAGCCATTCACATAATCTAGACCTGTCCTGAGTTTTGTCCCAGGCTCACTGCTGCATACCCCAGCCTACGGCAATATACAAGTGTGTGTATACGGCCATAGAGGCGAATGGGTCAGTGTGATAGCCGCACAAGGACAAAGCACATGGTTCTGTGCATGGAGCCTTATTTTGTAGTCACTGGTGGATTTCTATCAACAATTAGATACTTTTTGACTCTACTGGGCTTCTACATTTGTTTTCGGGAAACAAGGACTACAATTTTTTGGCACGTCCCACTCATTTCTGCAGGTTTCAAATTGAGGCTTTATATGAGACAAGAAAGGCATATTATACCCCATAATACAGTAGAAATAGGGGGAAACTATAAAAAACAAACAAAAAAACAAAGAAACCGTGATCTATGATCAATATTGGTAACTAAACTGTAGATCGTCTGGTAGACCTCATAGAGGGGAACAGTAGACCTCAATATAAGGCCATTAGACATCTACATACATCACCTCCTTATAAGCACACGCAGGAGTACAATGATGGTATCATGTATATATAGATAACACAGGATCCATTATTCACAATAGATGATGTGATAGCTTATATACTTCATGACCTCTGCACAGATCACAGAGCATGCCCACAACACTCTCCAATAGAACTCAGTGGACATCTCCAGACAGTTGTGTCCATGGTCCACATAGCTGCTGTAAAGCAAATCTCTAAGTGTTATTAACAGTAACTCTGGCAAGAAGGCCGTCCCATAAACATGTACAGAAAACAGAATAAAAAATGTATAATCAGAATAGAAAAAAAAATCACATGTATCAATATTTGGCTCAATTAGTATAAAATATATAATGTCTACATTCAGATTGTGCATCATGCCCAAGTCAATGCTAACCAAAAACATGGCTGAAAATAAGTCGACATCGATACTGGATAGTCCCAGAATTCTGGGCCATGATACTTTATGGCTTGGTGTCATTGCAGTCTGTTGGTCCTCAGTATTGATTGTCCCATTTAGGCACAGATAAAGGGACACTTTGGATTCTGATCTGTGCAAAGGATGCAATTTATTGAAAAACGGATGTACAGAAGTCTGCAGGAGCGTACACAGAGCCCACGGGGCCCAATATAAGATAAAAATGAGTCCCACATCTTGCACTGGTTACATCTCTTCAAAAAAACTTGGTCCTTCACAATCTCCCTTCCATAAACCTTTATTTTCTTATGCCAATGTTTGCCTACATTGTAGGACCCCCGAGCCACAATCGGGGCTCCTTGGCAGCAGCACAGGCTGACTCTATGGCAAATATACCCCATTTTCTTGTACAAAGTGATATCTCCATATCAAAGCGTTTTCTTCCTACGTGTTGATTTCCTTTTCTTCTTCGTTGGCTTCTCTTTGAAAAGTTTTCCCTCCACCAAGGAGACTTCATAATGGATGAGACAGGGTTCAACTCTCAAGACCAGGGCGAATAGAGATATGACAAAGCGATAGCTGCTCGGGAATTGAGACTCATCATAGTGTCTCCAGTGTTTACAAAAACTGTCAGAAAAGAAGAAATGAAGAAAAACTGGTTAGAACTTCATGACCTTGCACAGATCGGTTTGACATGGAGGCCGCCATCTACAACGCCTTGCGGGGAGGACACTTACAGGACTAATATATTGATGACCTACCCAAAGTTGAAGAGGATTTTGATCCTCCAATGGGCACAGATAAGTCTCGGGATATATTTTTAGGTTTCACATTCAATGCGGCATATTTATTAATACAAGTTCGACAATTTTCTGTCTACATTTGCGCCAAAATTTGTGGTGCACGGCATATATGACATGTTTATGAATAGTGGGCACCAGAAATTCGATAGGCTCAACACCTTTGAAAAAAATGCCCCAGAATGGGCGAGGTTTCGAAAGGTCTAACCTCAAGATACATTTATGGAACAGAAAAGAACCATATGGCCCAAATTTTCCTGTGCAACGTCGGCCAAGTTTAAAATGAAGTAAACTTCTTTACCATGAGTTCCCATTGTGCACCACATATTGGTCTCCTCAATAACAAACAGATGCGTTGTGTCTGCTTATTATCGGCAGTAAGTTGTAAGGTTTTTGATGCACGTGCCAAATATTTGTTCCTCACACGATGCAAGTTGTTTTTGGTCTACAGATTTTGATTGGCACCAAATGTTTGTCTCATGGTGAAGCTCGACACTTATGTGGCGGAATTTGCTGCAGACTTGGGGACAGATCCCCGAATCTGGGCCAGATTACACCCATTGTTTGCAATGGGAGGTAGAGATGTGGAAAAAAAAGAGGTGTTTAACGCTCCCCAACTACTGGACACTAAGAAGAGCTAGAAGTACCAGCTGGTTACGAAGAATAAAGCTGGCCATATACATTAGATGGATGATGGCTACACCGGCGATTCCAGCAGGACCAGCCAACTCTTGCACAGTGCCAGAAGTCAGGGAATACAAAGGTGGGCAATGTTCTTAAGGCACGTGGGTGCTCTCCCGTATAAAGCATTCATGCCTCTAAAGTAAATGGACAGCTTTATGTTAATTTGTCTACAGGGTTACTTGTTTCCCACTGAATGTGAATGGCTACTCTCTGTTCTTTGTTGTTAGCCCTGGAGAAGCAACCTGTGTAGTCATTGAGATGGTGATGAGACTCCTGAAGAGCGGGACGTTTGGCTCCAAGTACATAATAGCCTGGCTCCACTACAGATACTCGCTATACCTGTCTATTCAATGCCGCTTGTACCTTCATGTAACATACAAGAAACTCAGCGAGGGATATTTACTAACATAGTGATCCATAGCAACCAAGCCAACCATCAATGTCTTTTATCTGTCTTTTCTAGAGCCTGAAAGACAACAAAAGGCACGGGCGGCTTTGTAACCATAAGCAGTAAATTACCTTGGACAACTAGAAGGGCCGTTTGGGCTCATACAGTAAAAATTCTTTACAAGACCATTAAATTTCAAGAGAAAGATGTGTTTTTGAGGAGTGATTTTCTACAAGAAGATTCTCTCTCTATATATAAGTATGCATAAGGTCTTGATCATGGTTGGTTGTATTTTTTCCTGTATTCTATACCCAAAGGGTTCCCAATAAGACGAAAGGCCTATCGTAGAGTTTATATTAGAGAGATAGTCTTCCAATAGAAGCAATGCTGTATATCATATGTCCATGGGACTGCCATAAGATTGTCTAGGGTCATTTTGTAGTGTAGAATAGAGGACAAGTTGTAGATGGGTGGTACCCAGCATATCAATCCAGCACTGCGGATAGATAGGTTAGTGTCACCAGAACCAGCATGTCACCCCAGCCCTGTACATAGGTTAGTGTCACCAGAACCAGCATATCACCCCAGCCCTGCAGATAGATAGGTTAGGGTCATCTGCAGGGCTGGGATGATATGCTGGATCTGGTGACACTAACCTATCTATCGGCAGGGCTGGGTTAATATGCTGGTTCTGGTGACACTAACCTATCTATCTGCAGGGCTGGGTTAATATGCTGGTTCTGATGACACTAACCTATCTATCTGCAGAGCTCGGTTAATATGATGGGACCTGGTGACACTAACCTATCTATCTTCAGGGCTGGGTTAATATGCTGGTTCTGGTGACACTAACCTATCTATCTGCAGGGCTGGGGTGATATGCTGGTTCTGGTGACACTAACCTATCTATCTGCAGGGCTGGGTTAATATGCTGGTTCTGGTGACACTAACCTATCTGCAGGGCTGGGTTAATATGCTGGGATCTGGTGACGCTAACCTATCTATCTGCAGGGCTGGGTTAATATGCTGGTTCTGGTGACACTAACCTATCTATCTGCAGGGTTGGGTTAATATGCTGGGATCTGGTGATGCTAACCTATCTATCTGCAGGGCTGGGTTAATATGCTGGTTCTGGTGACCCCTAACCTATCTATCTGCAGGGTTGGGTTAATATGCTGGTTCTGGTGACACTAACCTATCTATCTGCAGGGTTGGGTTAATATGCTGGGATCTGGTGACGCTAACCTATCTATCTGCAGGGCTGGGTTGATATGCTGGGATCTGGTGACCCCTAACCTATCTATCTGCAGGGCTGGGTTAATATGCTGAGATCTGGTGACGCTAACCTATCTATCTGCAGGGCTATGTTAATATGCTGGGATCTGGTGACAGACTCCCTTTAAGTATTTCGCCAGTCGTACACCAGTAGAGAAATCAAGATGAGATGAGGCTGCCAGAGAGCGGTGGGTGTGCACCAAACACAAGCCGTGATCCTTGGAGGCATCAGCTTTCACCAAGTGCTGGAAGGTTCCTCCTCATGCAGAAGAATTTACCTACACAACAAAGGCGCTGTAACACAAAACTGTGTTTACACTTCTTCAACCAACAGTGTCACGGTAGATGTGTAATGACACACAAAAGAGAAAAAACACGGGAAAGACAAAGCTAGTAGCTATTACCAAGCAGGTTTGTAGAAATCACCGGCATACTTGGCATTAGCTGGTAGGTTACGTCTACACACAACAGATGAGTAACAGGATTTCACCGATCAATGCCGTTAGATGCAAAGGACGAGATTGTATCAGTGACCTGTTGCTACATGTGCAAGGATACGGTTGGTCTTTCACTTTTAGTTTGACTATATTCTATTTATTGGCTTTATAGGATGAGGTCAATCTAAGCCAATTGACGAGAATTATGACCCACAAACAATTCCAGTAAAATTTATGATGGTGGAAGAGAAACGCATTAGTAGTGTTGTTATCAGGTATGTTTAGAATAGTACATACCACTGACATGTAATACAGCTGTAAGAGCAAAGATAAACCTCCTAAGGCCGAAGCCCCACATTGCAAAAAAAGCTCTTTTTTTGCGCAGATTTTGCTGCGTTTTGTTATTTTATGTTATTTTTATTTTATATTTATTTTTGTTATTTTTATGTTACCTACAGCCAGGAGTAGATTGAGCAGAGGGAAGTAGTATAAGAATTTACTATATATTTCCCGTTCCTTATAACCATTCCTGGCTTTAGCTCAAAAAACAGCAGCAAAACCTGCAACGTGGGGCATCATTTTAAAGCGGTTATGCTACAAAATGAGATTATACTCTAATCATAAATAGAGGATAGATTGCCAATCATGGGGGGTCTGGCCGCTGAGATCCCACCGATCTGAAGGTTGTGAATTTATACTGAATGTAGTCTTGCCCATGCAAGACAGGACACAACAGTGCACCTAGTGATTTCAATGGAAGTGCCAGAGATAGTAGAATACTATACTTCAGTCATCTCTGGCACTCCCTTTGAAGTGAGTGGGAGCACAGATGGCTCCCATCCTGCATTCACAATGGGAGGAGAACACCACCCATTCTCAGCTGCCTGACCCTCACGATCAGCTATTTATTCCCTATTCTATGGATAGATGATAAATACTTTTTGTAGAATTACCGTATATACTCGAATATAAGCTGAATTTTTCAGCACAGCTTTTGTTTTTGCTTGACTCGAGTATAAGCCGAGGGGGGCTTTTTCAGCACAAAAACTGTGCTGAAAAATTTGGCTTATACTCGAGTATATACGGTAAATAAAAGTTGTAAATCCCTCCTTTCCCTAGAATACATATAAAAAGTAGAAAATGGCTGTGAAACACAAACACATTAGGTATCCCTGTGTCTGACAGTGCCCGGTCTACTGAATATAGGGTACCTGCAATGCTCCTGTTCCATCAGGAAGGGGTTAATAGGAGCACTGCAGATCCCCTATATTCAGCCAGACTGAAATCCAGGTGGGGGAAAAAAAAAACTCAGTCCTCAAGCTCAGGGAAGGGGCAGACAGACAACCAAAACATCCCTTCCCCTTCCCTAGCAACTACTGCACCCAAAAACTCCGACCATTTTAACTTTTGAAATTTTCTAGTAGCTGCTGCATTTCCCCCCCCTCGGCTTATACTCGAGTCAATAAGTTTTCCCAGTTTTTTGTGGTAAAATTAGGGGTTTCGGCTTATATTCGGGTCGGCTTATACTTGAGTATATACGGTACCCCTTTACAGTGTAAGTCCACCCTTGAATGTTTGCAGCCTGTAATAAAAGTACTGCCATTTAGCACTGCATTGGCATTGTAATGCATCGTATTAGTGATCAGACCGCCAGGGGGTCTAAAAATTACAGTGAAAAAAAATAAAGGAAATAAATAAATACAGAACTAAAAATTCAAATCACCTGTCAATAAAAGTACTTAAAGTTAATCACATACATATTAGATCTCCCTATCCTGTCCCAAAACATCTGGCCTACAAATGTCCATTTTTCCCATACAGTGAATGCCATCGCAGGAGCAAAAAAATCAAAAGAGCCAAACCTCTGTTTTTTTGAATACAAATAAAAAAATTCACCTGGCTCTGCAAAAAAATAAAAATAAAAAAGACACATGAAAATATAAAAAAAGTTACAGGGGTCAGAATATGGCAACTTAAGAAAAAAATAAATAAAAAAAATCTATATAAATTTGGTATCCCCAGAATTGTACTGACCCGTAAAATACAAGTGACATATCATTTTGACCACACAGTGAATACAATAAATACAAAGCCAGTAAGAAAGTCACATAAATGCAGTTTTTCTCCAATTCCACCCCATTCAGATTTTTTTTTTACAGATTCCCAGAATATTAAATGGTACCAATACGAAGTATAATGTGTCCCACAAATATTAAGGTCTCGTACGGCTCTGTGACTGGAATTTTTTTTTTAAAAAAAAAAGTTACGGCCTTTGGAAGGTGGGAAGTCAAAAATGTAAACCGCCTGCGGCAAGAAGGAGTTAAGAAGCTGTAATAACAAGCAGTGGGGCCCATAGCAGTAAGTCATGTCCTAGTCTTTGGACTTTTAACTTTAATGGCTTCTCTAGAGAATTCAGACAAACAGGTAAAGCCTGACATCTGACATTGCGACAATAACACCCTATGGTCACGCCGAACATCGGCATCGATAAAGGGCGGGATACATGAAATAGTAACTACTGTAAACTTCTAATAATAGCAAGATATGCAAACCCTGCAAAACAACAAGTGTCAGTGGAGAAGCGCAATATCTTTTGGCTTGTGTAAAAGAATCCCGGGGAGAATTGACCAAGGACCAGCCAAAAACTCACAGACACTTGGGGAAAAGAGAGGGCTCTTGGGTAGTCCTTGTGATGTAGACAACAAAAGAGTCTGGTCGGTGTGCCAAGGCAACTGTACCACCCAGCATGCAAGGGTGGGAATATTCTAATGGGTTATGCCAATGGAAACATATTTCGGTGGTCTGTGCTTAGCTGAGGCTGGCTTCACTTGCTTAGTGGGTGAAAAAGTCCTTTAAGCAAGTCAATGGGGTACCTTGGGCTACTATTTAAGCTGTCCATTTTTTTGTTCCTCTGACGGACCAGCACAATGGACACCCGGCGATAGTGTGAACCTAGCGGGGAAAAAAAGTTGACAACCCTGTAGGTGTCCGTGTACTAAATAGCGTTTGGCCCATCATTCTATCCACTAAAAGGGAGACTTAACAGAGCCATCAGGAATGGAAGCACTGGTGCCTTGTTCTTTCTGCCATACAACACATTCCTATTGGAAGTGAAGAAGCATTGCACATCTATGGCTACAGGCTTGTATAGTAACTTGATGTCGAATATGACAAAAAAAAAAAAAAAAAATTGGCAAGCATATGCGTTGCATTTTTGGCAATAACTATGTAACCTGCATTTTTCAGGACTTCCACTGCATCATAATAAGCCATCGGTCATCAGTCCAGTAGTTCTGGTTTAAGCTGCATTTCCAGTCGGCACGTTCGCTCTCCGCGCTATCAAGTAAAAGTTGTTTAAACAAGTATAGAAGAAAAGTGTCCTGAGATAAACCTTATTATTTGGTCGTCTAAACTTGTAAACTGTCCAGTCGGACTAGTCTTCAGCCATTAGAAGAGCGAGAACCTGAATTAGCATTGTCAGCCTGTGCTCACATAGGAGGTGCTGTAGCAGTACTCGAATGGAGCTACATATATTTTGTTCCAGTTTTTGAAGATTTAAAAAAAAAAAAAATTATATATAAAATTCCTATGTATACAAAAATGTTAAGTTAACTACCGTATATGGCCCGATTTGATAAACTGGGAGAGAAATAGAATAGGTAACATGAGATATCATGCCCCTTCAATGCAGAAGTAGTAAAAGCAAAGGAGCAGTCATAAAAGGCCGAGGCTATGATGATAATGAGGCAACCCCTTTAAGGTGGACTTATACATTAGTTGAATGCTGATCTAACCTGCCGACTTAGCCAAAATTAACCAACCATCTAATGTATATAGGGTATCCAAACTGTCCCGCAATGGAAGATTCAGGGAAAGAAAGGTTGGGCATGTTGAACTCCAACATGTCCAATCCTTTGTCCAAATGAAGATAAGCCACTGCCAGAAGTGTATGCAGCAGCTCTCCATACTGCATGCATAAGTTGTCAGTATGGAGAGCTGCTGCAGACACTTCTGGCAGTGGCTTATCTTCATTTGGACAAAGGATCGGACATGTTGGAGTTCAACATGCCCAACCTTTCTTTCCCTGAATCTTCCATTGCGGGACAGTTTGGATACCCTATATACATTAGATGGTTGGTTAATTTTGGCTAAGTCGGCAGGTTAGATCAGCATTCAACTAATATATGCACAAGTGAGCCAAGTGTCCATCTGTTTTGGGGAATAAGACCAGTTGAAGGAGGAATAGTTGTCAGCTTTAGTCAAATGTCAACTAGAGTGTAGAAAGCAGGCTCCAAAATCTTGGAGAGCTTGGTCATAAAATGTTTGTATGACCCTCAAAATAACATTTTTATTGCCAATAGAGTTGTATTAAGGCTTGTTTTTTGTAGGATGGGTTGTATTTTTCAATAGCACCATTTTGATTACATTTTATATCAATTCTTTCTGGGGTGGAATAGGAAAGAAATAATTCCGCCATTGTTTTCTGCGTTCTAAATTTTGTGTTGCTCTCCATGCAGCATAAATAACCTGTTAGGGCGGGTCCACAACCCGGCAGCCAGTGTCCGCCCATGAGCATCTTCTGGTTGCTGCAGCAAAACCGTTTGTTTTTTAACTGGACACAAAGTCCTGCACGTCTGACTTTGTATCCGATTAAAAAAACCCCGTTTTCGCCGTAGAGAGGCAGAAGATGCTCCCAGGTGGACACTTTGCAAATCCATTCAAATGAATGGGTTTGAAAACTGACTGCCGGTTTCTGTCTCCTATCAAGTTTCTCGAGCAGAAGACGGAAACCTGCAAAGTGGAGAACGGAGGCAGGTGTGAAGCCGGTTATCCCGACACCCAATATAAATAGTTTTTTTTATATTTTATGTGCACAATAAAAACGCTTCAAAATAATTTGTTTTCTGAGAGCCATAACTTTTTGATTTTCCTGTAAATGGAGTTACAGTATGTGAAGGGCTTGTTTCTTATGGGACAACTTTACATTATAATTAGTGTTGAGCGAATAGTATTCGTCGAATACCTCACTCCCATAGGAATGCGTGTAAGCGGCCGAACAGCAAGGGATTACGCGCAGTGAATATTTGCCAGCCGCTAACACGCATTCCTATGGGAGCGAGGTATTCGACGAATACTATTCGCTCAACACTAATTATAATGCCACCAAGCTTTTCTCCCTCCCTGTTGCATGGTCTGTATATGTGACCTGGCACCAAAACGGTGCGGGGTGCAGATTCACTCCTGAATCCTAAATGGAAAGGCAGTTTGGGGACATGGAACAGGTTAATATACAAAACCAAAAAGTTTCTCTGTTCTCAAAGCTCACTCCATAATCCATACGCACCTGACACTGAGCTTACCTGGAAATCCAGCAGGAATGGGCGTGAAATGGAGGGACAGGAAATCAAAACAAGTGCACAACCTGAACACAACACCTTTTGTTAGCGGGGAAAAAAGGAGCCCTGTATATTTTCTAAGCATAAATGACATACAGCAGAAAAAAAAAAAATCTGGAATACTGATGCTTTTTCATTTTCCTTATTTGTCTTGGCGTCCATCGTCGGCTGAGGCTTTGTTTATTCTTCATAACTCGACTACCCGTTTGCATGACACAAACTTTGCCTTTGTGCAAAAAATAAAAAAATCTGTGGCTTGTCCTGAAGATGGAAATTAATCTGCAGCCTGTAACAGTGTCTGGGCCTCCATTGTGACACGCAGCACCCAGGCCTCTGCATTCTAGTTTTAATCCCACAATTCAATGCCATTCTTAGATAGGGCTCACACTGTAATGTAACCCATACACAGGGGTGTTTCGTGTCAAGAAGGGTGAAAATGATGCCCCAGAAAGAAGCTGGTCTAGATTACACGACATGACCAAAGTCCCCCTCACGCAGGAGCCTGAGAACAGCAGGGACGCCTGAATATCGTCATTTTCTTAATGAATTGATGCATTAAATCAAGACAATGGCAGCGAACAAACGAATTCCCGGTAATGATACGTTGCACATGTCACTAGATAATGAGGGATGTAACATAAGAGGGACTGGCGATAAAAATCCTATCTGCAATCAGGTTACTGCTGTTATTTATAAAGTATAGCATTGCTAGAGTCTTGGGAAATAACTGCACATTGTGGAAGTGTAAAGCAAGGGGATGACTCAAGCTTATAGTGACTGTCCAGTCTGGAGCTCAGCACCTCCAGGATAGGATTACTGGCTTTATTTTTCCTCAGACGTTGCTCCTTGGCTGCTTTTAGGTTCAGAGTTGTTAGGACAGAGCTGTGATCTGTGACTACAGTCTAGCTACAGTGCCTACAGCGAGTCTGAGGTAGTCTGAGACACACCTCCTCTCTCATCATTGGTTCAGGTTGCTGCTCCGCCTCCTTGTGAATGGAGCACTAGTGCGGCGCTTGTGCTCCATTAACTTTTATGGGGCTGTGGGTGCTGCCGGAGATTACATACCCGGCAGCCCTATAGAAGTGAATGGAGCACCAGTCATTCAAGCGCACTGACGCTTCATTCACAAGGAGGCCTTTAGGGTAAGTTCACACCGGGTTTTTTGGACCGGAAACTGAGGCGGAGGTAGCCAGGTAGCCGCGACTAAAAGCCGATGCACTGCACCGGCATCCAACCATGCATGCCGCTCTAGATTAGGCCCAATGAATGGGCCTAGTCCGGAGTAGGGAGTGTCTTGAGGAGACTCAGCCTGAAGAATGAGAATCTCGCTTCTTTTTTTGTATTCGTTTGACACCAATTTTCATGCTGACAGGCTCCCTTTAAGGGTATGTTGACAGCATAATTTGGAGCTGAATTTGAGGTGGATTCAATTTCAAAATCAATGACAAATTCGGTCCTGAATCTGCCCCTTATAGTATTCAATGGGAAGTAGAGACTTGTGCAGGATGATCTTGCTGCGGGATTCTATGACCGATTCCTCACCCATTGTAAAGTCCACCTAGAAGAGCCATTCTCCCATATTCAGCAACAACATGAACAGATCCAAGCAACAGGGAAAAGGGAACGTTCCAGATTTGCAGAATACAGATGGACAGAACATAGAGAACAAAATGTATAAGACCTAGTCACACACAATGGAGTCCATAGGTCTCCCCTTATACCAGACATGGAAACCAAAAGAGAGTCTGTATACTGCAAAAAAATCGATTATTAAAGTATAAAAGTAAAAAAAATAAAAATTATATATATATATATATATATATATATATATATATATACACACACATATATACAGCACAGTACCCATTTTTTAAACAAATGGAGCCTATGGGTGATGTATCCCGCTATACAGGGGTATAGAAAACTTAAGGGGGTTTTCCAGGCAAAATTAAAAAATAAAAATAAAAAGGTCTGTTAGTGCTATCAATGGGTTAATAAGTGCACCCTAATACCTTTAGCAGTGTTTTGAGTAATTTCTGGGTTTCTCTGGTGCCCCCTGTGTTTGTTTACACCCATAGCATCCTGCTGTCTTAGCCTACAGCTACCATGATGCATTGCAGTTCACTCAGATCCCCCCTCAAAATCCCTCCCCCCGTTTCCCTAGCTAGCCCGTGAACTACAAAAGCCCTATCTACCTACTTCGGTCCCCCACCCCCTTCCCACCCCATCAGACTTTGAGGTGCTGCTGTCCTCACTTCTGCCTCTTCATCTGGAATCGAGAACTGGCGCCTGTGCAATAGAACTCTGGCAGAAGCCGCACATGCGCAATAGAAGGCCGCTTCTTTTTGCTTCTGCCGCTGTTCGGTTGCGCAGGCGCTGCTGGCTCCTTGTAAAGGATGCAACGACCAGCTGAAGAAGAAAAAGTGAGTGTTGGTGAGTATGAGAGTGCTGGGGAAAGGAGTGTTGGTGGCTTCTTGTCACAACAGAACGTCACCAAGAAATCAGAAAAAAAATATAATTTTTTTTTAAAGGGCGTAAATTAGAAGTCAAGGGGGGGAGGGGGTTTAGCTTAGGGGTAAAGTTTTAATTTATCCCGGACAACCCCTTTAATGTAAATTGGGCCATACTTAGCAGTCACTCAAATGAATGGCTGGTCACATAATACTGTACATGAATGGTTTGGCTCCACTACACTACACTTGTTGCTGTGGCTCATGGCGGGAGGAAACCCTATGTACCCCTTTAGTAGTCTGTTTCACATTAGTTTAGCCACTGCGTCACTGTTGTAAGGTTACAGATGACGCTCTGTCTGCTTTGCATGTATCTGTCCTCCCCACTGCTGACATATCATTCTGAGACTTGTGGTCCCACAGTTATACCAAAGACCCGCATGATACTAAAACGGACAATAAACCATTATTCCAGGGGCTATGGGCGCTAATAAACTGCCCTCATTTCCTTCAGGAATGCCATCTGCCAATGATAACAATTACTAGGTATTCATTCTATGAAGGTCTTACACATTAGTGCATTTTTTCACGGAGTTCAGCCAGTAATTCTTCCTCCAGTTGGGGAGCTGTTTTTTGTCTTTTTGCGCAATTCCCTCCAGGCTGTGACCATGAAAACAGATTGTGCTTGTGTTCTGCTCTTGCCAGTTAAACACGAAACTTGACGGGCCCCGATTGCCAGCGTCAGGTGCAGCCCCAGCCAGCTTGCTAAACTGATTCTGCAGGTTCTTTGCCATCCCTGTGTGGACACAAACAAAAGATGCCATTCATGAGACAGCAGCCCAATTATTACAGATATCTGCCCCTTGTTATGCCCGGGTGACAGTAATCTCTATGTTCTAGACGGATGTGTGAAAAATTACCTGCAAACCAAAAACAAACATTGGATCCATTCTCTATAGGCGAGGCCCAACCCCGTCTAGCCACAGTAGTGCAATACCAGCCTCTGTCCAGAAACAAGAGGGGCACCGTTTCATCATCTAGAATGGTGGTGTCCAACTGTTGCAAAACCACAGGTCCTGATCAGTGGCATCACTATAGAGGGGTACCAGGCCCTAAAGGACTCCCCAAGTGACTTACTCCATTGCAGATTTTGCATTGGGGCCCAGGAGATTGATGTTACACCCCTGGCCCTTATAGCTGCAGACAGGGCTTGCAGGGAGTTGTAGTTTTGTAACAGTTGAAGTATATGGAGAAACAGATGAAGCATATGGAGAAAGCCCAGAATTAGGTTCTCTTTACATTGCATTTAAAGGGAACCTGTCATATGTAAAATGCAATCTAATCTGCAGGCGGCATGTTATAGAGAAAGGGGGGCTGAGCAGATTGATGTATAGGTTTGTGGAAAAAGATTCAGAATAACTTGTCATTTATCCAGTGAAATCTCTGCTCTATGTTAGGTAGTCAAGGAGGCGGAGCTATCAGTGATCAGCTATCTCTGAATGTACAATCATAGAGGGGAGATGGTCATGTTTAAACAGTACCTCCAAACCCATACAATACATGTGCCACTGACTACCACCATTGTCAGTGTGCTGCACCCAGTTGTACGCGATTAATAGCACTAGGACCCTGGAGACTTCCATAATCAACAGGACAGAGGGGGTCTAAGCCAATGCCAGCACAGGCCCTACACTGCACTACCCAAACAATGCCACATGCTTGCCCATGTAACTTGGCTAACCTAGTACAGCCCCATATTATGTATGGCACTGTGTTGGATACAGTAGTGCCCAAAACAGATCAGCTGAATACCCAAAGATCTGATTTCGGCCTTGTTCACATCACATTTTGAGCCTAGGTTTGGCACAGACAGTGATGTGTATGTCTAAGGTTTGCCAATTGTTTCACAGGGCTTCATTTAGGGTGGTGGAGGGTCTTGTAGGCCGCTATATAACAGTATACCGTCTTTGTCATCTCACTGTATACCTATATACCTATATAGTGGGATTTGTTGCTGCTTCCCACAACTGGAAGAAGTTCATGTATATACAGTATACTGCCTGACTTTTCTGACTGACACAAGAACACATCACAGCACTTCAGAATAACAGACAGAACAGCATCTGCCATATATTAGTAAGTGTTTGTCGATAAATAAAGCCTTCTTTATAGTGTACAGATCCCCATCACCGCCTAGAGCAAGCACTATATATCCTACAAGCATTACCCCCATAAAACTGCATTGACTACAAACAATCTGCACTTACGTTTTCTCTTCATAATCCTTGATCTGGACTTCTGAGTATAAGACATTACTATATCATTGCTCCAGGCAAATCTGAAATTAGAAGGAAAACATAAAGATAGGAAATAAAATGCAGATTGGCACGGACGGGATTCCACCATTCCTGTCTGAATCAAGCAGTGGTCACATAGGCACAGAGCCTCTTATTCCCTATGCTGAGGATAGGCAATACGTCAATAAGTTGTTTTTTGGGGCAAACTCCTTTAAAACACAGTTTACTAGAAAATTGCTGAACTTGACTCTTTGTTTTTCAAATCCAGGACAAATGTTTTTGTTTTTTAATACCAGAAACAGTGCCGCTACTGTCTATAGGTTGTGCCTGGTGTTGCAGCCAACTCAATTTACTTGAATAAGAATGAACTGCGATACCACAGAAAGCCAAGTTGTCTATCCTTGTATTGTGCTCTGTAACACAATTCACAGACTCAAACGATTATTAGTCCCCAAACTCAAATAGTATTCACAGAAGGGAACTTGTCCAATTTGGAGACACTGATGCCATGAACAGAAAGAATTAAAAACTTCACTTTTATTAATAAAGAATAAAAAAAAAAAATAGATTGATATCTTGGGCAAAAAATGTATAATAAAAATCCTTGCAGTTTCTGTAGATGATGCTGATAACAGCGCTGACTTGGCCTCCTACTGAGCTGACAGCCGAGTACCTCTCCTCTAAGCCCTGTTGGTATGGCATTAGGCCAGTAGCCTCAGGGCAAGGAGGAGGGACACCGGCCTCACATTTTTACATCAGCTCATTCAGTTCTTAGAGGCTATTTCGGTGTTAGGTTGTGCATTCAATTGTGGATGAAGGAGTTGAGTTTATTTATAGGTATAGGGTTGTATCCATATACGCTGGATATAGCCCCTCCGCACTTGCTGCTAGGTCAAATTATATCCATACATATACTGCTAACATATGCGGCGAGTTCCTGGATTTATTTATTTTTATTTTTCCATATAGGGATCACAATGTACTTTTTTTTTTCCTATCAGTATGTCTTTGTAGAATGGGAGGAAATCCACACAAACACGGGGAGAAGATACAAACTCCTTGAGGTTGTTGTTCCTGGCGGGATTCGAACCCAGGACTCCAGATCTGCAAGGCTACAGTGCTAACCACTGAGCCACCGTGTTGCCCTCATTTTTTTAAATACATTTTTTGCCCAATCTCTTTCACTTATTAATAAAAGTGAAGTTTTAAATTCTTTTTTCTGTTCATGACATCAGTGTCTCCAAATTGGACAAGTTCCCTCTGTGAATGCTCTGTAACACAGCGGTGGTAGTTGGGTACACTTGGGGGAGGGGGGAAAATGGTTGCCAGGTTCTGTGGTGATTATGAGGATGGGGACCGAAAGTCTTCCTAAAGGACACATTGATCCAGGGTTTTATACTGATTGCCAGATTGGAGTCGGGAAGGAATTTTTTCCCCTGAAATAGGGCAATTGACCTAAGCCTCATGGGGTTTTTTGCCTTCCCCTGGATCAGCACTGTAGGGATTGTAGGGTTATAGGTTGGACTTGATGGACTAATGACTTTATCCAATCTCATCTACTATGTAACTATATTCACCGTTATGGTGCTTTTGGGACTGAATTCTCGCTTCCCCATAGCAGTGAATAAAGCGCCAAGCATTGAGGCTTGAAAAAGAGATTTGGAGAATTTAAAGTATCAGCTGTTCATCTGAAGTCTAGGGGACAATGTGACAATGACAGTATGTTTTTTTTGTTGTTGTTTTTTTTCGTAAGTGGAGTGTTACCTTATATATTAAAGGGAGAAATCTCAGATAAAGGGCCCAGAATGGGTTAAAAGAAAATAGAAGAAGCAATATTCATGTCACCTATTCCTGGCTGTTCCCCCTCCAATGCTGACTATGTCCCAGCTGGTCTCTACTTCCTGATTCCACTTCACATAGGAGTGGACTGCTCAGCCAATCACAGTACTCAGCAGTGACCACCTCAGCCAGTGATTGGCTGAGCAGCATTTCCTGTGTGTCAAGATGAACCAGGAGGAAGTAGAGACGAGGAAAGATCCAGGCATCACTAGAACAGGATGCGTGGGGTTGGAAGGGCGATAGGGAAGGTGAGTATTGTTTCCTTTTTTCTGAGCCCCATTTCCAAAAAATTTTCTCTTTAACAAAAAAATATGACAAATTAATTTTGCATATTTTTGGTTAGCGCCATCTTTCAGCGCTAGGGGCATGGATTCCAATCCTTCCATCTTGGAGGAGTCACTTCAAAGACATCCACAATCCTACACAAACCAGAAACTAGGTAAACACCTGGCCTGTTCCTCCTCTAGCTTCTTGTGAGCTTCATCCATACATGATCTCATGGTCGTGTACCACTTTCGGAAATCAAATATTGTGGCTTCTGAAATGACAAAACGAAGGAGGTATTAGTACTGACTCGCGCGGAAAGAAAAAAAAAAATTTGAGGCAAGGCAAATATTGTCCTACCCATGGAAAGCAGACAAATGTCATCAAGAAACAAAGGCCTGCGAGGTAATGTAGCCATATATGACTCACGTAATCCCATCTAAAAGCCTGGTAACCGTGATACTCACCGAGTCACCAGGCTCTAAACACAAGTCATAGCAGGGAGCTGTTGTATGGGAATGTTCACACAGAGTTTTTTGCCAAGCGCCCCCCCCCAAAAAAAATAAATAAATAAATAAATAAATAAAAATCTGTTTTTAAGTAAATTTCAATGATATTTTTGAAGGACGTTTGCACAACTTTTCTGAAGCATTTTTTTGGCCTAGCGCACAGAATCTACCAGAAAAAAAGGCATCCTGCTGCTTTATATCTGTGAGCCCCTGCCTACCAGTGAAATGAATGGACGGCAGACTCCAGACATTACATGAGGCAGAAAGTGCCTCACAATCTGCTCAAAAAATCTCTGTGTGAACATAGCCTAAGGCTTTCTTCACACGCCAGAGCTAGTTTTTACGAACCTAACTTTTGTGAAAAACGGTTGGTCCTTTGAAGCCCATTCAGGTCTATAGGGCTATTCACAAGCCTATCTTTATGTCCATCAAAAGAGAACAGGTAGATAATGTTGGGTTTTGATGGACAAGTGAATAGATCCATTGACATTCAAAGGTTTTAAAAGTGTCTGTGTGATGGCTATTCTAAAAAAACCAAAAACACATCACATCACACAGACTCTTCACCTTTTAGGCGCCGCCCCCTGAGAGGCTGGCTGCCTTTGATGCAGTGCTCCAAGCTGGGAGCAAACTTTTTCTTTCCTTTCTTTCCTTTTTCACTCTTTTTCTCTATATCTTCAAGAATCCGGTAACCAAGCAATCTAGCACTATGAATTTAGCAACTATAAATCGAATGGAAGACCCTGTGGAGTTTTTTGTTCCTTTTGTTTCCATTGTAAAGCATGGACTCAAGACCTGGTTCAGCTGGTTTCCACATGTGCCTGTTACCATCCCCCCAGCTAGGACAGCATGGCTCAACATGCGGCATGGAAGAGAAACCTACATGGAAATGCGGACTTCTTCGTTCAAGGAGATGATTTCTGGCGTCAATTGCTGATGTGTGAATATGCTACAGCTGACTGGTATTTCTTTCTATTACTGTGGACACGTGGGACTCTGTTACAGCCTGGGAACCTACCATCACCCACCTACCCCAGGAGTTATGGAAGCTTGGCAAGAGAGCAGCACCATGTATACCTGGATGGTCTCTGACTTCCTTGGGGCAGTAGAACACAGTGGTAAGGAGGAGGAGGAGGGCTTGTGATGAAGGACATTTGGGGCATTTTTTGTGGTTAAAAGGACAATAGTGCTGATGCAAGATACCGAACTATCAGCTGTGAGCAGGAGATCTCACCACCTACCAAAGGAACTGCCACATGTTATCATGATAGCTGCTTATGTCCCCCACTTCTGCAAAAAATTTCTGCTTGTTATATCCACATGCTGTGACCCCCCTCCTCGTGTCCTACAACCAAGTCGGCTGTATTATTATTATTATTATTATTATAATTATTATTATTAACATCAATCTGCACAGAGAACTAAATGATCCTGCAGTGTGTCTGTGTTTCTTTCTTTTTTAGTTGCTATGATTCCTAGGATTTCTCTATCTGCCATGAGCTTCTATGTGTTTCTCTCTTGTTATATACTACTGTACCATCTATGAAACTGTATCACTGAAATTTCCCCATTGTGGGACTATTAAAGGAATATCTTATCGTGTGAATAAGGCCTAAGACTACAAGTCTCAACATGCTGTGAAAGCTGTACAGTGCACTGGCACTTTGAAGGTTTTTACAGCTGATAGGAGATTGCAGAACACACTGCCATATGGACTATACATGGCTGAATGATTTGTGGGCAAGCATAGTTGGTCCTAAGGAGGATCTTTCAAGTAACATCAGCGGTATTATATACCACTAGTAAGCTAGTGTGCTGAATTAAGTGCATTGCTAGTTTAGCTGTTATGTTACCTGATGCTGGTTATATCTGTGCCATTAATATCAGCCATGATATCACTGCACTGTCAGAAGGGTGGGCCTTACACCCTAGTGTCATCACCAGCCTGTGAGAAACGATTATTATGAGCTGTAAGGCCCGCCCATCTGACAGTGGAGAGATATCGGTGCCAAAACTATGATACCAGGGTGCAAACCAGCAAAGCTGACTGTGTGTTTAATTCAGCGCGGTGATAGCTTTCTAGTAGTGTATAATACCGTCAATGTCAGAAAACATGAAAGGTCCTCTTTAAAAGGGATCCTATCATTAAAAAGCAATTTTGTGTGACTAACACGTAGGAATAGCCTTAAGAAAGGCTATTCTTCTTCTCCTACCATTAGATGTCTTCTCCGCGCCGCCGTTCGGTTGAAATCCCGGTTTTCATAGAGGCCCGAAGCCTATAAGTTTGACCCCCAGCACCGGAAGACGACGCATGCAGAGCCCGTTCCTGAAGAAGATAGAGGCGGCGCTGGCGATTTCTCTTGCAGCATTGGGGACACCCCCAGTGCTGTTTGAGCGCTGGGGACCGCCCCCATTGCTGCAAGAGAAATCATTTGCATACTGCTGAAAACCGGGATGTGAACCGAACGGCAGCACGGAGAAGACATCTAAAGGCAGGAGAAGAATAACCTTTCTTAAGGCTATTCCTATGTGTTATTCACAAAAAATTGCGTTTTAATGATAGGATCCCTTTGAAGGGAGACTCTCACCATAAAAATCCATATATAACCAGCCACAGTACATTGCAGGTGACATTATGCTGAGCACGATCATACCTTTACATAGCCATATAGGTGCACTATTTCCGTAAAAAGAGCAGTCTCTACAGATATGCAAATAAGGCAATGGGGTGAGCCTGACTCTTCAAAGGCTCTGTCTCTAGCTTTGAATTTCCACCCGTGTACACTCGATTGACAGCCTCTGACTATCTTACAACTGTGTCCCTGCTTGTGGGACGTGGCTCCAGTCTAAACGCACTCAGCAAAGTCATGAACGCCATGGTTGGCCCTCATTTTGCAGCTTGTGGTCCAACCATTTGCTGTATAACCAGAGGCAATGTATTCCTATGACTGGAACTAACTGGTATATACTACTAAGACAGTAATATTCCACTGAGTGCCAGATGTTTAACCCTTTAGAATTTAGCAGGGGTCAGTGCAGTTATCTTTTCCTAGACACCCGTGGCATGAACCGCACAGACAGGACATCGCTCCGTACCGTTTTCCGCCGGCTTTGTTTTTCGAGCAAGTTTTGCTAGTTGCCTGAAAAATATGAAAATGAAGTTAGAGCGCCCCCTAGATTAATAGAAAAACACTAACTACTATGGATATGCTCATGCTAAGAAAAGCACACTAAATACTATGGATTTATATATAGCTATATATATATATATATATATATATATATATATATATATATATATATATATACACACACACACACACACACGGACACACCGTATATATCATATATATATATAATATATATATATATATATATATATATATATATATATATATTATTTTTGGCGGATTTTTTTTTTTTTTATAAAACAAATGTTTATTATTGTAAAAAAGGGCCATCAAAATACTGTAGCCAGACTTTACAGGTAATTCAATAAAATATTAAGGAGAACCTTACAAATATGGCGTTTTTTCTTTGTGTATGGTTTTTTACTTTTAAGGTGTTTTCCTATTGAATTCAATATACACTCACCGGCCACTTTATTAGGTACACCTGTCCAACTGCTCGTTAACACTTAATTTCTAATCAGCCAATCACATGGCGGCAACTCAGTGCATTTAGGCATGTAGAGATGGTCAAGACAATCTCCTGCAGTTCAAACCGAGCATCAGTATGGGGAAGAAAGGTGATTTGAGTGCCTTTGAACGTGGCATGGTTGTTGGTGCCAGAAGGGCTGGTCTGAGTATTTCAGAAACTGCTGATCTACTGGGATTTTCACGCACAACCATCTCTAGGGTTTACAGAGAATGGTCCAAAAAAGAAAAAACATCCAGTGAGCGGCAGTTCTGTGGGCGGAAATGCGTTGTTGATGCCAGAGGTCAGAGGAGAATGGCCAGACTGGTTCGAGCTGATAGAAAGGCAACAGTGACTCAAATAGCCACCCATTACAACCAAGGTAGCCAGAAGAGCATCTCTGAACGCACAGTACGTCGAACTTTGAGGCAGATGGGCTACAGCAGCAGAAGACCACACCGGGTGCCACTCCTTTCAGCTAAGAACAGGAAACTGAGGCTACAATTTGCACAAGCTCATCGAAATTGGACAATTGAAGATTGGAAAAACGTTGCCTGGTCTGATGAGTCTCGATTTCTGCTGTGACATTCGGATGGTAGGGTCAGAATTTGGCGTCAACAACATGAAAGCATGGATCCATCCTGCCTTGTATCAAGGGTTCAGGCTGGTGGTGGTGGTGTCATGGTGTGGGGAATATTTTCTTGGCACTCTTTGGGCCCCTTGGTACCAATTGAGCATCGTTGCAACGCCAAAGCCTACCTGAGTATTGTTGCTGACCATGTAAATCCCTTTATGACCACAATGTACCCAACATCTGATGGCTACTTTCAGCAGGATAATGCGCCATGTCATAAAGCTGGAATCATCTCAGACTGGTTTCTTGAACATGACAATGAGTTCACTGTACTCCAATGGCCTCCACAGTCACCAGATCTCAATCCAATAGAGCATCTTTGGGATGTGGTGGAACGGGAGATTCGCATCATGGATGTGCAGCCGACAAATCTGCGGCAACTGTGTGATGCCATCATGTCAATATGGACCAAAATCTCTGAGGAATGCTTCCAGCACCTTGTTGAATCTATGCCACGAAGAATTGAGGCAGTTCTGAAGGCAAAAGGGGGTCCAACCCGTTACTAGCATGGTGTACCTAATAAAGTGGCCGGTGAGTGTATAGTCATAAAGACAACGGTAGAAGAAAAATCCAAAATAATATTATTAATATTATTAGACACATGTAGCCTATTAATAAATTTGGTACGCTCCAGTTAATAATGTTAATCATTATTGAAAAAAGAACAACAAAACAAATGAAAAGTCCATCTCCGTAAGATTGGGGCGAAAGGGGCAGGGCTTAGTGGGAAGGGCGTGGCCTATGTGGCTCAATGGATTGACCATAACTAGCGGCATCTCTGTACCACTCCTGCTAAGACTAACATATAAAATGCAAGTCGTAATAAATGCTACATTCACATTCACATCTGCCGGTGTCAGCTGATAGACTACGGACACCTGACGCACCCCTTTATGGTCAATGAGGTCCACCAGGCTCCATGTGTAACCAATGGTTTAGCGGCCTGGTGCAAAGGAGCTGATGTCTACAACAACCAATCAGAATCCAGCTCTCATTTATCAGGGGCCTAATTTCAAATGAAAGCCACAACCTGATTGGTTGCTATGGGCAACCTGCTCCACTATTGATAAATCTCTCCATTTCTTACTTAGAATAAGACAGTAAATAATTATTCTTAGTAGTTCTGGTAAATACAGTAAAACAGTCTTAGTTTATATTCATTCATTTTTACTGAAATGTATTTTTTTACTAATATTTTTGTTCTGCCAGACCAAGCTGATCTTTATACCAGCGCCTTCAGATACGTTTGCAGGCAGAAAATCTGCCGATAAAAAAAAATCTAAACCAGCAATAACCTTGTGTAGATTGTCATTGAAACGCAGAGAATATGCCCGATGCATGTGCCGCCATTGCAGACATCATACGCCAATCTCTATGAATTGTCCCTATTGTCTTTTTTCGCTATAGGAGTCCCCTGACTATGTGTTGACCCTGCAGCGCCACCACAGGAGAAATGAAGCATTACATGGTACCGACTAAAAAGAATGAGCTCTCCTATACACGGTCATTGAAGGACTTGTTTATGAATTGGATAAAATATGGAGGGCCTGGAGCAAGTGTAACGTTAACCCCCTCCCCCCCAAAACATACTATTTAGAGATGAGCGAGTACTGTTGGGATCAGCCGATCCGAACAGCACGCTCGCATAGAAATGAATGGACGTAGCCGGCACACGGGGGGTTAAGCGGCCGGACGCCGTCAAAGCGGAAGTACCAGGTGCATCCATTCATTTCTATGGAGCGTGCTGTTCAGATCGGCTGATCCCAACAGTACTCACTCATCTCTAATACTATCCTGTCCCTGCCTCAGTCCCTATAAGTCTTTCACCCTATGTGACCGCTGAGAAGAACCAGAGGCTTCACCAGTCACTGGAGAAGGACCGGTGATGTATGTGGGTGCCAGGGAGAGGTGAGTATTTTTTTTTTTTTTTTTAAGTCACACCTTTCCCAGGACCCTTCATCTAATTCCTGGACAATCCCTTTAAGCTGAGATTAAACAATACTGAAAGTTTCTTGTGTTCTTTTTGTGGCTTACCATTCACTTTCATCATCGAGGATGAATATCAGCTTGAGAACCACTACTATTATAGCCATAGCTTGTATGTCATATGGGATAAATCTTTTCCTTTTGCGGCGAGGATTATATGTCAAAATATTTGCTTCGTCCAGCTTGGTCTTCTCTGCCACAAAGCAAGTCCAGCCATGCAGCTCATCTGATCAAGAAATAGAATAGTAAGTAAATATTAAAAAAATGACATGGCAAAAAGCAAAAAATAAAAATATAAAAAAAATTAGGAACACTGAAACAAGTAAAACCAGTATGAAGAAATCTTATTATTGCTTAATATTGCTTGTGGCTTTACTACAGGGGTAGGAATGTTTGGAGACTTCCTTTGCGGTGTTAGACTGTGCGCCTTGGTGGTTTCACGCACTTGGATGACAGCGACGATGTCACAGCTTCCCAATTTACAGTATAATACATACTTCTATATCAAAGCTGAAGTGAGGCATCGAGTGTATGCTGAATTCTACCTACATGGTCGGGTTGAAGTCATGAAGGCCAATACAAATCTATTAGAAATAATAATCTTCACATCACATTATAATATAATTTCTATATAAAGCATTGGTCTCAAGACCAGCTGGTTAAAAGCGGATGTCTCATAAGGAGACTCATTTTTAAATATGACCTTTTAAGGAATATAGACACCATGGAAGAAATAGTAGCGGCTCCCATTTCTGTGGATTGGATTTGTACTTGTATTACATGAACATTCATCTGAATGGTCACCATGTAATACTCCATTTTCCCTGCAATGGTCGCTACCGGGAAAATGCCTTGATGGAGGTGGCTTCTGCCAGAATTGTACACAAGTCTTATGGGAATCTGACAGGGCAATTTGGACCTTATGGACCAGGGAATTAATGTCCCAAATCACTTTGCCTTTCCATGCTCTTTGTGATTTAGTGTCTCAGTTCGACCCGACAAGTTCTCTTTAGTGCAGGGAACCGGAGATTTATGAAGAGTTGTGAGGTGTAATAAATCGGGCTGACGTGGAGACCCCTTAACCCACATCACTCCACTCACACAATGTGGAAGGTGGTGTGCCAATCAGGGTCTGTAGAGCAATTTTTTTGCATAAAAGGGCCTTACTCCAAATATGCTCCTCAATGGTGTCTCCGACATGTTCTATTTTTGTCCGATTAAATGGATGCCTCCATTAACTGAAGTCTGAGAGAGATCTGTGATGCCTCATCCGTTTTTTTGCATCCACGTTTTTCAGGGTTTATTTGAATGTGGCATGTAGTTACAGTAAAAAAATATGCAAATCTATTCTCCAGGATGTAATTAGGAGTACAGTGCCTATGTATGCTGCCCTCTAGGGACAGCCCTCTTAACATCATGAATGACTCAGTTAATAAGCCTACTGAACTGATGTGGAGTTTATTGCCAAATTAGTATTTCTAATCCAAAAGGAACAGATTCCCAGCTATGGACAGCGCTGTTTCGGTCTTTTGGGCCTCCTCAGCATAGCACAGGGATACTAACTTGGCAGTAGACCAGGGTCAGAGGAGAATCGTACACATTAGGGAGAGTGTGTACCTACATAGGCGTACGGAGACTTACAAGTCATTCCTGCTCCGCTAGGGATTCTGGGTAAAAAATATGCAAATCTATTCTTCAGGATGTAATTAGGAGAACAGTGCCTCTATATGTATGTATGACTTGTAAGTCTCCGTACGCCTATGTAGGCACACACTCTCCCTATTGTGTATGATTATCCCCTGACCCTGGTCTATAGTCTCTCACTCTGCCAAATTAGTATCCCTGCTCTATGCTGAGGAGGTCCAAAAGACCAAAACAGCGCTGTCCATAGCTGGGAATCTGTTCCTTTTGGAATAGAAATACTAATTTGGCAATAAACTCCACATCATGTCAATAGGCTTATTAACTGAATCATGCACGATGTTAAGGGGGCTGTCTCTAGAGGGCAGCATACAGAGGCACTGTTCTCCTAATTACATCCTGGAGAATAGATTTGCATATTTTTTACCCAGAATCCCTAGCGGAGCAGGAATGACTTGTAAGTCTCCGAACGCCTATGTAGGCACACACTCTCCCTAATGTAGTTACAGTAGGCAGAGTGACTTAGGAGTGGGCGGCTATTTCCAAACACATGGTCCAAGGTCAGAACCATTCCAGAACCCCTAGGCTTGGGGCCTAAAAACCCTGGAGGAAGTAACTTATAACAGACTCCGTGGAGAAGCCCCTTTAAGTATTATTTTCTAAGCATATACTGTAGGATTATTGAAAGAATGTTAGCAGACAGCCAAAGGGGTCAATTCTTAAAATTATTTTAATAATGTTATTAGAAAAAGGTTTGTAACAAATATAATACACTCTTCAAGGACAAGGAAACGGTCAGGTTACCAACAATATGTCAGACTCCCATGGACGCGCCATCAGTCACATTGGGGTAATGGCCCATGGGGATCATATATAACATGTCAGGAGCTGAACAACCTGTTTGTCACTCAAGAGCTGACCAATGTGTGCTGTAAACAAGCATAACATGCAGGCTATCACTTATCTCCTCACTGTAAGAAAAATTGCTTCCATTCCTACATTTCCAGTCTAACAAGAATCTCTACTACTACTGTACATACTTTGCAATATCCATTCGCACTGGTACTACATAGACTGTGCGCAAAACAAAACAATTCTCTGCTAGAGGGCAGAACCAACTTGCCCGAGGGGCTCGCAGGACGGGAAAATTCCCAGAACCCTCAATGCGGAAGAGCGTGCAGAATGTGTTTGCATTGCGGTTTATTAAACTGTATTAAATAAAAATGGAAATCTTTTATGTCATATGGCCACGTGACATAAGATGTCGCGCTTCCACTTGCGCCTAATACTAGTGAATGTTGTCAGACAGCTTTCCTTAGATCTCTTTCATTATGGTGTTCATCCTGGAAATCTTTTGCACTTGGAAGTTACAGTCACCCTTGTCAAAGGAGTCTGACATGGAAAAGGTTTGTAACTTGTTCATCCATTTTCAGGGGGAATCACAAAATTTGGTATACGGGTAGTACCGTACACACAGATGACCATGGTAGCCTACAGCTGACGTAGCTGGAACTGGAAATAACTCCAATCCCAGCCATTTAACCCCTTAGATGCTGGAGTCAAAAGCAACCACGGCATCTAAGTGGTAAGACAGAGGAAGAAGGCTAAGAAATGAGTGGGTCTTTCAGTAGTGACCTACTTACATCAATGGCAATTGGACCTTGCCAAACAGGATTGCAAGATGGTATGACCTTCCAAATGCTTAATAATGTAACCATGCAACATTAAGATTTCTCTATACAAAACTAAATAGATTTTACAATTCTGTACATGGCCTGTCATCACTGTCAAGCGAATTCAATGGTGCGGCACTGTGCACTACGGCCAAAGACACCCACATTACTCCTATATCTCAGACTAACATCATATGCAGGTACTTGCGTAACCACATGACAGGAGGCTGAGACATCGTTGTAGGTGACAGTCTCACGCAGATACATTTAAGATCACTTTTCCTTACTGAAAATTATTAATATTTTTCCCTTATTAACGTTTTTCTCTTTTCGATTGTCATTCAAAATTGTATTCAGCCAATTCTAAGCCTGGCCATATAGATTAGATAGCCATGGCCGATTGCTTATTCCATATCAATCCTGACTTCTCGGGTGAGTGATGTGTTCTAAATGGGATAGGGGAATAAGCCATTGTCACATGGTAGCTTATGTCCACAATAGCCATTGTGAGATCCTACATATATGGCATCATGGGGTAAGTTAGGGGGCTCTTCATACATATTAGGTGGGTGGACGACCCCTCTGAGATCGGCTGTATACATCTAACGTGTAAGGGTCTGCTTTATCTAACTGAATGAAAACATTCTGGTTGCCCCTATAGGCCTTGTCAAGTAGCTTTTCCAGACTCCTGAATGTACAATATATCTATAGAGACAGTGAGGATGAGCGAAAGTCATCATTAAAAATAAGCCATACCTGGCAGATTGACTTCCATCAGATACTTCATACAGAGCACATTGGGATGGTAATAGCAGCTCTCGATTATTGGAGGGAATCGAGGTAACTGTAATAATCGTCCGAGGTCACATGTCAACTTCAGAATATCATTGTATGCTGGGAAGTTCTGCAAAGATAAGAGTCCATTAAACACTCTTGTATTTTACTTACAATCCAACATAACGGTACAAGAAGAAGTAAAGGAACAAAGCAAAGAATTGCTAACGGTAGCGGGAAAACAGTCAACACTGAATGGGATAATAATATAACATATCTAAAGTAAAGTCATCGAAAGGTAACAAAATACTAACAAAACCAAAGCCAATGATCAACTAGTAGGATGAAAGAATACATAAAAGGATTGCACAGGTCTGCCTTCAGGAGATAAAATATATCTGAACCTCCTGTCCAATGCTGGTCACATTATAATTTATGATGTATTATCCAAATATCCCAGGTAATATATACCCCAGTAACACATACACTAATAATGCTTACCCCGGTGATACCCCCAGAAATATATACACTAGTAAGGCCTGGTTCACATCTGAATTCGGTATTCCCTTCGGGGAGTCGGCATGGGGACTTCTGAACAGAATACCAAACGCATTGATAAGCGGTGAGCACTGAAAGCACACAGACCCCATAGACTATAATGAGGTCCGTGTGTTTTCTGCGCGGTTTCCGCACGAGTCATGTGGAGAGGAAAGTGTACTTTTCTCTCCGCATGACTCATGTGGAGACCGCACGGAAAATACACGGATACGTTTATAGTCTAAGGGGTCCATGTGCTTGTATAAGCTCACCACTTGTCAATGCGTTTGTCTCCATGCGGACTACCCAAACAGAATACCGAACGCAGATGTGTACCAGGCTTCATAATACATACACTGTTAATACATACCCCAGTTACACATAAACCAGAAATACATACATTGGTTCAATCAATCAAGCATGAGGACATATGATGTGGTCGCCATGTCCGAAGCCCTGCTCAATCATGGTAGTTTTGTAGGAAAGTAGTCAGAAAAACTAGTATTTTACTGATATAGACCTTAGTTAGTTTGGGGTTTTAAGAGTCAGGTGGGCGGTTCATCTTGGTGATTGACAGGTATCTCTGTATGTATACTATACACAGGGAATGCTGTCAATCCCTTAGTAGGACCGCCCCCTGGACTCCTAAATCCAGAACAGACAGAGTTTTAGATGAATAAAATACAAGTTATACTGACTTTTT
The DNA here is from genome assembly GCF_031893055.1 of Leptodactylus fuscus. Classification (NCBI taxonomy): domain Eukaryota; kingdom Metazoa; phylum Chordata; class Amphibia; order Anura; family Leptodactylidae; genus Leptodactylus; species Leptodactylus fuscus. The sequence continues at coordinate 211,540,028 of NC_134267.1, read as the reverse complement.
CCCCCCACAAATCTATAGACCAAGCAGGTTACCTCCCTATGCTCTATAACATGCCGTCAGCCATTAGTGAGACCACCCACTGGACTCCTAAGATCAGAACTGAAGTTTCGATCAATAAAATACAAGTTATACAGATTTTTTTTTTTTTTTGCAAACCTATACATCAATCTGCTCAGCTCCTCCTGCTGTATAACATGCTGCCTGTAGACCACGCTGCATATTGAATGTGACACTCCACTACGTCACTCTAAGGGCTAGTTTAGATAGACATATCATGGCATATAATCCCATCCCAGCCACGTATCTAATAATCCAAACTAGCAGCCTCATAGGGCTCTGTGCTGCAGCTGGTTTGGGTCATTCGGCCTGTGTTTGAGATAACTTGAGGCCATAATATAGCTGTCTGAATTGTTAGAAGAGACGGACACCATCTACGTTCGAGTCTTAAAAGAAACAGGGGTCAGGATTAATGTTAGGACCAGTATTTTGAATTTTTTAGATAACACTGTAACAATTTTGATCTAATTGTATCCATGTATAAATCAATTATAGAAGATCTCATTTGCTGGGACTTGTAGTTCGCCAGAGCTACATAAGCAAAGGCTAGAGATGACTTCTAGAGGGGGTCCCAGGTGCAGATTTGCAGGCGTTCTCTGATAGATCAGTTCTCTTATTCTAAGAAGACACTTTTAAGAACAAATTAATGTACCTGTCAAGTAAGGAGGCTACACCTAGTGCCTATACTTATAATCTACACCCACGCCACATAATCCTTAGCTTTTCAATGACGGGTACAGCTAATAACAAAAAAACCTGCCCTGTAATAAAGCAGTGCATTTACTAGAGAGACAGCCTGCCAGGATCAGGGGACAGGTATGAGTAATGAGCCTGCTGGAAACAATGTCAACTAATGCAATGTAAGCACAGGTCAGTAACCGGGTGGGGTGAATGGTGCGCCTTATTGCCGCCAGACCCCACTCAGTGGACAGCTTTTATTAGGATTATTATGTACTCAGCCTGTGCAGACAGAACTTCTGTAAAAATAGGAAACTTGTAAATGTTCTTCGTTTCATGTCAATAAGGCAGTGTTCACATGTCTGTCCTGAATTTCATTTTCATGTTCCGTCATATGAGTATATATACAGATATGACACTGTGATGGATCTCTCACGCGGCGCTTGACTGCCCCACCGTCAGTTCATGCGCAGGGTCGGAGGCTGCCCTCTTCTGGTCCATCATTGGAGCCATCAATATCCTCCCCCAACCTACCGAAACCCACAGATCTAAAAAATTGAATACCACCCATGGTATAGAGCAGTCTTTCTCAAAGTGGGCGATAACGCCCCCTTGTGGGCGCTGGAGGCCTATAGGGGGGCAGTAAAGGGCACAGAGAAGATTGGGGGGTGTTGAAGCGGTTTAGGGGGGCGATGGCTAATTTAAAGGGATGGTATCATAACAATTATTCTATCTATACTGCTTGTTAATGTGGATTTAAGACTTTTCCCAAATACACTGTTTCAGCAAAGCTGCTTTGTTTGTCCACTATCTTACTTTATTCACTTCATTATGGACACTAGCACCTGGCCCTCTGCTCATTGCTGAGGGAGCCACATGACGTAGCTCCCTGCTGTGTGGGGGCTGAGTGTACGGAGCCAGCCTGTGTCTGCACCACACATACACATCACATACACATCACCTAGCTCCCTGCTGTGAGATAGAGGGGGGGGGGGTGGAATAAGTGCTGCTTTCTTATATAAAGCAGTCTAAATCCTACTGGGCTAAAGGACCTGGTCTCTCTGTTCACTAGGATAAAGCTTTATTATATAGAGCAGGCTGCTTGAGGGCAGAGGAGCCAGGTCCTTTAGGAAACTCCGTACAAGGTAAATCCAAGTCTTATTTTCACATGACACACATAATTTAATTATTAACATAATGACTGCGATTGTGATTCTTAAGATGTAGTAAAGTAAAAAAAAATTGGGGGGGCTCTAGAAAATAATTAATTCTTGAAGTGGGCGGTAGACAAAATAAGTTTGAGAACCTCTGGTATAGAGCATGACTACAGAATCAGGCTACAAAGAATCTAAAGGATAGGTTATCAATTATTTAGGGTGGACTCTGGACAATTCTCATACTGATGACGTATTCCCAGGACCTGACAATGGGGGCGCAACACCCAGAACCCACTACTCTGATGGAAACAGAAGTCACTGACTGCAGTTTAAATGGGAGCAGAGCTGCGGTACTGAAGCATGGCCGCTATACATCGAACAATGTCTTCTACATCTACAACCAGTGTAGTATTTGGATGCAGCCAGAATAGCCGTTGAATCAGAGTCAAGATGTCGGCTCCCTGATCAGACACTGATGGCAGATCCTGATAGGTTATCATTATAAAAACAGCCTGGAGTCCCGTACAACCCCTTTAAATAATGTAATATTATAACGATATGACAATGAATATTTCACTGGCTCTGTCATTTTTGACTTCCTTATCATCCAGAGAAGGGTCATGTAAATGATTTGCATGATTCAAGTTTCCTAACTTTTGTCTGGATGACTCATACTTCAATGGAAGTGAATGGGAAAAGCTCTGCAATATTTGCACAATTGACTTGGTCTCTATTCACACTGCACTGTAACCGGGTTTGACCATCGCACAACTGCAGGTTTGAAATGCAGATGCAGTCAATATAAAAACAGAATTTAAAGAATTATTTTAAGTCCTATTAAGGGCTATTGTCACCATAAGCACCCGTCACAAGGGTTGACTGAGCAGGACAAAGATTGGGAAGAGACAGTCCTAGGAGCGCCCGTCATTGCCGGTAACTGGCCTGATAAATGACCAGTGTAAGGGGGCCTGCGCTACCCTCACCCTAATCTGCACCTGTGCCTTATTCATGTACAGATGCTGCATCAGCACTGACCAATATCAAGAGACAAATGTGATTGTTTGTGTTAATAAAAAGTTGTACAATTTTCCAATATACTTTCTGTATCATTTTCTCAGGGTGTTCGAGATCTCTGCTTGCTGTCATTTGCTCTGCTTACTCCCAGTAGATAAAAATCAGTCCATGGTCATGTGATATACGGTCCATGGTCATGTGATATACGGTCCATGGTCATGTGACATACGGTCCATGGTCATGCGACATACGGTCCATGGTCATGCGACATACGGTCCATGGTCATGCGATATACGGTCCATGGTCATATGATATACGGTCCATGGTCATGTGACATACGGTCCATGGTCATGCGACATACGGTCCATGGTCATGCGACATACGGTCCATGGTCATGCGACATACGGTCCATGGTCATGCGACATACGGTCCATGGTCATGCGACATACGGTCCATGGTCATGTGACATACGGTCCATGGTCATGCGATATACGGTCCATGGTCATGCGATATACGGTCCATGGTCATGTGATATACGGTCCATGGTCATGTGATGGACACACAGTTGCACAGCTCATTACCAGGCAGATGTCTGATTACTATGCTGTGACTGTAACGAGCTGTGCACCTGTGTATCTATCACACGACCATAGACTGTAGGTCACACGACCATGGAGTATAGAGCACATGACCATGGACTACATATCAGGAGAATGGACCATATCTAAGGACAATGAATGACAGCAAGCAGAGATCTAGAAAATTGAGGAATTGATACAGAATATATATATATATATATATATATATATATATATATATATATATATATATATACACACACACACACACACACACATATATGTGCCTCTTAATATTGGTCTGAAACTGGACAACCTCTCTAAAATTGTATCCACTCTGATCATCAGTTCCTTACGGTTTTTGAGTTTTCCTCTTGATATTAAGCACACATACTTGGAGTATAGTCACACCATACGGTCAAATTGTGATTCACCAATACACAATTGTAGAACTGCAGTTCTGCTGTGCTTTTGTGGTAACCATTGCTATAAACCAAAATTTGCGAATACAACCCTGTGTGAATACACCGTCAGTGGCTGAAATTCCATGCAGATCATGTCCTGCTGTAACAGGTGCACAGCTTGTTACAATAGAGTCCTGATACATTGCTATGAGCCCTGTAAGGGCAGTATATGATGAAGGCTTTGGCTCTACACGTTCCCATACGGTAGGCCACAATATGATTTGCCATATTTGATCTCTTGTATGGTATTGTGTCCCCCGGTTATTCATTGCCTCTGCGTTACTTTCTCAGACTTTTCAGTGAACAGCTGTATTTCGGGACAATGTGTATTGAGGATATTATAGACAGAATACAACCTGCTTTATTTCTGCTTTCTAAACGATAGAATAAAAAATAAAAAAAAACACATGAGCTTTTGTCCTTCCCATAAGGGCAGGCTATAGACTGCAGATACACAGGCCTATGGAGCTGTACTATGGTAATTCTATAGTGAACCGGCGGAGCTGAAAGCAGAATATGCCCTGTGACATGCTGGGAAAAATTGTTTTATAGAAATCTCACAAAATGTAGCCGGGTTTTGTGTTCTCGATTAGGTCATACCTGAGACAGGTAAGGACAAGCTAGAGTTTCTGTTACACAAGAGATTACTCCCAAGTATAACCTGAGCACAATGAGCTTCCCAAACACCTACTTCCTGCTACTATGGAAAGGGAGCGCCTCGCCCATGCCGACAGTGGGCTTACCAAATGCATTTCACAGAAACTCACCGTCAATGGAAAGAAGCCAGCTGGGGACTACGTGAATATTGTGCTCACTGACTAGGAGACATTGGGCAGCGACCACCACTAGTTATAGATTTAGGCTGAGGCCCAACATTACAGAAAAACTGTGTATTTTGTTACAGATTTTGGTGTGTTTTTTTTTTTTTTGTAGCCAAAGCCAGGAGTGGATTGAGCAGAAGGGCGAAGTATAAAATATATTTCCCATTACTTTTGTAGTCACTCTAGGGTATAGCTTGAAAACCGCAGCAAAATCTGCAACAAAATAAGCAGCTTTTCCAAACATAGGGCCTCAGCCTTAAAGAGGATCTGAAATCTCTTCTGACATGTCTTTTTTAGTGATTATGTGCATTTTATTCTGGAGCGTATTTTCTTAGACCTCTGTGCAATACTGGTCCTCTGTTATTCCTCCTGGAAATTTATGACTATACTGAGAGCTGGGAGTTACCAGTTGAAGGGGTGTCCCTGCAAACTCTCATACTGCCCAATCAGAGCTAAGAGGGCAGACTCTGTAGGGACACCAGATCAAAGTTAACACCCTGTTGTCTATTAACTCATAAACGTTTAGGAGGAATAACAGAGGAACAGTATATACAGTGATAAAAACAAACTGATGCCTTGGACCCCCAAATATTAGCTGCAGCTCTCGGGTGAGCCCGGCCTCTGCTTCACAGAACAGTGACGCCTATTGGTCAAATGGCCTGTTTGCGCCTTAATCCCATTCAAATAGACAGGACCAAGTCGGAATACCAAGTGCAACCACTGTACAATGTACGGCACAATGTCTGATATTCAGTATTTAGGGAGGAGGCCGAAGTATTTCCCCAAAGGCTGAGGGTCTCAGGTTTTGGACCCTTATTGATCTATTATTAATGACCTATCCTAGGGATAGGATATCACCAGCCCCAAAGATGGCAGGGCCCCACACGCCGTGATTTTGGTGCAGCACAGACACCTAGCCAAAAAACTTTGGTGTTTTACAGTCCCTGTAAAGTGGATGGGATTCTGGCTAATCCAATCTACACATTGCAGAAAAATACCTGCAACGGACACTATGCGATTTCAAAAACCGTTGCGTTTTTTGGAATTCGCAGCACGTCAATTATATACCTACGGAAATGCTGGCAGTTTCCCAAAAGGTATAATTGAAGCAGAAAGGAAAATTCTGTGGACTTTCCGTGAAAAATGTGGTGGGAAAAACCGTGTCCGCGTCGCTTTTACGCTGCAGCCCCAGTGCAATGTCATAGCAATGCACATATAGGGGATCTTTGATCACTTAATTTCTTTATAGCAGTCTGCATGAGACCTAGCAATGAAACCAAGCTTAATGTAATCCTCAAGGAGATCCCTACACATTTAACACTGGATGATTTGAGGGTCAAACCTGGATGCAGAAGGAAACCATCATTATGTTGCAATTGACGGATGTCTTTCAATGTTATACGTAAGAACTGGGCTGCTCCTTTGAGACAGGAATTAAAGGTACAATGAATAGCGCAGAGTTCACTGCACTTACAATAATACAGAACAGGCTAGTCAACATTTCTATCATGTCTCATAAACATTCCAAATACCTACAGAGCCTGTAAGCCAGCGTAACCTTTACTGTATGGCAGACTCCATATAGACCATTACAGTCAGCATCCTCCTTCTGATATATCTTTATAGTGCTCGGAGATTTGTAGAGTGTGGATTTATAACACGGCAATATGGCCGCTTGCAGTTTCCACTAGCGGGAGCTTATTGCATATTGTGTCATTACTGGGTATACTGCAGAACCTGAATACAGAAAGCTCCCTCTAGTGGCAATCACAATTTTATTATTTCAAGGGATTTCTGGCCCCATAGTGGTTTTTACATTGATGTCCCATCCACAGGATAGGTCATCAGTATCTGATGGGTAGGGGTCTGCACCCAGACCCTGCACCAATAAGCTGGTCCTGGACTGGAAGCTGGAGTACATTGGTATACAGTGGAACGGCACTGAATGCAGCCGAATTATTGCATGGTCCAAGTATGAGACCCCACTGATCAGATAATGATTACCTATGGCCAATGTGCCCATAAACTGCAGCTTGGGTCCAAGGGACTCTCAGGATGGTAGCACTTCTGTGAGTGATCTTTACAATGATAACTAGCTAAAGATCTGCAGACATGTAACTCTCCCCTATGATGTACTAGACTGAGAATTGGCACTTGTTTAACCCCTTAAGCACAGTATATAGTTATTGCTCAGGCACGGCATTCATCACAATCACTTACGCTGCTGGTTCTACAAGTCCGGCTCGTGAAATGTGTAAAACTGGACAGTTCTCTGTTAGGAAAACAATTACTGTGGTTACGGTTCAATGAAATATGTTCGAGACAAAGGAGTTCATCAAAAAACTGGAAAGTCCAGAACCAGCAAGAGAAAGCTTCCAGTCATATCATCATATATTGTATGTGCATGCATGTGTGACGCCAACAGCACATGCTATACGGGTATGAAGAAGAAATACCTGCTGTCTGCAAGGACTGGAAATTCAGATTATTCGCAGTAAATATGAAAAAAAAAAACATATGTGTCATTATGTAACTGTGAAGTAGTGCGCACACCAAGAACAGCAGGACAAGCAAAGGAAGAAGGAATACAGAACATGGAAGGGTCGCCCACTCCTTACAATCCCATTCTGCGATCATTGGAGGTTGTTGTATTGTTGGGACCCTCCAGTGCTCTCCAGGGGAACTAAACAGCAGCTGCTTCATTCTCTTGCAGCGCCACCGTAAGGGAAATGGATAGAGAGAGAATATACAGAAAACGGTTTGCATTTTAGGATCCTGCTTTGGTAAAATAAGATTTTCTCTACTAAGAAAAAGCCCCAAAGAGGAAAAGCAAGAGAGGAAACAGAGAACAGTGACATAGCGGCCCCCATGTAGAATAATGTCCCCTACACTAATAAAATGTAAGAATCTCACATACATGGGGATTTCCTAACAATTTTGGGTTCAGGAAATGAATGTTTGTGGGATTTTTTTTAATCCAAAATTTTTTGGGAGTTCTTTACAAATGAACTACAACTATACTTTGGAGTCTCTTCAAACTCTCGGAGTAGAATTAGCAGGAGGTGAAGAAACATAAGAAACAGTGTTACCTCCCCTGTGGTCCAGCGCTGGTCCCAGACGTCACCTCTGGAAGTCGGAGGAGTACGGGAAGCAGTGCCGGAGGTCGGGCCACAGGGGAGGTGAGTAACACTGTTTTTATGTTTGATCAACTCCCCTAGGTGTCACATGTTTATATTCTGAAGGTTCCTTCACCCCCTTATTGTCACCCTGATTCGGTCTTAACTTGACGACTATAACTCACTAAACTCTCCCCTATACAATCTATTCCGAATGCAACGGCCAGGCCCATCTATCAGTCTAGACGTTACACCAATGCCACCAGGCTGTGCCACTTACTACATTGGCTGCCTATTCACAAATATTATTACCCTCATCCACAAGGCTCTCCATAATGTTGCACCTCCCTAAATTTCCTCCCTTATATCAACCAACCCGTGCTCTCCATTCTGACCTAAGACTAACATCCTCTATTATCAGAACGCTCGTATACAAGATTTCTCCTGAGTTGCACCACTTCTCTGGAATGCTCTACCCCGGACAATCAGATGAATTCAATTTCTACAGCTTCAAGCACATCTTAAAGACACAGCTCTTCAGGCAGGCCTATCACATCTAAACCTTTCTGCAGCTACGCTCCCTAAACCTAACCCTCCTCTGTTCACCCCCACATTATCCCACGGGACATGATGCCTTTATGGGAATGTAACCGTGTATACCCCAGACACTTTGGATCTGTACATAAAAGGACACGGCTGGTGACGGCTCATAAAGCTTTACTTATTTGTATGACTATAGTAACCTTAGGGGGATATCGTCACTCCTTGGGGAGAGACCACCATATAGGTGTGTGGAGACTTATTAAGCCTTTAGCACTCCACTTTGCAAGGGGGCGCTCACTGGAATGTGCAAGCCTGTCTTCCCTGATGTAATTAGGAAGACAGAATTTCAGTGATATAGCCCAATAAAGGCTGCTCCCTTTAGCATCATGCTCGACCTTCCAAGAGGCCTTTGTTTTGCAATGATGCTGGGATTATTACCAGGTATAGTCTCTCAACCGAGGACGGCCGTTTTGATGTTATTGCATCTCGTCAGCCCGGTGTAGAGAACACTAACCTGGTAGAGGTGAGAGGCTTAGACAGGGTTAGGGGGATATCGTCACTCCTTGGGGAGAGACCACCATAGTCAACTATAGTCAACCTAGTAACCTTAGTCAAAAAATGGCTGCTACACTGTATAAGCAATGCTACCTACTATGCTGCCCCTGCTACCTCTTCTCATAGACTGTAAGCAGGGCCCTACTGTGTGAATTGATGTATTACTGTGTAATGTCATTTTGTCTATACATGTACACTACAATTTGTAACCTGCTGCGGAATATGTTGGCGCTGTATAAATAAAATGTATTATTATAAATGACTAGCTTTTACCCGCGACTTCGTCTGCGGTGATTTGAGAATTGGGCGGACACAGACGTGTGAAACTGTAAAAGTGCTTTAAAAAGTTTGGTGGGCTAGCAAATGTGATGTGATGTGTTGTATTGTGTATGTCATGATACAGACAATGTGATGTGTTGTATTGTGTATGTCGTGATACAGACAATGTGATGTGTTGTATTGTGTATGTCGTGATACAGACAATGTGATGTGTTGTATTGTGTATGTTGTGATACAGACAATGTGATGTGTTGTATTGTATTGTGTCAGACAATGTGATGTGTTGTATTGTGTCAGACAATGTGATGTGTTGTATTGTGTATGTTGTGATACAGACAATGTGATGTGTTGTATTGTGTCAGACAATGTGATGTGTTGTATTGTGTATGTCGTGATACAGACAATGTGATGTGTTGTATAGTGGAAAGCTATATGTAAATGTGAGTGAGTAGAGTGAGGGATACTCCTGAGGTGACAGTAAGGAGTGTGCAGGCAGGTTGAGGCAGGAAATGCCAGGCAGTGTGTGTGAGTGTGTATGTAGGGATACAGACAATGTGATGTGTTGTGTATGTAGTGATACAGACAATGTGATGTGTTTTGTGTGCGCGTAGAGTGAGGGCTACTCCTGAGGTGACAGTAAGGAGTGTGCAGGCAGGTTGAGGCAGGAAATGCCAGGCAGTGTGTGTGAGTCTATAGCTGGGGCTAGGAGTCCTGCTTTTGTGAGTCTCCTGCTACGAAGCCATGTTGTTTAGTGGCACCAAAAGTAGCCTGTGACTCAATCCTAAGGGAAAACTATGTTTGTGGAAAATTGCCACCAAATCCGTCCAGGCGTTTTAGCGTGATTGAGGAACAAACATCCAAACTCACAAACATCCAAAAACACAAACTTTCACATTTATAATATTAGTAGGATTACTGTATATATTTGAATTGTTTAAAGGTAAGTTCACACCCTCCGTTTGCACAGAGGACTTTTCTCTCCGATGGTATCAGTATAAATAGGCGGACATATGGCGTACGCCATTAAAGTCTATGGGGTCCGTGGGTACCTGCTATTTTAGCAGTCGGGCTCTTCATTGTCAGGTCCCTCAGCGGACCCAAATAACCGAGAGCAAGGCGCAGGTGTGAACCTAGCCTCAGTCTTTTCACTTATTTTCTGCACCTCCTGTGGAAAGACCAAGGAAAACAATTTTGGACGGTGTCCTCATACATAACAATACAGGTTATTCAATGCTGCTATTCACCTGTGTTTCTAAGCAACAAACAGCTGAGGCCCCCTAGTGGTGTGTTTTCATGGAACAACCGTGAAGTGGTGTAATTGTTATACATATCAGAGACGTCTTAAAAATACCACAAAGATTAAGGAGATAAAAGGCGGTCCGAGGTTTTTAGGGCACTGATGTGCAGATAATTCATTGCCGGCAATCTCAAGTACCAGCGCCAATAATCCATTCCCAAATAACAAGCCTGATGTGCAATTTAAAGGGATTGTCCAGACAAAAATGTGACTACTGAGGCCATTCAGCAGCTTCAGCGGGACTCAGGAAGAGACCTGTGAGAAGACGCTGGAACAGAAGGACCGGAACGTGCCAGGAGGACACCGGAAGCATCGGGGACAGGGGAGTATCATAATTTTTTTCCCCTTCTCCAGTTGTCAAGGATTAAAGGGATCCTATCATTAAAAGTCAATTTTTTTGTCCCTAACACGTAGGAATAGCCTTAAGAAAGGCTATTCTTCTCCTACCTTTAGATGTCTTTTTCGCCGCCGTTCCGTAGAAATCCTGGTTTTCGTCGGTATGCAAAGAGGCTGGCTTCAAACTTCAAGGTCTCAGGCAAAGCCGACTGCACATGCCTGCCGGCCACAAGAAAATGGCTGCTTACACAGTATCGTAAGCGGACAATGTCTTGTGGCCGGCAGGCATGGGCAGTCGGCTGCCTGAGGCCTAGAAGTTTGAAGCCACCGCCGGAAGAAGACGCGAAGAGAGCCCGTTCCTGAAGAAGATGGAGGCGGCGCTGGAGAGTTCTCTCGCAGCTTTGGGGACGCCCCCAGTGCTGTTTGAACACTGAGGACTGCCCCCAGTGCTGCGAGAGAATTCATTTGCATACCAAAGAAGATCGGGATCTCTACGGAACGGTGGCGCGGAGAAGCCTTTCTTAAGGATATTCCTACGTGTTAGTTAGAAAAAAAGGGTATCCAATGATCGGATCCCTTTAATCGCTATCCCTGGATACCCTTGGCTTTGGGGTCATCCCACCAATAGACATAAGCTGGGGATGTCCCCATTGCTGCTTTGCATGATGACAGGAATGCTCCTACTCAAAAACTGAACAGACGAAAAATGGATGATATTTAAAGGGGTTTTCCAGCCTAAAAATATTGTTGACCAATCCTAAGGATAGGTCATCGGTATCAGATTGGTGAGGGATTGACACCAGGCATCCCAATCAATCAGCTGTTCTCAGAAGAGAATGGAACAGGAAGCAGACAGCTCCGTTCTCTGTGTAGTGGCCAGACCAGGTTATTGCACATTAGCTTCCATTCCTCTGCTTGAAGGATAAATTGCAGTGGTTCCGTTTATCCACTACAGTACAGAACTGATACCTGTGGGTCGGCGAGAATTGTCCTTAATGGCAAAACCCCTTTAAGAAACTGCAGAGATTGGGTGAGTACTGCACAATGAATACCAACCACAGTGCTGTACTTTGTATAGGGCTGTGTTTGGTATTGCAGTTCAGCCCCATTGCCTTGAATGGTACTGAGCTACAGACAGACTACAAATGAATATGACTTCATCAACCTCACCCAAGCAGCGGATCTATGTGTGTCCCAGGTGTTGGACCCCAGCAATAAGATATGGATGACTGAACGTAAGGATGTCAACAATATGTAATTTCTAGAGGTTATACAAGATTACAAAAGTGTTTCAAGCAATGCCACACCTATAGGTTTGTGTACGGCATTGCAACTCTGCTCTGTTCATTCCAGTAGTACGGAGTTGCAAAATGATGACGATGATAGTGCTAGAAAAGGGTTGTGTAGTGAAAAAAATCCCTAACAATTCTGATAAATGAACAGGACGAGCTGCAGTACCATTTCTGACCACTACACGCTGTATGGAGCTAAGTCAGCTTTCTAAGCCGATTGGTGGGGGTGCCAGAATTCAGACCTTTACCAAACTGATATTTATTGATGGCCTACCCTTAGGTTAGGTCCTCAACATTCGAAACCCACTATAATGGGAATCCTTTTTTTCTGAATAGTAAAAAAAGACAATAACAATTATCTAAAACTGAACAATCCCTTTAAGTTTGTACAAGTTCCTCAGATAGTCCACAACAGCATCATCCACGGAAAAACTCCCACTTGTAATTGAAGAAACAGATAACCACTCTTCTTAAAGACAAATATATTAAAACATGGAGAGCGTAGGATCACTCAGTGACGACTCCACATTGAGACGCTAGATGTTGGCCTGCAAACAGCCGCCGTGTGCCCAATGCTGACAGATCCCTGGTCACATACATTTTCCACAGCTGGAGAACAAACACGAAGTCTTATGTCATGTGACCTGCGACGTCTGGCGGTGGGTACGGGGCATGGGTGTCTGGTTACTGTGCAAATGACAGCGATTCAGGAATATTCCAGGCTTTCAGGGCTCCTTTATGCTGGCCTATCATTTCATCAGACATCCCGGCATGTTTTCTCAGGCCTCCCGCTGTTTATACTGGTGTAAATATTTAACAAGGATAATAATCTTATAGCTTAGTGCCGTCTTTGTACGCAGGGACACGATCTACCCAGACTCCTGGGAAGAAGCATGGTAAAATACATAGAGATAAGAATTAGAGCTCATAACCATGGCACGGTGCATCTACTCCGCAAACAAAGCTGAACTAATGCAATATACACCCATCAGCCACCTGCTTAAAGGGATTCAACCATTAAAATGAAAATGTTGCTCCCTAATACGTAAGAATAGCCTTAAGAAAGGCTATTCTTCTCTGCACCGCCGTTCCATAGATATCCCGGTTTTCTTTAGTATGCTAATGAGTTCTCTTGCAGCACTGGGGGCGGACCCCAGCGCTCAAACAGCACAGGAAGCGTTCCCAACGCTGCGAGAGTAATCTCCAGTGACGGCCTCTGTCTTCTTTTGGCAAGCCCTCTCCGCGAAGTCTTCTTCCAATGGCATGCATACGCACACATGATCATATTGTGTAAGCGGCCACAGGAAAATGGCCACAGACATGCACAGTCGGCTGCTCTCACCAATGGCATACGTGCCATTTAAAGCCAGAAGAAGCGGAATCGGAAGATGATGTCGCAGAGAGGGCGTGCCAGAAGAAAACAGGTCAGCCACACTAAGATCTGGCGAATTCGGAGGCAAAGTCAACACCCTGAACACTTTCTCATGTTCCTCAAACCAATGAGCAAATTTTATGTAGGTGGTACATAGTAAGGCTAAGTTCATACCTGCACCTGGATTCCGTTCACCGATTCAGTCTTGCAAGCAAGTATTGTTCTTTCCCCTTTTTTAGGGCGAAATCCGGATGGAAACCTGACTGACTCCATTATAGTCTATGGGGTCCGCTGGTTTATGTGGATAACCGTTTTTCAAGCAGATTGGGTTTCCATATTTCGGGTTCTCACGCGGATCCAAAGATCGAAAACCCGAACGTAGGTGAGAACATAGCACAGCATTCATATGAATGTCTGGAACCAAAATTTCCTAGCCCAAAGCATCACATTGCTTCCATCAGCGCCTTCTTCCCATAGTGCACCCTTGATGCAATCTCTTTCTCTGCTGTCCATCATGGTCTTTTACAACTTTTCTAAGATAGTCACCACCTTTTAGTGGCAATGTCCACTACAGGAGCCCTTCAGCAGGACCAGACTAGCTAACCTTCACTGCCTATCTGCTTCAACGAACCTTGGGTGCCCATAACCCTGTCACCCATTCCCCAGTTGTCCTCTTTGGACAGCTTTTGATAGGTACTAACCACTACATACCAGGAACACCTAACAAGACCTACCATTTTGGAGATGTTCAGGCTTTCATAATATGGCTCTTGTCAAGGTCACTCAGATCCTTCAGCTCCTCCATTTTTATTGCTTCCAACACATCAACCTCAAGAACAGACTGTTCACTTGCTGCTTAATATATCCCATTCCTTAAGTCCAGAAGCACAAGGAAAAATACAGTCCATACATTGGATGGATGACCTGGCCCAAACCAGTCAGGAAACCTTGCTTTATAGTGATCTATAGTCCCTGCCCAATATCCCGACGGAAACTGGCCAACAGACAGATTTCCCCGGCCCGGATTTCATTGTATGCATGGGGTCTGAGAGCTCATGTGCGCTAAAACTGAAGGTCACCATGCCAAGGCAAACAAAGTAAGCATAGAGGGACAAGACTAAAGTATAGTTTGCCTGTATACAGATCACTAGTCAGACGGCACATAATAGATTGGGCACCATGTTGGGGAGGAGGCGATGTATAGATGATATAATAAAGAACACATAGCTATGCAAACTGACCTACACACCGGCTGCACAGCACCTTCACAGCCAAGACCCATTTCCATTGTCTGCGACCTGAAATACATGGCATAAAGGATCCTTTTGTTCCCGTTCTCTTTATTTATCATCCATTAGTCAGGAAATAGCTCAGCGTTATATTGGCTTTTTGTCTCTTAATACCTGGATATGCTTTTATTTGCCATACGAGGCTTCAAAGGTTTTTTTTTCATGTTTTTAATGCCCTTTTAAAACCTCGACTACACTTAGATCATGATCAGCTCCAATTGTCTAAGCCTTTCATCAACTGACTAGACAGCTATATTACCCAGCGTGGGCAAAACCTGGAAACCTGAGGATCAAACGTATAGATGTCTGTGGAACGTCACAACTTTCACAACTTTAGGCAACGAGGACAGCGCCGTGTTAAAATTGAGAAGAAACAGGTGTAATATGATGCTCCAGGGTCCCAATGAAAAATCTGTACCAGCCCTCCATCTATAATGTGCAGTTAATAGTATTGGTCTGCTCATATTGGGAAGAGACAACCCATAGTTCGCTAAGGCTCCTAGGCTCAATTCTTCTCCTACCTTTAGATGTCCTCTCTGCGCCACTGTTTCGTAGATATTCTGTTTTCAGTCTTTATGCAAATGAGTTCTCTTGCAGCACTGGGGGCGGGCCCCAGCGCTCAAACAGCACTGGGTGCGTCCCCAATGCTGCGAGAGAAATCTTCAGCGCCGCCTCCATCGTCTTCCGGCCTGGCTTTTACGGATGCACAATTGGCTCTGCCCGGGAGAGCCGACTGCACCTGCGCGCGGCCATTTTTTTATGGCCGCTTATGCAAGCTCTTGTAGTAAGCGGCCACAAAAAAATGGCCTTGCGCAGGTGCAGTTGGTTCTGCTGGGCAGAGCCAATTGGGCATGCGTAGAAGATTGAAAGCCAGGCCGGAAGACGACAGAGGCATGTTCCTGAAGAAGATGGAGGCGGCGCTGGAGATTTCTCTCACAGCATTGGGTATGCCCCCACTGCTGTTTGAGCGCTGGGGCCCGCCCCCAGTGCTGTGAGAGAACTCATTTGCATAAAGACGGAAAATGGAATATCTACCGAATGGCGGTGCGAACAAGACATCTAAAGGTAGAAGAATAGCCTTCTTTAAGGCTATTCCTACGTGTTAGTGAGAAAAAAAGGGATTCTAATGATAGGATCCCTTTAATCATCAGATTAGGCAAAAATCATACCAAGCACCAATGAAAATGATAAAACATAGCATTTAATAATACCTCAGGTATATAAATAGATAGATAGAAGATGTTTTCAGATCAGGATAAAAATAAGGGGGGGGGGGGGGGAATATACATTAGTACGTGGTAGAAGTGGAAACTTTCGAGGCTGGGTGATGCCCATGGCGGCCATCTGCAAAGCCACCATTTTGGATTCAACTTTACTTTTTTCAATAGGAAGGGGGTCATACGACACACCAAAAACATGGAGAATTGCAGAAGAAAAACAATGGCGTGCGGATGTTTAATGTAGCTTTATTCATTATCGAGTTATTGATACATTTGTGACATGTAGCAACGACAGTAACCCACTAAAGGATGTGCTCAGGGTGCCCCACATCCTGGATCTTCACGGAGTACACCATAGCCTTCAAATGGCCCCAGAGATAAAAGTCCAAGGGATGTGAGATCCGGAGACCTTGGGTGTATCCATATCTGGATGTATCCATACTTATGGCCCACTCTGTGATTATATCTCTCTATCTTATAAAAATGAATTTCTGTCTGTCTGTCTGTTCTTTATGCGTGACCAAACGACTGGACCGATCTTCACCAAATTTGGCACACAGATACTTCAGGTGTCCAGGAAGGTTTAAGACGAGAACCCAACTCACTCGGACGTACCGTTCTGGAGATACAGCTTTCCCAAGACCCTGACCCCCCATTATCCAAAACAAACCTGCAAGTCCTTCACACATATTCCAACTGCAATACACACAGTCACTGCACATGTATAATCCAACACTGATAACCAAGCTAATACACGCATCAGAGGATTAGATACACAGGTCAACAAACAATATCATATGTCAGAGGATTAGATACGCGCGTCTGCACACTGTTCCACATGCCAGAGGGTTAGATACACGTGTCTGCACAAAGTACCATGCGCCAAAAGATTAGATACACGCGTCTGCACACAGTTCCACATGCCAGAGGATTAGATACATGCGTCTACACAAAATACCACACACTGGAGGATTAGATACACAGGTCAGCACACAGTATCACATGGCAGAGGATTAGATACACGCGTCTGCACACATTTCTACACACCAGAGGATTAGATACGCGCGTCTGCACAAAGTACCACACGCTGGAGGATTAGATAGACGCGTCTGCCCACAGTTCCACATGCCAAAGGATTAGATATGTGTGTCTGTACACAGTTCTACACACCAGAGGATTAGATACACGTGTCTGCACAAAGAACCACACACCAGAGGATTAGATACGCGCATCTTCACACAGTACCACACGCCGGCAGGAGGATTAGATACGTGCATCTGCACACAATACCACACGCTGGAAAATTAGATACGCACGTCTGCACACAGTACCACACGCTGACCAGAGGATTAGATATGCACCACACGTCACAGGATTAGATATGCGCTACTGCACACAATACCACTCGCTGGAGGATTGGATACGTGCCAATGCACACAGTTACACACGCCGCAGGATTAGATACATGCATCTACACACAAAATTCCACATGTTTGGAGGATTACATACGCGAGTCTGCACACAGTTCCACATGCCAGAGGATTAGATACACACCTCAACACATTGTACCACATGCCAGAGAATTAGATACGCGCGTCTTCACACAGTTTTACACGCCGGAGGATTAGATACGTACGTCTATACACAGTTATACATGCCGCAGGATTAGATACGCACGTCTTTACACAATACCACATGCTGCAGTATTTGACACACGCCTGCACACAGTTCCACATGCCGCAGGATTAGATACGCCCATCTGCGCACAGTTCCACACGCTGGAGGATTAGATACACACGTCTTTACACAATACCACACAATGGAGGATTAGATACGCGCCAGTGTAAACAATACCACACGGTGGAGGATTAGATATGCACTACTGCACACAATACAACACGGGGAGGGTTAGATACACGTGTCTGCAAACAGTACCACACACCAGATGATTAGATACGCATGTCAGCACACAGCACCACACGCCGGAGGTTTAGATACGTACGTCTAAACACAGTTACACATGCCGCAGGATTAGATACGCACGTCTGTGCACACTTCCACACGCCGAAGGATTAGATACATATGTCTTTACACAATACCACACGATGGAAGACTAGATACGCGCCACTGCACACAATACGACACACCAAAGGATTAGATACATGCTATTGCGCACAATACCACACAGGGAAGGTTTGATACATGCGTCTACACACAATACCTCACTGGAGGATTAGATACGTGCGTCTGCACGCAATAACACACGCTGGAGGATTAGATACACAAGTCAGCACACAGTATCACACGTCAGAGGATTAGATACACGCGTATGCACACAATACCTTACGCCGGAGGATTGGATACACAAGTCAGTACACAGTACCACACGCCGGTGGATTAAATACGTATGTCTTCATACAGTACCACAAGCCAGAGGATTAGATACGCACCACTGCACACAATACCACACAATGGAAGATTAGATACACGGCTCTGCACAGGAGTACCACATATTAGAGTTTTACTCCAGGTTTCCATGGCAACCCAGCCATTTTTCTTCACTGCTTTAGGTCAGGATTAAAGGGGCAGGGCGCTGTGGATGACACTGTTACTCAAGGTCACATACACACAACTTTACTCCAGGTCTCCATAACAACGGATCGCAGGTTTTTCACCGATATCCGAAATGAGATGCTTACGGACACACACACAAATGATATGCAAAATACACCAGTGCAAAACTAGACAATTCTTATGGGGCCACTACACAAATGAAATATACCCGTGCGAAGCCGGGTCCTTCTGCTAGTATATAAATATAAATAAATTATATATATATATATATATATATATATATATATATATATATATATTTATATATATATATATATATATATATATAATATTATAATTTTCATTAGTGCTATGAAGGTTTGACTAGCAGGTGTTGGGATGTTTCTTACTTATAAACTAAGGGTGTACACCACCATACGATCGTGTCACAGTTTTTGCTCCACAGTGACAACTACATGTGTTTTTAGGTCAGTTTGTCACAGTTTTGCAGCAAGCAGAAAACAATGGCATGACAAAAACCAAGGCATAACCACACCATGAGACTATATCAAAGCTAAAAGGACAAGGTATATTACAAAGCTGCATTGTCCTCTCGCAAAAAAACCTGACTCCAATCCAAGGCAACCATCTCTAGCAGTGTCTTTATTCAGGACAGAAATGGTGTCCACTTAGCCGTCTGTGTCCCATCCACTTTTCCTTGGTTTTCTGTCTTTACGCCTCCACCCATCATAAATCAAGTTTTCTTAAAGCACTTGTTTCTCCTAAGTCATAAAGACACAATAGACACGTGCGGATAAAAGCACAAGGGTTTATTTTAAGCCCAATAATCTCCAAAGAGATGTGAGAGACCTTGGGTAGGTTAAAAGCACATCTCCCAGGGAGGGTGTGTATGGAGACGTAAGACTACAGCGACAAGATGAAAAGTCCTTTTCATGTCAGCAGAGAGGACATGTCAGGCTGTATACAGGACTAGGCTTGTGGCGCTCTCAGAAGATCTACAATAAAATCTTTTATGGGTTAAAAGCACTTTGTTTTTACGGAAAAAAAATTAATAAGTAAAAGAGACGTATTTAGGATAATAAGGCTGACTTACTTATCCGAGATTCACACCTGCATCTGTATTTACCTTCTTCTGGACCAAAAGAACCGAATAACGGGTCCATTCTATGACAGACACAAACGGAGCCCAAAGGACCCCATGGACTAAAACTATGTGTAAGCGGCCATTTTTCTTGTGGCCGCGGGCATGTGCAGTCGCTCTGCCCGAGGCCTAGAAGTTTGACCATCAGCGCCGGAAGAAGACGCATGAAGAGGCTGTTCCTGAAGAAGATGGAGGCGGCGCTGGAGAGTTCTCTTGCAGCATTGGGGACACCCCCAGTGCTGTGTAAGGGCTGGGGCCCGCCCCCAGTGCTGCGAGAGAACTCATTTGCATACCAATGAAAACCGGAATTTCTACAGAACGGCGGCGTGGAGAAGACATCTAAAGGTAGGAGAAGAATAGCCTTTCTTAAGGCTATTCCTACGTGTTAGTGAGAAAAAAAATTTGATTTTAATGGTAGAATCCCTTTAACTGAAATTGCTGGATGAAAGTCAGGCAATTTCTGACAGATCTGCGCCCCTATATGAAGACTAGCAGGGGTCTGATTGTTTGGACCCCCACTGAACAATGGAGCAGTGCTCAGGTAGTTCCAGCCTCTGCTCTGTTCTCAGGGTTGTTGGGGGTCCCACCAGATACTTATCACCAACCTGTTGATCTCATTCTCTCTCTCCCTTTTACGATCCCAAACTAGTTTTGAGTTCCACACTGCATGAAAAGCATCGCCATGTGAAAAGACAATCGATTGACGCTTGCAGCATCTCTTGGTCACAGACGAAACTTCTGAGTTGTGGCTATATGATGTCTATAGAGCCTAAACCACCTGTATGAGGGTTACGTAGTTGAGCATTAAGTACTATTGTTTAGGTTTTTGATAAAAATGACAGTTCACAGTAGAAACTATAGATAAATGAAGCACAGATACTTCTAAGTCTCTACCTGTCACCGGTGTCTACATCCTCCATTTAATATTTGCATTCCACCCAGGTACATGAGTGGGCGCAGTACATGAATAAAGGACAAATAAAACAGCCATAAAACAAAAGAGCAGAAGACGCCATAAAGCGCCTGTCACTCGCACCGAAGACAAAAATCAACACAAAGTAATGAAAGAATGCGAAAAACTGTCACAAAATGTCAAAAGTCACAAAATAAACGCTGACAGCTACAATGTAGCAAATATTTACCCTAATAATATGGTCATCAGGGATTGTGTTTCCTGTTAGACTAGAAATATTCCAAAAGGTGAAAGGATGGCGTATATTTGAGGCTCTATTCACATTGTGTTTTGGCTTGCACGTTCACAGCTAGTTAGGGTAAGTTCACACTAGAGCTGGGCTCTCCGTCGTTTGCGTTCGTCTGGGACCCAAGCGACTGACAGCCCGTCTGATAAAACAATGGTTACCTGTGGAAACCCACAGACCCCATAGACTATAAAGGGGTCCACCAGGTTTCCACTGTTTTAATAATGAATCTGCGGCGAAGACTCTGATGCAGATGTGAACCTGGCCGGCCTTACCTGTACTATAGGGGCTGGATGAATACATCATTAGAATAGTATAGCCAGTCCCCATAATATAGGTAACCTACATGGAAGAGAAATGAGGAGGTGCAGTGACTCTGGTGCCAGGTACTGGCTCTGATCACATGATCGGGTCAGAACCAGCCTAGAAACCTGTGTTTTTTTCTCCATTGGAACCCAGAGGAATTAAGTGTTGGAGAACCCACTTCACTTTCGGCTTACAGGTCATTACAATCTCCTGATGTAAGCTTTAACTGTATTGTCCTGTATATACTATACAACTAACTGTTGTCCATAGGCAACCATATAAAAACATTCTTGCAAAATTGACACTCTTTAAATATCTGTTGGGCTCCTAAAGAATTCTAGAAAATACAACAGATGTGAACAAAGACCTAATTCATTTATATTTGAAGATTATTTTCCTCCATATTAGTACAGTATATACCATTGTAAGAGCTGTCCACATCTATCAAACTTTTAAAGTGAACGCATGACACAAAATGGCTTTCTATTCCGCAGAGGAAGGAACCGACAAGATTGATATATTGAATATTTTCCAACATAGTCATAACTTGTCATTTATAGCTCTGCTCATTCAGGTCTTAGGAGTCCAGTGGGCGGGGCTACTTAGTGATCGGCAGCGATCTTTGTATGCACCCTCACACAAGGCAGACTGTCAATGGCTGACTATGACCACATGGCACATTCCCTTAAAGTGGTTCTCATGTTATGGACACTTCTCCCCTATCCACAGGACCGGGGAAAAGTGTTCAATCACCCGCATCCCCAATGATCAGAAGGATGGGGGCACTGGCACCCCATTCACAAGGAGGCCTTATTGAGAGTTTTGGTCCCCTACCCTCCTGATCACTGGGGGACTCCATCGATCTGTCTTGTGGATAGGGGATAAGTGTCCATAACAATACAGACCTCATAGTCCATTCAACCACTCCCCAGTTACACCTTGGCCTACCACACATCTATGATCACCATATCACATGTATGTCAGCTCCTACAGGGGTTTTCACACTGGATTCCTAAATAGTTTATTCCTAATAAATCACTGTAAAATAGGTGAACATACCTCTTAGAGGACTGAGAAAATGGCTGCCATTGGTGGTCACTACGCTTTTACAGAACATGTCTATTCTTTTATTTAACCCTTTGCTTTTTTTTTTCTTTCTTTATTAATATGTAATCACATTAGACTGAATATCTGCTTTCTATAACCATGTATTAAATCTCCTCCATCTAAAAGAAATTAAAGGTGTTTTCTGGGATTAACGTATGGATGGTCTATTGTAAGAGGAGGATCTGTTGTAACATCCAGCGCCTGAATCCTGCTGGAACAGCTGAATCTAGATGGGGTCTGGGTGTCAGACCCATCAGATCATATGTGGATAGGTCATCAGTAGAGATGATCGAGTAGGTATTCGATCGATTACTACGGTATTCAAAATACTCGTACTCGATCGAGTACCACTCGCTATTCGAATGGAAAAGTTCAAAGTTCGAATGCTATACAGTCGGCCAATCAACGCTGGTTCTTCTCCTACCTTTAGAAGTCTTCTCCGTGCAGCGTCCCCGCTGCATCTTCCGGCTCTGAATTCACTCTGCCAGGCATTGGGCCTGGGCAGAGCTGACTGCGCATGTCCGCTTGTAGTGCGGGCATGCGCAGTCGGCTCCACCCAGGCCCGATGCCTGGCAGAGTGAATTCAGAGCCGGAAGACGCCGCGGGGACGCTGCACGGAGAAGACTTCTCGGAGGATCCAGCCCGACCCTCACTCGTGGACTTGGTAAGTATAATTTGATCAAATGCTGCCTACCCCTGAAATGAGCATTTTCCCCCCATAGAGTATAATAGGGTTCGATATTCGATTCGAATAGTCGAATATTGAGGGTTACTCGAAACGAATATCGAATCTCGAACATTTTACTGTTCGCTCATCTCTAGTCATCAGTGTGAAAAACTTTTGTACCTTTTGGGGCTGTACAACCCTTCAAGGGCCACCTACTGGACTCAATAACACAAACAGAGCAAGGATCTCTATCAACAAGTTATACTCAATTTTTTCCCACAAAACTTTACATTAATCTGCCCAGCTCCCCTTGCTCCATAACATGCTGCCTATATTATACGGTGACAGTTTCTATAAAAACAAAAACCACATCAAAGGATCTTTAGAAGAGCCATGTACCCCTCAGACTAAAAACTTGGTGAACACCAGAGCCCATACAAGGGTTTTACAAGACCTACCTGAACATCGAAGATCCATATGTCTGGTCCATACACTCTTGTTGTCTCTGGGAAGCATTCTTGTGGGTTGTAGTATGGGATGTGATGGTAGAAAACCAACCTGCCAAATGAACAGAGAAATACTGATCCATACGATAACCCTTCTGTCCGTGATACACAAGTGATTTTGAGATGTTAGTGGTACCCAAGTTTTTTTTTTTTGTTTTTTTTTTTTTAAGGTCTCCGTCTGTGCCAATCAAAAACACCAAGTGCACGAAAAAAGCGTGGGTGCCACACTAAAAAAAACATGCCCAGGATGCTTGCCAAAAAACACACCCTTTCCCTAAAGGGAAGGGAGGTTCCTGACTAACTCTTCCCCACAAGGACCAAAAGGTGACCGAGTGGGGTCGAGTACCAATGGACCAACTGCCGAAGCAGGAGGTCCCCAACGTCCGTTTTCCCCTTGGGCTGCCACCAAAGAGGGTACTCAGGACTACCAGATACTCCTTGACTCAGGCAAGAGGTCTGCGCCTGCCCCGGTTCCCCAGGACAGGTCAACTGACAGAGGAGAGAGACCCATTACAGGCCTCGTCTCCAGACAACTGTCAGGAAGCGTCCCAAAAGGGTACAGCATCCCTTCGTTGACACACAAAAAAGGTGACGAGTGACAAAAAGAAAGTGAAAAACATCTATATAAGTGGTAAAGTGCCCATACGAGCCTGGTTTACCGCCAGATCTATAAAAATTCTCCTATGCTGGAAAACCAGGCATAAAGGAGTGTGTGCTCTGCAAGGTGTGATTCTAGTGCCAGGCAATGTGCCCAAATCAGTGGGTTTCCCACGCCCAGTGATTTAAGGCACCCTGGGGGCCACTCAACCCCCAGGGCACGACACCAGAGACCTTCGAGCGCTTCCCCGGCCCATGGTAAGATCCCCAGGGAGCATCCTGTCCCCCTGGTGGTCGTGTTGACAGCGTCAGTGGCGTTCTGCCAGCCCCCTACAGTGGGTCCATCACCTCCACTGGCGGAGCCGGCTTACTGACCACACCCCCCATCAACACGCCTCAAGTGGTTCTCCATTCCTACCTCCACAGATTTCGGTCTACTCCTGCCAGGGCCGGTCCCGGACCGCGCTCTCCGGCAGTTTCACCTACTTTCTGCTTCTGATAAGAACAGATACTACACTTGATCTTAGCCAAAAGGCCGAGAAGCGATAGTGGTACCCAAGTGATTTTGCGCTTCATGTTAGTGGTAAACTTTGATCGACATTTTTTCATAGTATTTAATGAAAAATAGGACATTTAGAAGGAGCGCTATGTGGCTTTTGGAGTGCAGATTTACATGTTTCCTATATGGACACCATGTCATGATTGCAGAGACTCTGAGGTACCAATAAGTGAAATCCCCTAGGGAATAACCCCAATTTGGAAACTGCACCCATCAAAGAATTTATCAAGGGGTGTAGTGAGCACTAGTTTTACCAGACATGAATGCAAAGGGGATGGTGAAAAGCGAATATGTAAGCTGGGCGGAGTGCTTTGAGAACACCAAATTTACTATTATTTTGCCAGTAGCTTCTATCCTGGGGAAAGGGTCACCAATGGAGTCTTTTCCCTCGTAAGCACTAAATCAGGGGTGTACCCTTACATACGCTCGTAGAGCTGAAACATTCCCTTCCTGCTGCAGTCAGTTTTGTCCTAAAGATTTGGCAATATTTTTATTGTATGGTACAAGCTATACTATTTTTACTTTTCTGGTAATGTAGCCATATAGGGGCTTGTTTTTTTGTGGTATGATATGCATTTTCTAATGACACCATTTTGGGATGACTATAACTAATAATTTTGCAAACTGTTTTGGGAGGAAGGGGATATATTTTAAAAAAAAACTAAAAAAAACCCCGGTAATTCTAGCATTGCTTTTAAACTTAATAAATTGTCTGCCCTTTGTCATACAACATCCATAATATGTTAGCTTTATTCTATGGGTCGCTGCAACTTTGCAATTTTGCAGAATAAAAATCCATTTGAGCAAAAAAATCTATTGTTTCTACATCGCCATCTACTATGTTTTAACATCATACATGGGAATAAGGGTATTTTATGGCAGATTTATTTATTTATTTTTTATACTTAAGTACCAATAGGGGACATAAACCAGTGACCTGTATTGCAATGTATAACAGCCGTTACACAAGCCTTACTAACCCAACCTACGAGGCTATCGCAGACTTGTAGCCATGGATCAAGCCCCGTGCTGCATAATAAGGATCACAGCCACCCTGGAGATGGCGCTGGAGGCCATACAGATACCAGGTTATTAGGAAAAATCCTTAGATGTCAGAGTCATGATTGATGGTGGCATCTAAAGGGTTAACACCCGCAATCGGATCTCAGCTCTATCCACGGGTATTACACGTGGGTGTCAGCTGTTTCTTACAGAAGCCGAGCGGGTGACATTACCATGACAAAATGGTACGTGATGGTGTTGGAAGTTATTCCCCTTCCATGATGTACTATTACATCATGGTGTGGTATAGAGTTAAAGGGATCTTCTCCAGGAACAACATTTATCACCTATAAACAGGATAGGTGAGAAATGTACGACCATTGGAGATCCAATTACGGGTACTCAGTGTGTGTATAGTGGGTTCAAGAGGGAAGATCATCAGCTGGATGCTGGTTCAGCCAACAGCTATCTAATGTATAGGGCCAGCCCTTGATCCTACCTAGGCGGATCACTCACAGCCGAAAATTTTCCACTCGACCCAGTACACGCATCAATAGCAACTACTGGCACAGAGCCCTAAAGAGGTGTTATATGACAACTTGTGTAAAAGACTAAAGCAACAGATGAAATATGGGGCAAAGTAAATGACAATATAAAACTGTGAACGGGAATCACGTTTGTCTCTTACCTCAGTAAGTCAGTCAGTGTGACTGATGCCCTAACCCACAGTAATGAGAGATAGCAGAATGCCAGGGTCATCGGCATGGTCATCTTATTTTCTGAGGGTGTTTTCTTTATGTATAGACATCCATCTACGGACCCCGACTGCACTGAAGTTGCACTTTCAGCATCTAAAGGCAACAAAAGTAAAAGTCAGTGTTACAATCAGAGAAGAAAACGGGATACTCTGAATTCAAGAGGCAGCTTAAAAGGGGTATTCCAGGAATTTGACATTATTCAGTATAAAGCTTGCTGATTGGTTGGAAAACGATTCTGGAGACATCAACCAAGCAAGGGTATAAATGGAGCACCAGGGTGCACTATTCCACAGTGGTGGACTGCAGAAGAGAGGAGGAGTACCATCTCCAGCAGTCCAATAGAAGTGAATGGAGCAGTAACATGCATGCACGACCTGCCCTTCCTTTCATAAGGGGCAAGCAGGACCTGTGTTACCTTGATCGGTGGATAGGGGACAACTTGAAATTACTGGAATATACTTTTGGGCTGTGCATTTTTGCTGCTGCAGAAATATTTGAGTGAAAAACACTGAATTTTACAGTTCCTGTAACGTGGATACAATTTTGTCAAAACACATTCACACGTTACAGAAAAAACCTGATGCAGAAACTGAACAATAGGGGATATTTACAATCTGTACACGACGATTTTGTGTTGTGCATTTGCATTGGGAATTTCACAATTTGGAATGCAAAGAGGCAAATCTATTGCACTTCCTTATCAAAATCCACAGCAAAAAAATGCACCATTTGGTGGCGATGGGAATAATCCTTTAAAGCATCTCAGAGGGGCCTGGACCTTTCTTAAGAAATATAATAAGACAGGTTATGGTACTAGATTTTTAGAGACGAGTCATTGATCCAGGGATTTATTTGGATTGCTTCGTATAGAGTCAGAAAATAATTTCTCCCTTAATATCGGGCAACTGGTATTTGTCTTATAAGGGGATTGCTGTCTTCCTCTAGATCGACACTGTAGGATTATAGGGTGGTCTTGATGGTAATTCAAAGCTTACAATAGTATTCCCTGCACAGGTTAAGTTTTATTACTAATACATAAGCTGTTCCCCAGAGCCCTGTTTATTACCTATGTGGAGGGCTGTTGGGGAGATCAAACTCTTATTCCTTTGTTTCTCCGGCAGCCATTCCAACTCACTGACATTACCGACTCCTATCTACTTTGGCCACAAGTCTACTGAGTACAACAGAGTGAGTAATGTGATTGAGAGACAGAGCATGATCAGGGAAGCCAGAGGAACAAGACTTCCAACCTCTCCAGCTGCCCTCCACAAAGTAATAAGCGGGACCCAGGGCACCGACGTGTATATTAGTAATGAAGCTTAACCAGTACAGGGAATACACTGATAAGCTTCATTACTCTTGGTTAACCCCTATAACTGTAGCTTCTCTTTTGCAATTTTACAGAACAGCCAGTAAGAAGATGGAAATATACCTGAAGTTCCTGAATATCCTCCTGAAGGAGGAAGACCAAGACTGCTCTGAGAACCCCGTTCCACATCAGAGTCAGATGTGACACCAGTAATACAACCTTCAGGCTCGCTCTCCAATTCTGAGGAGGAGGCCCCGCTGCTCTCAAGATCCTGGGGCAAAAACAAGCATTAATACTAAGTGGACATAACTATATATTCAGGAGGATGAAGTCCAGCCATGTACATACCAGGCATAGTCGCGACCTTTTACTAGTGGTTTTATTGCAGTAAGCATGCTCGGTCTTCTGGAGGTATTGTCTCCACAGATTACACATAACATTATCCTGTGGTACACAAATAACATCCCATTAATGCCTTCTGCCCTTTATACATGTTACGGGGGTCTATGGGATCAACTAACATATCTATTGTCCACTTTTAATTACCGTATATACTCGAGTATAAGCCGACCCGAATATAAGCCGAGGCCCCTAATTTTACCACAAAAAAACTGGAAAAACTTATTGACTCGAGTATAAGCCGAGGGGGGGAAATGTAGCAGCTACTGGAAAATTTCAAAAATTAAAATGGTTTTTGGGTGCAGTATTTGCTGGTTGCTGGGAAGGGGAGGGGGTGTTTTGGTTGTCTGTCTGCCCCTTCCCTGAGCTTGAGGACAGAGGTTTTTTTTCCACCACGTGGAATTCAGCCTGGCTGAATATAGGGTATCTGCAGTGCTCCTATTAACCCCTTCCTGACGGAACAGGAGCACTGCAGATACCATATAATTCAGTAGACCGGGCACTGCCAGACACAGGGATACCTAATGTGTTTGTGTTTCACCGTCATTTCCTACTTTTATATGTATTCTAGGGAAAGGAGGGATTTAGAACCTTTATTTATTTTATTTTTTTATTATATTTTTTAAAGCTTTTTTTTTTTTTTAACCACTATTTTACGGGAGATTCTATACATTACTATTGCGGCTGGTCATAGATCACCCGCAAAAAAAAAAAAAAAAATTATATATATATATATTTTTTTTTTTTTTTTTTGCTTGACTCAAGTATAAGCCGAGGGGGGCTTTTTCAGCACAAAAACTGTGCTTAAATATTTGGCTTATACTCGAGTATATACTTGTACTGGGGAGATCTACTAAGCTAAATGTATCAGAATTCAGGCCCTATTTGTACCAACCTGCACATAGGCTTTGCATCACACTTATGTTGTGTCTTAGACAGTTCTTGTGCCTCACTGAACATTGTGAAATGGTTTAGAGGGAAAGGAGGGTGGCTTAAAATGCATGCCAAACACATGTCTACAGAGAAAGCACTCATAGCAGCATAGGGCTGTCTATGTCCTGTAAAGGCAGGTAAACTGAGGACCAGACCCTTAGAGCAGAGGTCCTCAAAGATCACACCACGGACCAGGCCGAGAAGTCAGGAAGGGATCAACAGGGATGTTCAGTTTAGGAAACCCTTTCTTATATACTCTAATAAGTAGCTGTGAGCCAGTAGAGGGGAGTCCTCTGCACATTTACTGCCAGGTTACCCCACAGATGACAGCTGATCTCTGGGGATCCCCTGAGATGGACATTTTGAACAATCCCCATTTTTTTTCAAAGGTCACAATGTGATGCCATTAAAGGGATTCTCTGCTATTATCTCCTGGGGTTTCTCACACAATGACTGAGGTACTGTTTTTCTTCTATAACTTGCAGAGTACAGGGAAGAATAGTGCAAAGCTTTGTGAATGAACTACAATGTGTGTGAACACGGTATGTCAGTTGTAACTGATAAATGCATGTGATAGCACCCAACACAAGGGACATATTGTTTTTAGCAAGGAATATATCTAGTAGTGAAGTCTTAGAAATACCTTAATGTTGGGACCGAGTCCCAAAGCTTCAAGTGCTTCAGCTTGCTTGCACAGAATAAACTGAAAGCCTTCGCAGATGTACCACTCCCAGCCCCATTCTGAACAGAAGAGAAAGGATGTGAATGTCAATAAATGGAAACATATCCTCAATAACAGAGAATAAGAAAAAAGTGCCATTCATAAACACATCATATATGTCTAACGCAATATATTTATCTCCTGACAATCCACCGATTTACACAAGTAAAGAGGACAGAAATCTAAGGTGAGCCATATGCACAAGCTGTAATTCATCACAGATCAGGCCGTGTGATCACTGAAGGTCCCAGGGGGAGATCACCAGCCATCAGACACCTATCCCCTAACCCAGTGAAGGCAAACTTATGGCACGCAGAGCCCCCTCTGTTGGCACCTGTGCGGTCGCCAGAATTGCTCAGTAACGGGGAATCCGCACCCGCAGTGAATAGGAGAGAGGAAGCCCGGCGGCCCTTCAGATAGGTATATTTGTGTGTGTACTGTCTAGGGAGGGACTACTGTGGACCATTTCATGCTCTGTGGGGAGGGGTTACTGTGGAACATTTCATGCTGTGTGGGGAGGGGGCTACTGTGGAGTATAAAGGAATAATCCTTTGGGGGGCCACTGCGGGGCAGATTGTACTGTGTGTGGGGGCCACTGCGGGGCAGATTGTACTGTGTGTGGGGGTCACTGCGGGGCAGATTGTACTGTGTGGGGGCCACTGCGGGGCAGATTGTACTGTGTGTGGGGGCCACTGCGGGGCAGATTGTACTGTGTATGGGGGCCTCTGCGGGGAAGATTGTACTGTGTATGGGGGCCACTGCGGGGCAGATTGTACTGTGTGTGGGGGCCATTGTGGGGCAGATTGTACTGTGTACAGACCTTTACCTTTCAGTGCAAGCTCTGTAAAGCCCCATTCATACTACTGTAATTTGGGGGTCCGCAATTATGGATCCACAGAGTTTTAAGGTTGAATTGCCATGTTGGCACTCCATGATAATTTATTGGGTTTTGGGTTACAGTTTGGGCACTCGGTCTCAAAAAGGTTCACCATCACTGCCCTAACCTGTTAATATAGGATAAATTGTCCTAATGGGAAAGTGCCTTTAAGGGTAAAAAGTCCAACACTGCACATCTTGGGGTCCAAGGTTGTGTATAGGTAAGATTATACCCATTTACAATAGGAAATGTATTATACCAGTGTTCCTTATCGGTCTCTCAGGAACCACAGCCTGTCGGCATCCTATAGCTACACTCTTACTACGACTCCAGTTGTAAATCTAATATGTGGCTGTTCAACAAATTTACATCCTTTCTAGGTGAATGTTCTATATGGATTTTTTGCATTACCTGTAAGTCAATAACATCCCGGCCTTAGTACTTACCTTTTTTTTTCGCTTTCCTTAATCCCCTGTTAATAGACTGAACTTTTGCATGCGAGATGTAAATTTCAGATTCATCAAGCTCCTTGGTTTTCTGCAAAAAAAAAAGTAAAAAAATATACAGTGAAATCAAAGCAATGGTGCCAAGTCGCACTTTTATCAGTATCCGGGGTAAGTAACACTTTGCACACTAGAACGGGATTAGGGCAATTTTAGAAGTGTAAATTTTATACATTTAGAGTCTCCCAATTCTGATGAAAATATAAGCCTTTGTTCTCACTGTGTGAACACACTGGATATGTCCCATAGGTTAATCTTCAAGTACATAAACCAAAGGAAGGTCACATTGTCGACACTCCAATCTGTGGACCAGAGAGCGCAGATGTCCATCTCTAGCCACTGACCTCCTTCCTTCCATTACCGTCTTGTCCTTGGTGACCAGTCTGTGGACTCTGCAGCCACCTCAACCTCTATGCTTCTATTGGTGTTGTAACTCATTCACAACACCTGAAGGTGAGGGACCAACTGGTCCATTTCTCTGTATATTTTTATTTCCAACATTCATTGCAAACTCATCTACACTATAAGCACACTCAGTGTTCTCCCCCTTTTTTGTTCTCATAAAACAAACATAACCATAGGCCCCCTACTTTATGCCAATGCAGTGGCATATAATGGAACGTTACATTGGGATACCCACCAACAGAGCCTAAAACAGGCAGAAGCGTCTCATCAAATAAACACCTTCATACTGTAAATGGCTTATTAGGCTACATATAGGTTATAGGAAGGGGTTCTGAGAGGACACTGAGATAACACCCCCTTTAGGCGCAAAGGGAGCTTTCTGGAATTTATGTACTTATTGCCGATCTTTAACCACTTCCGGACTGCCCATAGACTATATATGTCCGGGAAGTGGTTGCCATGTTCTGACAGGACATACTGGTACGTCCAGTCAGAACACAGCAGCTGCACGGAGATCGTGCAGCTGCTTTCACTGGGAGCCAGCTGTAACTTCAGCCGGAGCTCACAGAGAGAAGACAGGAAAGATTTATTACCTCCCCTGCCATCTCAATCGCTGGTGATCCGCCGGAAGCAGAGTCTTGCAAAGCTGCTGGGTCCTACAGGACCCCAGATCAGCTCAGTAAGCTGTGTATACAGTGTGCAGAAGGCTGGATTTCTCCTGTATCTGGGGTTAAATGTAGCAGCCTCAGTTATAGGAGAAATCAGCCTACAGTACAAAAACAAAAGTGATCAGATGTCCCCAAAGGTCACTTATCACCTTATGGGGACACAATCTGGAAACAAAATAAAATAAAAATATAATAAAAAAGTTTTAAAAAAAATGTAAATAAAATAACAATATAAAAAATAAATAAATAATACACTAATAAAACGCCGTTATTAAAGGTTATAGCCCCACCCCCAACGACACCATACAAAATAAAAATTACCGTAACAGAGAGGCAAAACTATATTATAAAGTTTTTCAGTGACACTTTGTGTTATTAAATAAAAAAAATAATAATAAATTGAAAACCAGACACAATTTCCCTCCTATTTTGTTTATATTTTCCTGGATATAAAAAAAAATTAAAACACATTTGAAAATAAAAATAATAAAAATAAAGCCCTCTGTGTCCCCGAAAAAAGATGCAAAAATTAGTTGACTGAGACACACGAGAAAAATGTTACAGCCCTCAAAACGGCACATACAAAATAAACCTAAAATGTGTCTGGTCCTGGACCACAAATTGGCCTGGTACTGAAGTGGTTAAAATAGGTTATCAATAGTTGATTGGGGGGGATCCAATACCTAGGACACCCACAGATCAGCTGACTGAAGAACCAGCAATATTCCAGTGAGTGTTTCTTCTGTTTCACAGTGGTCTCACATGGTTTAATGGATTCAATCAGATGAACATCAGTTTAAGAAAAAAAAAAAAAAAAGAATCCGTTCTATCACAATATACCATGCTTTGGTGTCCGTCAAAAAAAAATAATAAAACGGACAGAAATGGATCCAATTTTTTGATTTGACTTCCAATAATATGAATGGCCATCCATTTGCATCTATTTTTTACATCAAACAATATGTTAACTATGCATCTATGTAACTGAAACCAAAACTGGGCTAACAGAAGCTTTCCACGGGATTTAATGCACCTACCTCTATGACGGTGTGGCAGTTCTTGCAGTAGAATTTGCCTTCATCACTGATACCCCAGTGAATCTCTGTACACTGAGGACATGGCTCCTTATAGGATCTCTAAAGACAGAGAGAAGTTCTGATATTATAATGATGATAAAAGATACTTATACACCCCCCCCCCCCAGTTCAAAATCATCTTATGCTGCCCTCAGATACTTTAGCACAGAAGATGTGACAGTGACACCAGCACAGCTGTGATATTTGACATTTTGCAGCAAAATCCATATGTACTACTGATCATACTGAAATAGTCAAGAGACTTCAGACAGTCTAGTGAAAATTAAAGTGACCGCTTGAGTGGTGCAGGTATTACAGTAATTTTAATGGCACCTATGTTTATACACTGTCTACCAATAAGTATTTGGACACTCATGGAAATGAAGATATCTGCTGTCATGATGTACGTCTCGTCTTCCACTGTTGTATAGGAAACAGTATTGGCATTAGTCGCATGCAAGTTGCCACAAAGTGTGGGGTTGTCCGATTTCGAGAAAGGGGTAATTGTGGGGTACCACAGAAATGGTCGATCCTTAAGGGACATAGCAAGCGAACTGAATTACCCAAAATCGACAGTGGCCTATGTGATTATGAAGTGGAAGGTGAATGGTGATTGTTGGAATGTGCCCCGAGTCGGCAGACCCCCGAAACTGGGAGATAGAGAGCGACGAGTGCTGACCAGAGAAACCGCACCCAACAGATGGCTCACATACACCAGGAGTGTCACCAGGCATCCGGGAGTATTGTGTCCATCAATCCCATCCGTAAGGAAACATCTGCTGGGGTCTACCAAATATTGGATAGGAATAAATGTTGTTTTTCTATTCTACTACCATAGGGGTCCAAATACGTATTGGTAGACAATGTATAGCTTGCAGCAACAAAATTGGAAAACGGGTCCTTTTCTGAGACAATTGCTTAAAAAAACAAAAAACACAACTCTCCCACAAGAAAGAATACAGATTAACTATTCACTTAAGTGTTACAGAACATTGAGGATATCACAGTTATTAAAGGGGTTGTCCAGCCCTAGATTGATCCTACATACTATTGACCTATCCATGGGATAGGTCATCAAAATTTGATCTGTGGGGGTCCAAAACTCAGAACATGACAAGATCAGCCATTCTAACAGCCTTAGGGCCCGTTCCCACTGAGTAATGCTGCGCTTATTCTCACACGTAAACACGTGTCAGAGTCAGCGCTTCAAAACAGAATCCCATTGACTTCAATGGGTTCCGTCTTACGCGCGCTACACATTGAAATCAATGGGAGGCTCTTTAACCCATTGATTTCAATGTGTTACGCGCATTAAACAGATCCCATTGAAGTCAATAGGATTCCGTTTTGAAACGCTCACTCTAACACGTAAACGCATGCCAGAATGAGCGCAGCGTTACTCCGTGGGAACGGGCCCTTAGGGTCCATTCACACGGAGTAAATGCGCACTCATTTTGGCACAATACACGTGTAAAGAATACACGTGTAAAAATAAGACTCCCATTGACTTCAATTACATTTTTTACACGTGTAAAAAACGTGCCAAAAAACGTGACGGACCCTAATGGTGCCGAAGCATGTACAGCACGGCTCCTACACAAGTAATTGGGGCCGCACAGCCGTCCTGTCCATTATAGTGGTTCCAGGGAATTACAGCGTTGCTACTATTACTCGAATAGGAACGGTGATGTGTGCACTCCACTAGCAGCTTCCAGCACCTGGAGGCTGCCAGAACAGCTGATCTGTGTGGGGTCCAGGTAGCGGAACACCCACAGATCACAAATCAATGTGTCCCCTTTAATAACTGATATTATCCTAAATCTTTTGTTACATCAATGTGACCAGTTAATCCATCTTCTTTCTTTTTGGAGAGCTCTGTGGATAGGTCATCAGTATGAAAATCAATTTGGAGCCAGACAACCCTTTAAAGTAAACGGCAAAGTTACCGTGCCAGTTTTTTGGTGCAAAAATGCCGTAAATTTGGCAAACATCTGTTTGCACCAAGAAATGCGCCAAAAATGTGCTGCTTTATCTGTAATAATAATACATTTTATTTATGTAGCACCATATTCCACAGCACTTTACACATCGTAGGGTTAAAGTATTCAACAAAATGAGCCATTATAGAGTAATAAATCAATGCACATAATTGGAGTAAGGACCCTGCTCGCAAGAGCTTACAATCCATGAGGTAGAGGGGGTGACACAAGATGTAGCAGGGGTGACATAGGAGGTAGCATTGTTTATATAGCGGAGCAGCCATTTTTCCTTAGCACCTTTTTGGCAGTCTGAGATAGATTTACTAGTATGACCCCCGCTGGCCGGGGTAATACTAGTAATTTGCAAATTTTCCCCTAGTTCAACAGAAATGAATACAATTACAGAAACACATAAGGTTTACGCTAGGTTCACACTAGTGTTCGGGTTTCTGTCCTTAGGGTCTACATGAGGACTCAAAACACAGAAACCCTGCCTGTTTTATGTAAATTGCCTCAGTAGTGTTTGATTGAGTCTGTTTTTATTCATATGCTAATTACAGTGGCCTAACCAGGAAAGGCGGGGCCCCCGTGGCGAACTTTTGACTAGCCCCCCCCCCCCCCCCGACCAACCCCCTCATCCGCATTCCTGCACGCTCTATTATGTCCCTTAGTGGCCCCTGCACACAGTATTATCCCCCATAGTGGCCCCTGCACACAGTATTATGTCCCTCGGTGGCCCCTGCACACAGTATTATGTTCGTCAGTGGCCCCTGCACACAGTATTATGTCCCTTAGTGGCCCCTGCACACAGTATTATCCCCCATAGTGGCCCCTGCACACAGTATTATCCCCCATAGTGGCCCCTGCACACTGTATTATGTCCCACTGTGGACACCCATAAACAATTATTATACTCTGGGGTCTTTTCAGACCACAGAGTATAATAATCGGAGACCCGGGGGAATAAAAACATAAAAAACTGCTGTTATTTACCTGTCCCCCGGATCCTACGCTGTCGGCCTCTGCCGTTGTCCTTCTTCAAAGACGCCGGACGTCACATGACCCGGGAAGCAGACCGGGTTCATGTGACGTCATAGACGTCAGACAACTAGGCCGAAGCCTGGAGAGGTAAGTAACACAGTTTTTTGTGTTTCTTACCTCTCCCGGGGCTCCAATCATTATACTCGGGGGTCTGCAAAGACCACCCAGTATAATAATAGTCTTTGCAGGACCCGCGGTGTCACTTACCGATCTCAGCCCCTGCCAGGATTGGTAAGTAAATAGGGCTCGTTACCGGCTGGACTCCAGCTGGTAACAGCCTATTAAGAAAAAAAAAAACACAGCAGTAGCGGCTGTCACCGGGCCCCTAATGTCCCGGGCCCTGGTGCAGCTGCCTCCGCGGTAGTTACACCACTGGCTAATTAGCTTCTCCGTGCGCTGTCTTCTGTATATACAGCACAGGCTGCTGCTCTTATACATAGCACACAGCATAGAGAGGAGAGCTGGCTGACAACTTCCAGTGCACGCTGGGGCCTAATTATGAATAAAAACGGACTTATTAAAACACTACTGAGGCGATTTACATACAAAAGATTGTGTGGAATAGCCTAAGGGCTATACAAAGATGTGATTAGTTAAAAATGACTTTTGCCAATGATAAAAAGTGGTTACCCGTGGACTCCATAGACTATAAATAATGGAGACCACCAGGTTTCCACCAATTTCCTCCTTATGGGACTTTTCTTTCTGACGATTTTATGCAGAATCTGGGACAGAATCTGGAAGCTCAGATGTGAGCCTAGTGTTAGATACACACATATTATAATAATATACAATGGCGGCGGCCCCCCAAAAAAAATGCACCACCGGTGGATTTTGTCAAATATATGTGACGCGTATAAATTGAGTCCCTGCAGATGATATGTACCTCATACTACGAAATCGACTGAAAAAACATCATGTACAAAATTGCCAAATACCCGTCAGGAGAGAAGAGGATAGAAATGGAAAAAGACAAGAAATCATTTTCGCTACAATCATTACATTTTGTCCGCCACTGTGTATATATATATATATATATATATATATATATATATATATATATATTTTCCTTCGTGTGAGTTTGTGTTTTCTGATCACTTCTGCAAGGCCAAATTATTTGTAATATTTTATTTGGAAACTGGGAGCTTTGTTCTTTCATGAGAATTCCATGGCAGGAGACCAGTCTTAAAGGGGTCCTCTACACTTATTATGAGGGCACTCTATGTCACTCATTATTTCCAGGGGCACTCTATGGCTGTATATCGAGTAGTGGCAGTATCACCTGCAGTGTAATATAAACCACAAACGAGCAACTGTCCTCTACAGAACGATACAACACAGCACATATACTATACTGAGACACGGACACGTTCTGCGCTCCATCAGTACAGCCGACACATAAACACGTGACTCAATACATGGCGCGTCCTTATGACGTCACTACTCTGAACTCACCGTATCCTCCTCGTCCATTATATGTCTCCAGTTACGCCGAGGGCTTCTCCAACGACATCACCTGAAGATACCCGTGCAGTCCTGTATACCAGCAGAGCACGGGAGGAGGACCATGTGTTTTCTGTGCTAGTCGCTCATGTTTACTCGTCACTTCCGTCATCAACCCAGAGTCACGTGACATGGGAGGATAGTGGCCGGCAGGGGTCACACTAGTACATTTACTCCAGACTACCGAAAAGGTCTTAGAGGAAGGTCCTGCTCCTTATTAGTCATGAAATTGCTGGCTCTGTGTGAACCATCTCATATCACTGGAAAGAACTAGTGGTCATGTCCTGAAAAGAAATAGTATATAGCCAGCTGACAGTAATAGACTAGGGCTACCAACATATTCCGCAGCGCTGTACAATTTGTAGGGTTCAAATGCAGACAGAAAGATACATAACAAAGAAAGTCACTTCACACACTGGGACTGAGGGCCCTGCTTGCAAGAGCTTACAATCTATGAGGTAGAGGGTTTGACACAAGAGGTAGCAGGGGCGGTATTGCTTATACAGTATTCAGACATTTTGTAATAGAGGTGACTGTCATTACACAAACAAAACTTTATGAGCCGTCACTAGTGGTGTCCTGTAACGTGGATGGAGCTTGGACAGTTAAAGTTAGCCTGAAAAGACATCATATCATGGGGTAATGTGGGAGCGGGGACAGAGAAGGGTTACATTTTGGGGATTCTAATTATAGTACGGAAGGGTTTATGTTAGAAATTGGGATAGGCTTGTCTGAAAAGATGTGTCTTTAGTTTGCGTTTGAAACTGTAGAAATTGGGAGTTAATCTGATTGTCCGGGGTAGAGCATTCCAGAGAAGTGGTGGATATGCAAATCTGTCTTCCATGATGTAATTAGGAAGACAGTGCCTCAGTCATGCAGCTGTCTTCCTAATTACATCATGGAAGACAGATTTGCATATTCTTCCCATGTTCCTTTGCACAGTGGAGCGCAAAATGGCTTAATAAGACTCCACACACCTAAATGGTGGTCTCTCGGTAACAGATCTGCATTATGACGCCAAGGGTCCTGTGACTGTGAAAAAATCCAGCACATCTAAGTCTTTTTGCGACTAAAAGTCTCAGTCGCAGCACCCTCAGGAATTCAATGCAATTGCATTCACAAGAATTATAGGCGCTGCTGTGAGGAAGGGCGTTCCTGACAGACTGTCAGGAACTCCCTTCTAACGGTGAAGAGCTACGGCACCGATAGCTCTTCACCGGGAGCACAGAACGGGAAAGCCAACAGTGCTCTGAATTCAGTGCACTGTCGGCTTTCTAGCTGTATATTACATGTGCCCCAACTGATGAAAGGTCCTCTTTAACTGCTTCAGAATAAGGCCT
Organism: Leptodactylus fuscus; assembly: GCF_031893055.1. Lineage (NCBI taxonomy): Eukaryota > Metazoa > Chordata > Amphibia > Anura > Leptodactylidae > Leptodactylus > Leptodactylus fuscus. The sequence continues at coordinate 211,500,790 of NC_134267.1, read as the reverse complement.
CACATAGCAAGCCGCAATGAAAAAGTGCTGGGGGGAAAACCGCCACGTAAACACATTGCTGTTTTTCCTGCAGCAATTTTCTGCTGTATATGAAGCTGTCTGTTTCCAGCTCTATACACTGTACAGTTACAGTCTTGGGGGCAGCTAATAACAGCTGATCAGAGGGGCTGCCAAATTTCAGACCCCCCACCAATCTGATGAGGGTAGGTCATCAATATAAAAAGCCCATCCGTGGAATCTTTCCCTTACTAGGGTACATTGGTCCTTGTCTTATGGAATTTTAGATTAAAGGGGTATTCCCACGTCGCATACTCACCAGTCTTCACTGCTGTAAAACCTTCTTTCTTCCTGGTTTCTAGTGTCATTTGGTGGGCGGGGTTTCACATGCAACCTGCCATTTAGCTCCACCCCCAAATTTATCATGTAGCTCCGCCCACCGCATAGCGTGATCCTATGGGGCGGCTGAAGGGCCTGTGATGTCATCAAAGGTCCTCAAACAACACTATATGCACAATATTGGACTATGAAGTACAGGCAGGAGCAACTCCATTCTGTGTTACATACAGAGACTGCCTGTCTCTGCCATAATGAACACAATTGAATTAACTAGCCTGATAACTGGGAGAACAGAAGACGTTCAGAAATGAAAGCAGCTCCTCTCCTCTATCTGAGAGCAGGAAGCTAGGTCACGTGGTATAGACACAGGAATAGCTAGATACACAGGCTCGCTCCCCTGCACTTAGCCCCTCCTCCCTCCCCCTGAGAGCAGCAGATACATCACTTGACTCATGAGCAGCTAAGTCAAGGGCTGTGGCCACAAAGAATTGAATAAAGTAAGATAGTGGACAAACAAAGCAGTTTTGCTGAAGCAATGTATTTAGGAAAAGTCTTACATCCACATTAATAAGCAGTATAGCTAGGATCCTTGTGATGGGACAACCCCTTTAAGACTAGTAAAAAGAAATTCATACATTAACCTTACCTTTTTTTCATCCACCTGCTCTCCCATCATGCCCATTGGATAACAAATTGCTATGTATAAGTATACAATGACTTTTCCCTCCGCCAGTTTCAGTTTTGAAATGGCGGACACCCAAAGGTGTCCGGTGTAGCCACTCAAACAGCGGTTTGGGGCTCCGTCATTTGGGTCTCCCCACAGACCCCAACGACAGACAGCACAATACTGGTTTGAACCTAGTGTAAGTGACCATTTACACCAGTGTTGGATCAGAGTCCTTGGGAGCACCAGATAAAATGATTCTATGGGCCCACCCTACAACAACCTGTAAGAAACAGACCTTAGGAAATAAGACTATATATCAGATTGTAAAAAATACCCTTAAAATTTAGAAGTCTTCTGCCGGACCATTATTGCTTTAGAGCCTGGGCCTAGTGGAGAATCCTCTAGCACTCTGGTGGGCCAGTCTGACACTGCCTGGCACTAAGATAACTACATCCTCGGATTTTACTCTCTTGGTGCTGTGGCTTTTACTTCCTGTAGAGGGCAACAGAGTGCCATCTATATATATATATATTATCATGTCTACCCAGTCACATTATAGCTAACAAAAAATTTAACTCTTATTACATTGTTCTAGTGCCTAGGAAAGCAACCAGTATATCAAGGTATACTAAGGTCTCTAACACGGCTTGACTGGATCAGTGAGGCCAAGCTTGACCTTGCAGGTCATCACATTGGAATAGTTATACTAAAGTAGTGGTAATTGTTATTACCCATAATCCCCTGGGTCCCCTGTTTTTGTTTCCATTACCATACTGACTGACACATCCTTCCCTCCTCTGCTCCAGTGAATATGTTCTTCTGCGATAAGACATGGTTGTTCTGCAAACATAACATATCCTTAATCCATTTTGGATATAGAATTTGCAGGCTTGTTGGAATATACCCTTTCTGTATGTCAAAAAGAAAGATTAATAGGTGACGAAAATTCTTGAACAACAAATGGGAATGTCCCATGGGAGTGTACTGACTTTCTTTTCTCCCTCCTATATGACAGTTCTATAACCATGAATATATTCTATACTAAATACATTTCTGTAGGCCACTGGTTTGCGCTCAGCATGGTGGCCCTCGGGTTCAAATCTAGCCCATAATGAGTTTGTATGTTCTCCCCGTGTTTGGGTGGGTTTCCTCCTCCAAGTACTCCACTTTCCTCCCACACTCCAAAGACATACTAATAGGGAATGTAGATTACACATCCTATATACTTCACGTCCTTGACACATCTGACCCGACGTGACCTGTTGCTCTGCACTTAAGAAAGGGCTTTTAGGTGACCTGAAACGCGTCGTGATTTTCTGTTTTAATACTTACCCCATTAAAAGGTTTTTTCTACTTGGAATTGTCGACCCGGTTTTCTTCTGCCTACCAGTGAGCATGGATTCCCTGCCACGGACCTAGGTCCTTGCTGTTGCTGTCTATATGGGACAGTGACTGACAATATCTGTAAAGTGCTGTGATGGCCCTAATCAAAGGACACCCCAAAAGTCCCTCTGCGACATAAAATATACCATTATTTTATACAGCACAAGCAGTGGCGTAACTACCGCCATAGCAGCAGAGGCAGCTGCCACAGGGCCCGGGACATTAGGGGCCCGGTGACAGCCGCTACCGCTGCTATCATTATACTTAGGGGTCTTTTCGGACCCCCAAGTATAATGATTGGCGGACCGGGAGAGGTAAGAAACATAAAAACACTGTTACTTACCTCTCCACGATCCGTGCAGGCTTCGGCCTAGTCGTCCGATGTCACATGAGCCGGGCCTGCATCCCGGGTCATGTGATGTCTGACGTCATTGAAGATGGACTACTTCAGAGGCCGACAGTGTAGGAGCCGGGAGATAGGTGAGTAACAGAGGTTTTTTTAATGTTTTTCTCCCCCTGGGTCTCCGATTATTATACTCTGGGGTCTAAAAAGACCCCAGAGTATAATAATTGTTTATGGGTGTTCATTATGGGACATAATACTGTGTGCAGGGGCCACTAAGGGACATAATACTGTGTGCAGGGGCCACTAGGGGTTATAATACTGTGTGTAGGGGCCACTATGGGGGATAATACTGTGTGTAGGGGCCACTATGGGGGATAATACTGTGTGTAGGGGCCACTATGGGGGATAATACTGTGTGCAGGGGCCACTATGGGGGATAATACTGTGTGCAGGGGCTTCTCTGGGGGATAATACTGTGTGGAGGGGCCACTATGGGGTACAATACTGTGTGCAGGGGTCACTATGGGATACAATACTGTGTGCAGGTGCCACTAAGGGACATAATACTGTGTGCAGGGGCCACTATGGGGGATAATAATGTGTGCAGGGGCTACTATGGGGGATAATACTGTGTGCAGGAGCTAACATGGGGCATAATACTGTGTGCAGGGGCCACTAAGGGACATAATACTGTGTGCAGGGGCCACTATGGGGCATAGTACTGTGTGCAGGGGCCACTAAGGGACATAATACTGTGTGCAGGGGCCACTATGGGACATTATACTGTGTGCAGGGGCCACTATGGGGTATAATAGAGTGCGCAGGAATGCTTAGGAGGGGGTTGGTCAGGGGGGGGGGGGAGGGCATGTCAAAAGTTCGCCACGGGGCCCCGCCATTCCTAGTTATGCCACTGAGCACAAGCTAGGGGCCCCATTACAGGTTTTGCACTGGGGCTCAGGATCTTCAAGTTATATCTCCGTTGGCCCTATATGAGTTAGTAAGATAAAATAGACGTTCAGTGGCTATTCGGAGTAGGACTGTGGCTGGCTTTTCTGTAAGGATAGAATCTGATATCTGTGGCTGAGGATTCATTTCTGGTAGCCCACAGGATTCAGACACTATCTCAGTGACACCCATGTGAAGCTCCGCTGACTATCCACATATACATATTACCCATGAGCCCCGCATAAAATTTTCATCTCTGCTAATTAATGTGTTTTTCATGTCTGCGGTTGGAGAGAGTCCGGTTACTACTCCGGGAAGTCCTGTCTCGTTGTCAGATGTGTAGAAGCTTCTATGCGGATGAATCACAAGGTAACAAAGCTTTTATATGCTTCTGATATTATATCCATTTATTATAATAAAACATCAAATCAAGCAGAAACCTCGGCTGTGAAGCCATATTAAAGGAATACTCCACCTTCATAGCAACATTATGTATAAAGTGGATTATTACAGTTCTGTATGACACTTGGAGAGGTCCATGGGGGCATCCTGTACCTGTGTAAAGGGCTATTCTACTGGCAGTTATTGGGAATGAGTAGAGATGAGCGAACAGTGTTCTATCGAACACATGTTCGATCGGATATCAGGGTGTTCGCCATGTTCGAATCGAATCGAACACCGCGTGGTAAAGTGCGCCAAAATTCGATTCCCCTCCCACCTTCCCTGGCGCCTTTTTTGCACCAATAACAGCGCAGGGGAGGTGGGACAGGAACTACGACACTGGGGGCATTGAAAAAAATTGGAAAAAGTCATTGGCTGCCGAAATCAGGTGACCTCCATTTTAGACGAATAGTGGATTTCAAATCCGGGTCATATGAGAATGTGAACTTTGTGACTATGAGACAGGGATAGCTGTACAGGCAGGGATAGCTAGGGATAACCTTTATTTAGGGGGGAATGTTATTAAAAATAACTTTTTGGGGCTCTATCGGGTGTGTAATTATGATTTTTGTGAGATAAACTTTTTCCCATAGGGATGCATTGGCCAGCGCTGATTGGCCGAATTCCGTACTCTGGCCAATCAGTGCTGGCCAATGCATTCTATTAGCTTGATGAAGCAGAGTGTGCACAAGGGTTCAAGCGCACCCTCGGCTCTGATGTAGCAGAGCCGAGGCTGCACAAGGGTTCAAGCGCACCCTCGGCTCTGATGTAGGAGAGCCGAGGGTGCGCTTGAACCCTTGTGCACCCTCGGCTCTGCTACATCAGAGCCGAGGGTGCGCTTGAACCCTTGTGCACACTCTGCTTCATCAAGCTAATAGAATGCATTGGCCAGCGCTGATTGGCCAATGCATTCTATTAGCCCGATGAAGTAGAGCTGAATGTGTATGCTAAGCACACACATTCAGCTCTACTTCATCGGGCTAATAGAATGCATTGGCCAGCGCTAATTGGCCAGAGTACGGAATTCGGCCAATTAGCGCTGGCTCTGCTGGAGGAGGCGGAGTCTAAGATCGCTCCACACCAGTCTCCATTCAGGTCCGACCTTAGACTCCGCCTCCTCCAGCAGAGTCAGCGCTGATTGGCCGAATTCCGTACTCTGGCCAATCAGCACTGGCTAATGCATTGTATTGGCGTGATGAAGCAGTGCTGAATGTGTGTGCTTAGCACACACATTCAGCTCTACTTCATCGGGCTAATAGAATGCATTGGCCAGCGCTGATTGGCCAGAGTACGGAATTCGGCCAATCAGCGCTGGCTCTGCCGGAGGAGGCGGAGTCTAAGGTCGGACCTGAATGGAGACTGGTGTGGAGCGATCTTAGACTCCGCCTCCTCCAGCAGAGCCAGCGCTGATTGGTCGAGTTCCGTACTCTGGCCAATCAGCAATGGCCAATGCATTTCTATGGGGAAAAGTTAGCTTGCGAAAATCGCAAACTGACAGGGATTTCCATGAAATAAAGTGACTTTTATGCCCCCAGACATGCTTCCCCTGCTGTCCCAGTGTCATTCCAGGGTGTTGGTATCATTTCCTGGGGTGTCATAGTGGACTTGGTGACCCTCCAGACACGAATTTGGGTTTCCCCCTTAACGAGTTTATGTTCCCCATAGACTATAATGGGGTTCGAAACCCATTCGAACACTCGAACAGTGAGCGGCTGTTCGAATCGAATTTCGAACCTCGAACATTTTAGTGTTCGCTCATCTCTAGGAATGAACTCTCATCTAAGTGTTACTCAGCATGCTTACTATGGCCGACAATCACGCAATCACTCTGTCTAGTTAGGGGTTTTTTGGTCAGGACTTTGAGGCCATATCCACCTCAAAATCCTGACCAAAAAGAAAAGTTTGTTCCAGCTCCCGGAGAAAAGAAGCGACATGCTTATTCTTTCAGGTGGATTCGCCTCGCGACATCAGCTGAAGACGCTCCCTCCCCCCGACTAGGCCCATTCATTTGGGCCTAATCCGGAGCAGAGTGCGCGACTGGATCCCAGTGCAGTGTATCGGCATCCAGTCGCAGCTACCCGTACTTTGGACTGGAACCTGAGGTGGCCTCCGCCTCAGGTTCTAGTCCAAAAAACCTTGTGTGAACTTACCCTAAGGGTTCTGCTGTCTATGGACAAAGAAAGTTTATACTGGGTGAGCTATCATTATAGCGATCACTCCCCTTGCTTCTACTCTATATCAGCCTGTGTGATTAGCCCAGGGCAGAGCAAGCATTGATAGGTGTGTTTCGTAGCCAAACCTGCTCATCTAATACCACTGTAAGGCTAACGCCCAACGTAGCGAACCACAGCCATATAACGGTGCGGAAAAGACTGCGGGGGAAACGCATCACTTTTTTTGCGCAGCACTTTTCACAGAAAGTCCACAGAGTTTTCCTCTGAGGACTTTCTGTCTCATTATACCCATATGGAAACCGCCAGCATTTCCATAGGTGTAATTGACATGCTGCGATTTATAAAAAAGTGACTGCTTTTGAAATGGCAGTATTTCCACTGCAGATTTTCTTCGTCAATGTGTGGATGGGATTACAATACGCAGTGTTTCCGCTACGGCCGCGTATTGGCAAAATGGAGCACCGGCCTAATGCAGCTGAAAAAAAACACTGTGTTTTACAGTACCAGCATAGTGAATGAGATGCTGACTTATTATATCCACACATTGCGGGGAAAAAACACTGTGGAAAAGCTGCAATTAAAAAAAAAACCATGGGTTGATAAAAAACTCAGCATGGCAATTTTACCCTCGGAAAAGCTTGCATTTACCCTATACATTATATAAGGGAAGGAAAACCGTAGAGAAAAATGCAGAAAAAACTCATTTCTGTGGCGTTTTTTCCGTTGCGTTTTTTAGCTGCATTCCACAGTCGGGGCCTTAGCCTACAGGTGAGTTCAGACTGAGTTTTCTTGAAGAAGGATTTTGAGGCGGAATCTGCCTCAAAACCATCTCCCATTGATTACAATGAGAGTCAGTAGTTGATTTTTTCAGCTAAAGAATTTTAAAAAAAGCGCCTGGCCTTTCTTCAGGCAGATTCTGCTTTGAAAAACCCATTGAGATCAATGGGAGTACCAAATATACAGTAGCCACTGAGTCCTCTGTAGCTTTGCCACTGACTGGACACATTTCTGATAGTGAGCTCTCCTCCAAAGAATGTGACAGTCTTCAGAGTAGCACGTCATGATGTCATAAAACAAAGATGTGGTACTCTAGGAAACATGGCCTGTGTTTCAGGCTCCATTCCCACGGAGTAACGCGCCGCTCGTTCTGACACGTAAACACGTGTCAGAGTGAGGCGCTTCAAAATAGATCCCATTGACTTCAATGGGTGCCGGCTTACGTGCACTACACAATGAAAGCAATAGGTAAAAAAGCCTCCCATTGAGTTCAATGGGTAGCGCGCGTAAACTGGCACCCGTTGAAGTCATTGGGATCTGTTTTGAAGCGCCTCACTCTGACACGTGTTTACATGTTAGAATGAGCGGCGCGTTACTCCGTGGGAACGGAGCCTACGACGAACACTCCAAAAATGTTCTGATAGATTTCAGAAAATAGAATGAAACCGGTAACCATATCCCTTTAAGCAGTCCTGTTCAATAAAGGCAGCAGACATTTTAACACATTTCCTTTCCTGCAGTTGTGAAGGAACAATGCATAAATCTTCTATCTGTTAATGCTAATGAAATGCGCCGTTAGAAACTTGTCTTAATAAGTTGATAAAACTCATATAAAATTCTACATATGCAACTTCTTGTCATAAGAATATTTCCATTTATCTGGTGTTATAGTGTTTATACTGCCACTTAATTCTGTAGAAAATATTACATTCTTGCTCAAAGGCCTTGATCACACAGTGCAAATTTGGTGGAACTTTCTGTGTGCAACAGTGGCACCAAAACTATGAGAAATATGCAAATCTGTTTTCTAGGATGTAATTAGGCAAAACAATGCCTCTGCTTGCTGCCCTCTAGGGACAGCCCTCTTAAACATCATGCATGACTTTTTCAACAAGCCTTATGCTATGATGCAGGGTTTAGCTAAACCAGTAAATCTATTCTAAAAGGAACAGAATCCCAGCTGTGGACAGCGCTGTTTCAACCTGATAGGATGTCCTCAGCACAGCGTAGGGAAAACTGGTTTGGCTAAGAATACAGCATCCAGCTGTAATGCAGTGTGGACAACCATGATAAGGGTGAGTTCACACAGAGTAAAGTGCTGTGTGATGTGGCATGTAGACGCCGCGTGAGTTTTTGCGGGCCTTATACGCTCCCATTGATTTCAATGGGAGCCTGGATCGTATACGCGGCGCTATTTCATTTCACTTTACTCCGTGTGAACTCACCCTAAGGAGGAAATCCACACTTGCATCTAGCAAAGCCATGGCTTACATTAGGTCCAGAGAAGGAGGTGATGAAGTCAGAGGCCGTGTTGACGACCAACTGACCATTAATCCTGGGTAACTGTCATCGCCCTAATTAGTAAAGCTAAGTTCTAGCAGTAAGGCAATGACACCAGACACACAATGTTGGTGCTAGTTCTTCTCTTAGGGGGTGTTCGCACTACCGTCTGTGTCCGACAGGTAGTGTCCGCTCCTAGTGTCCGTTCAAAATCTCGCATGGACATTAGGAGCGGACCCTACCCGACATGTCGGGTTTTTCTGTCCACTTGAAAAGTCGGACATCTTTACAAGCAGACAGTGAAGGAAGGGCACGGAGTGCAAAAGAACGCATCCGATCGCCATTTAAATAAATGACAAGTGTCACGGACACAGCTAGTGTCCGCTCCTAATGTCCGTGCCAGATTTTGAACGGACACTAGGAGCGGACACTACCTGTCGGACACAGACGGTAGTGTGAACGCCCCCTTAGCTGAAGAGGAAGTGCACTGACGTACTTTATTAAAGCAACATCGCTTTATGTAGCAGCAGAGAAAGGAAGAGAGATAACAGCAACGTAAGTTTTTGTATTTGCTCCTGATTGGCGTAGTACATCTCAATCACACAGAGAGAGGAAGTTTCCTTCCTTAGACCACATTCAAACAGCCAAAAAACTGCTGCATATAAGTGTTTGTATTTTGGCAACAACACACAGACCTCCCAGGGGTCAAATTAACTGAAGTTAGAACAAAATACAACTCTATGGAAGGGGTAGGTAACCTTCGGTGCGCCATCTGTTGCGGAACTACAATGCATCTGAATCAAATGTTGTTTGCCTTTGTGAATCGCGGCCTACATTGCTGAGATATCACCGTTTTTGTCAATATGTGCCAGGGTTGGTATACTGGACTCTGGTGACATACTAAAGAGATTGTTGCACTATAGACACTTATCCCCTATCCACAGAGGGACAAGTGACTGATCGTGGGGGTGCCAAGAGTCAGAAAACAGGGCAAAAATTCGGATGGAATCCCGTAACAAGTCGTGTGATACGTTCAATAAATTGGGGCTGGATTGTGGTTATCTACACACAGATTACCACTAAGGGCATTGCTTCTCCTGTACTTGCCCAGTTGCTTTCCAATTGACACCCTCCAATGGTACTGGGTGACGAAACCCAGTAAATACGTGTTAACCTCCGGCCCACTAGTTGTAAATATACTGGACACACTTGCACCCCCTTCTTCAGTCTCTCATCTAACACATGCCCAGTTAATGTGACATGCCCCCATTCCCTTTCAGGGTAAAGTTTCTATTTCCTGGGCCCATTCTGTAAGTGATCGTAGCGAGGAATGACTTTTTCAGAATGGCTTTGTGAGTTTGTTTCCCTGACAGATGTGGGAGGTTACCGCACTCCTACATAACAACTCCCTGATAGATGAATTTAATGTTGTTCAATTCCTCCTACTCAATATCCGCCCCCTCCACATTGCATCAGCGCTGTTCTTTATCTCCATGGGAACCATTACTTGTGACCTCATCAGATGGAACCAGGATTGTGCCCGATTGTCTTACTTGATATTTAACCCCTTAGCTGCTAATAAGCTGCAACACAGGAACAGCAATTTTATGTATATATATTTTTATTTTATTTTTTTTTCATTTTTATAGGCTACTTCTAAATATATATTTTATTAAAGGGGAATGCCCAGCTGAACCAAGAAAGGTTGTACCTTTAAGATGGTATGATGGTCAAGACAATAGCTAAACATCTGCTCCTCGCTTTGGAAGTCAGCTCTGCAAGGCTGCGGATAAAAATGATAATTATTATGATTATGTATACAACGCCTTCATATCCCTTTATGTAATAGATTATGGTATTTAACAGGTGTAAGTATATAAAAATACATAAAACGCTTAAAACAGAATAGTTCTACCTCGAGAATAGTGAGTGCATTAAAGGGATTGTCCAGCCAGGAAAAAAAAAAATTAGGAAATAGCTAAGGCTAGGTTCACTTCTCCATTGGAGTCACTATGAAAGGCTCCGCCAAAGAAAGTGTTGAAAATCGTCACGAGAGAGAAAAGTCCTGCACCAGTTTCAGTTCAGGGTTTGCTGGTGTCCATGTGTAACCACTAAGGCTAGGTTCACACCTGCGCTAGCTCTCCGGTGGGGGATTCTGCTCCCCATTCACGCCATTCAGCGTTTTTCTCTCGCCGTTTTTTTTCACTCTTCTTGAGGCGGAAATCTGGCAGACGCCATTGTCGTTTATGGGGTCCACGGGTTTCTGCGGGCATCCGCTTTTTTAAGCGGATTAATTTTCTATTCGGGTGTCCCCAAGTGGACCCCTGAACAGAAACCCAAATGCATGTGTGGTCCTAGCGTAAAGCAGCGGTCTGGCTCTCTGTCATACAGGTTCTCTAGCAAGTCTCATTTATACCTCGGAAACACGGGCAGTTTCCCTATATGTATAATAGAAGTGGAAAGTTCTCTGAGGACACCTCTGAAGACCTTCTGTGAAAAGCAATGTGGGAAAATCCGCAATGTGTTGCCGCTACTGTTTTCCTGGAGCACTTTTTTGCTGCACTCCACTATGTGGGGCCTTAGCCAAAAGGTCTGTTCACATGGTGGAAGCTGCTGCTGATTCTGAGGTGGATTCCGGACCAAAATCACTTGAAGATTCTGCCCTGATTCTGCCTTCTATTGTATTCAATGGGGAGCAGAGATTGTCCCCAGCTTAAAGGGGTATTCCCATGACGCTTGTTCACTAACCTGCAGGCTGTTGTGCTCTCTTCACTTCCTGCTTTTCTCGGCACATAGGTGGGCGGGGTTTCACTTGCACGGGATTGGTTGTAAATGAATTACCACAGTGTGAAGCTGATGTAACAGAGATGGATTTGAGTCAGTTTGCATTACATACAGAGGTACTGGACTCCCTATCTCAGCCCTTATCAGCCAAATTCAATTAAACCGACTGATAAGAGCTCAGAAATCCCAGAGCTCTCACCTTCCCTATCTGTGTCATTTAAGTAGCGGAGCTTCTCAAACAGTTCAGAGCTGCTCCCAGCCCCTCCCTCCCCCTCTGAGAGCAGGCAGCTACATCACTTGACAAATGAGCAGATAATCCCAAGGGCCATAGAAACGGAGTGTAAACAATGAAGTGAATAAATTAAGATAGCGGCCAAACAAAGCAGTTTTGATAAAGCAATGCTTTAAGGAAAAGTCTTAAAAGGGTATTCCCATGTCCCTTGCTCACCAGTCTTCGCTGCTGCAAAGACTTCTTTCTTCCTGGACTTTCTTCCAGGACTTTTCTCTCCATGTTTTCAAGCAGATTCGGGGACAGAATCCCTGATCGGAATCCGGACGCACATGTGAACTCACCCTTAGGCTGAGGCCCCACATTGCAGAAACGCAGCTTTTTTGTTGTAGATTTTACTGCATTTTTTTGAGCCAAAGCCAGGAGTGCATTGAGCTGAAGGTAGAAATATAAGAACTTCCTATATATTTCCCATTCCTTTTGTAGCCATTCTTGGCTTTGGCTTAAAAAAAATGCAGCAAAATCTACTACAAAAAAGCTACGTTTCCTTAGCCTCAGGGTCAGTGCACACAGTTTTTTGGCACTGATTTTGACGCTGAATCTGCCCCAAAATCAGCCTCCAAAAAACTCTATTAGGCTGAGGCCCCACATTGCGGAAACGCAGTTTTTTTTGTTGCAGTCATCCGGCAAAGCCCTTGTCAGGCCACTTGTATTGACCGGGCCGTTGTTTTTTTTTTGCCAGTCTGCAGGGTGGTGGACTGGCCTTAGTCTTAGCATGCGCAGTCGGCTCTGCCTAGGCCCTAATGCCTAGGCAGAGTGAATTTCAGCCAGAAGAAGACGGGGGAACGCTGCGCCGGGAGAAGACTGCACGGAGGATCCAGCCCGACCGTCACTCGTGGACTTGGTAAGTATAATGTTATCGAATTTTGCCTACCCCCGAAACGAGCATTTCCCCCCATAGACTATAATGGAGTTCGAACCTCGGACATTTTAGTGTTCGCTCATCTCTAGTTACTATAGCAGTGTGGCCTAACTCAAAGTATCCAGCCTCGGTGTCTAGCGATTCACCATTTCCACTTCACTATTGCAACGCAGAGCCTTCCCATCCATACAGTTGATGAGAAGGCAGGCTCTCCACCATGATGCTTTGCACCACAAAAATGACTCTAGGTGACGTTGCTATGTTAACTTCAGGGAGCACACGTCCTCCGGTCTGGCCACCTCCGGCTTCCACACCGCAAAGTACCTGCCAAATACTAAAATCCAACCCCTTCATAACCCCATCTCCATATGACCAAAGCCTATTGCCAAGTGACCCGGCGAGGCTTGTAAAGAAGCGCTCTCACTCTCGCTTTTTTAAACATAAAACACTATTTTAGCTAAAAACTATTCCTCCAAACTCAACAATAAACACGCACACTCAGCTCACAGAATAAGCCACTTAATGTACATGGAAACAAAGGTTTAAGTACAATATTACTTACCTAATTTATTGTCCTTCAACATCTGCTATCAGGCTAGAGACGACATTCCATGACACCGTAGCGCCTAGTCCTTCTTCCATCCACATACACCACTTGTACCTAAATAAAAACTCAACAAACTTGGATGGATTAAATTGGCCACAGCAGCCATCATTATTACAAACAGACATATAACTTAGTTCAACAAATTATTTAAACAAATTCCCTGAGCATCGCCATGTCTAAGGAAGTCCTTGAAGTCCACAAGCTGGCCTGTTACCCATTGTTGTTAGTTACCTCCAGCCATTCACCCAGCTTGGAGGCACCATGTCACCTTTACCAGGTGAAGGAATCCCATCTTAAAAGATTCCCCAATTTTAGGCCAATCTAAATATTTCGAGCATATCAATGCCACTCATTGGGGAGTCCAGAGCCTTGAAGCTCCCCCACCAACCACATCCTACTTGCCCAACTCCGAGGACCCCCGCCAAGCTGCCGTGACTGCCCACCTAACCACATACAATATATGAATCCACATGTAAAATAACGTTCCCAGACGTTGTTCCCCAATGCTCTCTTCACTGTGTGCGCCGTTACTGTTCATGAGCTTTTCTTCCTAAAGGTCCACCACACAACTACATTTGAAAAGGTCCCACCTTAACATCCAAACCCACCAATGGCTGCCGTCCAGACGCACACCGTCATGTGGGGCCTCCCTTAGGCTGTGCCCGTTTGTCCGACCCTTACACTATAGACAATGTCGTCCAACAACAAAGTTGTCAACTTCCTCCAATTAGAACCTGCAAACATTGATGTCATCATGTACCCCGTACTCTGCATAAACAAATCCAGTCTCTGCTGTATTCCGATATAGGTAGTATATCTTTATACAGAGGCGGCGGTGGATTGTGACACCATTCTGTACATGTCATAGGATTTTCATGATCTGGAGGTGGTGGGCCAGAAGATGGAGGCCTAGCTGAACCTTGGTTTTGTAGGGTTCAAACTTAACTTTGCAATCTGCTCATGCTGAAAATGATAGTTCCTGCTTTCCCCATATCCAGCTATTCACGTCAACTAAACTTTTTGATTAAAGAATATGAAGAAAGAAAAAAAAAAAAAAGACGCTATTGGTTTGAGAAGGAAGTTTCGTGTGATTTGTGTGTGGGAGTTTCACCAGTAGAGGTCACTGAGGGGAAAACTTTTAATGAAGAGAATGCAGTCAAGTAAAGTAAGAGCGCGGAGCTGGCGTAGTTATTAGCAGCAGGTTCACACAGCCGGGAGAGGGTTTCAGATAGAAAGCAGAAGATTTGATGTATTCAACTAATTGGATTTTGTGGGTAAACATATTCTATAAAACTCGATTTTTCTCCTTCCTCATTGCAGCCAAGTGAAAGGTTTAGGCAGATTTTGCTTTTTTATCTTTATACTAAACACACTGTTTTACAGTATACAAGGAAATAGTAGGAATGTGACAATGGAATTAAAGGAGAAATCCAGTTTTAGCAAATAGATCATTGTATTTGTATAATGAAAAGTGGCCAAATGGAAATTCTGTCCAGTAAATGCCCACAATACTTGGTGGGGGCTCCTTTTTCATGGATGGCGGCATCAATGCGACATGGATGCTGGGGTCTCTCATCTTCCTCTTGATAATATCCTATAGATTCTCTATGGCAGGGGTAGGGAACCTTTGGCTCTCCAGCTGCTGTGAAACTACAACTCCCAACATGCTCCATTCACTTCCATGGGAGTTCCAAGAACAGCAGAGCAAGTATGCATGCTGGGAGTTGTAGTTTTGCAACAGCTGGAGAGCCGTACGTTCCCTACCCCTGCTCTATGGGGTTAAGGTCAGGTGAGTTTGCTGGCCAGTCAAGCACAGTGATACTGTGGTTATTAAACCAGGTCATGGTACTTTTGGCAGTGTGGACAGGCGCCAAGTTCTGTTGGAAAATGAAAATTTCATCTCCAAAAAGCTTGTGGGCAGAGGGAAGCATGAAGTGAAGTGGTAGACGGCTGCGCTAACTTTGGTCTTGATAAAACATGGTGGACCCATTGGGGCCACACGGTGGCTCAGTGGTTAGCACTGCAGCCTTGCAGTGCTGGAGCCCCGGTGCTCAAATCCCACCAAGGGCAAAAAACCATCTGCAAGGAGTTTGTATGTTCTCCCTGTGTTTGCATGGATTTCCATCCCATATTCCAAAGACATACTGATAGGGAAAAATGTACATTGTGAGCTCCATGTGGGGCTCACAATCTACTAAAAAAACAAACAAAAAAAAAAAACATGGTGTACCTACACCAGCAGATGACATGGCTCCCCAAACCATCGCTGATTGTGGAAACTTCACACTAGACCTCAAGTAGCTTGGATTGTGTGCAACCTCTCTGCTCTTCCTCCAAATTTTGGGACCTTCCAAATGAAATGAAAAATTTACTTTCATCTGAAAACACCTTGGACCACTGAGCAACAGTCCAGAACTTTTTGATGATATTCTAATTTATTGAGATTCACTAGAACTTTCTGTATCACAAAGGGTTTTTAAGGTGTCTGCTTGCTGGCCTTTATTGCAATAGTGGATACAAATCTGTCCTGGCCATGTCATGTAGACGGGTAAATTAGTTTGGTAAAAAAAAAAATTAACTATGGCGCTGAATGTATGCAGATTACCAATCAATAGACATGGGGGTGGTGTCACTCTCCTGGATAGTCTTGCCACTTGTCCTGTTTCGGGATTGACCTCCTTCTGGCCGGGAGCGTTTCCCACCAGCTCTATCCAATAGCATCAGCTCTGGTAATTCCAAAGCCAAAACTTCCTCATTTCTCTGTACTTGCAAAGTAGCTGGCTAGTGGTGATATAACCTGGGCAATGGGGGTCAATGAAGCCGTGTCCCGCTGGCAGAGCCGAATGCGCATGCGTAGAAGTTTGAATCCAGCTCCGGAAGAAGACGTGCAGAGAGGCCATTCCTGAAGAAGATGGAGGCGGCGCTGGAGATTTCTCTTGCAGAATTGAGGACGCCCCCAGTGCTGTTTGAGCGCTGGGGACCCACCCCCAGTGCTGCAAGAGAACTCATCTGCATACTGACGAAAACCAGGATTTCTACCGAACGGCGACACGGAGAAGACATCTAAAGGTAGGAGAAGAATAACCTTTCTTAAGAATATTCCTACATGTGATCGAGAAAAAATGTGATTTTAATGATCAAATCCCTTTAAAGAACCACCATCTTTTTCTTAAGATACTGGAAGAGTTTTTTTTTTGTTGTTGTTTTCTCCAGGTGCTATCGCGCCGCGTACCTCCCCAATGGTTGGTGCTGTGACAACTTCCCTTTGGATTTGTGTTATATATGTATATAACACCACAATTCTTAACTTTTACTTAATAGGACCGTTGTAGAAGATTTAGGAAGCTATAAAAAGAGCGGAGATCCTTGTAAGATGGTCTATGCAAGTAAACACTGAACTGGAGAGCCAACAGGAAGATGGATTTAACAGTCTTTCACTCCTGGCATTGTAATATGTTGTACAGTGGCGGACAGGCTGGTCAGATACCCGCCATCCTGCACAGGGTGTGTGCGACTCTTCTACAGCGCGTCTATTAACTGCTTTATGTAAAGCAAACGTCTGCTGTAGAGGTAACACCCTATACGACAAAGAGAAAGTAAACCATTACCATCCAGGACCGCTCCCTGCTGTGATTAATGGTTAACTGTGCCCCAGAGCAGCGCTCTTGTGCCAGACTTTTTTTAGAAGTACTGAGTAAATACAGGACCAACCAAAGCTGGCAGAAATACAACGCGCACAAGGACCCCTACCTGCATCACTCGCAGTTACAGGACAGCGCTATGCATGGAAAATAATACATTGCCTATTGGCTCCTTTGTGAATCTTTTTTATTGCAGTGCATGTATTTTGGGCTAAACCCTTTGTCATACATGTTAAAAATTTTCTAAATCATTTTACTCTGTAGTCTGCCTGGATTCTCATACATTGCAGGCTGCTCTGTGCTGTTCAGGAAAAAAATCTGTCTGATGGCTCTGTCACTATCCCGTTGCTCTCGAGGAAGTTCATAAAGCTGAATTTTTATTAGATTGATCGGATTTCATCTTAAATTAGAAATGACGAACCCTCAGGAGACTGCAAAATGTGTTTAGCCCAAAATGTTTATGACAATGCCCCACAAGGAGTCCATACTAAGTTGCCTGTACCCTGCACACTGAAGTGTATTACACAACAGAGATCCGTCAGTAATGACTGTGATCCCATTAAATACTCATAGGTCCACCTGAAAAAAGTAAAAAAACAAAAGTTTAAAATAAAAAATAAGTTTTTAAAGTATTAAGAATATTTCTCCTCTATCCTAAATGATAAATTGCTGAGCCCCCCCCCCCCCCAATTCTGAGAACGGGGGCTCTTTTATCCCCACTGTGAATGTAGCGGTGGTGTATACAGGTGAACTCCTGATTCATTTCAATGGAAACGCTGGAAATCACTGAAGTACAGCACTGATCCGGGGTTCCCATTGAAGTCAATGACAGCGTTTACTGCAGCTACCTTAACAAAAGGAGTAAAAGCTCTCAGGATTAGTGGGGAGGGGGTTCTCTGAATTCAGACCCCCAATAATCAGCAATTTAAGCTCTATTTTTTCATGGCATAACCATAACTCCTATGGATAAATATGTGAAATTTCAAAGAATTTCCCCATAACGTAACTCTGCTACCTGTCATGTATAATTCCTCAGTGATACACTCCTATTACTGTACCATGAGGAGACTTTTTCTGTCTTGTGAATTATATTTTTCTTGACAGGTACTGGAGTTACATGATGGGGAATTGTTTTCCCCATCATCTATAATCCCCCTCATGTAACTCTGCTACCTGTCATCTATAATCCCCCTCATGTAACTCTGCTACCTCTCATCTATAATCCCCCCACATGTAACTCTGCTACCTCTCATCTATAATCCCCCATCATGTAACTCTGCTACCTGTCATCTATAATTCACCTTCATGTAACTCTGCTACCTCTCATCTATAATCCCCCTCATGTAACTCTGCTACCTGTCATCTATAATCCCCCTCATGTAACTCTGCTACCTGTCATCTATAATTCACCTTCATGTACCTCTGCTACCTCTCATCTATAATCCCCCCTCATGTAACTCTGCTACCTGTCATCTATAATTCACCTTCATGTACCTCTGCTACCTCTCATCTATAATTCACCTTCATGTACCTCTGCTACCTGTCATCTATAATCCCCCTCATGTAACTCTGCTACCTGTCATCTACAATCCCCCATCATGTAACTCTGCTACCTCTCATCTATAATTCCCCATCATGTAACTCTGCTACCTGTCATCTATAATCCCCCCTCATGTAACTCTGCTACCTGTCATCTATAATTCACCTTCATGTAACTCTGCTACCTCTCATCTATAATTCACCTTCATGTACCTCTGCTACCTGTCATCTATAATCCCCCTCATGTAACTCTGCTACCTGTCATCTACAATCCCCCATCATGTAACTCTGCTACCTCTCATCTATAATTCCCCATCATGTAACTCTGCTACCTCTCATCTATAATCCCCCTCATGTAACTCTGCTACCTGTCATCTATAATCCCCCCTCATGTAACTCTGCTACCTGTCATCTATAATTCCCCACCATGTAACTCTGCTACCTCTCATCTATAATTCCCCATCATGTAACTCTGCTACCTCTCATCTATAATCCCCCTCATGTAACTCTGCTACCTGTCATCTATAATCCCCCCTCATGTAACTCTGCTACCTGTCATCTATAATTCACCTTCATGTAACTCTGCTACCTGTCATCTATAATTCCCCACCATGTAACTCTGCTACCTGTCATCTATAATCCCCCTCATGTAACTCTGCTACCTGTCATCTATAATCCCCCTCATGTAACTCTGCTACCTGTCACCTATAATTCACCTTCATGTAACTCTGCTACCTGTCATCTATAATCCCCCTCATGTAACTCTGCTACCTGTCACCTATAATTCACCTTCATGTAACTCTGCTACCTGTCATCTATAATCCCCCTCATGTAACTCTGCTACCTGTCACCTATAATTCACCTTCATGTAACTCTGCTACCTCTCATCTATAATCCCCCCTCATGTAACTCTGCTACCTGTCACCTATAATTCACCTTCATGTAACTCTGCTACCTGTCATCTATAATCCCCCTCATGTAACTCTGCTACCTCTCATCTATAATTCCCCATCATGTAACTCTGCTACCTCTCATCTATAATCCCCCTCATGTAACTCTGCTACCTCTCATCTATAATCCCCCCTCATGTAACGCTGCTACCTGTCATCTATAATTCACCTTCATGTAACTCTGCTACCTGTCATCTATAATTCCCCACCATGTAACTCTGCTACCTGTCATCTATAATTCACCTTCATG
The DNA here is from genome assembly GCF_031893055.1 of Leptodactylus fuscus. NCBI lineage: Eukaryota > Metazoa > Chordata > Amphibia > Anura > Leptodactylidae > Leptodactylus > Leptodactylus fuscus. Next base: position 211,481,299 of record NC_134267.1, on the reverse strand, counting down.
TACCTCTGCTACCTGTCATCTATAATCCCCCTCATGTAACTCTGCTACCTGTCATCTACAATCCCCCATCATGTAACTCTGCTACCTCTCATCTATAATTCCCCATCATGTAACTCTGCTACCTCTCATCTATAATCCCCCTCATGTAACTCTGCTACCTGTCATCTATAATCCCACCTCATGTAACTCTGCTACCTGTCATCTATAATTCACCTTCATGTAACTCTGCTACCTGTCATCTATAATTCCCCACCATGTAACTCTGCTACCTCTCATCTATAATTCCCCATCATGTAACTCTGCTACCTCTCATCTATAATCCCCCTCATGTAACTCTGCTACCTGTCATCTATAATCCCCCCTCATGTAACTCTGCTACCTGTCATCTATAATTCACCTTCATGTAACTCTGCTACCTGTCATCTATAATTCCCCACCATGTAACTCTGCTACCTGTCATCTATAATCCCCCTCATGTAACTCTGCTACCTGTCATCTATAATCCCCCCTCATGTAACTCTGCTACCTGTCACCTATAATTCACCTTCATGTAACTCTGCTACCTGTCATCTGTAATTCCCCACCATGTAACTCTGCTACCTCTCATCTATAATTCCCCATCATGTAACTCTGCTACCTCTCATCTATAATCCCCCTCATGTAACTCTGCTACCTCTCATCTATAATCCCCCCTCATGTAACTCTGCTACCTGTCATCTATAATTCACCTTCATGTAACTCTGCTACATGTCATCTATAATTCCCCACCATGTAACTCTGCTACCTGTCATCTATAATTCACCTTCATGTACCTCTGCTACCTCTCATCTATAATTCACCTTCATGTAACTCTGCTACCTGTCATCTATAATCCCCCTCATGTAACTCTGCTACCTGTCATCTATAATTCCCCACCATGTAACTCTGCTACCTGTCATCTATAATTCACCTTCATGTACCTCTGCTACCTCTCATCTATAATTCACCTTCATGTACCTCTGCTACCTGTCATCTATAATCCCCCCTCATGTAACTCTGCTACCTGTCATCTATAATTCACCTTCATGTACCTCTGCTACCTCTCATCTATAATTCACCTTCATGTACCTCTGCTACCTCTCATCTATAATTCACCTTCATGTACCTCTGCTACCTGTCATCTATAATCCCCCCTCATGTAACTCTGCTACCTGTCATCTATAATTCACCTTCATGTACCTCTGCTACCTCTCATCTATAATTCACCTTCATGTACCTCTGCTACCTGTCATCTATAATCCCCCTCATGTAACTCTGCTACCTGTCATCTACAATCCCCCATCATGTAACTCTGCTACCTGTCACCTATAATTCACCTTCATGTAACTCTGCTACCTGTCATCTGTAATTCCCCACCATGTAACTCTGCTACCTCTCATCTATAATTCCCCATCATGTAACTCTGCTACCTCTCATCTATAATCCCCCTCATGTAACTCTGCTACCTCTCATCTATAATCCCCCCTCATGTAACTCTGCTACCTGTCATCTATAATTCACCTTCATGTAACTCTGCTACCTGTCATCTATAATTCCCCACCATGTAACTCTGCTACCTGTCATCTATAATTCACCTTCATGTACCTCTGCTACCTCTCATCTATAATTCACCTTCATGTACCTCTGCTACCTGTCATCTATAATCCCCCTCATGTAACTCTGCTACCTGTCATCTATAATTCCCCACCATGTAACTCTGCTACCTGTCATCTATAATTCACCTTCATGTACCTCTGCTACCTCTCATCTATAATTCACCTTCATGTACCTCTGCTACCTGTCATCTATAATCCCCCCTCATGTAACTCTGCTACCTGTCATCTATAATTCACCTTCATGTACCTCTGCTACCTCTCATCTATAATTCACCTTCATGTACCTCTGCTACCTCTCATCTATAATTCACCTTCATGTACCTCTGCTACCTGTCATCTATAATCCCCCCTCATGTAACTCTGCTACCTGTCATCTATAATTCACCTTCATGTACCTCTGCTACCTCTCATCTATAATTCACCTTCATGTACCTCTGCTACCTGTCATCTATAATCCCCCTCATGTAACTCTGCTACCTGTCATCTACAATCCCCCATCATGTAACTCTGCTACCTCTCATCTATAATTCCCCATCATGTAACTCTGCTACCTCTCATCTATAATACCCCTCATGTAACTCTGCTACCTGTCATCTATAATCCCCCCTCATGTAACTCTGCTACCTGTCATCTATAATTCACCTTCATGTAACTCTGCTACCTGTCATCTATAATTCCCCACCATGTAACTCTGCTACCTCTCATCTATAATTCCCCATCATGTAACTCTGCTACCTCTCATCTATAATCCCCCTCATGTAACTCTGCTACCTCTCATCTATAATTCCCCATCATGTAACTCTGCTACCTCTCATCTATAATCCCCCTCATGTAACTCTGCTACCTGTCATCTATAATTCCCCATCATGTAACTCTGCTACCTGTCATCTATAATTCCCCATCATGTAACTCTGCTACCTGTCATCTATAATTCCCCACCATGTAACTCTGCTACCTGTCATCTATAATTCCCAAGTTTCATTCCACACTCCAAAGACATATTGATACAGAATGTAGTTTGTTTATGGGACCATGACAGACAATGTCTGTAAAGCGCTGTGGAATATGTTGGTGCTATATAAGTAAGGCTGGATTCACATCTGCGTTAGAGACTGTGTCTAAAATCGTTGGAGAGATGTCCAGCAAGGAGGACTTTTCTCTTCGCTGGTTTCAGTTTTAAAGAGGACCTTTCATCAGATTGGGCACAGGCAGTTCTATATAGGGGGAAATGGGAGGGGTTTTGAATGTCGTCACTAGTAGGGACATTGACCCTCCCACATTTACAGCAGCAATAAATTTGGTGCTAAGATGCCAGCACAATCCCAGGCACAGTGCAAGAACCAAGTTCAGCGGCAGGCCAGCTTGAGAGCTGCCGAAACGTCGGAGCATGCGGATCATCAACACCAACAACACGCTCATTATATGGCATCCCAGCGAGCTGCTGAGATGCCGGAACAAATACGGGCACAGCACCAGGAACGAGTTCAGCGGCAGGCCAACTTGAGAGCTGCCGAAACGCTGGAGCATGCGGATCATGAACGCCAAGAACATGCTCATTAATGTGGTGTCCCAGCGAGCTGCTGAGATGCCGGAACAATCACAGGCATGGTGTGAGGAACAAGTTCGGCAGTAGGACAGCTTACCAACTGCCGAAATGCCGAAGCAGGCAAACCATCGACGGCAGCAATTTGCTAAATATAGGCGGATGATTTACGCCAACAAGTCGCAGACGAAGTTGCAGGCAGAGGCTTATGTATATAATATGTAAATTTTACATTTACTATACTATATGTACATAAATATTAGAATAATAATAATAATAATTATATTTATTTTAAATGAAATTACTTGTGCAACGTATTCCCTTTAAAGTTACGGATTCCAGGGAATTACTGAAGGTGCCCGGGATTACAAATAGTCACCATTAAAAATTAATGAAACTCCATCTTACTTGTAGATTATATCACAGAACTGAATATAAGGTAATTACACGGCATTACCATTGGAGATATAACAGCCTGTTCTAATATATTCTTAACAAATCTACCAGTCAGTTATACCGCCATACAAAGCTCCGCCACCTGTAAAGGTAAATGCAGCTTATAATGACATGACCTGTTCATAGGCAGCAATGACGCGCCAGGGATCGCAATGACGCAAGTCTTTGTCAGGAGAATTTTTCAAACCAATTTTTTGGTGTTTGGATACATTATTATGTGCTAAGAGGCCCTTATAGAGTGTCCTGCAAATTGCCTGAAAACATCTGCAAACAAGATTAGAATGAATAGGCAGAAATGGCGATGACTGCAACTTGTGTAAACCTCTGACTCATTACTAGGTAAACGCAGCGAGAATTATCAGTAACGTTCTATACCGATTCTCTCCAGCTGTTAGATAAGTAAAAGTAGCAGTAAGACGTCATGTCCTCGACCAATTGTGCCGTCTGAGAGGGTTCGATGCTCTGCTCCATTCCATTATGGAATAAATCATTCAGATCCATCGGAAAAGATTGGAATTAGAGATGACGAGCAAAGCGATTCACAACAAGGTGGGTTCGACTCAAATATTCCAAATTTTTCCATTTTCAACTGAACAATGTGGGAATCATCTCGGACAAACTTAGGGTCTATTCACACGGAGGAAAATGGTGAGGAATTTGGTGTGGAATTTCAGCGCTGAAAAAAAAGCCTCCCATTGACTTCAATGGGTTCCTTTTTCTGCTACTGGTTGCTTGAATCCAGTGGTGTGATTAGGAATGGCGGGGTCCTGTGGAAAACTTTTAACATGAGCCCCCCCACCTACTTCCTGACCCCACCTATTTCCTGACCGACTCCTCCCCCCCTGTTACTGTACGCACTATTATGCCCCATAGTGGCCCCTGCACACAGAATTGTGCCACATAGTGGCCCCTACACAAAGTAATATGCCCCATTGTGGCCCCTGTACACAGTTTTATGCCCCATAGTGGCCCCTGTACGCAGTATTATGTCCCATAGTGTCCCCTGCACACAGTATTATGTCCCATAGTGTCCCCTGCACACAGTATTATGTCCCATAGTGGCCCCTGCACACAGTATTATGTCCCATAGTGACCCCTGCGCACAGTATTATGCCACATAGTGTCCCCTGTACACAGTATTATGCCCCATAGTGTCCCCTGTACACAGTATTATCCCCCATAGTGACCCCTGCGCACAGTATTATCCCCCATAGTGACCCCTGCGCACAGTATTATCCCCCATAGTGACCCCTGTACACAGTATTATCCCCCATAGTGACCCCTGCGCACAGTATTATGCCCCATAGTGACCCTTGCACACAATATTGTGCCCCATTGTGGACCACGTATGAATAATTATTATACTCTGGGGTCTTTTAATATTCGGAGAGCCAGGGGAGGATACAAACATAAAAAAAACAGTGTTACCTCTCCTGGGCTCCAACCAACTCCCTGCTGATGTCGGCCATCTGCAATGTTGGAAGAGACAACACTTGAGCCGAGGCTTGCGTTGCGACACATAAGGACACAAGCCTGGCCCACATAACACCACAGGTCACAGGTGAGGATATTACCTTTAGTATCCATTCAAACCCCTTTGTGTCAACTTCTGGGCATGTTGTCAGGCCAAAATCACCAGGGTATATGAACTTTTTAACAGGGTAATTTTGATGTTTTTGGTTGTCATTATGATTTAAAAAGAGAAAACACAGAAGTTTGTCAATAAATGGCTTCAACCAACCACTAAGGGAGCGTTCACACTACCGTCGGTGTCCGACAGGTAGTGTCCGCTCCTAGTGTCCGCTCAAAATCTGGCACGGACATTAGGAGCGGACACTAGCTGTGTCCATGACACCTGTCATTTATTTAAATGGGCATCAGGGTTTTTCTGTCCGCTTGAGAAGTCGGACATCTTTACATGCGGACAGTGAAGGAAGGGCACGGAGTGCAAAAGAACGCACCCGATGCCCATTTAAATAAATGACAGGTGTCATGGACACAGCTAGTGTCCGCTCCTAATGTCCGTGCCAGATTTTGAGCGGACACTAGGAGCGGACACTACCTGTCAGACACCGACGGTAGTGTGAACGCCCCTTAACCATGAAAGGAGAGAGAGAAAGTTTTTGTGTTATCATTCATATTCTCTGAAAAAAGGCCAAAAAATCTTCTGGGGTATGTAAACTTTTTAGCACAACTATAAATGTAATCCTGGTTCTATCCAAACAAGTTGGGACAAAACCGGGGATTTACTTCATCTGATCACAGGACGAAACAAATCTTCTGAGGTTCACCCGACTGTAAACAGAACCTGCCCATTAAATCAATGTAAGACAGAAGGCATTTGTATGTTATCTGAGCGACCTTGGTTAAAAATCAGAACCCCCACGGGTTACACACTCAGTCATGTGATATGGAGCTTTTAAGAGAACCTGTCTGCTGTTCCGACAAGTCTGTTCTAGTAAATACTTGTATTCTTCATGAAAAAAAAAACTATTCTGGATCATCTTTTCTTATATCTACATAGTGATGTCCCTCCGTTATTCTTCCTGGAATTTATAAATTAATAACTGGCTGCAACCAACTGGGGGGAGGGGGGTGTCTCTACACAGTCTGGCACTGTCCAATCAGTGCTGATACTACAGACTTTGTAGGGACACACCCCTATGACAAGGAGAATGGCAATGCCCAGTGTTCAAACTATTCCATCCATTACTAAAACAGATATATCAGGAGAGGTGGCTGGTCCTCTTAGGCCCGGTTCACACAGGTTTTTTTGGACCGGATTTTGAGGTGGAGGCCGCCTCAGAATCCGGTCCAAAAAATGACTAGCCGCGACTGGATGCCGGTGCAGTGCATACAGTGCATTGGCATCCAGTCGCAGCATTCCGCTCCGTATTAGGCCCAAATGAATGGGCCTAGTCGGGAGGGAATGTTCGCGCCGAGGACTATGTAGTGGATTCCACCTCAAGTAAGGGCATGTTGCTTCTTTTTTCCCCGAGGGGGACCAAACCACTCGCGGAAAAAGGAACCCATTGAATTCAATGGGAGGTGGTTTTTTGAGCCGGATTGTGACACGGGTTCAAAAAACCCCGTGTGAACCCAGCTTTACTCTAACTCCGGAGCTGTGTGGACTATAGCCGCGATCTTGGCTTTATAACAAGACCAAGAGTATGTCTGTCCATAAATTTAGAGATATGACTGGTTAAAGTGAAGGGTCTTATACTCACACTCTCACTTTAACCAGCGTGCAGAAGAACAGGAGCAGCTGACAGTGCAGGGAGAGGAGAAAATGATTTTATTATTCTCCTGTCCTTTCACATAAATCCAGGGGAGGGTGTACCACGGACTTTTGTTCATGATATCCCCCCCCCTCCCCGATGCCCCATTGTCTGCTGCCAGTACTCTTTCTATCATGTGCTGGAGTTGCGTTTCTGAAAGCCTTGAGGCTCATCTGATCGCTGAGACCAATCAGTGGCCTCAGTGGTTTCTGATATGGAACTGGTGACATACGTGAGTGACATCACCGGTCCATCTCCATTGGTCTCAGTGGCCAGGTGAGGCTCAGGACTTCTGGTAATTCAGCCCCGGCACTGCACTGTACAATGGAGCACTGGGGAAAGGCGATCCTGCTTTTTATATATTTCGCCCCTTCCCTGGCCATTCCAGGGGTTGCTCCAATCCCTGGACAAACCCTTCATATTTTTTTTTATAGAATTGGTCCCTTATTAAACAAATCGCATCGCAAGGACTACACATCACAGCATCGGCCGGTCTTTGCAAAATTGGGAGCCAGGGGATATATTGTTAAAGATATATGATTATTTTATGATGTCATCTCAAAAACATTCATTAAAAAAATCATCATGAATCTCTTGTAAATCTTTTTGACATTTTTTTATACACAGCCACAGTATTTGGCTGCAGTTATGTGGTGTGACTATGACTATAGGGTGTCTTACAACCTGTCATAACAAGTCTGCACATCAGATCACAGTCAGTAACAGTCTTATAGCTCACCAATATCCAACACTGTGCTCAGTAACGCGTCTATACAGAGTAGGTGTTAGGCAATTGCTAGGACAGCAATTCTCCAGTAACTGTTTGAACCCTGGGACAGGACACAAGAGACAGTGAGCCCTAAGCTGAAGCCCCCAATAATAATATAATAATATAATAAATAACTGTCCCTTCCTATTGCCAGGCCCTATCCTATGTAATTGGCGGCAACCACGAAGACAGTCCCTTCCTGTATAGGTGAGACACAAAACGGAGACAAGACGGACAACAAGAAAGAGAGGTCAGCTAGCCAAGGGTCAGTAACAGTCGAGCGATGCAGTGCCAAAACGGAGTCCAAAGAATAGTCAGTGAGGAAAGCCAAAGGTCAAGGATAAGAAAGCAAGCAAAATAGTGACAGTACGGAGCGAGTATGCACAAGGCAATAGCAAGCATAGGTGTGAATGAGAGTTAAGGTTAAATAGGGAGGAAGAACCCGCCCATGGAGTTGACAGGAAGGCAGGCTGTCAATCACAGGGCAAGGCCAGATTAACCATTAGAGGAGCAGAAGACGGTTGTGGTACAAATACAATCATAGCACTAGAGCTGTGTTCACACAGTGAGACCAAAAACTTTAAGCCATGAACCAAACTGCACACACCTCCTGCGCCGCAGCACGCGAGCAGAGGGTGGCGCAGAGACCCGAACAGGCAGAGATGTTACAGTAGGTACATGTGATAAGCTAGAAATATAAAGTAATGTAGTTACACATACCTCCCAACCGTGTCAGATGCAGTGGGACAGTCCCGGATTTTGGGTCCTGTCCCGCTCAGCGGAAGTTATGTTCTGACTTCAATTCATCTGCATCCAGAGGACACAGATGAGTTGAATACAGTGGTGAACGAGGAGCCGTCTGCTCCCTGCTTCCCCACTCTACCCTTGTATGCTCCAGCCCCAGCATCTGTTGATGATGTCACTCACATCGTTCCTGCAGCTCCCTGAAGCCTCCGGTACAGAGACTTCTACAGAGCAGCAGCGGAGTGAGGAGAGGTGAGTATCAGTGGGGGTTTTAGTGTTACACGGGTGCAATTGAAGGGGGGCATTAAACTGGGAGCAACTCAAAGAGGACACTAAACTGGGGGAAGCTGGAGAGGGATATTAAACTGAGAGGAGCTGGAGGGGGGCATTAAACTGGTGGCAGCTGGAGGAGGACATTATAGTTTATAGTTGTCCTTACACCTATAGATTTTCTAATCTAAACTAACCCTAATTTTGATTCTCTTATTCTGTCCATTGCATTTCTTTTGATGCTTCCGAGCTCTGTAATGTCTTTTTTAATCACCATGGGATTCTGTCGAGCATTAAAGCCAGTGAACAATTCTATTTCTCATGCACATGATGCAATATTTTTCTGCACAAAAATCGATCTATGGAAATGGCCGAGATTATCAAGACTAGTATGGAAAACGCCCGTCTTGATAAACCAGCCACAATGTTTTCATCATGTGTGTCTAAGTCCATTTTCACACACAACAAAATTTTATTTGCCTTTGTAGCAGCTGCCTGGTACTGGTTGCTATAGTTAATTTCATGCTATTGACCCCTGTTCTGACACCTACGTGGATTATAATAATTTACCATAGTCGTATAGACCTCGTCTACTTGGTTGACATTGTCCTTCTCTGTACTTCTCGAACACATATTGGCAAAGTATCTGAAACCAGCGCCAGATCTTATGGGATCTCATCCAATGGAGCGAACAGAATAATGCCAGCTCCAGCATTTCAGGTAGAACAAGCCGAACGACAGCCTATGAAATGCATATTATCTATCGACACCGGTGACCCTAAAACAGAGTGCACAATATTCCCAGGCGTTGCATCAGTTCTTCAGGAGGGATAAAATCAAGATTGAAACTTGACACTTGTAAAACTTGTTTGTCTTTATTTAAGAACTGAAGACCTTCAAGGTAATTTGATTCAGCATGGAATATCCTTATCTAGAAATGTCCACTAGGTGGCGGTCACAAGTCTCCAGAGTTGATGTCCAAGGCTTCAGCTTTTATCCCAAATAATCAATTCTGGTAATGTCTAATTTAACTGTGTTCACATCATGTTTTGTGTATGTCGAGGGAAAGTGTAGCCATAGACCCCCCCTCCTCCTCGCTGATCTTCCCAGACCCCAGACTGTCCATTTTTTGCCTGTACTGAAAGGCACAGCGGGCTGCTCTTTCCTATTCAGTGAGGCACTGCCAAAAATCAATGTAATTTTTAGCATTTAGCCAATGTCCAGTGCATCTCACAGTATGGCATGCAATTATGCTAGGCTAAATGCTATTGCTATTCCGGCAGCACTAGACGTGCATTCATAGCTGTGTAATAAGAGTGGCCACGCCTTACAATTTACTGTGTCAGCACTTTTTACTCCCATGTGGTGTTTGCCTTGCCTTTGTACTTAACTAAGCAGGCTTTAGCACCTAGTTAAAAGAAATTCACAATTCTTCTTAGGCCCGGTTCACGTCTGCATTCGGTAATCCGTTCGGGGAGTCCACATTGACAAGCAGTGAGCAGTGAAAGCACATGGACCCCATAGACTATAATCGGGTCCGTGTGCTTTCCGTGTGGTGTTTTCACGAGTCATGTGGACAGGAAACCGTCCATGGAGAAACTGATTCTGAAGAGGAAAACACCAATTGATGAGTTAACCTATCTATCTGCAGGGCTGGGTTGATATGATGGGTTCTGGTCACAAAGTAACTTCTCTTTAAAGTGAAGTGATGCTTGGTAAGTAGTGAAGAGGCAGCCAATTGGTATAGCCCCTGATTGTCAAATCCCCACCGATTTCGGTTGACGACCTATCCTAAAGACAGATTATCATGACCGTGGTTTATTAAAGTATGGACCCATTCAATTCCATGGTACCATACACACAACCATAGTTTTGTTCTTGCTGTATACAAGGATCGCAAATTATGAGGCCTGTCCTATTTTTGCCCGCATTTGCGACATAGACAACCCTTTTTGCAGATCCGTGATTGCAGATGACATGCGGACATGTTTTTTTTACAGATTGCGGATAGTAACAAACCATTACGGTTCTTTGCAAGAGGCCGTAATAGGCATAAAAAAACCCCTTTAGGCTTAAGCCCCACGTTGTAAAAAACGCAGCATTTTATAGTACAAGCAAAGTGAATGGGATCCTGGTTAATCCCATCCACACATTGCAGGGAAAAATCTGCAGCGGAGAAGCAACGTTTTCAAAAACTCCTGGGTTCTTGAAAATCGTAGCTTGTCAATTATACCTGCGGAAACGCTGGCATAAGGTATAAGAGTGGCAGAAAGTCCGCAGAGGAAAATACAATGAAAAAAACCAGCAATGCATTTCTGCCGGGTTTTTTCTACAACTTTTTTTTCAAATATCTTATGTAATAAAACGTCATATCCGGTACAGTATGTACCATGGATCTGAAAGCAGTAGAAAAGAGCCCGTTTTAACGTGTTTCGGGTGTGTCCTGTACTGCATCACTTGCTGCTAAATGTCCTTGGTTGGAGATTTACATGTGGAATCTGATAAATGTGCTGGAGTCTTGGCTCAGTTCTGAGCTGCAGGCAAGATTTCTCTCCTGCTGTGTGCCAGCAAACTGCACGCTATTATCTCGCCTCAGGTTTCTACTGAAACATTGTCTGCAAGTAGCAAGGAAATCTGCCAGGGGTTATGACGATGCGTCTGACACCCGATTATGGAGGTACCTCAGGTGGTATTCACCTAGAGACAAGTCAATGAGAGGATCTATATCAACATATAACACATCATTGCTATAGGCAGGGACTTCACAGAGCGATGGCAGCCAGACAGATGTGTAGCTGATCATTAGTCACTTCCTGGACTGCTTCACACTGTTACTTAATTGTATAATAGTCTTCTGAATAAAGACATGTCTTTCCTTTCCTTGCCTCTTGGCTTAACATAGGCTGAGATGTGTGGCGTGAAATGACCAGCTTTTCTTTAGAAAAAAAAATAGCATGATTTTGGGATACCCAGTCACAGGATGTCTATCCTATCTATGTCTATAGGTAGCCATCCAGTGGTTATGTTATGAATTGCAGCCTGTCCAGAGTTTGCTGGTAAGTGGCTGAATTTATTTTATTAGAAGTTGGAAAAGGAAAACCAAAACCAATTGTCAGGGTACTAGCCCTGATACATACCCATATCCTATTAGTAAGATCCTGGAGTTCATTTCGCATCTATAGGTATTGTAAAAATGGCCGCTAAAGATCCTTGATGGGTTCCCTGCTCCAGGAGGTAGATTTGGGTGTGAGGGGAGATGAGGCTGGCCTTAACCCCATTTGTTTCTGTTCAGGCTGTGTATCAGCCTGACAAGATTTCTGCGGCGGTGACCATAACTACATTCAGAGGTGTAACTTTAGGGGGTGCAGAGGATGTAGTCATACCCAGGAGCCTTGGGGGCCCAGAAGGACTCTCTTCCCAATATGTGGAGACCAGTACTATAAACAATACATTAAAGTTGGTAGGCCAGGTACAGATGTTGTATCAGGGCCTGGGGGCTTCATGTTACGTCGCTGGCTTCACTAATACTAGAAGATCCAGCCAGGCTGGATTTTGCACAAAGTATAGCAGCGGTGGCCATTCTGGTGAACCCCTTTAACTAAACTCAAACCGAGGTAAGGGTGGACACAGCTGTAGCGCTCCTAGTGCTCTAACATCCCAGACAATAAGTGTTTAAAGACATCTACATATCTCCCAATGGTTCTGGATCCATCAGGACAGTCCCAGATTCCAGGTGCTGTCCCTCTCTCCCGGTCAGTGGGAGGTATGTCCCAACTTCAACTCATTTACGTCTTTGTAATCTCAGACAGCTCCTTTAATTTTTTAATCCCTAATTAAAAAAGAAGACAAAAATTATATTTAAGTAATTATCATTTCTACCTAGTACACACTATTATTATCTTACCATTAGTAACATTGTTATTATCCTATAAATAATGATAAAATCCTAATCCAAAATTGTTTCCTAACACGAGGAAAAGGTGATCAGATATAATAATAGCTAATTTATTTATTTTTAAAAAAGTTAAGTCATATATATATATATGACATGACATTACAATAATAACTAGCACTATTATTCTATGACTACTAGCATTGCACTATTATTGAAGTTCATTTATACATTGTGCCTATGAGTGTCCACAGTAAAATGGCCAAACAGACATGCACCGTTGGCTCTGTCCGAAGCCCAATGGCAGAGCCAACTGCGTATGCGCGGAAATTTAGATTCCAATTGCAGGTTCAGCGGAAGAAGAGTACACGAAGGACGCGGTGGAGAGGCGCAGCTGTAGAAGATGGAGAGCGTCGCTGGAGAGTCTTCAGGCAGCAGAGCGGACACCCCCAGTGTTGTCTGGAGACTCATTTGCATACAGGGAAAAAACTGTATATCAACAAAAGAGTGGCATTGAGCAAAAATAGAAAGGTAGGATGGCAAATAGCTGTTCTTAAGACTATTCCAACGTGATATTAATTGAAAAAGGGATTCTAATTATAGAATCTCTTTAAAGAGGACCTTTCATGGTTTGGGGCACAGGCAGTTCTATATACTGCGAGAAAGCTGACAGTGTGCTGAATTCAGCGCATTGTTGGCTTTCCCGATCTGTGCCTCGGGTAAAAAGCTATCGGTGCTGGTACCTTAGCTCTTTACAGTCAGAAGGGCGTTCCTGATAGTCAGTCAGGTACGTCCTTCTCCACAGCAGCGCCTATAGCGCTGTACAGTGTGAGCGGGGAGGAACGCCCCCTCCCCTCCTGATAATACTCGTCTATGGACGAGCACTGTGAGAAGAGGGAGGGGGCATTCCTCCCCGCTCACACTGTACAGCGCGATAGGCGCTGCTGTGGAGAAGGACGTTCCTGACTGACTGTCAGGAACGCCCTTCTGACTGTAAAGAGCTACGGTACCGGGACCAATAGCTGTTTACCCAGGGCACAGATCGGGAAAGCCAACAGTGCGCTGAATACAGAGCACTGTCGGCTTTCCCGCAGTATATAGAACTGACTGTGCCCAAACCCATGAAAGGTCCTCTTTAAACAGTATTATTTTGCTATGGCTACCAGTATTGTACTATTTTACTATGCTATTATCAGATTCTAGATATTATGTTAATACTACAATGATAGTATGATTGTATTATTAATAATATGATGCCTGTGCCCAGCGCTGTTCATTGAGAAGAAGGCATAAAACCATCCTTTGGCCAAATTTAGTCACAGCCAGGCAGAGAAATCCTTCTTGACCCCAGGAAAGGCGATCAGTCCTAAAACCCTGGATCAAACCCAACCTTATTATGAGTAGTGTTCTGATAATTTTTATGCTTGTAATGTTATTACTAAGGTTCTTATAATGGTATGCTAAACTTCTATTCCTATCTACATTATTACTATTATTGACTTTATTACCGCTGTTTTATATTATTACCACTATGTCATATACCGCTGCTACTTATAGCGGTACATTCACATATACAGATACATATACATATTCTCGATTGTAGTTTCCAACCTAAGTGGTATAGAAACGGCAGGAAGGAAACCGATGCCTGAACTCTGGCACCCAATATACACCATATATTCCATACGTTATAGTAACGGATATGACGCTTTTATTTTAAGTCTATTTCAATAAATGTTTTTTTATTTTATAACAAAATGGAGCTGTAACTCTGATCTGCTAGTCAGAGTACAACACCTAAAAATCTGATCATATTTGGATTAAAGGGGTTGCCCAAGACTAGATATTGATGACCTAATGAGTAGATGAATAGAGGTCTAACATCCAGCAATCCCACCGACCACCTAATCTGGCAACGTACAGAATAGGAAGTAGGTGGCTCAGTACACTGTATAGTACCCCTGCTGCACTAGTCACTTGAATGCCACTGGGCAATGCCCCTGCATGGCCATCATGCAGTACATGGATTCCAAAGGCTGCCGCTAAATGTTGGGCATTCAAGAGATGCGAGACTCCACCAATCTGATATTATTGCACACATAGAAGAATCCCGTGTGGCTGGTATTGAACCCCTTGAAGGTGTATTCCCATATCCAGGACCATATGTTAAAGTTATTTTTTTTTTTGCACAATATATTACTTTAGCTATCTTTCCCTGTTTCCCAGATATAGCTGATTAAGTCTCCTCTGCATGCAGAAGACGGAAACCTGTCAGACCGGGTCCGGCCGTGAGCGCCGGTGTGCGTTTTATGCTCTCCGCCGCGAAACCGTTTTTTTTAAAACCAGACACAGAGTACTGCATGTCCGACTCTGTGTCCGATTTAAAAAAAAACCGGTTTCACAGCGGAGAGCATAAAACGCTCACCGGCGCTCACGGCTGGACATCTTTCAAACCCATTCAAATGAATGGGTGAGAGACTCCTGCAGGTTTCCGTCTCCTGCCAGTGTTTTGTGCAGGAAACGGAAACCTGCAGAACAGAGACCGGGCGCAGATGTGAACGAGCCCTTACCTGGTCTGGTCTCTTCTGTTGGAGTAATTGGTTTACGACGCTCACCTGTTCTGTGGTCAATCACAGTTTAGCCCGTCCTATATAAACTCACAGCTTACTCCATCCTGTGCCTGATTATTTTGGCTGTCTGCTCCTTGTTGCCCTGGACCTCACCATTACTTGCTCCTCCTGTGTACCGAACTTTGCAAATGTCTGACTACGGCTGATCTGCTCCTCCTGTGTTCCAATTCCTGCAACGTCTAACCACGGTTTCTTCTACTTCTGAGTTACTTGTTCTGCATTTGTTACTATTTAAGTACTGTACCATTTGCCTTACCATTTGGACTCCAGATCTGATAACTAGCATCGTTACACCTGGTGCCTGTTATGCTAATTAGCCTTACAACTATCAAGTGGGTGGGGTCATTTTGGAACGGACAAGGGGGAGTGATTCTGAGTTAAAGTCTGATTGAACAGTTGCATAGGGCTCAGTACCATGCCCCCTTGTCTGCTCCTGCTGACACCACCCACTTGACAGTGGACAGTCTAATTAGCATATCAGGCACTAAAACTAAATGTGCTGATCTCTTAGCAATTTTGGGGGCTAGAGAAAAAATTCTAACTGTGCCGGAATGAGCAGAGCAGTACCTATTAAAGGATACAAAGGTCGTGAAATAGGATGTTCTCCTCCAATTGGTAATGTCAAGTTGTACCCGAAAGAAGCCTTGAATGGCATAGAAGACTTTGCAGTTCTGTCCACCATAAAAACATTGGAAGAACAGATTCTTACTAATGTCAACCTGTACTATTCCCCATCAGAAGCATCCCATTGAAACTAAAAGGAATGTTAATGGAAAAGTTTCTCCGTGTTTTTCGGTAATAATAGCTGTACTTTACAAGGACTTGGCCATATTACGGCTCCGGTTTATACTTTTAGCTCTGTACAGAAATGAACAAACATTAGTTTTTCTAGTTTTTTTTATATGGAGGGAATACATGGGCTTTCCAGTATTTTCTCCAACGGTAACAAAGAATCTTTTCATTGCTCGGAGATCTTCTAATTATGATCACCTAATCTCCAGATTTAGCTCATGTTCTCACTGGTGTCTCATTCACATTCATGTGTCCAAACCTCATTTCACAGCTTCTCACAGTGTTTAGCCAGCGTAAACACCGTGGGTTTTAACATTGGGTTTTAAGGATTTCTTTGTTCTATTTCGTACAAGAATGGTTTATTTTACCAGAATTTAACACTCTTGTTACCAGAGAAACCTACTAGATCGCCGTGTTCACCTAGAGGATCCCCTATTTTCATACCTATAGTTAAGACTATATTAATACTCATATAGCGCCAACTATCACACTAGAAATGAACCTGCAAATTCAGGTATATCACGCCCTGATAAGGAGCATAGCTTTTAGAAGACTTCTTTGGTTCCACTTGGTTTTGGCCCAGGTTGGAGGTGGAAGTTAAACATCCATAATGACTCTATGTACGCATGGAAGCAAAAGGTTTTCTTTGGCAATGGAAAAACTCGTAGTCACCTGGCGAAGGTTGTTCAGAGTCACCTATGATCCGAGATGCAAATCATGGTCAGGAAGGCTGAGGTTAGAAACAGAGGGGATGTAACATCAAATGCATTTCTATGGGGCTCACATAGTCAGGACACTGTAGAAACCAGTGTGGGCAAGGTAGCTTGGTAGCAGCAATGGTGCAGACCCAACCAGTCAGACAGGTACACTATATATGGTGCAAAAAGGTTTATTTGGAAAAAAACCCCCAGCAAAATAAACCTTCAGTTCATGTACAAAAACAACAAAGAAAACCCTGCTCGTCCGAGCACTAACTAAACAGTATAAGGCTGACAATACGTGTGGCTTACTACCAGCCATGTGAACAAACAGATACAGACTTAGGTCTCTCAGTATTTCAGTAAATTTTATTTTATTTTAAATATGATTTTTATTGAAAAGAAGAAGACCTTTTACAATATAATAAAAAATAAACTGTTACAAACAGAAGAAGAATCGGCATAGGTCCAATCAGTAGGACAGGGATTACAAGTTGGAACGTCGGGCTGCAACCCAAATATATGGATGACACAAACATGACCAAACGAGCAAAGACCAAAGGGCCAGACATACAAAGGCTACAAAGACACCAATTCTACGAGAAGACAGGAAAAGAATAAGAAGGGGAACACAACCAGGGAGGAACAGAAAGGGAAAAGGAAAAAGAAAGAATAGGGGAGACGGAATAGGGACAGAAAAGAACAAGAAAATCAAACAGTAACATAAACAACATAACCACATACCTGAATACAATACTGAGGAGACACAAATTACATCCAAAAGAATAAAATAAAATAAAATAAAGCCACCTGGGATAACAACACAGTAGACGGATAGTGATCAAGGGGTCCCCATGGGGGCAGCCTGGGGCCGAGGAGAAAAAACACCCTTATTAGACTCTACATACGAGATCCAAAGAGACCACTGGGATCGAAACTTGGCGTAAGTATGGTTTTTGTTGGACAACAGACGTTCCAAGGTGCATGCCAAGTTCACATGGTGAAATAATTCAGTTAAGGTCAAACAAAGAGCAGACTTCCACTGACGAGCGATCATGGCCCGAGCTGCGAGCACGATCTGACCCAGAACGACCTGCATCTCCGAGGGAAAACTACCAATATCTAAGAAACAAAGGGCGAGACCAGGAGAAGGACTGATATCAAAACCGGCTAGGGTGGACATGAAATAAAATACCGCTATCCAGAAGGCACGAACCGGTGGGCAGTCCCACCATAAATGCAAGAAGGAACCTACTTGGCCGCACCCCCTCCAGCAGAGTCTGGAGCACGAAGAATCAATGTGCGCCATTTGGGTCGGGGTCCTATACCACCTCAACATAATTTTCAAAGCCGTTTCCCAATGTGCCGCCCCCTTAGATACGCGCTTAACAAATCCAGCTGCCGTATACCAGTCCGACAGAGGGATGGTTCTGGCAAGATCCGCTTCCCAACGGAGCAGGTGAAGAGGTTTGACCCGCTCCGGGGGGACAGAGAAAAAGCCGTAAAACACAGATAACCCACCTCTAACAGGCGTGGACCTATTCCACAGTTTTAAGGCTAGCCTGGGAAAGGTCAATCTAGAGGGCTCATAGGATTGAAAGAAATGACGCAACTGCAGATATTTAAAGAAGTCTGTTTTAGGGAGCTGGAACTCTTCCTGCAACATGGAGAATGACTTAAGCCCGTCATCAGAATATAGATGGGCCACTTTATAGAGACCCCTAGAGACCCATCCACGAAGTCGCAGCTGGGGGAGAAAAGAAGTCAAATACAATATGGGTAGCTTCGACAAAGGGACCAGGTCTTCCCTGGAGGTATATGACAGAAAATATCGCCAAGCAGAAACCGAGGCCCTAATACTCAGCAAGGGAGAGGAAGCGATGGGCAGGCTCAAATCCTTAGGGCGTAAAATGCTCATAAGCGGGGCATCTAAAAGGCATTCCTCAATTTCGGCCCAATGCCACTTAGAGGTCTCATCCCACCCAACCCTAAGTAGGTCTAAGATAGACGCCATATAATATTTTCTAACATCAGGGACACCCGCACCCCCATGGGACCAAGGGCGTGTCATCACCTTAAGTCGGACCCTGGATCTCTTACCCTCCCAAATGTAGTTGGAAAGGAGAGACTGAAGCTTAGTAAAATATGAGTCAGGGAGGGGGATGGCAACTGTACGGAACATATACAAAATTAGAGGTAACACCATCATTTTGACAATGGCGATTCTGCTAGCCCAAGACAACATTGGTCGTGAGAAGGAGGCGAGGAGAGAAGTGATTTTTGTCAGAAGGGGGATATAATTAGCAGAGAACAGATCCGAACTAGGGGCTGTCAGGGAGATGCCAAGGTAAGCTATACGGGAATCATTCCATTGGTAAGGGAATTGAGAACTGAGTTCCCGTCTCAACGAGGGAGAGATGATAACAGGCAATATCTGTGATTTGGAGGAATTTACCTTATAATAAGAAACTCTACCAAATCTCTGTAGAACCTCCGTAGCAGCACTCAAGGAGGAACCAGGGGAAGTCAGGGCCAGTATAACATCATCAGCATATAGGCCAATCTTATGCTGCTGGCGACCCACAGTAATACCCGCAATATTTTCCGCCGACCGAATGGACTCCGCCAGGGGTTCCATCACCAGCGCAAAGATAATAGGGGAAAGAGGACAACCCTGGCGGGTACCATTCGAGATCCGAAAGGGCTCAGACAAAAAGCCCGATGAGAGCACACGAGCCGACGGGTGGGAGTACAGAGCTAGAATAGCAAATTTAAAGACCGACCCCATGCCAAACTTATCCAAAAGGCTGTCTAAGTAATCCCAGTGGACCCTATCAAAAGCCTTCTCAGCATCCAAGGCCAGAAGCAAGGAAGGCATACCATCTCTTTCGGCTTTCTGGACAAGGTCTATGAACCTCCGTGTACCGTCTGGAGCCTGCCTACCTGGTCAGGACTAACTAACTGGGGGAGAAGGAGGAGCAACCGCTCAGCAAGGATTTTAGCGTACAATTTAATATCTGTGTTCAGAAGGGAAATAGGTCTAAAATTAGCCGGGACAGTGGGAGATTTGCCGGGTTTAGGGATGGTCACAATAGTGGCTGACAACATTTCTTCCGGGAAGCATTGCTCCTCCGCCGCCTTCCTGAACACAGCTAAAAGATGAGGGGATAAAATATCTGCGTATTTCTTGTAATAAATCCCTGAGAAACCGTCAGGGCCAGGGGATTTTAGCGGTTTCAATGAGGCTATAGCTTCCGTAACCTCAAACAAGGTGATAGGCGAGGCTAGGGAGGTAGACTGCGCAGGGGAAAGGCGGGGCAGGGCCACAGAATCTAAGAATCTATCAATTTCTTCCTTAGACGGTTGGTATGTCTGGGGATCATCTTTAAGATTGTATAGTGACTTATAATATAAGCGAAACTGCTCTGCAATAAGGCGGGGGTCAATTACTTTAGTACCCGAGTCATCTACAAGGTGAGCAATACGGGTTTTGGGGCGCGACTGTTTGACTTTTTTGGCTAAAAAGGCACTAGCCCTACTATTATGCACATAGGCCTGACATTGAAAACGTTTAAAAGCTAAATCCTGTTGGCAAGCCAGAAGGCCCTGCAATCGGAGTTGACATTGCCTAATCTCCGCAGAGACAGTGGGGGTGGGGTTAAGCTTATTAATTGCGGAGAGAGAAGATAGGGAGCGAAGCGTAGCATCTATGTCTTTAGATCGTTCCTTTTTTGTCCTCGCGCACGCCTGAATAAGCATCCCTCGCATATAAGCCTTATGGGCATTCCAGAGCACATGGGGATCTGACACGGAGGGAGAGTTCAGGGAAAAATATTCCCTCAGGGTCTCACAGAGGTGTTCACCATAGGAGGGATGATCTAGGATATACTCATTCAAGCGCCACTGGGTAGGCATAGCAGTGGAGAATTTCTCATGCAAAGAGAGGGACACCGGAGCATGATCAGTCCAGGTGATCAGCCCAATATCAGTAGATTCTGCCTGCATCAGCCCAATTTTATCAGTGAGAAAAAAGTCGATACGGGAATAAGAGGAGGACGAAGAGGAGAAATAACTATAATCTCGTTCCCCGCCATGTTGACAACGCCAGACGTCATAAAGACCCTGGTCAATCAAAGAGGAAGATAATATAGGGGAGCGTCTCTTGGGGTTGGAAGAGTCTAGAGAATTATCTACTAAGCAATTAAAATCCCCACCAATGACCAACATACCAGTAGCAAAAGCTCGGATCTTGGAAAGCACAGATTTCCAATATTGCGCCTGGGAACGATTCGGGAGATAAACAGTTACCAAAGTGTATTTAACATTGTTAATAAGACAATTAAGCCCCAAAAACCGACCCCCGGGATCAACTAAAGTGGATTCAAGGGAGAAGGCTACCGAGTCCCGCACAGCAATAAGAACACCCTTACGCTTAGCATTGCAAGAAGCCTGATATACATGAGGGAAAGAGGGGTTAGAGAACTTAGAATTTTTACCAGCAAAAAATGAGTCTCCTGGAGAAAGAGCACATCACAGCGGAGGCGACGGGCCTCCCTCCAGACAGAACTCAGTTTACAGGGGCTGTTCAGACCCCTAACATTAAGTGAAGATATACGGAGTACCATAAAAACAAACTAAAGAGAAATGGCAAAAGACCCAGGTGGCTGTACAAAAAAAAAAAAAAACAAGGATGCATAAAGTATGTGTGAGCAGGCATAATAACCATACGACATTCCAGGTATGAAACAAAAACATAGAATGCAAACAAAATAGCATAGTGTCAAAAAACACCGAATAACCAAAAGTAATCAGCTGTTGGGGGAGAAAAACAGGTCAGCAACACTCAGCGAGAGTGAGTATTAGAAAGGCACACAGGTCACCTAAATCAAACAATAAAGTCATTACATTAGGCAAGGCGAGTCAGACCGCCGAAGCGGGTAACGGATTCACTTACGACCGCCCACCACAGTCCATTCCTTGGTGAGATGGGAAGGCCGCACTGAGGATTCAGGAACAGAGGGGTGAGAGTCAGCAGGGGCAAGCTTCCATTTACGGAGGAGGGACATGCCCGCCTCCACATCAGGGACGGAATGGAAAACCCCATTGCGGGGAATCAGCAGTTTGGTAGGAAAGCCCCAACGATACCGCACGCCCCGTTCTCTGAGGATCTTGGTGATGGGAGCCAGTTCACGTCTGGCCTGCATAGTAGCTGCGGATAAATCGGGGAACAGGGAAATGGATGCAAACGGAGCTGGTAAGCTGCCACATTTCCTGGCTTCCGCAAGAATTGAGTCCTTAACTTGATAGAAATGGACCCTCGTTAACACATCTCTAGGGACATCCACAGGAGCAGAGTTCGCTTTTGGAATACGATGGGTCCGATCCAGGGTGAGCTCCAGTTCAGTAAGTTGCGGGAGAATTTTCTTAAAGAGACGCTGGACATAGGCCACCAAGTCCTCCGATGCCACCTCTTCGGGGACACCACGGATCTTAATATTATTGCGTCTAGACCGGTCCTCAGCGTCAGCAGCTTTAATTTTGAGCCATCTGACCTCCGCTTCCAGGGTGTTGTGAGCGTCAACCAAGTCATTATGAGCAGACGAGAATTCCTCCATTTTATTTTCAAGATGGTCAGTCCGCTCTCCCAAAGCATCGATATCCTGTCGCAATTTGCCCACTGCAGAGGAGACAGTCTTGTTAATCCCCGCCTGTAGAAGAACAAGCATCCCTTTCAATGTATCACATGTTACAGGGTCTGAGGAAGCTGGGAAGTCAGAAATATCTGAGTGAGCAAAGACAGAGGAAGCATCAGAGGCAGGAAGGACATCAGCGACCCGTTTACACAATGGCTCCTTGCCAGATGGAGAACCCTGAGGAGACACAACAAAACTTCTCTTACCACCATCAACCAGCAGGGGAGGGCGTTCAGCTGGGAGAGAGCCCTCTTCAGGCAAAGAGTCCACCAATTCAGACCGTGGAGGCGACTTCGCCGGGGAGCGGGAACCTGAGGGCGAGGAAGGCAAAGAGTGCGACATGTTGGGCGAGAAAAAGTCAGAAAGCTTCCTAGGAGTTTTGGAGGAGGATGGCTTCTTCCGAGGCATCATAAAAACAACAGGAGAGGTCAGGGACGCAACGGAAGCGGATGGAGCAGGAGGGCAGTCCTATGCGGCAGGAACGAGGATTGCGGAGCAGTGCAGGAGGTCAGATAACAGTAAATTCCAGCAGGGCCGTGGGGGCCGTATAACAAGAAGCCTAACAATCAGCTGGGAGCCGCTAGAGGTGACACTGTTAGCGATTTAATCAAACATGGTGAAGTAGGTGGCCGGCAGTGAGGACACACAGGCAATTACAGTTCCATGGGAACCCAGTGTGAGGAGCCCCCCCTGGTGGTGGAGTAGGGGCTCAGCACTCACAAAGGGCTCAACCAGAAAAGGCAGGGAGTAGGCCAAGTAATATGCAAAGTCCAGTCCAGGTAGAAAGTGAGGAGCCCCCCCTGATGGTGGTGTAGGGGCTCAGCACTCACTTAAAATCTCCAGGTAATAATAAGCAAGCAGGGGAGCATGAGGCAGTGTCCAGTAAAGTCCAGGGGGAAAGAGAGGAGCCCCCCTGATGGTAGTGTAGGGGCTCAGCACTCTCTCTCAACCCCCCCAGAAGCTGAAGAACACACGTGCGTCACAAAATGGCCGCCGTCACCGCCAGTCCCAATATAGGAATGTACAGGCCGTACAACAGGTTCCACACAGCCTCAGTATTTCAGTAAAGACCCAGTCGCTTCCTCTCACTCCCAGGATCTGCCCTGAAGTGTAGGATCTGTAGCTGTAAGGATTGGAGTCAGGGTCAGGCAGTGCAAAGTGACACAGCTGGGAAAGCAACACTGTGCAACTAATGACAAAAGGGGTCGTAGGCCCTGCAGCTATAACTATGCTGTAATATCTGAGATGAGGCAGATCAATGCACTTCCTAATTGAAGTGCGCCTACCACGGCTCCTAACCTTCTATCCGGCGGCTAGGATAAGGGGAGAGGAGGCCCTGAAAGTCCTAGGGACTGGAGTCACGGGGTCACACCTAAACAGAAAGCACAGTGTAACTGCAATGCAAAACAAAAGACTAAACAGCATGGAACCAGGGAGGACCACAAGTCCCAGCAAGACACAGAAGAGAAGGCGAGGTCAGACGAGCAAGAGGTCAAGCCAGGAGATATAATAAAGTTACCGAATCAAAAGACAAGGGATAGTCAAAAATACAAGCCGGGTCTAAAAACCAAGAAACATATGGAATGCAAACAGACAGGGAATCAGACTGAGCAGGGGGACCAGGAAACCCAAACTGAATGGCTGGCAAGGATCCATGCCTGGGTGGAATTTAAATAGCAGCAGAGAACACACCTGATGGCTAATGGCATGGAGACTGAAGGCAAGGAAAAGATTAACCCTTAATGACCTAAGCACACCCAATAGAACTCCTAACACGTCTCCCAGGGAGACGCCGCGCAGCAAGGAGACCGCGGCGACTCCGTATCCTGACAGTAGCCTTTTATGGCCTAGTAACAAGCACAGGGCCCACACCACGGCTGAAGCCTATTCAAGACCTGCCCTGGACCACACATATGTCAGAAACCTGGGGGAAACATGCTGTGATTCCAGCACCTTCTCATCCCAGATATAAGACGATAATATTACCCTAATAATCCTCACCATCAGGGGTGAACCTTCCCCTTTCGCCGCCCGAGCTAACTGCAGAAAGCCGCCCCCCCCCCCCGCCAGAGGAGGGGGCGGATCGGGGGCGTGGCCGGCGGATCGGGGGCGTGGCCGAGTGAAGGGGGCGGGGCTTATGCCGTTCGCCGGCAGAGAGTAGGCCCGGAGACTGCCTGCTCTCTGCCTGAGCGTGAGGGGAGGCTGCCGGAGCAGCGCTGCTCCAGTGGCCTCCCCAAACTACCGCTCGGTGATAAGCCAGTCCAGGACAAGCTGTCCTGGACTGGCTTAGGTTAGCAAAAATGCCGCCCTCCCTGAGGCCCTGGCATAGCGCCGCCTGAAGCGCTCGCTTCAGGTCACCTCATGGGAGGTGCGGCACTGCTCACCATACTAAAAGAAAGTTCATATGGTCAAAATTGGCGCTGATTTTGAGGCAGATTCTGGTGTACAGACACCCATGCACACTGTTTAGATTGTAATACATCATAACATCTAGTTTGCCATAAGAAAAAGAAGCAGAGGATGAAACTTTTGGACAGAACGTCCTTGTAAACCAGGGAATATGCTTCATAGGAAGTCCATACATATTCTCCATTCTCTGCTTTTATAATGCACTTGGCTTACCGGATGAGACAGAACTGAGGGCCCCAGAAAAAAAAAAAAAAAATGGTCATTTTGGATCATAACTTTGTGGCTCTCACTGGGTGCCGATGTCTGTAGTAGTCTATAATCCAGGTTTAGTGCAGCCCCTTACATGCAATCTAGTAGGCAGTAGGGGTGTATTCAGACAGTGCGGCTGGGTGCAGTTAAAATCGTATTTAAAAAAAAAACAAAAAAAACTTGGTTTTTGATGCATTTTTTTAAATTCAATTGAGGGTTAGTTAACAAATTTCACCTGTAAAAACAATTGTATTAAAAATGCATGAAAAAAAACAAAACATTTTTTTTTTTATTAAACAAAAACATATTTTGCATGAAACTGAATTTAATTGAAATTATATTATTAATGATAATGGGAAACCAAGCAGGCAGAGTACAAGGTGGATGGTAAAAGTTATAAAATGTGCCATAGTAGTAAGGTAAGGCAGTACAGGCACAAATAATACAGAAAACCATCAATTTGTGGGATAATAAAAAAGACAAAGCAGATGATCATCTAAGGAAGGAGAAGGAGAAGAACCTAAATCCCAGCAGGACGTTAATATAATCTACCAAAAACTACAACCATCCAGGTAACAGTGTCACCTTAGGTCAACCGCGAGGCAAAAAGAGGTCCTACTGTGAAAACAAACCAGGGAAACCAAGTTTGGAGGGTTTTATCTGCATTACGTTGGTCCCCTGAAGTGAGACACATCATGCTTTCCAGATTGTTCATATAAAAACCATGCAAAAACAATTGATAACCAAATCACCAGAGCCACCAGAATACCAAGATCGGATTTATTAAGATACAATACCAAAAAGGAAAACAATCAGGTGCCCCTGGTCGTCACATATAACCCACACCTGGAGACGCTAAGAGGAATCACACGCAAACTACATCCACTACTACAAAAAGACAACCGTCTAACATCCATATTTCCAGATCCCCCTCTCCTGTGCTACAGACAGCCACCAAACCTCAGGAATATGGTTGTCAGCAGCTCACTGTCACCTCCAACTAACACAGGAACATTTCCATGCGGTCAGAAACATTGCAAAACCTGCCTGCACATACTGACCACTGACAGGATAGAGATACCAAACTCGAACAGAGAATATAAAATTCCAGGTACATTCACCTGCAGCACACCTAATGTAGTGTATTTAATAATATGCACCAAATGTTCCACTGAAAATCTGTATGTTGGAAAGACCGGACAGCAACTTAGAATGCGGATGAACTCACATCGCCATACAATTAGAGAATGAAGAATGGGCCTTCCCGTATCAAAACATTTCTGCAATGAGGATCATAATATCACCAATCACATGAAAATTTTAGTTTTGAGAGGGAATTTCAGATCAAAGAGGGAACGACGCATTCATGAGTGTAAATTCATGACCCTGCTTCAAATACTGGAGTGTGGATTGAATTTGTCACACAGTTTTATGTCACTTTACAGAAACGTGTTAACTGATAAGGACCTGTAAGTGTTTACATTGTCTCTACCAATTACTAACAACCCCCCCCCTTCCTCCTGAAATCTAACACCCTTTGTGCCTGCTCTGTATATACATATGCATCCTTCAGAAATGTTTTAAATTTACTTGATAAAGGAGCCGAAGCGTTCCAAAACGTCATAATTTGTCATCATTCGGAGTTAGCCATTAAAAAGGTATCAACTACTGAAGACTATCAAAGTTGTTTTGTTTTTTTATATTTCCAACCCACTGGCTAACACGGTACAATAACGAACATTTTCCAGATTGTTCATGTCAAAGATCCACTCACAAACTGAAGGACACACAGGGTACATCCACATTTTCAGAATGTAAAAGGATTGTGGAAGACCATTTTCAATTGAGGAGATTGAACCCGGGATCAGAGAGAACAGGTCTAGACTGAGGAACAGGCAGAGGCGGATCCAGGTCCAGGTAACAAAATGGTCCCGGTCAGCCTCGGCATAGTCGGGCAAGTGCCGGGGCCCGCAGAGCCTCTAGGGGCCCCCCGGCACTTGCCTGTCACTATTTCAGCTCACCGGCGTCCGTCCGCCGATGAGCTGAATCGCGATTAAAGCAGGAGCTGTGAGCTCAGCTCCTGCTTTAAAGCTCCGGCCCGGCTTGCGTGTGTAGGCGCGATGACGTCATCACGCTTACACACACAAGCCGGGCCGCAGCTAAGCAGGAGCTGAGGTCACAGCTCCTGCATCGCGTATGTGACTGCACTGGAGTGAGAGAGAGGAGCGTCGGGGGAACGATGGAAGGTGAGTGATAGAAGGTGAGTGTAAGTGTTTGTTTTGTATTAAATATTAAGGTGGAACATAAGGGGGCCCATGAAACTGGGGGGCAAATGAAGTGGAGGGGGGGAACGGCATGACACTGGGGAAGATGAAGGGGGTGGGGAGAGAACGGCATGAAACTGGGGACAGAGATGGAGGGGGCCCAAAGAAACTGGGGGGCAAATGAAGGGGAGGGGGCGACCGGCATGACACTGGGGCAGATGAAGGGGGTGGGGAGAGAACGGCATGACACTGGGGACAGAGATGGAGGGGGCCCAAAGAAACTGGGGGGCAAATGAAGGGGAGGGGGGGAACAGCATGACACTGGGGCAGATGGAGGGGGGGAGAACAGCATGACACTGGGGCAGATGGAGGGGGGAGAACAGCATGACACTGGGGCAGATAGAGGGGGGAGAACGGCATGACACTGGGGCAGATGGAGGGGAGAGAACGGCATGACACTGGGGCAGATGGAGGGGGGGGAGAACGGCATGACACTGGGGCAGATGGAGGGGGGGAGAATGGCATAACACTGGGGCAGATGGAGGGGGGAGAACAGCATGACACTGTGGCAAATGAAGGGGGGGAGAACGGCATGACACTGTGGCAAATGAAGGGGGAGAGAACAGCATGACACTGGGGCAGATGGAGGGGGGAGAACGGCATGACACTGGGGCAGATGAAGGGGGGGAGAACGGCATGACACTGGGGCAGATGAAGGGGGGAGAACAGCATGACACTGTGGAAAATGAAGGGGGGGAACGGCATGACACTGAGGCAGATGAAGGGGGAGAATAGCATGACACTGGGGTGGATGGAGGGGGGAGAACAGCATGACACTGGGGCAGATGAAGGGGCGAGAACGGCATGACACTGGGGCAAATGAAGGGGGAGAGAACGGCATGACACTGGGGCAAATGAAGGGGGGAGAACGGCATGACACTGAGGCAGATGAAGGGGGGGAGAATGGCATGACATTGGGGCAGATGAAGGGGGGAGAACGGCATGACACTGGGGCAAATGAAGGGGGAGAGAACGGCATGACACTGGGGCAAATGAAGGGAGGAGAATGGCATGATACTGGGGCAGATGAAGGGGGGATGGCATGACACTGGGGCAGATGAAGGGGGGAGAATGGCATGACACTGGGGCAGATGAAGGGGGGGAGAATGGCATGACATTGGGGCAGATGAAGGGGGGAGAACGGCATGACACTGGGGCAGAGACGGGGGGGACATGAAACTGTGGGCAGATAAAGGGGGAGAATGGCATGAAACTGGGGACAGAGATAGAGGGTGGGGACATGAAACTAGGAGTAGTTGAAGGGTGTATATGAAAATGGGGAGAGATGGAGGGGGGACATATAATTTACGGGTGACTGTAGGAGGATTATACTGTGTGGAATCACATGAAAAATGAATGAGAATGGGCGGAGTCAACATAAAAGTGGGGGGGGGCCTAATTTGCTGCGGCGCGCTGCGCGTAGGGCCCCGCCAAAGTCAATTGCCCAGGGCCCCGCAAACCCTGGATCCGCCACTGGGAACAGGAGTATCATAGATTATCAGGCTTGGAAATATATGGCAACCAACACTCCATTCTATGGAGCTTTCAGGATCGCTGATCCAGAAGGCTCATAGAAGTCAATGGAGCACTGGTCAAACGTGAACTGGCGCTTCATTGACATGGAGGACTTTCAGGCCTTTATTCACCTGATCACTGTGGTCCCAGTTGTTGGACTCCCAGTAATCTAACAACTATGAATTGGGGATACATGTCTTCAATAAAACCCCTTTAGGCCCACATAGCGAGCTGCAGAAAAAAAATCTGCATGAAACACCTGGGTGGTAACCACTATGGTTTGCTGCATTTTACGTTACCATCTTCCTGTGGAATATCAGTACATTCTATGGCTGCCGTTCACATTGGCCTTGAAACTGTTATATTTTAGTTGCCATTTAGACTGAAATTTTCCACTTATTTTCTGCCATGTCAATAGAAAAATGTTCATTTCAAGCTTCAGCTATTTGCGGCCAGTTCTTGAATGACATTACTGGAGGTTATCAGCCCGGCTGCAGCTCAGGTGCAGAAAGGCTAGAAATCTACACGGCAATTCTAACTTTACTTTTCAATTGTGAAATAATGGAGGTTCCCACATAGGTCACTCGCTGGGTGAAGACTGTATAACACATTGTGTATTAAAGGGGTATTCCCAGCACTCAAAAAATAATAATGTCACTACCACAAGGAATGGCTACACTTTATAATCAGCCCACCACTGTGGAGGAAAAGACTTAAAGGGGTTATGCAGGAAAGAATTTGTTGCCTCCTATATACTGTACTGGAAAGGGTCAACTTACAAATATGGATGCCCCTTGTGCGTCATTCCCATTCCAAACTTTTCATAGCATTGCTGGGGGACCAGATGTCTTCTACCTCACCCTGCTCTTGTGAAGCTCTGACTCTTCATGACGTCACCTACTGTATCACATGATGGGTGAGGGTCAACTGACTGAACAGTCTTTGTCCCTTGTGAATCGGTGCGTTGGTGGCCAAGATATCACTGGTTTTGCCATTGCTCCAAAAAAGTTATAACATTTTCATTGCTCCAAAGAGTTCCAAGAGTTCACTTAGATATTGACAAACTGTGATATCTTGGCGACTGACACAGGTCTTTTGCTTATGATTTACACCATACATCATGGGCACCCTACCTTCTACCATCCAGGAGACCACCACAAGGGTGTATCCAGGGCAGAAACCACCACTAACATCTACACCAGTGAAACACCCTCACCACTGCACTGCCCTAGGTCTTATAGAGGTTGTGCAACCTGTCCACGCATTGTGCATGCAATTGCATCTCAGTTCCATTCCCTAAAATTAGATGGCTGTCAGCTGCCACATTTGGGGTTTTGGCAGATAAAAATTTATATGTATGGGCCATTTTAGAACTGAGTTGCAATACCAGACGCACTCCATGGACAGGTGTGGTGCTGTTTTTGAAAGAAAGCAGCCATATTTTTTTCATCTTAGACAACCCCCTCAATAACTGAACTTTGGTTCTCCAGATCTGACCCTTGCATAGTCGGACAAACTTTCCCTTGACAATAACTTCCAAAAGAAAGAAACCAGGAGGCACCACTGTTTCATGTGTCCAGAATGTCAAATACCCTTTATAATATTACCAGCATGGAGGGAAAAAAAATAGACTGCTGCCCAAATTGAGACGGTGGTGCTCACTGAATGAAAAAGTATCAGAGCACTCACCACCAGCGTCTTAAAACCAGGATATCTTTATTTCAACACCTTTAAAATATTGGGTTAAGCGGATATCGTCACTCCTTAGGGAGAGACCACCATTTAAGTGTGTGGAGTCTTATTAAGCCATTTGCGCTCCACTGTCCAAAGGAACATGGGAAGAATATGCAAATCTGTGTTCCATGATGTAATTAGTAAGACAGTGCCTCAATCATGCAACCCAATAGAGGGCGCTCCCTTTAACATCATGCCCGACCTTCCCAGAGGCCTTTGCTGCAATGATGTAGGATTTTATCAAGTACAGTCTCTCAGCCGAGGACAGCTGTTTCGATCTGATTGGATCTCTCCCTAAGGAGTGACGATATCACCTTAACCCTGTCTAGAAGACTCTCACTTCTGCCAAGTCAGTCTTCTCTGCGCCGGGCTGAAGAGATCCAATTAGATCGGAATAGCTGTCCTTGGCTGAGACTGTACTTGGTAAAATCCCACATCATTGCAGCAAAGGCCCCTGGGAAGGTCGGGCCCTCTATTGGGCTACATGACTGAGGCACTGTCTTCCTAATTACATCATAGAAGACAGATTTGCATATTCTTCCCATGTTCTTTAAAATATTGTGCAGAATAGGAGGATGGTATTGTGGAGCATAACAGCAATGACCGTTTCGCGTGTTAAACACACTTCTTCTGGCTTTCCCTTCACAATAATAGCTTATCTCTGGGGGTTCCAGGATCCATTTCAGACAGCTGATCGGTGGGGTTGTTGTCTGGAGAAGGGCTTGTCCTCATAGACAGCCTTCTTAATTCTCTTTTCTCTAATTGTTTTATAGATCTGACCCTTTTATCTTTCAAGTAATTCTAGGTGTGTGGCATTAACTATATATTAGACTAGATATCAGGCATAAGTGCCAGTATTGTGAACGCTTTCGTTTTTGCGGACCAGCATAACTACAGAATCCACAAGCATTCCAAGTCCTGAATCATTACACTTCCACAATAGTGAGACCCTCATGACACCAGCCTGTGTAAATGTTTGCAATTCCCGGACAGCTACATAATGCAGTAAGGGGTCAAAGAGCAAAGGATGAGATCACTGCTTTTTACATTGCATGCTCTAACACATTCAGTATTCATTGCCGGGTAATATCCTGGGTAATTGTCAGCAAAATCTGGCCTGAATTGAACAGATATCTATGACCAGCTTAACTAGCATCAGAATCTAAAATTCACATTTGGCTGCAACTACCCTTAGGACACCCCTCTAGCCAGACCTGCTGCAAAGAGCAACTTTTGCACTGGAGAACTGAGCGGAACCATGTATTGCACGGTCACCCATTGTTTTTGCAGGTGCCATGTGATACTTTCCTTGCCATGGAAATCATTTAGCCAAAAATATCTGGAGAAATGGCCAACCTCAGTCAGTTTGAGCAGGCTCAAGTGTCTTTTTTTTAAGGACTAAACTTCCCTCATGGGTTTACTTGTTTAGATTTTGTTGACGGGATTCATAATTGATTGGAATGTAAGGGGTGAAGGTAGCCCGGGGTGAAGGTAGCCCTGGGTGGAGATCCATGGATGGCCATGCACGGAGTCTCTGCCTGGGACATGATGGTGGGGTTGGTTCATTTTGTGGCCATTTCTCAGATGTGCTGTGTGGCTGACTGGGGGTGATTTTAATGTCTTGAAGCATTGGCTGTAGTTAAGAGTTGTGTCACGTGAGGAGCCTTTTGCAAACTTCTTGTGGTGTAGTCCAATGCCGGCTGTAGAATAGTACCTCACTTTCATCAGGTCAAAGTTACACTGCATAAAAAGCCACCTCTATGCCTTTTCAAGTCTGGTGTTGGTGTGACAGGTCCATTCAGTTTGGTTGGATTGTCTTGGCCCAGGGAATTGGAGGCCTGGTCCATAAGTGTGGCAAAGAGTGTCTCCGGTGCAAACAGGTGTGGTGCCCACTGGCTCCTCAAGACCTTGGAGTTGCTGGTTGTTTCATCTTCTGCATGTTCCATTTGCTGCCTTATACCTGCAGTCAATGGTTGCTCCAGAATTCTGGTGACTTCTCATTTGTAGAGCTGACCCATTGAGGAGAATTTATTAACCCACATATGCCAGCTTTCTGGCCTAGATGGATATTTATGTGGTGCATCTTTGGCACGCAATCCTTTCTTGAGCCACATCCTTAGTTCTATGCCTCGCTTGACATTTTTTTGGGAAAGTGGTCAGAGCGGGATGGAAAGCAAGGTGTGCCAGGGTGTGAAATATAATTCTTTAAAATTAAATGATAATTATTATAACTTTATAATTATTTATTAGAAGTCATGCCAGAAAGTTATTATACAAGAAGTCTACTCTAATTTCAATTCTTGCACACGGGAATGTGGTTGATTAATTAGGAAGCCGGATCCGCTTAATAAATTACATGAGCCTTGCACCAGTCAGGAACTCCAATAAGACTAGCATAGGAAACCCCAGTCTTAATAAATTGCATTTTACACACCCATTCCTGTTCCTTGTTACCTATTAGGTCAATGTAAGAAAAGAGCGGTGCAGTTTCCTATGGTAACCAATCAGATTTCCGCTCACAGTTTTCAAAGGAACCTTGGACAATTCCATCCTATTTTTTGGACAAGGAATGATAAATCTCCCATATGGTGTGAGCCTGGTCTAAGGAATTGCTCAGTAGTCATTGGTCTTATGTGCATATGACTGGGAGCTGCATCATAATATTTGTCCTAAAGTCTCAAAAAATAAAATGAATCTCCTTTTTCGCCAGTTATCTTGCCATTTTCTTATCCTTTCCTATTCTTCGTATTTTTAATGTGCTGCCGGCTTGCCCAGCAGGTATTGTGCTCCTTCCTCTTATCATGTCTCTCAATGGAAAATGTTTGAAAAGATTCTTCAAGCAAACTTAGAGCCGGGAATGATCAAAGTTGTGTTTGTAGAAGTCCACACGTAATGCCCTGACCGCCACCGAGAGAGTTCAAAAACTCTTCCTCTTAGAAATTGTGATAATTTTTTTGCTTTTCATCCTAATCACACACTTCAATGTCAAATAATGCAGGAGCCAAAATTATTGATGTACAGAGGTAGGGACTCTCAAAGACCCCCGCGGTGCTTTATGGCGGGAGCTGTTAAAATATTACATTGCAGAAATGACATTCTCAGACAGTGACATTTGGGATACATTGACAATACTTCTGCTTTTATGTTATTTCATGTGTTTTGTTTTTCTTTTTTATGACCTTCAATACTAAGAAAATAATTGATTATAGATATCAGACGTCTGGAACATCGAGCTCTCCATCTGTTGTGAGACTACAACTCCCAGCCTGCAGGAATCAGATCATGCTGGGAGGTGTAGCATTTCACAATAGCTGTAGAGTCGCAGGTCACTGATAATACAATATACTGTATGTGTGTGTAATAAATAAATAAATAAATACACTCACCGGCCACTTTATTAGGTACACCATGCTAGTAACGGGTTGGACCCCCTTTTGCCTTCAGAACTGCCTCAATTCTTCGTGGCATAGATTCAACAAGGTGCTGGAAGCATTCCTCAGAGATTTTGGTCCATATTGACATGATGGCATCACACAGTTGCCGCAGATTTGTCGGCTGCATATCCATGATGCGAATCTCCCGTTCCACCACATCCCAAAGATGCTCCTCTATTGGATTGAGATCTGGTGACTGTGGAGGCCATTGGAGTACAGTGAACTCATTGTCATGTTCAAGAAACCAGTCTGAGATGATTCCAGCTTTATGACATGGCATTGCATTATCCTGCTGAAAGTAGCCATCAGATGTTGGGTACATTGTGGTCATAAAGGGATGGACATGGTCAGCAACAATACTCAGGTAGGCTTTGGCGTTGCAACGATGCTCAATTGGTACCAAGGGGCCCAAAGAGTGCCAAGAAAATATTCCCCACACCATGACAGCACCACCACCAGCCTGAACCGTTGATACAAGGCAGGATGGATCCATGCTTTCATGTTGTTGACGCCAAATTCTGACCCTACCATCCGAATGTCGCAGCAGAAATCGAGACGCATCAGACCAGGCAACGTTTTTCCAATCTTCAATTGTCCAATTTCGATGAGCTTGTGCAAATTGTAGCCTCAGTTTCCTGTTCTTAGCTGAAAGGAGTGGCACCCGGTGTGGTCTTCTGCTGCTGTAGCCCATCTGCCTCAAAGTTCGACGTACTGTGCGTTCAGAGATGCTCTTCTGGCTACCTTGGTTGTAACGGGTGGCTATTTGAGTCACTGTTGTCTTTCTATCAGCTCGAACCAGTCTGGCCATTCTCCTCTGACCTCTGGCATCAACAACGCATTTCCGCCCACAGAACTGCCGCTCACTGGATGTTTTTTCTTTTTCGGACCATTCTCTGTAAACCCTAGAGATGGTTGTGCGTGAAAATCCCAGTAGATCAGCAGTTTCTGAAATACTCAGACCAGCCCTTCTGGCACCAACAACCATGCCACGTTCAAAGGCACTCAAATCACCTTTCTTCCCCATACTGATGCTCGGTTTGAACTGCAGGAGATTGTCTTGACCATGTCTACATGCCTAAATGCACTGAGTTGCCGCCATGTGATTGGCTGATTAGAAATTAAGTGTTAACGAGCAGTTGGACAGGTGTACCTAATAAAGTGGCCGGTGAGTGTGTGTATATATATATATATATATATATATATATATATATATATATAATATAAATCTACAGTAAACTATAACACTGTGTGCATCAGTTTATCAAAGGGGGAAAGTAGAGTATATGGGTCAGAAACACCATCCATTTATGTAGACCAAGTGGGGGCATCTAGTTTTTGGATGGATGAGTCGGAGAAGGTTGAAAATGAGCGAGCTCAAGAGACAAATAAGGTTTACCACCTTGTACTGAGTCAGTGGCGTAACTAGGAATGGCAAGGCCACAAGGTGAATATTTGACATGGGGTTCTCCCCAGAGTATAATAATCAGAGACCCAGGGGAGGATACACACATAAAAAAAAACAATAGAAAAAATAGAAAAAGATCGGGGTGGGCACTCACCGTTCCATAGTCGGCAGATGATACTTGATATCTGACACTTCTCATGTGTAAAATCAAAATCCTTTATTAAGAATAAATAAAAAATAATACAATAAATAATAAATATAAAACAATGTTACTTTCCTCTCCCTGGCTCCGGCACACTCCTCGCTGATGTCGGCCATTTTCAATGATGGAAGAGACATCACTTGAGCCGGGCTTACGTCACGATGCATAAGAATGCAAGCCTGGCCCATGTGATGTCTGGGGTGTCATCAAGTAGGACCAGAGCCTTACGGAGCCCAGGAGAGGTAAGTACCGTAATAGAGATGAGCGAACACTGTTCGGATCAGCCGATCCGAACAGCACGCACCCATAGAAATGAATGGAAGCACCTGTGACGCCGGCCGGCGGCAAAGTCAGTGTCACAGGTGCTTCCATTCATTTCTATGGGAGCATGCTGTTCGGATCGGCTGATCCGAACAGTGTTTGGATCGGCTGATCCGAACAGTGTTCGCTCATTTCTAGTAAGTAACACAGTTTTTTTTTTATGTTCCCTCAGGGCTCGTTCACATCTGCGCCCGGCACTCCGTAGTTCAGGTTTCCGTTTCCTGCACAAAACAGAGGCAGGATACGGAAACCTGCAGGACTCTTTCTCACCCATTCATTTTAATGGGTGAGAAAGCTGTCCGGCCGTGAGCGTTTTATGCTCTCCGCCGTGAAACTGGGTTTTTTAATCCGGACACAGAGTCGGACATGCAGTACTCTGTGTCCAGATTTAAAAATCCGGTTTCGCGGCGGAGAGCATAAAATGCTCACCGCTGCTCACGGCCGCACCCGGTCTGTGGTTTCCGTCTTCTTGCATGCAGAAGACGGAAACCACAGAACTGAGACCAGAACTCAGGTGTGAACCTAGCGTCACCTCTTTTAACCCTCTGATCATTAAATTTAGGGGTCTGAAAAGACCCCTCAAGTATAATGATAGTGTTTGTGGGCCTGCGGCCTTATTTACCAATCTTGACTCCTGCTCACAGCCGCCTCCACAGAAGGGGAAACACCAACAGCCATGAGCAGGAGTCAGGACTGGTAAGTAAATAGGGCCTGTTACCTGCTGGAACAGGCTTATTATATATATATTAAAAAAATAAAAATAAAAAAAAGCGGCAGCTGCCGCCAGGCACCCTGTTGTCTCGGGCCCTGTGGCAGTCGCTACCACTGCTACCCCGGTAGTTACTCCCCTGTACTGAACCAAGGGCATAGGTGAGTCAGATATGTGCCCCTAATACAGCAAACAAGCTCTAATGTAACATGAACCTCCTATGCCCCAGTGCAAAATCTGTAATGGGGCTCCCACTTCCCATGTGCTATGTATAATACTGGTGTCTTCTCATATTGTACAGAAGCCTTAGGGCCCCCCTGAGGCTCCAGGGCCCAGTATCGATTGCCACCTGTGAAAACCCTAAAGAAGTGGACATATTTTTCTGATGCTGTACAAACCCTTTATTGTACTTTTTGCAAGGCAGTTCAGCAGAGATGTGAAAAGATATTATTAGTTGCAAGTACTGTATAGAAGCAGAACTTTGTTACATGGTACTAGATAATGCAAAGACTGCTCTCATCTGCAATAAAGTGAGGTAGGATTATTTCTCATCCTCTTTTCTATCTCATCCTAAGGCCTTGCAGAGTTACCTGCCTGGCAGCACGCCTGTTACACGGCATCAGTGACATGTATGACTCATGGACGTCATACCTGTGGGTACAGAGATGATTTCACTGCCGACTACAAGCCGCCCACAGAAAGTTACAGAGAACAAAGTGTTTGGAAGCTGGGCCCTGTAAACCAGACAGAAAGCTTCTGTGCAGGGTGTGGTAATGGGTGTTGGCAAGAGAATCAGCGTGGTACCTTGGTTGTCATAGAAACTAAGAAGTCTTACACATGCATAATTATAGCCCTGTCAGGAGGAACATGAGAGTACGGGAAATGCTAAGTGTATGAAGCTGTAAAGTAGTCGATGGCTCATATACTAAAATATAGTAATGGTATATAGAGCATGAGCTATAGCAATAGGGGTTACAGCTGAAAGGACCTGTAAATCTTAGGGGTCCTCAAAGTATATGATCACAAAGGAGTCAGTGAAGAAATTATGCAGGAGTCTACCTAGGGGGTGCTGATGTGCCCCCGGTGCTGGACATGTCAATAGGTCGCTATACTTTGGTAAGGGTATTTAGATACAGAGCTAGGGCAGCAAGCTGAATCTTTGCCCCGGGTAAAGAAAGCCTAACCATGACTGTCACAGTATGTGAGGGGTGTTCATTAGGTTCTCAACCTCACTATGTTCTGTCAGTGTTAGAAAGCTGAGCTTGTCTGTACAGACTGAGACATGCCTGAACATGGAACACACAGTAACAGTTCCGTCTTATGGAAGTGACAGGAGGGCAAGTACAGTACAGTGCGGGCTACACAGAAATTGAGGGAGTTCGAGGTTTGTTCTGTGATTAATTTCCTTATAAAGGAAAAAAAGAAGCCTAAAGAAATCCATGAAAGCAGGGGCGTAACCTGAGAGGGTGCAGAGGGTGCTGTTGCATTAAGGCCCAGGAGCCTTAGGGGGCCCATAAGCACTGGCATCAGTATTGAGATTGCAGCTTCCATCTGGCCCATAAAACAAGGAGACCCACAGATTACCCCGACCACACTAAGGTGGATTAAACTCCTTAGCACCCGTAACCATCACTATAGGGATGAGGTAGGGGGCCGTGGACAAAAGATCACACCGGGGCCCACAAGACATTAGTTACGCCACTACATGAAAGGTTGATCTCTGTATATGGGGATAATGCGTCTTTCTACAACCAAGTAAAGTTTTGGGCCTAGCAGTTTAAATGGGTAAGGGAATCAATTGAAGATGACCCCCATTCAAAGTGTCACCAACTCCAAAGGAAGGTTGTGTGCAGCACGCAACATGGCAACAGTTTTTTGGGAGACAAAAGGTGCTTTATTGCTAGAATTCATGCCGCACAAGACGACAATTACTGGATACACCTAGGCTTCAACAATAAGCTATTTCATGAGGACATCAGAGATTCGCTATGGGAAATTGTCGGCCCGTGTGTTGCTTCACTAAAATGCAGTCTCACAAATCACAAGCCGTTTCATGGCGCTTCACTATTCACCCTACAGTCTAGACCTGGCTCCCAGGTACTGTTGTGGGGCGAAGTAGTATACCAATATCCCATATTTATATCAATGGAAAACCATCTTGGACCCACAGACATCTGTTGTCCCAAAGACATATATAGTGTATGTCACATCTGATCTGTACAAAACAGGAGAATTCTGGCAGTTCACCTGAGGACTGCTGAATATCCTGCATGTTGGGAACATTTTGCTTTTTGGCAAACTCTCTGAACTTGACATATAATAAATACACATATATGAAATGTTTTCCTTAGTAAATGGGGTCAAAAGTTTTCAATGTCTCTTTTTAAACAGCTTCTAGACCTGACTGTAACAAAGCACCGGAACTCATTCCCCGAATGGAGGATTCAGAACTCAAGACAGCACGCTCAAAGACAAGGTCTCTCCTTGGCATGTCAAGTTAAACTGAAGAAAATGTTCTAGTAAAGAAAATTTATACAAGGCCGTCTAATAAGCAGACAAGGCAAAAGCATGTCCCAGTGTATTAGATTCTAACTGAGAGAATAGAACTTAGTATAAGGTAGTTGTATATACAGAAAGTCAAAGAAGGTGTCTTTAAACCTGGGTCTCACTTTTTATGGGGTAAGCATGGATACTCTTTTAGGATTGGGACAAGTGCAATATTGCCAAACCAACTACCTGATGGATAAAGGTGACCTGTATATCTATTTGGCCCTACTTCCTTCTCTGGTCTCCAAGCATGGAGTTGGAGGTAGTCTGAGTGTCAAACTGGGATAGATTGGGCCCATGACTGAAAACGAATGTGGGAACCCTCTCCTCCCATCTGTACAGTACACAACACATTAAGACTCCGCTTACACCAAATTGCAGGTGGAGCTCGGTTCCTGCGTCTGCTATAGGAAATTCCAAGGAGCCACACTACCTTAACACTGACCCTTTGTATTTCAGTCACCAGTCAGTGGTCTAATGTCCAGGTGTCAGTCTTGTTGGATATGAACTATCAAACCCCATCCCCAGGACCCTCTACTTTTTACCCACTGACACAGCTACTTCCTACGTGAGGAAAACATGGCACATAAATTTCATAGAAAAATAGGTACAGGGCAAGTCCTCTAGAGCCCTCTGTTCTTGAAGGATCTGTCTCCAATCTGTCTCAAATCCTCATGTAACTCTCCTTTTGGTAACTTGGCACAGTAAATGGGCTTGTACAAAGCCGAATTCGACCCAAATATTCAAAATTGTTTGTTTTTTTTATGAACATATGGAGACTCATCTCAGGTGAATCGTAATAGGTGAAGGCCTGGGAGAAGTGAAAAAAATTTAAAAAACATTCATACTCTCCTTCCCTTACCTCTTTTGGGCTCCTCGCAACATTCAGTGCTCTCCTGGTGACATCAGACGCTCTTCTGTGATGTACCCAGGCTCACCACTGAGCCAGTCACAGGACTTGGGCATGGCAACTGTCATGTCTCCACTAGTGGACCAATCACAGGCTTCATTGGTGACTCTGGGAGCATGATATCACCAGGAAAGTGTTATGAGGAGGTCCAATAGAGGTAAGGGAAAGTGAGTGAATGGTTTTTTATTTATTTCACCTCCCTTAGGCCTCCACCTATTATGAGACTTCAGAGTATAATGTGGCAGCCAATTTAGTTCACCCAAGACAAATCCCGATTTGTTCAGTTTTGTAAAAAAAAAAAAAAATTTGGACTATTCGGGTCAAACTTGGCTCTGTACAAGTTGGTTTGTCCATCTCTATTCTCAACCTAAAGAATAGGGCATGGCCCACCAGCATGGTAACTTGCTTCACTGGTACTCTTGCCCAGGCTTTCGGGAACAGCACTCCAGACTCCTCCCGCATCTTACTCCACCATGGTACTCACCATGTACTCGCTCAGGACAATACCGGTGATCCTGGTTGTGCCAGTACTGGTGATCCTGCCAACTACACCAAAAATCTGTAATAGGGTTCAAATCTGCCAGATGTTGTGATAACCCAGATGGGATCAGGAATACAGCTACTTCTATACACGAGCCTACCCAAGGTCAGGACTGTTGGGTCCTACTCCCAATGGTGCTTACAAAGTTGGCAGAAGAAAGCACACCCTCCCTCGCAGGTCTGGTTATTACCACTACTTTACTGCAATGTGTTCATTTTCACACAGTAGAAGTTAACAGCAGTTGCTTGGACACAGCAGGAATTAACAGTAGCTCAAGTATAGCAAAAAAATTTGCAGCTTGTCACAGTCAAGTTGTTCTCTCAGCAGCCTTCTAACAGCGTGATAGAAGAAGCCCCAGGGCAACACACCGTAGTTTCCCTGTTCATATACACGTCTCGCTCAGCTCAGATGGATTCTACTTCTCTATCTACACACCTACATTTGTGATGGGACCTTTCGGCTCCAGCCCTGGAGTAACACAACCACTCTGCTGTGATAGCTGGTAAGTCATCATAATGGTTTGAAACAGAAGTGACCTGCGCGAGAACTAGGAACTAGACGTGAGAAAAACCACTTTTATAGGAGACTTTCCAATCTGTTGAGACAACAAAGTATAAGGCCATAGCGTTCCAAGGCGCTACATCCAGAGGTCTGGAGAGGTGTCTGCTCCGTGCAGAGCCAATAGGTTCAATTGGCTTCCACTCCTGTGGAAGAATAATCTCATCCCCATGTCTCTAGAAAATGCTAGATCGAAGAAAGTGCGTTACAAACAATCATGGGACAGGGTCTGGGGGAAGTTCATTCTAAAGATAAGTGCATTACCCACAGACTGGACCCACATCTGTCAGACTATAGGCCACATCCTGTGGATATGTCATAGGTGTCTCTGGTGGTAAAACGCCTTTATACAATTATGTGGTGGAAATTGACGTACCTTGTAGACTTTATATCCACACTTATCTTGTGGATTTTCACTAAATGTTTCACCATGCCTAGGTGAAATTTCAGTACAAATCTTCACAAAATTTCATGACAAATTATTTCTAAAGCTTTCGCAACAGATTAAGCAGGCTAAATTAATAAACAAATAAATGTCGTTTTTGGCAAAGTTTCGACTGTGAAAAATATGTTCTGTGAGAACATAACCTTAAAGTGTACCTCAAATTATAAGACCAAGTTACATAAAGGAATAGCAGAGGTGAATATAAGAAACTTTGTAATTAGAGATGAGCGAACAGTAAAATGTTCGAGATTCGATATTCATTTCGAGTAGCTCCTCAATATTCGACTACTCGAATCGAATATCGAACCCTATTATAGACTATGGGGGGAAAATGCTCGTTTCAGGGGTAGGCAACATTCGATCAAATTATACTTACCAAGTCCACGAGTGAGGGTCGGGCTGGATCCTCCGTGCAGTCTTCTCCATGCAGCGTCCACACGGCATCTTCTGGCTCTCAATTCACTCTGCCAGGCATCGGGCCTGGGCAGAGCCGACTGCGCATGCCCGCACTACAAGCGAGTATGCGCAGTCGGCTCTGCCCAGGCCTGATGCCTGGCAGAGTGAATTCAGAGCCGGAAGACTCAGCGGGGAAGCTGCACGGAGAAGACTTCTAAAGGTAGGAGAAGAACCAGCGTTGATTGGCCGACTGTATAGCATTCGGCCAATCAATGCTGGTTCTGCATCGAACTTTTACATTCGAATAGCGAGTGGTACTTGATCAAGTACGAGTATTTCGAATACCGTAGTATTCGATCGAATACCTCCTCGATCGAATACTACTCGCTCATCTCTATTTTTAATATATCTTACTCAGGAAATCTGATTCCTTCTCCACTTATTGGGCTGCTCTACTCCTCCTTCTATGTATTCAGCCTCACATACAGAAGTCTATAGAAAGGGGAGGGGGAAGCTATTAATTAATGTATTGCCTCATTCTGTGCAGTGGTAGTCTTATCTTGAAAGATAACAGTACCAAAAGAGCTCCCTTACTCACAGTGTAGGGGAGTATCTTTTTTAGCAACCTCCTCCTCCCTCCCCTCTCCGTAGTCTTCTATGCAAAAAGTAACCGAACCTGATAATTGGAGAAGGAAACATATTTCTTAAATAAGATTTATTACAAAGTTTCTTATATTCGCCTGTACTATTCATTTATAAAAACACTTTATACCCCAATAATGGCCAGAAATGATGCTATGGGTGAGACCAGTACTGGTGGTTAGACCTGGAGAGCTCCAGAGCCAGCCTTCTATATAACGAGAAGTCCTCCCTGTATATCTTATTATATACCAGCTCAGTCAGCAGACTACACTGTCACTGCTGTGTGCGTACGTGGTGAGTTCACAGCTGCTCACTGCAAATTTCACTGAACATAATAAAAGATTGCCTGCACATGAACTGGGGTATATATTATTATAGTGAAAATGAATGAAATCTCTCCCAGGATGTTATGTCAGTCCTGGTAGCTGCAACGGGGCTAAGGGATAGCAGTAGGGAATCTCGCCCTGCACTACTCCCACTAGCTAACCCGGTCCCTGCCTCACGGGTGTAGGTCGGCTGTTCTCAGGCTAAGCCTGACCCCGACAGCTCCTCTCTCACTGACACCGTAGGCCTAGAGGGAAGTGGGAGAAGGAATGCCCTATAAGATCTCTAGGGACTGGAGACTAAAGGGGGTCACCCCTAACGAACAAGTGAAGCTGCTACTGACAGGGACTGACAAGGGTGTGCGCTGACTAACAACACAAGCAGCACACAGGAAACATGTAGGAAAGGAATTCCCCAAACCAATATGGGAAGGAACTTTACACTAGGAAACAAACACAGGGAAACTGAGTAGAAATCAAAGGATAAGGCAATTCACTCACACAGTCAATTATACACAGAGGGAGGATTGGTGAACACAGAAGGGAAAACACACACACCAACTTG
The DNA here is from genome assembly GCF_031893055.1 of Leptodactylus fuscus. Classification (NCBI taxonomy): domain Eukaryota; kingdom Metazoa; phylum Chordata; class Amphibia; order Anura; family Leptodactylidae; genus Leptodactylus; species Leptodactylus fuscus. The sequence continues at coordinate 211,437,671 of NC_134267.1, read as the reverse complement.
TTCACCCAAAACCTCCCAAAAACCAACCACGGAACTTCCTCTATCCAAGATAACCACCTACTCCTCCTGCTAAGGCCTAGCTCTGTAAAAGCGACACTCAGCACAGAACCATGGGAGGCATGGGTTTAAATACCGAGTAGAGACCACTCCTCCCAGGTGCAAATGGGAGGACAGACTAATCAACCAGGAAAGAAAGCAATGAACCTAAATACTCCTAACAGGATCCTCCCCTCAAGGAGAAGACTCCGGATTCTCTAGGAGCATCCTTCTTCGGGAACTCCTTGTGGAATTTCTCCACGAGTCTGGGGGCTGACATATCCGACTCCAGAACCCAAGAATTATCCTCAGGACCGTATCCCTTCCATGCCACCAGATACCGTAGCTTCCCCCGAACATATTTGCTATCCAGAACTCGGGATATCTCATACTCCCCGGACTCAGAAACTGGTGGAACCTTAACAGGAGACGTTCCCTTCTTGGCCTTCTTTAACAAGGAGACATGGAACACCCGGTTTATCTTCCACCTTTTAGGTAGTTGCAGCTGCGCCGCCACTTCATTTACCATCTTGATGATCTTAAAAGGACCCACAAACCTGGGACCCAGCTTCTTGCAAGGAACCTTCAACCTGATATTCTTGGTGGACAACCAAACCATCTCACCAGGGAAGAACTGCAACTCTCCTCTCTTCCGATCCGCCTGGACCTTAGCCTGGTGCGACGCCCGCACCAGATTCTCTCGGATACGGGACCATACCCCTTGCAGCTTTTTAGAAAATAGCTCCTCCTCCGGAACTGGGGAAGAAATGGAAGAAAATACTCCGAAAACAGGATGTCTACCACCGGAGCAAAAAAAAGGTGTGGTACCTGTGGCATTGGAATCATGGTTGTTTAGGGAAAATTCTGCCAGGGGGAGAAAGGCAGCCCAATTATTCTGGTTCTCTCGAACAAAACACCTCAAAAACTGTTCCACATCCTGATTCTTCCTCTCTGTTTGTCCGTTAGACTCTGGGTGAAACCCGGAGGAAAACGACAGTGTAACTCCCAACCTGCTGCAAAAAGCCCGCCAGAATTTAGCCACAAATTGCGGTCCCCTGTCCGAAACGATATCCTCAGGAAGACCATGCAACCTTACAATTTCTTTAATAAACGCCTCAGATAGTGTCTTGGCACATGGCAGCCTGGAAAACGGGATCAAATGGCACATTTTCGTGAAGCGGTCAACGACTACCCAAATGACCGTGAAACCCTTAGACACCGGAAGGCCCGTGATGAAATCCATAGACAGATGAGTCCAAGGTGCCTTAGGAGGTTCCAATGGATGTAGAAGACCGTGGGGACGGGTATGCGACGCCTTGGCTCTTGCACAGACCGAACAATTTTGAACAAACTGTAAGACATCCTTACTCCACCCTGGCCACCAAAAATTCCTAGACACCAATCTCATGGTCTCTGAAACCCCCGGGTGACCAGCAAGAACCGACTCGTGACACTCCCTCAGGAGACTTTGTCGGAGAGTAGTTGGAACAAAAAGCTTGTTTCTAGGTATCTTGGAAGGTGCAGCGTGTTGCGCTTCGATCAAGGCCTTCTCCAATTTCGCGCCCAATACTGCTACCACCACTCCATCCCCAAGAATAGTGGCAGGCGCCTCTCGTTCCTCCTCAGTCGACATATACCGGGATAAAGCATCAGCCTTAACATTCTTTGAACCCGGCACATAAGTCACGGTAAAATGGAACCGCGCAAAAAATAGAGCCCATCTGGCCTGCCGTGCATTTAATCTCTTCGCCGACCCAAGATAAACCAAATTCTTGTGGTCAGTAAATACCTGGACTGGCCTTCTGGCCCCCTCCAGGAAATGACGCCAATGTTCGAACGCAAGTTTTATTGCCAGTAGTTCCCGGTCTCCGATGTCATAATTCCGTTCAGAGGCAGAGAATTTCTTAGAAAAGAAGGCACAGGGATGCGTACCCTCCTCGAACTCCTGAGAAAGTACTGCTCCCACCCCCACCGAGGAGGCATCCACCTCCACTCGGAAGGCCAACCTCTCATCCGGCTGTCTCAAAATGGGAGCGGACGAGAATCGCTTCTTCAGTTCTTCAAACGCAGCTAGCGCCTCTGGCGACCACTTAGCACAGTCAGCCCCCTTCTTAGTCAAGTCCGAGATAGGTTTCACAACCTCAGAAAATCCCTTGATAAACTGGCGATAATAGTTGGAGAACCCCAAGAACCGTTGGACCGCCTTTAGGTTCTCGGGTCGCGGCCACTCCAAGACTGCCCTGACCTTCTCAGGGTCCATCTCAAACCCCTTGTCCGATAGGATATAGCCAAGGAAACATAATTTATTGACCGCGAACACACATTTCTCCAGCTTAGCACTTAATTGGTTAACCCTCAGGAGATCTAAAACCTCTCTCACTCTCTCCCAATGAGTCTCCAAATCCGGGGTGTAAATGAGTATATCGTCCAGATAGACCACAACCCCCCTCCCTATGACGGCACTTAGTACATCATTAATAAAATTCTGAAAAAACGCAGGCGCATTGGTTAGACCAAAAGGCATCACAAGATTCTCAAAGTGTCCTAGGGGTGTGTTAAACGCTGTTTTCCACTCATCCCCCTTCTTGATTCTCAGCAAGTTATATGCCCCACGTAAATCTATTTTACTAAACCAGCGGGCTCCCGTAATCTGGCTGAATAGATCCGAGATCAACGGAATGGGATAGGGATTCCGCACCGTGATTTTGTTAATCTCCCTAAAATCCAAACAAGGGCGCAACCCTCCATCTTTCTTCTTTACAAAGAAAAACCCCACTGCTACTGGGGACTTAGATGGGCGAATATGCCCCACCTCTAGACTCCCCTCAATATACTCTTTGAGCGCCTCCCTCTCCGGAATAGTGAGATTGTACAACCGTGTCTTGGGTAGCACTGCATTTGGTATGAATTTAATCGAGCAATCATAGGTGCGATGTGGTGGTAATGTCTTGGCTGCCCTTTCCTCAAAGACCTCCCTAAACTCACATATTTCTTGAGGCAAATTGTCTATAGACAAAGACATAACGGATATGGGCAGACATCGACCATTACACCCCTGCCCCCAAGAAACTACTGACTCGGTCTCCCAGTTGATAATAGGGTTATGCTGCTTCAGCCAGGGCCACCCCAACACTACTTGTGCTGGTAATTTAGACAACAAGAACAAGTCAATCTCTTCCCGGTGGCCACCCACAACAAACTCCAGACCCTCCACCTGTTTGGAGATGACAGCTTGCTGTAGAGGGGTCTTATCAATAGCCCACACCGGTATCTGAGACTTCAAGACCAAAGGACTCACCCTTAATTGCTCACAAAACTCTGAGTCAATAAGGTTGACTGCCGAACCACAATCAACCAAAATCCGGCACTTCTGCCCATTTACCCATCCTTCAAGGGTCAACCCGGCAGTCTGAGTACAGGAAATATGCACACCTCCCTCCTTAGTAGGTTTTCTCCCTTTACCCTCAATAGACCTGGGGTTATTACTCTCCTTGGCGAACCATTCTCTGGAGGGGCATACCCTTGCTACATGTCCCATCCCTCCACACACAAAACAGCGTACTGTGCGGGACCCTTCACTCTTGGGTCTAGCACTTCGCACAGTGGCCCCAATCTGCATGGGTTGGTCCCCCGGGTCCTCTCTAAAAACGGAGAATTGAGGAGGGTTAAGCCCCCCAGGACTCTTGTCTCCACGCTCCCGGAGGCGCCGTCCAACTCTAATTGCCAGCTGCATGGCCTCATCTAGATCTCCCGGAACAGGGTGAGAAACTAGATGGTCTTTAACCTGGTCCGAGAGCCCTGTCTCAAACTGACTAAGTAGAGCGGGGTCATTCCAGTGTACTTCTGCTGCCCACCTACGAAACTCTGTGCAATATTTCTCTATAGCATGATCCCCTTGCACCACACGTCGTAGGTTATACTCAGCCATGCGTACCCTGTCTGGGTCGTCATACAGTAACCCCATTGTGGAGAAAAACGCCTCTACAGTTAGTAAGCAAGCTGAGTCGGCTGGTAACGAATGTGCCCAGATGAGGGGATCATCTCTCAATAAAGTAATAATAATCCCAACTCTCTGTACCTCAGAACCGGAGGAAAACGGCCGTAGCCGGAAATACAAAAGACAGTCCTTTTGAAATCGGAAAAAATCTGACCTCTTACCTCGGAAGGGTTCAGGTAAGCTGACTTTTGGCTCCAGAGGCCGACCCACAGGGGCGCTACTCACCTGCCTCTGTATGCCCTCCACCTGAGAGGCTGTGTGTTGAGCCAACTGCTGTACTTGAGATACGCCAGAAGCTTGGATGGCATCCATTCGTAGCTTGATCCCCTCCATCTCAGTGGAGATCTGCTGCACCGCCTGGTACAACTGTTTCAGGTCCGTCATAATACAAACGAACCTTTTTTTTTTTTTTTTTTTTTTTTACCGGCTGAGTGTACTGTTATGTCAGTCCTGGTAGCTGCAACGGGGCTAAGGGATAGCAGTAGGGAATCTCGCCCTGCACTACTCCCACTAGCTAACCCGGTCCCTGCCTCACGGGTGTAGGTCGGCTGTTCTCAGGCTAAGCCTGACCCCGACAGCTCCTCTCTCACTGACACCGTAGGCCTAGAGGGAAGTGGGAGAAGGAATGCCCTATAAGATCTCTAGGGACTGGAGACTAAAGGGGGTCACCCCTAACGAACAAGTGAAGCTGCTACTGACAGGGACTGACAAGGGTGTGCGCTGACTAACAACACAAGCAGCACACAGGAAACATGTAGGAAAGGAATTCCCCAAACCAATATGGGAAGGAACTTTACACTAGGAAACAAACACAGGGAAACTGAGTAGAAATCAAAGGATAAGGCAATTCACTCACACAGTCAATTATACACAGAGGGAGGATTGGTGAACACAGAAGGGAAAACACACACACCAACTTGTTCACCCAAAACCTCCCAAAAACCAACCACGGAACTTCCTCTATCCAAGATAACCACCTACTCCTCCTGCTAAGGCCTAGCTCTGTAAAAGCGACACTCAGCACAGAACCATGGGAGGCATGGGTTTAAATACCGAGTAGAGACCACTCCTCCCAGGTGCAAATGGGAGGACAGACTAATCAACCAGGAAAGAAAGCAATGAACCTAAATACTCCTAACACAGGATGCTGGACTCCTGATGAGATGGATGACAAATCCATTGAGTGCTTTTCTGGCTTGTAGCCAGGTGAGGGCCATGTCACACACTCAGCACTGTATTAGTGATTAATGCTCCACATCTGACCATGAGGTGACTATGTGAGAGCACATGGGCCGGATTCCATGCAGACACTTCTTATACAGACATGTCCGTGCTTGACATCCATCTTAAATTATGCATACTTTCAGTGACTTTATAGATGAGTCTACAATACTTGCGCAGGCCAGTGGAGGAGCTGATGTTCCCTGGCTTCTCATAGATCGCTGCAGTCAGGGGTTTTCCCATATGGTAAAGTTTTTGGGCCTCAAAAATTTCCTATGTATGAAAGTTTCAATGTAGGGCTTGAAATGCAACTGCAAATTTTTATACAGTGTGTAAATAGGAACTGTCCCTACAGAAGACCAATGTTGCACTGTCTATCACAGTTCCCGAGGATCCTCTGACCGGTCCAGGCTGTTACACAATGGTCCAACAGAAGACAACCAAATTTGAAGGGTAGTATGGTCTATTTCCTACAGATTTTCTGAGAATGAGCCTTCAGAATCATTTTATCTGGTGGCCCAAGGAAACAGTCTGATAGGGAAGGGGACCCACAAACCCATCTCTGAGAAACCTCTAGATCAGGGGTAGGGAACGTATGGCTCTCCAGCTGTTGCAAAACTACAACTCCCAGCATGCATACTTGCTCTGCTGTTCTTGGAACTCCCATGGAAGTGAATGGAGCATGTTGGGAGTTGTAGTTTCACAGAAGCTGGAGAGCCGAAGGTTCCCTACCCCTGCTCTAGATGACTTCATCCACATTGACAGCTCTAGGGAGTGGGACACAAAGCTGATGTAAATGTCCATAGGTAGCCATGGCTCTCTGGGAGGAGTAGGTACAACTTTGATTCACATAGACATCTGCTACATGGGTTTTCCCATGGCAGTTGCATTTTCCATTTGGTCCAACCCTGTCTACTGTCTATCTCAGGTGTTTTCTTTGCACAAGGATGGAAAGGGGGCAAGGAAGGGTACGCAAAACCGCAAAGTGTGTGTTAGTGGCAGGGAAGGGTTAAGAATAGTTTCTTAAATAGTCTATTGCCATGGCTGTTGGTTGGGGTTATGTGGTCAGACTACCAATGACTCACATGTCATGCTATTGTTTCCTGGGAAAACACAGGTATACCTTCCTGTAGATGATGTAATATCATACACTGCAGCATATCTTAGCAACACAACACATATAAATCATGAGCTGCATGCACCGACACAGTTATGTTATCTCCTAAGCTGGACTTTGCTTCTGCTGCCATAAATGGTCAGATTTCTATCATCTTCCGTTTCGGGTGTGACTAATACCAGGTGCAAGCACAGGCACAGAGAAGTATCCAGGGTGAGACATCCTTTATAGAGACGAAAACTGTCATTTACATTGTCCTCTAGGGTGAAGGAAATTTTGCAACTCTCTATAATCTATGGTATTTGGTATCCATAGAGCACTGGTGTAATGTGACTACGGGGTGACCCGGTTACTGCCGCCCTGACAAAGTTCCTTCTTAGGTTCTAAGATCAGTAAAATAAGACAATATTTCATTGTACTTTGGATTGTGGAAATTTTCCTTGGTTATTAGATGTGGGAAATCTGTATAAAAGTAGGGACCGGCAGGTCGTGTGATCTAAGTGCTGGGTGCCAATAGGGGTCAACACTTCTTGACCGGAATATTTAGATACAGGGCCAAAGCATCAAACTGAGTCCCTGTCCTGGGTGAAGGAAAGCCTTGCTATGATATTCTATGTACATTCTGTTTGTTACCTTAATAAAAGTTGGTTCCTTGAAGGTGAACTTTTCAAACAGAACAGTAAAAAGGTCAATCCCATAAGGACCGACCTGAAAGGCTGTAAGAATTCGCATAACTTACTTTTTTAACCCTGTTATTTCTGGAGAATGTTAGAAAGCAAAGAAGTAACTTGAAGCTTCTGTGCAAAAACGGTTCCCGACCGAACATGGACCATTTATAATACTTGCCCCAAGGTTCATCTGCTATATAAGAAGATTCCAGTATTAGAAATGACACATGAAGATGGGGTGACCCATAACAGATTATGTTTTGGGGAAAAGAAATATGACGTTATACCTATGTCTACTTCCTCGGTTCCATGGGTTTCAGCGGGTAGCCGCTTTTTAAGCAGATAGGGTTTCCTTTTTTTGTGAACCGAGCCTAAGTCAAGTAATGAAGATCATAAGTTTTTATAGACATTCCTTCTATGTTTCTTCATCCCGGAGACACTCGCTATGATCAGAATGACACAGAAACAAGCATGCATCTGTTACAACTTGCTGCAAATGTTACAATTACTGATCTCAGCAAAGCCAAGTGTGAATGAAGAAGGAAAGTAGAATAGAGACAAAAGAGTCTACACCCAGCTAATGACATCTAACAAAGACGCACTAATTCTCAGTACTGTGTAATATGGGCGACATCATCTTTACTAATACAACAAATACATCTTTCTGCACATTACAAGGATCATATAATGTATGGAGTGAGTCATAGCAGAGGTGGCAACAGATCGAGGTGCACGAGTCTCCTAGAGATTGAGAAGGGGATAACCAACTCTAATGGCGGCCACATATTGGAGCAGGAGGAGCTGAGTAGATTGATATATAGGTTAGTTGGAAACGTTTCCATATAACTTGTCATCACTCAGGACTTAGGGGTCCAGTGGGCGGCCCCATTCAGTGACTGACAGTTATTTGCATAATATACACTTCTACTGGGAAGGCTGCCAACCACTACACTACCTATTGGACTCCTTAGTCCAGAACTGGCAAAATTAGCCAGACTTTTTAGTCTGATCATGTGATTCTGGACCAAAATGTAATGCATTTTGTTTAAAAATACTGCTGCCTGCAAAACCCCTCTAAATTTCCTGCCATTAGGTGTCTCCTTCCCTTCCTAATTTACAGTTCACTCCCTGTCGCTAGGGAAAGTCCATCTTTAGAAACAGACCACCTAGCGAATCACAACGATTCTGGCTAATCCCATCCACACATTGCAGAAAAATATCCACAGTGGAAATGCTGCGATTTAAAAAACAAAAAGTAGCATTTTTGTAAACCCCCTGCCTATAGTTTCTAACAGTCCGCTTCATCCCACACCCTTACAATACTGCCCATCTAATAAAAGGATATTGTCCAAATCGGAATCTTTGTCTTGATTTAAGTGTTGATATAGCAAAGGCAAAAAATATCCCTGATGAGGCAAAAATGAGTGGAGGAATATACAAATAAGTTGTCCTTGATGGAAAAAGGAAAACGTGCTCTAGCGCCACTGTTTGGAAGGTAGCTCCTTATAGATCAATGCTGGCTTTCAGGTAGCCTACAAGGATTAATTTATGGATAGTTAGGGACATCATTGTAATACGTCCTATATCTGTTTAGAATAGCAAATTCCAAGATCTCAGACTTCCTGGCCGACTCTCTGTTTTTCAGGGCCCCACTGGATGACACACATATGAAACTATGGGCATGAACTGCTGACTCAGAGTAAATACAGGTTGCCTGAGACTACTAATCAAAGTGTCATTTGTAGTCTATGGATTAGTCATGAGTCACTCTTCCGTAGTGAGCAAGAATATCACACAGCTATAATAAAAATGCATTCAATTCCCAACCCCCCCCCCCAAAAAAAAATAAAAAAATAAAAAAATAAAAAAATAAAAAAAAATCCAATTTTATACCTCTAATTCACCGGCAACGGTTTGGGGGGGCAGGTATTCTCATTTGATCTGGGTGGTAATGAAGATTCGAAATGTAAAGGTGTTCTCAGGCACTACCTCAAATTTTCATACTGGTGACCTAAACACGAGGTACATCATCAGTATAGGGTCTGACAGAATCTGACACCCACATCCCGCACTGATCATCAGTTCTGGTGAACTACAGATCCGCTCCTATTACTTGTATAGGAACAAGTCTATGTGTGATGCCTGACCACTAGTATCTTCCAGCGGCCGCCTATACAAATGACCTGTGCGGTTTGGTTGTCAGACCCCAACAGATCACATACTGATGACCTGATCTGGCGGATAAGGATAATGGGCGGCTTAGCCATGAAACAATGGGCTGCTGCACACTGACATCAGGACAGTGGTACTTACTAATGCCAGTCTTCATAGGCCCGGACGACTCGTCCTAGATGACACACACCCTCTGCCAGGCCATTCACCTGGATAGAAAATGTACACCAGCTCATAGTTGGCATACATTCCACATCATTTGTGCCAATTCTTGCAAAGCCAATGGCCCCACAGCCTGCATGCCCTTGCCACATCTCTTTTTGGAGAAGTGGCAAAGCTGGTGCAGAAGTAAAAAAGTCACTGTTTTTTGCGCAAAACAAAAATTTTCTCAAAAAAATCCAACATTTTATGTTTTTTATGCCAGAAAAGCATAATATATCTACCCCAGTATGCGCAACTAAACTGGCTCTACAGCGACAGTGTGTCTGCACTCACAATGACTACCATCAGCGGTGGGTGAGTGTCTGTATATGGCTGGTTTTACTATGGGCTATTGAGCTGCTGGTCTATGGCCTAAAGCACACAACCGAGTGTGCAGGCCGACGCTCCGCCAAGGGGGTGTCCAATAGACCATTCCGTTCCAATGAACATAGAGCAGGTCCTATCCTCCTCTGTGTCATCGGAACAGAACGTATCAGAAGCCCCAATAGAAGTAAGTACATCATTACATGAGTTACCTGAAGTGGACCTGCAAAACAGACTTTTTCTTCTTATTTTAAAGGGATCCGATCATTCAAACACTTTTTTTTTTTTCTCACTAACACGTCGGAATAGCCTTAAGAAAGGCTATTCTTCTCCTACCTTTCGTTGTCTTCTCCGCACCGCCATTCGCTTGAAATCCCGGGTTTTGTCAGTATACAACTCGGTTCTCTCGCAGCACTGGGGGAGGGCCCCAACGCTCAAACAGTAGTGGGGGCGTCCCCAATGCTGAGAGAGAACTCTCTCCAGCGCTGCCTCCATTTTCGTGAGCAACGCGTGGGGGTGTGTGTCAAAATTCAACACATGCGCAAGTCAGCTCTGCCAGCGGGCCTCAGGCAGAGCCGACTTCACATGCGGGCGGCCATTTTTTTGTGGCCGTTTACGTGAGCAGGCGCAGTAAGAACTCCATAGAACTACAGGAGCATACTGCGTTTAATTTTGACACCACAACCCCCCCTGCGCACCGGATGAAGACACGTGAAGAGGCCGTTGCTGACGAAGATGGAGGCGGCGCTGGAAAGAGTTCTCTCGCAGCATTGGGGACGCCCCCAGTGCTGCGAGAGAACTAATTTGCATACCAACAAAAACTGGGATTTCAAGCGAATAGGTGCAGAGAAGACAACGAAAGGTAGGAGAAGAATAGCCTTTCTTAAGGCTATTCCCACATATTACTGAGAAAAAAAGACGTTTGAATGATAGGATCCCTTTAATATAATTGTAACACATTTTATTCTATTTTATTGTAACGCTTTTATTGCTTTTATGAATTATTACATTATTGCCATGCGTACATATAAGTTGTTAGTACAAATTATTTATTGGTGTAATAAAATTTAAACCTGAGGCGTCTTCACGGCCAATAATCTTTATTTCTCATGTTCCTAACGACTGTCTGCATAGTACACAGGCTTCGGTAATGGCTTATAACAAGTATGTCAGTATATTATTGTTCGAAAAATATAAAAATCCTTTAAGTTAAAAATCTAAAATACATTTAAAAAAATTAAAATACACTTTTTTTCAATTCAAGTTTTTTTTTTTTTTACAATATACTTTATTTACTATAAATCTCAAAAACTTGGACTAAAATACAACCTATACAGTAGATTTATGATATACCCTGTGATTATTAGTATAGGATTTAATGTGATTACAAAATGACAGCAGAGTTTCTTTATTTCTGCATTTTTAGAAATTAATGTAAATTAAATGCACATTTATATGTACTAAAATATGGCACCCGGAAAAACGACAACCTGTTTGCAAAAACAGCCTCAAAGAGCGACAGTACTGTACTAAAGTTTTAGGCAGATGTAGAAAAAATGCTGGAAAGTAAGAAAGCTGTTAAATAGCAAAATAAGTGAATGAAGACATCGATATATTGGAGCAAGTCCAGAGAAGAGCAACCAAAAGGTGAAAGGTCTGCAAACCATGTCCTATGAGGAGCGGCTAAAAGAACTGGGATTGTTTAGTTTGCAGAAGAGAAGGCTGAGGGGAGATTTAATAGCAGTCTACAAATATCTGAAAGGTAGTCACAGTGCAGAGGGATCTACCCTATTCTCATTAGCACAAGGAAGTACAAGAAGCAATGGGATGAAACTAAAGGGAAAGAGATACAGATTAGACATTAGGAAAAACTTTCTGACAGTGAGGGTAGTGAGAGAGTGGAATAGGCTGCCACGGGAGGTGGTGGGCGCTCCATCAATGGAAATCTTCAAGCGGAATCTGGATAAACATATAGCTGGGATGATTTAGGAAAACCTGCACTCGCAGGGGGTTGGACCCGATGGCCCTTGAGGTCCCTTCCAACTCTACCATAAAAAAAAAAAAAAAAAAGAAAGAAAGAAAATAAAAGTCTAAATCCTATCAATATTTGGTGTGACCTTCAGGGCAACATGGTGGCTCAGTGGTTAGCACTGCAGCCTCTCAGCCCTGGGTTCAAGTACCACCAGGAACAACATCTGCAAGGGGTTTGTATGTTCTCCCTGTGTTTGCGTGGATTTTCTCCCATTCTACAAAGACATGCTGATAGGAAAAATGTACATTGTGATCCTTATATGGGGCTCACAATCTACATTTAATAAAAAAAAATTTGGTGTGACCTTTGTCCAATGGTGTAATGATCACGATCGCAGGGGTTTGATCGGGCCTGTAGAGGTATGAGGTCCGCGACCAACTGGAAATGACCAGGAGCCTGGACCATCATAGTGGTCTGGGAAAGCCTGGTTCCCTGACCACTATAGCTATTAATGGAAAAGAGGTGACCTTAGGCTCCAGCAGTGATGTCTGGGGCACATAGCCTCAATGTTAGGAATCTGATGCAGGAAATAACTCTAAGTCCTGGTGAACTAGAATCCCCAAGCGCTGAGGCAAAAACAGTCCTGGGTGTGCTACACTCCCCTAACTGGAACGGAATCAGGTTCCGGAGTTCTTCACCAGAGCTCCAGATGGTGGAGTTGGACTTGGTAAAAGTCCAGGGCCCAGATCCACAATTGCCCAGAGAGCGACACACACCAGCCAACCCCAAGTAGGAGGACCCAGACACTAACCTTAGAGTGAAGTCCAGAAGACCAGGATAGTTTGGAAAAGCAGGCGTGCAGGAAGGTAATTCAGGGAAGTCACGCGGATACCAAAGGAGCAAATTCGTGGTCAAGCAAGCCGAGTTGATAGCTGGAAGTCATGTGGTAGCAGAAGACAGAGGCAGAAGCATAGTCAGGAGAGCCAAGTCATACACAGGAGATTAACTGAGTAGCCAAATCAGGATCCGAAAAGGGAGGTCAGGAAAAAGCCAAATGGTCATACACAGGAGGTCAGGAAGGTGCCAAATCAGGATCACGAGGAGGATTGCCTGGTCAAACACATCCAAGGAATCCAGGTACGGAGACAGGAGAAAGGAGACAGGTGACAAGGAACAGGTATCAGGAGAGGCTTGTCGCTAGGGGAGCTCATCCTGTAGGTATATGAATAATCAGCGACGGTCCTGAGGTTATTTAGGCCTCATTCTGAGCCTGGCCCACTGCTGATTTCATATCCCCCCAACCCCAGAAGCACCAGCTCCGGCACTAGGGGGAAACCGGAACCTCGCATACTCAAGCGGAGGCTTCCGGTCTACCCCTCACCGAAACCAGCACCATCCCGGCGTCAGACAGAGAGTGGTCTGGGCCCCAGCCCGTCCTAACACTCAGTTGCTATAGAGAAGAAGACCAAGGAGGTTGGGAAAGATAGCCAGACAGACTGAAGAAGTGTTTGTTACTTGTAATCACTTCCCCTGGGCTTCTACTTATTATACTCTGGGTTATATCCCAGAGTATAATAATTGCACCGACTCTAGGGGGAAGAGGGCTCTTGGGAGCATATATAATCTGTGCGGGGGCCACTCTGGAGCACATAGTACTGTGTGGGGGCCACTCTGGAGCATATTATGCTGACCCAGTATTGTTTACATGCTGTGCGCTGCTCACTTACTGTATTCTTGATAGCTGCAGTTGTGGGTACTACAGCTATACCCCTTTGAAGTATCTGAGATATCACTGCAGCACCCGTAACCGTCACTATCAAGAATTTGCTCTGGGAGGGGGCCCCGGAGAAATGTTTGCATCGGGGCCCACAAGACCTTAGTTATGCCACTGCCTTTTTCCTTTGCCTTCCATCAATTCTTTTCGGTCACTTGCAGACAGATTTTGAAGGAACTCGTCAGGGAGATTGTTCCCGCCATCTTGGAGAACTAAGCACAGATCTTCTGTGGATGTAGGCTTGCCCCAATTCTTTTGTCTCTTCATGTAATACCAGACAGACTGGATGATGCGGAGATCAGGGCTCTGCGGGGGCCGAATCATCACTTCCAGGACTCCTCCTCCAAAGAGCAAAGGTCACACCAAATATTAATGGGATTTAGATTTCATTTCATTTTGTTAACTGATAAAAATAAACTATTAACACTTCTATTTCTGAAAGCCTTCTTACTTTACAGCATTTTCCACACCTAATATATTTGCACAGTACTGTAAGTTGTCTTAAAAACTTACAGCCCTTCACGATGGCATCTTATGGGATTGACCTTTTTACTATTCTTTTTGAAATGTTCACCTTGGAGGAATCGTCTTTCATAAAGATAGCAAACAGAGCGTACGTGCGGTACAATCGCAGTTTGTGGGATTGACTCGCTCACTGTGACACGGAGAGGGAAGGGGTTAAAGCGCTGTAAAAGGGCAAGGATTGATGTCAGCGATGTGCTGTGGAAAATGTCGGCAAATACTAGAAAACAAATAAATACATTCATTAATTCACCTTATTGTAGATGGGGTTTTCTAAGTGTAATTTGCTAAAGGCCATACTGTGTCATGATTCATTCTAAGCGGAAGTAATATTGATTATAATAATGAGCTTTCTGGATTTAATTGTATCTCCAAACTTTATTAGAGTAACTCAAGCTGTGCACATCAGCAACTTCTAAATGAGGTCATTCGGCAGCGGCGTAGAGTATGTGTCATGTGAGGCACCTTAGGATGGAGGTGTAGAGGTGTGATGTCTGTTCATTGACGCTCTGACTATAGTCCCCTAAGGGCTGTTGACCTCCTTTTTGTTATTTTTGACATGGTAACCAAAGATCACGTCATACATGTCTCATAGATGTTGGTCCCACTACTGGACTCCATACATGTCCAGAATAGTCTCCCGAAGCCCATTCTAATGGCCACCATATATGGCTCACTTCATTGGCTTATAAGGGAAATTCAAAAACAGTCAAGTAACCATTGCAAAAACCTGCACAGGACTCCCTTATCCAGGTTCATTAAAAAGCTCCACTACTGGTAACAGAAGAAAAAATCCACTATCTCCATCTGCGTAGGCTATTCTTCTCCTACCTTTAGATGGCTTCTCCACGCCGCCGTTTAGTAGATATTTTGTTTTCCGTATTTATGTAAATGAGTTTTCTCGCAGCACTTGGGATGGCCCCCCGTGCTCAAGCAGCACTGGGGGCATCCCCAATGCTGTGAGAGAACTCTCCAGCGCCACCTCCATCTTCTTAAGGAACCAGCCTCTATGGGTCGTCTTCCAGCCTGGCTTTCAATCTTCTACGCATGCGCAATCTGGCAGAACCGACTGCACCTGCACGCAGCCATTTTTTTTTGTGGCCGCTTACTACAAGAGCTTGCATAAGCAGCCATATATATATATATATATATATATATATATATATATATATATATATATTATATAGATATATATAATGTGTGTAACTAGGAATGGTGGGGCCCCGTGGCGAACTTTTCACATGAGCCCCCCCCCCTCCCCCGGCCAACACCGTAGACCTCGACTCCCCCCCCCTCCGCATTCCTGTGCGCTCTATTATGCCCCATAGTGGCCCCTGCACACAGTATTATGCCCCATAGTGGCCCCTGCACACAGTATTATGCCCCATAGTGGCCCCCACACACAGTATTATGTCCCTCAGTGGCCCCTACACACAGTATTTTGCCCCACTATGGACACCCATTAACAATTATTATACTCTGGGGTCTTTTCAGACCCCAGAGTATAATAATCAGAGACCCAGGGGGGATAAAAAAAAAAAAAAAAAAGCACTGTTACTCACCTATCTCCCAGCTCCGCTGCAGGACTCCGCTGTAGTCCATCTTCTATTACGTCAGATGTCACATGACCCGGAACGCAGGACAGGGTCATGTGACATCAGAGACGTCAGACGACTAAGCCTGAAGCCTGCCTAGATTGTGGAGAGGTAAGTAACAGTGTTTTTTTTATGTTTCTTACCTCTCCCGGGCCTCCAATCATTATACTCGGGGGGGCTGAAAAGACCCCCCGAGTATAATGATAGTGTTTGTGGGGCCCGTGGCGTCACTTACCGATCGGTAAGTAAATGGGGCCCCGTTACCGCCTACAGTAACTCCAGCTAGTAACGGCCTATTTAAAAAGAAAAAACCGTAGTGGCTGTTGCCGGGCCCCCTAATGTCCCGGGCCCTGTGTAATATAATATAGATATATATTTACAGAATTATACCGCATAAGTAATGGGTAATAAGTGTATCTATACTGAGCATTCACATTACAGTCATGAATTTGATTTAATTCTATTCATGTAGAATTGCTTTAAAAAGACTCAGAAAATGTATTGTCTTCATTTTCCTTAAGATGTTAATTCTACTCCTATGTCTTACTGCCGGGAATGACTTGTAATTGACAGAGCTGTGAAATAATTATCATATTTGATGCCATGCAGCGCTGGTGTGACAGCATTTATAAGCTGACTGTACAAACTGCTTCATCAACAATACAATTATGGTTGGTTTTGTAATTTTTTTCTGTTTTTTCATTTCAGCCATTGTCAAAAAATCTTTTGGAAAAGGAGAAGCGGAGATGGATACAGAGCAACAACAAGCGCCAGAGTCACTGATACAAGTGGGAAGAACATCTTTATTAAAAGGATAATCCGGGGTAAAAACTAGACACTAATCTAAACGCCCCCGTTTACTTTCTAAGTAACATAACTTATCAAAAATGTGTATTTTCCCATATCATTTACAGGTTATCCAGTGATGATTCTTTCCCTGTTTCTGGAAACAGAACGTCACTACTGCTCCCCTCCCTATCCATTCCATCATACTTACCTCTCTTCCTTCCAGGCTTCCTCCAGTGGGCGGATCCTCCTTCTCTGACTGCCGATGTGCGCTCTAGTCCTAGCGCTGATCTGTGCTGCAGCCAATAATCCACCTCTACCACGCATGCTTATGAGCAACTCCCACACCTGCACAGTAGAGGTGGATCGTTGGCTGCAGTGCTCAGAGCAGCGCTGTAACTATAGCACGCCGTCAGAATCGGAAAAGAAGGATGGGCGTCCTGCAGGAGGAATCCTGGAGGGAAGAGAGGTAAGTATATAATGAGGTCGGGAGTTGGGCTGAGTAGGGAGGGAAGGGCTAGTAGTGGGCAGGATACCTACAGAGACAGGGAGGGGGTGTATGGGAGCTTGAAATAGTGCTACCTGCACAAAACAGCCTTTCAGGCGTGCCTCCTCCCATGTATGTTTTTATATGGATTTTTGAAATAGATTGTATTTTTATCGCATACTTCATGTGGTGAGTGCCCAGTTTTTCTATTCTTTTTTAATTGACTGTATTTATTATCCCTGTACTGTGACATCACTGTGTGTATTATCCCTGTACTGTGACATCACTGTGTGTATTATCCCTGTACTGTGACATCACTGTGTGTATTATCCCTGTACTGTGACATCACTGTGTGTATTATCCCTGTACTGTGACACCACTGTGTGTATTATCCCTGTACTGTGACATCACTGTGTGTATTATCTCTGTACTGTGACATCACTGTGTGTATTATCCCTGTACTGTGACATCACTGTGTGTATTATCTCTGTACTGTGACATCACTGTGTATATTATCTCTGTACTGTGACATCACTGTGTGTATTATCCCTGTACTGTGACATCACTGTGTGTATTATCCCTGTACCGTGACATCACTGTGTGTATTATCCTTGTACTGTGACATCACTGTGTGTATTATCCCTGTACTGTGACATCACTGTGTATTATCTCTGTACTGTGACATCACTGTGTGTATTATCTCTGTACTGTGACATCACTGTGTGTATTATCCTTGTACTGTGACATCACTGTGTTTATTATTCCTGTACTGTGACATCACTGTGTGTATTATCTCTGTACTGTGACATCACTGTGTGTATTATCCCTGTACTGTGACATCACTGTGTGTATTATCTCTGTACTGTGACATCACTGTGTTTATTACCCCCTATACTGTGACATCACTGTGTGTATTATCCCTGTACTGTGACATCACTGTGTGTATTATCTCTGTACTGTGACATCACTGTGTGTATTATCCCTGTACTGTGACATCACTGTGTGTATTCCTGTACTGTGACATCACTGTGTGTATTCCTGTACTGTGACGTCACTGTGTGTATTATCTCTGTACTGTGACGTCACTGTGTGTATTATCCCTGTACTGTGACATCACTGTGTGTATTATCCCTGTACTGTGACATCACTGTGTGCATTATCCCTGTACTGTGACATCACTGTGTGTATTATCCCTGTACTGTGACATCACTGTGTATTATCTCTGTACTGTGACATCACTGTGTGTATTATCCCTGTACTGTGACATCATTTATTACCCCCTATACTGTGACATCACTGTGTGCCTTATCTGTACAGTAAACATTATGTATGTTATCCCCTAGTGTAAAAGAGATTAAACTAATCATACTCTTCAAGTTCTGAACTTCTTCTTAAGGTGGTCCTCGTAGACTGAGACGCCATAATTACTTGTTCCGCCCCGGCTCCAATCCTTCTGTCTTTTCATGTCATCTCAGACAGACTGGTTGATGCTGAGATCAGGGCTCTGTGAGGGCCATGTCATCACTTCCAGGACTCCTCCAACAAAGGGTAGAGGTCACACCAAATATTGATGGGATTTAGTTTTCCTTTTTTTCATTCACTTCACACCTTTTTTTCAACACCTTCTTTTTGTTTAATATGTTGTGCAAGGTCTACAGAAAGATGGAGGGCGACCCTCAGTGAGCCCCATTACAGTCTCCACAAGTAGCGTTCACCTCAGTATGAGGCCTATATCATTCAGAACTAACTGAATAAAATAAGATCATAAGATAATAGGTTAGGTTGCTTTGCTAGCACCTCTCAGTCTATGTCTTCTGCATCACTGGCTTTACAGTCGGAGCATCCTTACTCTTTTCCTATGCACGGTAGTCTTTTTCAGGTCTGCTCGGCAGATGGCTGCACAGCCTCGGCCCACCTGTTCTCTTCTCATCCTCATAGGGAAGCTCCTTATTGACAGACACTTAACACAGAGGAAACGTCTTCCTGTAAACACTGTCAGTATATTGGGTATGTTATTTATAGTCGTGAGTTTATCCGAAAATATCAAAATTGAGTTGTTATTATAATTGCTGTGTTGGTGACACCATGAGGCAGGGGCGAGCAAGCACTTTCACTGGGTTATAGCACAGGAATTGGACAAACCCTTGTGGAGGCCAAAGGGGGTCAATCTTGTGTCATGTCCTGGATGCTGAAAGTCCTATATCCCACATGACCACTAAGACCAGTTTCTGGAAGGAACTGGTGATATCATTCACATACGTCACCACTTTCTTACCAGCGACCACTGGTTGGTGCAAGATTTCCGGCATCCAGGACACGGCATTAGGTCCAGGTGGACACCAGCCGTGGGCAACTCGGCACTGGAGGCAAGCGAGTATGCCACCTACATTGGGAGGATGTAAATTTCTGCAAAGACCAGATCACTGTACGGGGGTCAAAGGGTGAAAACCTGGGAGGCCACTTAGATAACACCCTTGGAAGGCACCTGGTACCAAATTTGTTAGGAGGCACAGCAGGTCCACAATATGCTGCCCATTATAGGTTGTCTAAAAGGTAAAGGCCTTGGAAACTTTTGACCAAAATAAAGTCAAAAGTTTGCTATGTGGCCCAGTCCTTGCTAGTGTCATGGTGTCCTCCCATACAAAACATTCTCATTCAGTGTTTTTCTGATAGACACAAGAACTAAAAATTTTGTAGAGTCTTTTGTAAGCCTTTTGCTGTTACCATTGGGTTCTTTTACAGCACTTTCCGGATTGTCGGTTGTGCTCTTGCATTGATCTTAAAAGGACATAGCAACAGTCTTGAATTATTTCTATTTGTAGATAATTGTCTAACCCTGGCTTGATATACACTCAGGTCTTTACCAACATTTTTGTCCTAGAGACCCATTTTACACTAACTAATCTTGAGAAACAGATTTGTCAGTAACCATGCTTTCCCCCTACGCCCAACAGCAGCACAACTGGGGTATTCCTGCCCCTATGAGCTGTTAGGACAGGTGGAATTTTTAATTACCTAACAGCTTTTGACCTCTATAAGAGGCCGGAAGACCTGCTCCTCCCTTGTGTTTTTTTCTGTCCTGTGGGACAGGACAGGTGGTCAGGGGGGGAGCAGGTGTTCTGACCTCCTATAGGGGTCCACTACTCTCCCCCACCCGTACCTGACAGCAGAAGATCTTTTTTCTGGACATCCTCTTTTTTCAGCAGAGGTCCCCTTCTCCCGGCGTTGACCCTGCCGGCTCGTGCACGCTCCTGTCCGGCTGGCGCGCCGGGTCGGGGCTTTCCCCTAGGAACGCTAGACCTAGGAACCTTTCTCAGGTTCTTCCGGTCCGCCGTCTAACAGGGTCCGCCGCACATGCGCAGTGCGCGGGTCTCGTGGCGGACGGGAAGAGAACAACCCCTAGACACGAGCATTGCACGGTAGTTCGGGAGGGGGGTCGCCCGGTCCTGGGGACCATACCTGGGTCAGATCCCCCCTCCCCCTGTCTTCTCCCCTCCCCTTTTTTTCATGAGATTCTGGCTCCGTTGTAGCCCCTGCCCTGAGTGCAGTAAGTAGTTAGTGTATCCTTTTTCTTCCTCCTCAGAATGTCTTCTTCTTCCTCCACTGTTCCGCCTAGAAGGAAGGCTACTTCCAAAAGGAAGCATCTGGCGTGCGCTTCTTGTAGAGTGCCGCTGCCTGATGACTCCCAATATCGCTTATGTCAGAGGTGCAGGGCCCCCTCTATTGAAACAACTCCCATGCGAGAGATGGTGTCCTGGGTGAAGGGGTACGTCCAGGACTCCATGAAAAGAATGGAAGCCGTCTCCCTGGCCAAGAGGCCACGGCTGGATTGCGAATTGTCCCTGCCGCCTCTGGAAAAGCTGCGCCTCAGGGATGTGGAGTCGTCTTCTAGTACGGAGGAGGAGAAGGAGATTTTTCCCCTGGACAAAATGTCCAGAGTATTCAAGACCCTAAGAATCAGAGACCGGGAAGGCGGGGAAGGCTCTAGCCGTAGGTCTCGTACCTTCAGGCCCTCTTCGGAGATGCTCCGCCTGATGGAGGGCGAATGGAGGCACCCGGAGAGATCCTTTGCGCCATCCACACGCTTCAAGGCACTTTTTCCCGTCTCTGAGAGTCAACTAAAGGCGTGGGGTCCCCCGCCAAAGGTGGACGTCGCCGTGGCCAAGTTATCAAGGCGCTCCATCCTTCCATCAGAGGACGGCTCGGGCCTCAGGGACCCCATGGATCGCCGAGTCGAAGGATCTTTGAGGCGGGTATATTCGTCCGCCTCTGCCCAGGCCTCTTTGGGCATGGTCGCGAATGAGGTAGCAACTGGCTTACGCGCAGAACTGTCATCCCTGGCCAAGGACATCGATTCCGGCGTTGATCGTGATGACCTCCTCGCGGCAGTGTCCGACATCACGCTGTTGGTGGATCACCTGACAGAGGCTACCCATTTTCAGACCCGTCTGGCGGCTAGATCCATGGCACTGGCTACTGTGGCTCGCCGACCCCTATGGCTGAAGCCCTGGAAGGCTGACCTTACTTCCAAAAATAGCCTCTGTGGTCTCCCCTTTGAGCCCGGACGGCTGTTCGTTAGGGAGCTCGACCACATCATGGAAGGCTGGGCCGACTCCAAGGGCAAGAACCTGCCACAGCCCCTTGAAGGTCGGAGTACCTCCTTTCGAGGAAGAGGCACTCGAAGAGGCACCAGAGGCCAGCGGCGATCTGGGAAAGGAAGAGGTCGGGGCTCATCTCGTGGCCGTAAGAATGCCCCCTTCTAATTCCCTCTCAGTACACCCCCCCCTTCCTACTCCCCCCCCCTCCCCTGGGGTGGGCGGTCGTCTTTCCCACTATGTGGAGGCCTGGCGGCAGAATATTCAGGACCCCTGGGTCATCCAGATGATCCAGGAAGGTTATAAAATTAATTTTGTTTCCCAGCCGCCAGAGAAGATGGTAAGAACCCGCCCTCTTCAGGGCCCCAAACAACTTCATCTGGAGAAATTGATTCAGGAGTACGTGGACAAGGCCGCGCTAGAGATGGTTCCTCACGCAGAACAAGGCACAGGCGTCTACTCTCCAGTCTTCTTGGTCCCCAAGCCATCAGGCGAGTGGCGTATGATCATCGATCTCAGGTATCTGAATCACTTCATCCGCAGGCTGCGGTTTCGCATGGAAACCATAAGGTCAGTACTACCTTTCATGCACCCTGGAGATCACTTCGTCACTCTGGACCTGAAGGACGCCTACCTCCACGTACCCATCTTTCTGGCACACCGAAAGTTCCTAAGGATTGCCGTAGACATACAGGGGAAAGAGGCGCACTTCCAGTTCGCAGCCCTCCCGTTCGGCATATCCTCCGCCCCCCACACCTTCACAAAGGTCATAGCTCCGGTCGCTGCCGCCCTGCGCCTTCAAGGCATATTCATAGTCCCGTACCTGGACGACTGCCTTCTGAAGGCTCATTCAAAGGAGGTTCTTACCACGCAGGTGCAGACCGTCGTAGCTCTACTAGACAAGCTGGGGTGGCTGGTAAACTGGCAGAAGTCAGTGATGGTGCCATCAACACGAGTTCAGTTCCTGGGACTTATTCTAGACTCTCTCAACATGACGGTCTCTCTACCCTCTCCTCGCAAAAGGAAAATTGCTCGGGCGGCACATCATTTGTCTTCCACACGGAAGGTCACCATCAGGACGGCGATGAAGGTCCTCGGATTGATGTCCGCTGCCCTAGATGCAGTTCCTTGGGCCCTATGGCATATGCGCCCTCTACAGAACGAGATCTTGAGAGTCTGGAATCACAGTCCTTCAGGTTTACAGAAGCCAATCCAGTTAACCATCAGCACCCGGCAAACCTTGCCCTGGTGGACCCATCTGCGAGATGGGAAGTCCTCGGTCCAGCCCGCCTGGACCCTGTTGACTACAGATGCCTCCCTCACAGGCTGGGGAGCTCATCTGGGGGAGACCCCAGTTCAAGGTACATGGAATCAGCGGGAGAGGACGCACTCATCCAACTGGCACGAGCTTACCGCAGTTCATCGAGCCCTTCTGTCATTTGCACCACTTCTACGAGGGAAAGCGGTCAAAGTAAGATCAGACAATCTGACGACAGTCCACTATATCAACAAGCAGGGAGGAACCAGGTCCCCCTCGCTCATGCAAATCACCAACCTGATCTTCTCCTGGGCAGAACGAAACCTCTCCCAGCTGGCCGCGGTACATATCCAGGGCCGCCTGAACATCCTAGCGGATCAACTCAGCAGAGGCCGGCCGACCGCAGGCGAATGGTCCCTGAATCAGGACATCTTCCACTACCTGACCAGGAGGTGGGGTCTCCCCGAGGTGGATCTGATGGCCACCCAACACAATGCCTGTCACGGTACTAGTGGTACAGGATCAGGAGTCCAGTCGTCGGGTAATGCAGAGGAGGCTGGAGACAGCAGGTGGATAGCCCACAGGGGTCTGAGGCAGTAGTCCAAGAGCAGATGAGTAAAGACCAGGTAGAAGTCTATAGTCTTTCAGGAGCTGTAGTAAAGCTACGGTGAGCTTGCAGCCAGCAGGTGAGGTTCCAAGGAACTGAAGAAGATCTCGCAAGGAGGTCTCCTGGGTGTTCAGGCTGTATCCGGAATAAACAGAACACAATACCAACACAAACAGGAAGTGTCAGAGTCACCTATATATAGCCAGTCCAATCAAGGTAAATACAGGGCGGGTTCAAATCACTAGCAGCAGCTGATGAGCCTCAGCAGTAGGCTCCACACAGAAGTCCAACAGGCCATGATTCCACAAGCCTGATAGCTCAGGTAGCAAGGAGACACTGAGCAAGACAGCAGGTCACAGGTTCAAATCCTGACATCACTCCCCTCCTAACGGCGACCTCTGGGCGCCACAGGACCTGGTTTTGTCGGGTACTGCTGATGGAAACGTCTAATCAAACGAGGAGCATTAATGTTAGATACCGGTTCCCATGAATTCTCTTCTACACCATACCCTTGCCATTTGATAAGGTATTGTAGTCGATTTCTGGATATACGGGAGTCCAGAATTTTTTCCACGACAAATTCTTCTTGTCCATCCACTTCCACTGAATCTGGAGGTTGAGAGGACCGTTCAGGAAATGGATTGGACGTAGCAACTTTCAGTAGAGACACATGGAAAACAGGATGAATTCTCATTGTTTCTGGGAGTTGTAGACGTACCGCCAGAGGACTAATTATTTTAGAGATCTTATAGGGTCCAATAAATTTCTGTCCCAGTTTGGGTGAAGGGACCTTCAGCTTAATATTCCGGGTAGAAAGCCATACTCTATCCCCCACTTTGAATTCAGGCGCTGGTCTCCGATGTTTATCTGCTGCTTTTTTATATCGCTCCTGAGCCGCTCCCAATGTTTCTTTCAACAATCTTAGATTTTGTTGTAGTGATGTGATTCTATCTGTAACTGCTGGAATTAGCGGAGCAACCGGATTTTTGGGGAGAATACTTGGATGGTATCCTAAGTTTGCAAAAAATGGTGTTTGTTTTGTTGAAGAATTCTGAGAGTTGTTATAAGAAAATTCAGCAAAAGGTAATAGGTCTACCCAGTCATCCTGTAAATGACAGATGTAACAGCGCAGGTATTGTTCTAGCGTCTGGTTTGTACGTTCCGTCTGGCCGTTAGTCTGGGGGTGATAAGCAGTTGACAGGTGGAGCTCAATATCTAACGATGTACAGAAACTCCTCCAGAATTTAGATGTGAATTGTACCCCACGATCCGAGACCACTTCATCTGGTACACCATGAAGACGGAAGATGTTATGGACTATTAAGTCAGCAGTTTCTTTGGCTGAAGGCAAACCGGTACAAGGGATGAAATGAGCTGCTTTTGTAAGTCGGTCCACAACTACCAGTATCGATGTCTTTCCTTTGGAATTAGGCAGATCCACTATGAAGTCCATTGAGATCGAACTCCAAGGTCGTACTGGAATGGACAATGGCTGCAGCAACCCCATCGGTGAGGAACGTGATGGTTTATACCGGGTACAAGTATCACAAGAGAGAACATATTTTTTCACATCTTCTAGACAGCTAGGCCACCAGAAGAAACGGGATAACAATTCATATGTCTTCTGTACTCCCTTGTGTCCTGCTAGTCTGGAATCATGTACAAACTGTAGGATCCTCAGCCGCATTGCTTCCGGTATGTATAGACGCCGTCCATCAGTCCATACTTGATTCCTAAGGAATAGATGTACATCCCTTGACGGTTGTGCTAGAAATGGATCAGTGTCATAGGCCGCTTTTAAGTCCTCGAGCAAATCACCTTCATGGATAATACCTACCACCCTTGCCTCAGGCACAATGGGAGTAGGTGGAATTGAAGGATTAGAATCACTAGAAAACATTCGTGACAAAGCATCTGCTTTTCCATTGCGGGATCCTGGTCGAAATGAAATTGAGAAATTAAAATGGTTCAGGAACAGACTCCATCGGGTCTGACGAGGGGAGAGGCACTTGGCTGATCTGATGAACTCCAAGTTACGGTGATCAGTTAGAACTAGTATCTGTTGTGAAGCTCCTTGAAGATGGTGTCTCCACTCTTTAAATGCCGAAACAATAGCAAGTAACTCTTTGTTCCCCACATCATAATTCTTCTCTGCAGAAGACATCCGCTGAGAGAAGAATGCACATGGATGTAACAGCTTCTTCTCACCTGATCTTTGAGAAAGGATGGCCCCAACCGCACAATCCGATGCATCTACTTCAACTACAAAAGCAAGTTCTGGATCGGGATGACGTAGTACTGGGGCTTTGGTGAATTTAATTTTTAAACGAGAAAAAGCTTCATCCGCTTGTGGAGTCCAGGAAAAGTGGGTCTTCTTCTTTGTCAGCTCTGTAATAGGAGCTACAATTTCTGAGAAATTTTTAATAAAGCGTCTGTAAAAATTAGAGAAGCCAATAAATCTTTGCACTTCTTTCACAGTCTTAGGAGTCGGCCAGTCGATAACTGCTTGGATCTTTCTGGGATCCATACGCAATCCCTGAGAAGAGATGATGTATCCTAGGAACTGAATCTCTTCCCGATGGAACTCACATTTTTCCAATTTGATGTAAAGTTGGTTTTCCCGCAATCGTTCCAATACACGTCTTACATGCTCCTGATGTTCTTCTAGAGATCCAGAGAAAATTAGTATATCATCTAGATAAACCACCATGAATTGATCTAGTAAATCTCTGAATATATCATTAGCTAGATGTTGGAAGGTAGCCGGAGCATTGCAGAGCCCGAATGGCATTACCAGACTTTCAAAGTGTCCATATCGTGTACGAAAGGCGGTTTTCCATTCATCACCTGGCCTTATCCGGATTAAATTGTAAGCACCCCGTAGGTCCAATTTGGTAAAAACCTTTGCTCGTTGAACTTTCTCCAATAGTTCGGGAATCAGAGGCAATGGGTAACGGTTTTTTACTGTAATTTTATTAAGTTCTCTGTAATCCACCACTGGCCGTAATGAACCATCCGATTTCTTAACAAAGAATATAGGAGCCCCTGCTGGAGAAGATGATGGCCGGATAAACCCTTTTTTCAAGTTCTCGTCAATGAAGTCCTTAAGGGCATTTAATTCAGGTCCTGATAATGGGTATATAGTCCCAAAAGGTATGGGTGCTCCAGGAAGCAATTCTATTGGGCAGTCGTAAGGACGGTGAGGTGGTAGTTTGTCAGCTTCCTGTTTATCACAAACATCCTTCAAATCCTCATATACTGTTGGTAACTGATGCTGTTCCTGGTCTTGAGTAGAGACCGTAATGGTTGGTTCAGGTTGATCCTTTACCTCATTGTCTTTTGGGGGAAAACTCAGCATCTTAGTTCCCCAATTGATGGAAGGATTCTGTTTCTGTAACCAAGGTAGGCCTAAGATGACTGGAAAGTGTGGAGAAGAAATGAGTAGAAATGAGAGAGTTTCACGATGCTGAGGTTCAATGTGAATCTCCAAAGGTACAGTTTCCTGGTCTACAGGTCCTGAACTCAGGGGAGACCCGTCCACAGTCTCCATCACAATAGGTGAATGTCTCTTAGATGAATATATTCCATGTTTCTGAGCAAAACCCAAGTCCATGAAATTTCCGCTAGCCCCGGAATCTACCATAGCTGATGTAGAGATCCACACGGAGTTGATTAGTAGTTTAAGAGGGACAAAGTAATGTGAATCCTTGTTCTCCTTTTTAACCTGAGAGGTCACTGATGAGATATAATGGACACTTTCTCCAGCTGACTGTTCCCCCTCTGAAGCTGAAGATTCCTCATTGGATGCATCGGGATCCATTACAGCGGCCACTGTTCTCCGGGGGCGATTCGCAGAGCGGCTTGGGCAATTTATAAGGAAATGTCCCGACTTTCCACAGTATAAACACAGATTTTCTTTGAACCTATGTTCTCGTCACTCTGCACTCTCCCGTTTCTGAATCGCATCAATCTGCATCGATTCTGGTTGGGATTCTCGGGACTGCTGATCAGATGATTTTTTATAACCCAGTGGCAATGTGGTAGTATATTGACTGGTCATGCGGTTTGCATAGCCCCATTTCTCTTGTCGACGTTCTGTCAGACGAGTATCAATCTGAATGCAGTGATCAATAAATTCAGAGAAGACTGAAGGAGTTTTTGCTCGTGCTAGTTCGTCTTTAATACTACTAGAAAGTCCACTCTTGAAAAGTGCTAGTCTTGCGGAGTCATTCCAGCTAGTGTCCACAATCCATCTCCGGAATTCCATGGCATAATCCGCAACAGAACGTCTGCCTTGCCGCAACGTTAATATGGTGGTCTCTGCTGTAACCATTCGGTTGGGGTCATCAAACATCCCTTTCATGAGGTCCATGAAGTCTTTGTAGTTATTTAGGCAGACGTCATCGGTTTCAATTAGCGGATTTGCCCAGGCAATAGCTTTGTGTGTTAACAGCATAATGACGCACAACACCCTTGATCTCTCAGTTGGATACTGGTTAGAATGTGCATCAAAATACAAATTGCACTGGTTTACGAATCCCCTGAACTTATCCCGATCACCATTGAATCTAAATGGCGGCAATCTTGGGGATGGAGCAGAGGTGGGAATCAGGCCTTGTGCATCCAGCTGTGCAATACGTGCTGTGACCGTATTCATGGATGTCTGCAATTCCTGCAGAGCTTGGCCTTGCATAGCGATTTTACCAGTGGTCAGTTGATCAAAAGTTTCCCATTGGTGCTTCATATCTTGGACCTCCGTATACATTGCGCCCAAGGCAGCTTGTACCTTTTTGAAGCGAGCCTCCCAAGCTTCTTTCCCAACGGACTCCATTGTAGGTGTTGGTATCCTGTCACGGTACTAGTGGTACAGGATCAGGAGTCCAGTCGTCGGGTAATGCAGAGGAGGCTGGAGACAGCAGGTGGATAGCCCACAGGGGTCTGAGGCAGTAGTCCAAGAGCAGATGAGTAAAGACCAGGTAGAAGTCTATAGTCTTTCAGGAGCTGTAGTAAAGCTACGGTGAGCTTGCAGCCAGCAGGTGAGGTTCCAAGGAACTGAAGAAGATCTCGCAAGGAGGTCTCCTGGGTGTTCAGGCTGTATCCGGAATAAACAGAACACAATACCAACACAAACAGGAAGTGTCAGAGTCACCTATATATAGCCAGTCCAATCAAGGTAAATACAGGGCGGGTTCAAATCATTAGCAGCAGCTGATGAGCCTCAGCAGTAGGCTCCACACAGAAGTCCAACAGGCCATGATTCCACAAGCCTGATAGCTCAGGTAGCAAGGAGACACTGAGCAAGACAGCAGGTCACAGGTTCAAATCCTGACAATGCCAAAGTAGAAAGGTTTTGCTCCCTGTACCGGGAAGACAACCCTTTGGCTGTGGATGCCCTGTCAATACCATGGAGGTTCGAACTGGCATACGTGTTCCCTCCCATCCCGATGATACCGAAGGTATTGGCGAAACTCAGGCAGGACCAGACTTCGGCAATAGTGATCATGCCGTTCTGGCCAAAAAGGGCATGGTTCACCGACCTTATCCTTATGAGTCGGGGGAACTACTGGAGGCTTCCACCAGTCAGGAACCTGGTGTCACTGAACAGTCGGCCGTGCCTGGGCCTAGACAAATTCAACTTCACTGCCTGGAGACTAACCGCGCCATACGCGCAGACAGAGGATTGTCCCAGGGAGTGCTAAGTACCTTAGCCCATTCAAGAGCAGAGGCAACCAATCAGAGCTACCAAAGGATCGCCCGGATATTCCGAGATTGGTGTACAGGCAGCCACCGCGATCCAGACAGAGATGCAGTCCTAGAGTTCTTACAGAACGGCCTGGAGAGAGGACTAGCACCTGCCACCCTCAAGGTTCAAGTGTCAGCTCTATCTGCTCTCCTGGAGACACGGTTATCACAAGATCCTCTTGTCAAACAGTTCCTTAGGGGGGCTGCCAGGCTCCGCCCCCAGGTATGGCCCCCTGTCCCCAGGTGGGACCTGGCCGCGGTTCTACAAGGGCTATGTGCGCCCCCCTTCGAACCATTATCTGAAGTGGACTGGAAGTACCTGTCATTTAAAATGACCTTTCTGTTGGCAATAACCTCCGCCAAGAGGGTTGGCGAATTGCAGGCTCTAGCAGCCTCCGAACCTTTCATAACTTTCTTTCCTGACAGAGTACAGCTAAGGTTCGTCCCAGGATTCTTGCGGAAGGTACCCACACTTCAGAACACCAATCAAGTGATCACCCTACCGGGGTTCTTTCCCTCCCCTGCCACTGAGCAGGAGGAGAAGCTACACACACTGGATCTGGTAAGAGCACTACGTATCTACCTGGATCATACAGCACCGTTCCGAAGATCAGAGAATCTTCTGGTTAATGTGTTTGGCCACAATAGAGGCGCTAAAGCATCAAAGGTAACCCTGTCGAGATGGATCAGAGAAGCTATCAGCTGTTCCCTGCGGGCTCAGAATCTTCCTGTTCCAGATTTCCTACGAGCCCATGCCACCCGATCAGTGGCGACATCATGGGCAGAGACACGGTTCCTCTCTCTAGAGCAGATATGTGCTGCAGCCTCTTGGAGCTCACAGCTGACTTTTGCCAAACACTACAGATTGGACTGGCGTACGGCCGATGCTACAGCATTTGGGCACTCCGTCTTGGCATCAGTCTGCCAGGAGGTCCCGCCCTAGGGGAGATAATACTTGCTAAATCCCCAGTTGTGCTGCTGTTGGGCGTAGGGGGAAAGAAAGATTATGAATGATAATCTGTTTTCCCTTAGCCCAAACAGCAGCGCAAGGCTCCCTCCCTAAGAGGTGCTATTGTACAGATTTTGTGTATGTGTGTGTAGCTCTTGGCATAGATTGCTCTGTATATCATACTTGTTACTAACACAAGGGAGGAGCAGGTCTTCCGGCCTCTTATAGAGGTCAAAAGCTGTTAGGTAATTAAAAATTCCACCTGTCCTAACAGCTCATAGGGGCAGGAATACCCCAGTTGTGCTGCTGTTTGGGCTAAGGGAAAACAGATTATCATTCATAATCTTTCTTTCTGTGCCTTTAATTAAAGCACCTGTAAAACCCCCACTTCTAACCTGATCTCTTTAATTAAAAATCCATTTGCAAATTAGCTTTTGGAAAAAATAAATAAATCACTGACACAGAGGTTCACGCACATTTTGAAACTATTGTCCCATGGCCATTATAGAACCCATGAATTTGAATGGATTTGTACACACGGCACGATCTATGTCCCTTTTGATGGACAAAGATAATGTATATCACTTTTTTTGATGGCCATGAAAAAGGTACCATAAAAATAAAAGCCTTCTGAATATACACATTGTATTAAATGTCTATTTTTCATGGTTGTGTGAATAAGAATTTACTTTTTCACAAAGGACTGAGGATGATTACTCAAGGACTCACTAAACTACATGAACAGCAAGACCATATGCGTACAGTCGAGTGTGCGTCTAATGTGGGGTCAAGTTTGCAGCAAAATGCACACTCAGAGTGACATCCGAATACGTTCTGTGATGCATTCATGTCTATGGGGGCTTCCAATCCATCATGTTCTGATGACACATACAATTATAGAACAGATCGTATGTGTCATCGGAAAATAATGGATTGGAAGCTCCCATGGATGTGAATGCATAGCAGAATGCACTTGGGTGTCATCCAAATGCAAACTCTGCCCCATATCAGGAGCATATTCTGTCATGTGCATGGGGTCTTATACTGTGTGTGTATATACAGCGTGTGTGTGTGTATATATATATATATATATATATATATATATATATATATATATATAATCCAGGTAATTCTAAAGGGTTCACATACTTTGTCCTCACTTTGTTGTCTTTTTTTTTCTCACCAAAGGAGCTGCATCAGGCCTTAAATCTGCTTGCTTTTAGAGCAGGTCACTGTGACATGTTACATCTCTACTATCACCTACCAGCATTGTGGTCCAGCGTCTCACCAGCACAACATCATACAAATCCCTCACTGACTGACACTATCACCTCCTGTAACCTGCCAAATAAGAAACCATTCCCTAGTACCAACTACTTCAATAGTATACATAGGCATATACCTATGACATACACAAATATATAGAACAAACACAAGAGAGCAATAAACATTCCTTGAAGGCACATCAGTATGGTGCAAAGGTTTAGGCAGGTGCAGAAAAAAATACTGCAAAGTAACGCAAGGTTTACACCTACACTTGTGTTTCCATTCTTTGGGTCTGCTTGAGGACCCGAAAAGTGGAAACCCAATCTGCTTAAAAAGCAGTTACTCGGGGCAATGTGGTGGCTCAGTGGTTAGCACTAGAGATGAGCGAGTTCTATTCGAAACTCCTGTTTCGAATAGCAAGCACTCATAGGAATGAATGGACGCAGGGGGTGAAGCGGCCAGCCGATGGTAAAGTGTGCGTGCTGGCCGCTTCCATTCATTCCTATGGGTGCGTGCTATTCGAAACGGGAGTTTCGAATAGTACTCACTCATCTCTAGTTAGCACTGCAGCCTTGCAGTGCTGGAGTCCTGGGTTTGAATCCCGCTAGGAACAACATCTGCAAGGAGTATGTATGTTCTCCCCCGTGTTTGTTTGGATTTCCTCCCATTCTACAAAGACATACTTAAATGAAAAAAAAAAAGTACATTGTGATCCCTATATGGGGCTCACAATCTACATTTTTTTTTAAAAAAAGCAGTTACTCGCTGAAACTCCATAGAGTAACCCCATAAGTTAATTAAGTATTAATTAAAATCAAGTATATACCCCAGTGAGTATAATTTTTTAAATGCAGAAAGAAAAGCTTTTCACTCGGGATGTGGGATGAAATCCCTAAACGGTCACAGAGTGCAGATGTGAACCCATCTTAAGAATGAGAAAATAGAAGTGCTAATAGTTTAGTGAAGAAAAGATAAATCTAAATCCCATCAGTATTTGGTGTGACCGCCGTTTGGAGGAGGAGTCCTGGAAGTGATGATACGGCCCCCGCAAAGCCCTGATCTCAGCATTATCCAGTCTGTCTGGGGTTTCATGAAGAGACAGATGGATTGGAGAAAGCCTACATCCACAGAAGATCTGTGCTTAGTTCTCCAAGATGGCGGGAACAACCTCCCTACCGAGTTCCCTCAAAAACTGTCTGCAAGTACCGAGAAGAATTGATGGAAGGTAAATGGCAAAGGTCATACCAAATATTGATGGGATTTACATTTCTCTTTTGTTAATTGACACAAATGAAGTATTGACACTTCTACTTCTGGAAGCATTCTTACTTTGTAGTGTATAGGGCCCAAGATATTAACAGGTAGTGCATACACCAGTGATATCATTGCTTATGGTTCTTCATTTTTGCGGGATTGGCCATAAAGCAGACCTCAAGTGGGATGGCATTTTTGCTAATCTGCTTTAAGAAGGGGCTATTTCTGGACATTTTGGGGTCAGTCTTGGATAGAGTAGTTGAAGCTTCCATGTCCTGAGATATGGTTCCCAGATGTTGGTAAGTAGCATTCATTATGGGGTGCAACAGAGGCTGCTCATGTTCACTTTGGAGCCTAAAGTTTGAAGGGTAGGTTAGGAATTACTATAGGTGATGGAGTTATAGAGTGGAGTAGTGTGGCCCCATGGTTTCTTCACCCAGAAAGCCACGAATCGGTATCAGGAGAGCAAATGCTTGCACAATGTCCACACACAGGGCTCCTCGACATTAATAATAATAATACATTTTATTTATATAGCGCCAACATATTCCGCAGCGCTGTACAATTTATAGGGTTCAGATACAGACATACATAACAAAGAACGTCATTTCACACAATGGGACTGAGGGCCCTGCTCAAAAGAGCTTACAATCTATGAGGTAGAGGGGGTGACACAAGAGGTAGCAGGGGCGGCATTGCTTATACAGTGTTCAGACAATTTTGTGCATTAGGAATTGTGATAGGCTTGTCTGAAAAGATGCGTCTTTAGTTTGCGTTTGAAACTGTAGAAGTTGGGAGTTAATCTTATTGTCCGGGGTAGAGCATTCCAGAGAAGTGGTGCAGCTCGGGAGAAGTCTTGTATACGAGCGTGGGAGGTTCTGATAATAGAGGATGTAAGTATTAGGTCATTGAGTGAGCGGAGAGCACGGGTTGGGCGGTAGACAGAGATGAGGGAAGAAATGTAGGGAGGTGCGGCATTATGGAGAGCCTTGTGGATGAGAGTAATAACTTTATATTTTATTCTATAATGAATAGGCAGCCAATGTAGTGACTGGCACAGACCGGAGGCATCGCTGTAGCGTCTAGCTTGATAGATGAGCCTGGCCGCTGCATTCAGAATAGATTGTAGAGGAGAGAGTTTAGTGAGGGGAAGACCGATTAGTAAGGAATTACAGTAGTCAAGGCGAGAATGAATCAGAGAGACAATAAGTGTCTTTAGTGTATCTCTGGTAAGGAAAGGGCGTATTCTGGAGATGTTTTTGAGGTGGAGGTGACATGAACATGCGAGTGATTCAATATGAGGGGTGAAGGAAAAGTCTGCGTCAAATATGACCCCAAGGCAGCGGGCATGCTGCCTAGGAGTTATAGTAAGGCCTGAGACTGCAATGGATATATCAGGGACAGATCTGTTAGATGGTGGAAACAGTAGTAGTTCAGTCTTAGAGAGATTTAGTTTCAGATAGAGTGAGGACATGATATTAGAGACAGCAGAGAGACAGTCACTGGTGTTCTGTATGAGTGCAGGGGTGATGTCACGGGAAGATGTGTATAATTGGGTGCCATCAGCATAAAGATGGTACCTGAAGCCAAATCTGGCGATGGTTTGTCCAATGGGGGCTGTGTAGAGAGAAAAGAGCAGGGGGCCGAGGACCGAGCCCTGAGGAACCCCAACAGCAAGGGAAAGAGGGGAGGAAACAGAGCCCGCAAATGATACACTGAAAGTGCGGTCTGAGAGATAAGAGGAGAACCAGGAGAGCGCAGTGTCATTGAGGCCGACTGAGCGGAGCATAGTGAGGAGAAGTTGATGGTCAACAGTGTCAAAAGCTGCAGAGAGGTCCAGAAGAATAAGAAGAGAGAAGTCACCATTGGATTTAGCCTTTAGTAGATCATTAGAGACTTTTGTGAGAGCTGTTTCAGTAGAGTGCAGAGCGCGGAAACCAGATTGTAAGGGGTCAAGCAGAGAGTTAGCAGAGAGATAACGGATTAACCGAGAATAAACCAGGCGTTCCAAAAGTTTAGAGATGAAGGGGAGGTTAGAGACGGGTCGATAGTTAGCAGCACAGGATGGGTCCAGGTAGGGTTTTTTCAGTAGCGGGATTATAACAGCATGCTTGAAGGAGGATGGGAAGATTCCAGAAGAGAGAGAGAGGTTAAATATTTTAGTAAGGTAAGTAGTGACAGCAGGGGACAGAGATTGGAGAAGGTGTGAGGGGAAGGGGTCACTACTGCAGGTTGTGGGGCGAGATGAAGAAAGTAGCTGGGAGACTTCCTCTTCTGTGACAGGTTCAAAAGATGAGAATGGACAGTCTAAAGTGCGGCTGGTGAGGGGATCAGTACTATCGTAGGTGTGGGAGTCAATGCCACCTGGGGCTTGGGCAGTAATTTCCTGACGGATCTTATCAATTTTATCATGGAAATACATGGCCAGGTCATCAGCACTAAGGTCTGTGAATGGCGTCTGCACCTTGGGTGTGAGTAAGGAGTGAAAGGTTTCAAAAAGCCTTTTAGGGTTGCTGGAGAGAGAAGAGATGAGGGCGGTGAAATAGTCTTGTTTGGCGAGGTAAAGGGCAGAGCTATATGTTTTAAGCATAAACTTGAAGTGGAGGAAATCTGCAGGTGAGCGTGATTTTCTCCAGAGACGTTCGGCACACCTAGAGCACCGCTGAAGAAATCGTGTCTGTGGCGTGTGCCAGGGCTGCTGCTTCCTATGTGGGACTTTACGAGTGGAGGGGGGAGCAACCTCATCCAATGCATTTTTGAAGGTTTCATTATAGTGACTGGTGGCCAGATTGGGACAGGAGATTGAAGAGATGGGGGACAGGGAGGACTGTAGAGTATCTGAGAGGTGCTGGGTGTCAATAGCACGCAAGTTCCTATATGTGTGATTGGTAGGGGCGTCTTGTGAAGGGGAGAGAGCACTGATGGTGAGAGATAGAAGATTGTGGTCAGAAAGCGGCAGAGAAGAGTTAGAAAATTTAGAGACTGTGAGGAGTCGATGGAAGACTAGATCAATCGTGTTACCGTCTATATGTGTGGCGGAAGAAGAACATTGTGAGAGACCAAGAGAAGTGGTTAATGAGAGAAACTGTGAGGCAGCCGGGGAGTGAGGGGGGGCAATAGGGATGTTAAAGTCACCCATGATGAGGGTAGGAATGTCACTGGATAAAAAGTGGGGAAGCCAAGAAGCAAAGTGGTCCAAAAATTGGTAGGGTGAGCCAGGTGGGCGGTAGATCACAGCTACACGTAAGGAGAGTGGCCGGAAAAGTCTGATAGCATGGACTTCAAATGAGGAGAATGTGAGTGAGGGGACCGGGGGAATGGACTGAAAAATGCACTGCGGTGACAGCAGTAATCCTACCCCACCACCCTGCCTATTATCAGGCCTAGAGGTGTGTGCGAATTGTAGGCCACCATGAGACAAAGCAGCAGGGGAGGCCTTGTCTACAATGTGAAGGTGACATAAATCTGTGCTCTGTATCTGAAAGCAGATGTACTGGTTCTCAGGTATTACACAAGCATAATGATTTTTTCCAAGGGCCGGCTATCCAGGTCTTCACTTATTGTACCCGCCGCTGTGTGATTTCTTACCGCGCTATTCAGGCTCCAAATTGAAAAGCTATTACACGTATATTGAACTGTGAGAAATTGTTAGCCCGACTATTACACGACTGAGCGCTCCCGGCTTATTGAGGTTGGACAGTTTATTTGCGTAAGTGAATTTATGCTTTTCAGATTTCTGGACGTTGTCTCCTCTATATTTACCAGCTTAAAATCAGAAATATATTTTTGATATTCTTAAAAAAAAAGGTACTATTGGTATAGAGATAAGTAGCCACAAAATTTTCCTTGTCACATGTTCATTCTTTCCCAGCTAAGACGAATGTTAGAGGGAGTCTGTCGCCAGGGATTAGTATTATAAACGAAACATAAAGTAAAATACCTTAGGGTATTCGGTCCTCCATTCTCAAGTAATCTTTGTAAGTAAGCAAGCTATTATGTAGATGAGCAGCCTGGCGCACCGAGGGCGTCTCCGGCGTTCCAGGCTGCTCACGACCCCTTCATATCCATTGGTTGCCGTCAATGGAAGAATGACAGGCTCAGGCAGAAATTCCAAAGTCTTGTTTGGTCCTGTATTCTCGTTGTCGCGCAGTGACTTTCTCTATCGGCGCATGGGCACAACCACTCCATACTCTTCAGACTGAAGTGGGTGTAGTGCGCATGTGCAAGCCAATGGTGACCAATTGATACATATTATATATTGTTCCATACATGCTGTTCCAACATGTG
Organism: Leptodactylus fuscus; assembly: GCF_031893055.1. Taxonomy (NCBI): domain Eukaryota; kingdom Metazoa; phylum Chordata; class Amphibia; order Anura; family Leptodactylidae; genus Leptodactylus; species Leptodactylus fuscus. Next base: position 211,400,841 of record NC_134267.1, on the reverse strand, counting down.
ACGCAGGTGTGGCCTTCAGGGGTCAAGTCACTCCACTCACTCAGTCTTGTACTTTTACCCTTCACTTAGGCTGCAAATTGAGCATAAATTGCACCCCAGCATAGTCTTCGCACCCCAAATACACGCTGCCACCACATATGACTCCGCAGGCTCAGCAGTAATTGCACTACAGGCAGCAGTCAAACACAAACACACTTTAAAAAGGTAATGGCTTCACAAAGCAACACAAAGTAAACTAAAATTTAACAACTCAATACCAAAAGGGTTCAGTGCTATATATAAAAGAAAAGATAACAAGTGACACGAAAAGCAAACAAGCTTAAAAATAATGCGAGAAAAAGAGTCTTTGTTTCCAGGAAGCTTAGAGGATCTCTTCTGATGGAATTGGTCGCATCCAGCTCTGTTAGCTGACTCCACAGATGTGCTGACAAAAGTTTTAAGGGATTGTAGTCCCTTAAAAGGCGTTTTCTGGGCAGATTTTTTTTATTTTTTTTATAAAGGTCTGCTAGTGCTAGTGATGGGTTAACAAGTACAACCATATATCTTTAGTAGTTATTGGAGTGATTTCTGAGTGTCTCTGGCAGCTGCTACATCCTTTGTGTTTGTTTACATGTTGTAAGGCCTGGTTCACATCTACGTTCGGTAATCCATTCGGGGAGTCCGCATGTGGACCCCTCAAACGGAATACCGAATGCATTTACAAGTGGTGAGCAGTGAAAGCACACGGACCCCATTACAGTGATTTCCGTGCAGTGTCCGCACAGAACATGCAGACAGAAAAGTAAATCGTGAACTACTTTCTTGTCTGCATGACTCGTGCAGACACTGTGCAGAAAGCACAAGGACCCCATTATAGTCTATGGGGTCCATGTGCTTTCACTGCTCACCGCTTGTTAATGCGTTCAATATTCCATTTGGGGGGTCCCCATGTGGACTCCCCGAACGGATTACCGAATGCAGATGTGAACAGGGCCTTAGCCTCCTGCTGTACAGACTTCGTGTGTAAGCCGCTGCACTAACTCCCTCTCATTCAGTCCCCCTCATTTCTCACTGTAACAAAACCCTCTGTATTGCAAAGCCAAGCCCCTTCCACCCTCACTGACTAGTGATCCCGCCCATTACTAGCCCCTCCCACCCTTCTCTGTCTCTCTTTAGCCTAGTGATCCTGCCCATTACTAGCCCCTCCCGCCCTCCCTGTCTCCCTAGCTAACTTATTCCGCCCACTGCTAGAAGACAGGAAGAGGGGATAGGGGAGGGGGAAGAGTAATGGTGATGTTCCATTTCAAGGTGTGTGAAATCGGATTATCAGAAAGTGTCTCTGGAGATATGGGTAATTATACTTTTTTTTAAAATTGAAGTAAATTAGAAGTTAGTTGGGAGGAAGGAGTTTAGTTTAGGGAATAATTAACAGTTTATCCTGAACAACCCCTTTAAGGCTTGTGTTTAGCTCCACCTCCCTGCCAGGGTGTCCCCTCCCCCTTAGTCCCTGATGTGGGAAATCAACAGCTCATCTTTATCGGGAAAAGATGAATGTTCTTTCTTTACCTTCTAGAGCTGTGTTTTTGCTGGCTTCGGAGGTTAACCCAAGGTCAAGACATCCCTCCCTTCCCTCTCTCTGTGTGCATGACCAAGACATCATAAAACAATAAAAACAGACATTTGTCTGGAAGTTAATGGTCTTAATGTCTTAATGCTTTGACCTTGCTTATTTAACCACATGCCTCTGCAATAGATTGATAGCACATACATTCATACCTTTATTCCTCCTACTACACACCTATAAGCTGCTTTGAAGAAGAAGCAAACGCTCCATGTACATCACAGATTGAATGAAGTATTGTTAATCATTAGCTGGGGTGTGCCCTTCTATAAAGTAGCAGCTAGAGTATGACTCCCATACAGTGCTAGCCATCCACAGGATAAGGGATACGTTGCAGATTGGTGGGGGTCTGGCCACAGGGACCCCCAATAACAATGAGAAAGGATCCTTGTTCCCCAGGATGAATGCAATGTTGGTCAGTAAAGGGCACCCCTGTGGACTAGACTGCCAGAGCTGGTCAAACTACAAGACGCCCAACAATCTTTCTTTATGGATAGGGTATAAGTTGCTGAATTAGACACACCCTCGTACAGTATCAAACCTTATACATTTGCATTTCAACGTCTGTAATGAAAGCCACCAAACTATGCCAGGTCCTTTGTACAATTAATGGGAATAATTTATTGTGGTATCTGTCATTTTGTATAGTGCGCTACTCTTGCCATGAAACATGGTAGAACTGCCAACAGCAGTGTGAACACAGCCTTATACAGACTCTACACAGAAATTATATCTGCAACCCTAATTTGTTGTATGGTCTGCACCGATCGATACATGAGAAGACACTGGATAACCCTTCTCACTACACTGAGAAACCTAACCAGAGGTCATAGTCTATACCAGTGGTTCTTAACCAGGGTTCGATCGAAGCCTAGGCCCAGTGGTGTAACTAGGAACGACGGAGCCCCGTGGCAAACTTTTGACATGCCCCCCCCCCAACCGATACCGACGACCTCGACCGAGCCGCCGCCCCCCCCCCCCCGCATTCCTGCGCGCTCTATTATGTACCTTAGTGGCCCCTGCACACAGTATTATGTCCCTTAGTGGCCCCTGCACACAGTATTATGTCCCTTACTGGTACCCTGCACACAGTATTATCCCCCATAGGGGCCCCTGCACACACTATTATGCCCCACTGTGGACACCCATAAACAACTATTATACTCTGGGGTGTTTTCACACCCCAGAGTATAATAATTGGAGACCCAGGGGAATAAATACATAAAAAACTACCTGCCACTGCCTGCCTATACCACTGCCTAGGGTTCGGTGAATGTGCATATGAAACTGGTGGGTTCGGTACCTCAAACAAGGTTAAGAACCACTGGTCTATACTATATGGTAACCTCCTGGACAGGCAGAAAGAGAAAGTCTTTACAGAGCGCAAATGTATATTTCAGAGGTTACGTTTCAGGGCTATGAGTTCATTTGCACATGTACCCCAAACAGAATCATTGTTGCAGTAACTATCTCTTATTCAGTGACTATGTACCATGCCATTTGGTACAGGTATGTCACCCTCTGGTTACTTGCTGCTTGTGGCAATGCTTTCTCTTGCATTACAGCTGTCATCACATTGTGATGGAGTGATCTCAGAATAGGCCTCAGACCATAGGGAATGGGGCCTACATGACAGAGGAGAGGATCAGGGACGGAATGGGTTCAATCTTAGAGGAGTTTGAGCGGGAACACTGGGGGCGGAGATTGAGGGGTTAGAGGCAGGTTGGGAGGTCAGTTTGGTCCACTCACCAGCATGTCTAATTTGGAGGCCCCCCTGGTGTAGGTGCATTCAGCGGCAGCTGTTCATGGAAAATGGGTCCCGGAGGAAAGGCTGTTGGAGCACTACTCCTTGGAGTTTGGGTGTGAAGCGACCGGGGCTGGGGGGTTGTGTCTGGGGTGGGGGGCCCCCCCTCTGGGTTTAAGGTTAACTATTTAATTCTCTGTAATTATTGATAGTGCCCCTTTATGGTGGGACTGTGTTTACCTGTTTACTGTGTTATTTGTACTTTAAATCCAGCAAGTTGTCCTAGTCTTTCTTTAAGGTTACAGGGTGGGGGGTGGTATACGTAATGGGGTGGTAGCCAAGCTGAGGACCAGAGAACCTATATTCCTTCTCCTTGCGTCACGCTCGCCATACTGGATCCCTTTATCTCACACTGTAGATTAAGACAGATCAGTAAAAAGCTGAACACCCACTGCTCTACAGAAAAAGGAGCTGGAGCTAATGTAAATGCATAATTCATGTCCATAGTTATGCCTGGAGAGTAAGATACATGTTTTATCTGGCTGGGAAAGCTTTTTCCAGATACTGTACTTCTTATAATGGTACAGGGACTTATGATGGAAAATGTGAAGTTTGCTCCAATAAACCACTATAGGACTTTTTTTCAAAGAGCCTCCTAGAAAAAAAGTTTTTATGAAAGCCAAAAATCCCAAAACCCAATGAACCAGGGTTCTACATCATACAAGCAAAAAGACACGATCATGCAGATCTTACAGTCATACTGTTATTTATCTATATAATGTATGCTAGTAAAAGGAAAGGGTTATGCAGAAAGCAATAGGACTGCAGGATCAGACTACACAGGGTTTGTTTGTAGTCTGTTACCATGGAAACATAAATCTGCTTAAGGCCCGGTTCACATCTGTTTTCGATAACGGAAACCTATACGCATAGAAAATGCAGCCATGGTAAGGTGGTAAATATGGCCCTTGTATGAACCGTGCAGAAGGCCTAATAGCTGGATCTCTTAGGGAGGGTTCACAGGGTGTAACGTGCCGCGTGATTTGGCACGTCTACGCCGCGGGACCCTTTGCGGGCCGTACACGCTCCCATTGATTTCAATGGGAGCGGGGATCGTATGTGCCGCGCTAGTTTGCGGTCGTGATGTTGCGGCAAACACGGCCACAAACTAGCGTGGCGCATACGATCCCGCTCCCATTGAAATCAATGGGAGCGTGTACGGACCGCAAAGGGTCCCGCGGCGTAGACGTGCCACATCACGCGGCACGTTACACCATGTGAACCCTCCCTTAGGGTAAGTTCACACGGGGGTTTTTTTGTCAGGATTTTGAGGCTGTATCCGCCTCAAAATCCTGACCAAAAAGATGGCTCTCATTGATTTCAATGGGAGCTGGTCCAGTTCTTTTTTCCGGGAGCCGGGCTGAAAAAGAAGTGACATGCTCATTCTTTCAGGTGGATTCGTCTCACGACTTTCGCCTGAAGATACTTCCTCCTCCCGACTAGGCCCATTCATTTGGGCCTAATCCGGAGCGGAGTGCGCAACTGGATGCTGATGCACTGCACCGGCATCCAGTCGCAGCTACCTGTATTTTGGTCCTGAACCTGAGGACCAAAAAAACCCTGTGTGAACTTACCCTTACTATGCAGCCACCTGAACCATCTGCAGGATTTTCCTAACACTAGTTCTTACCAAAGCTTTCCTCTACATTGTATATATCACTGCATATTCTGATCTGTGTTCTCAGTGCGCTCCGTCTCTATCCCACTTAGACTCGACTCCAGCCCTATTCCCTGGTGCTGTTAAATAAACATGATCTTGCCTGTCATGCTGCCCTATATTTGTCTATCTACTAGTATACTGTATAATGGGGAGAGGTGTTTGGTCTTCCTGCAGTACGGTCACTCATGCAATGGCAATTGTGTGCACTGCAGAAATGTTTCACATGAAATATTCATGTCTGATGTGAAATGCCACCAGTCTCCAACATTTTACCCATTACATCCATTGCTGCTATCCTTTCCCCCTGCCCCAGTGTGTGATGTTATATAATGGCATCGTCTAGTGCCCGCTCTATAACAGATTACTTCAGTTCAGAGCGTCCATTTGTCACTGTGGGACTGAAGCTTTACTCCGCAGGAGCCTGAAATATCTATATGACAGAACATAAAGCAGCCTGGAAAGTATTTCAGAGGAGAGACTGTCATCTCAATATATAATAGAATAGCTAAAAGCGCAAACCTAAGACCCTTATTGTATATTCTCTGTATGAAGTGTAGCATTTAGATATAGGAAAATCTCTCCAAGTGCAGGGTATCGCTCCATTCTCACCATTATTATTTCTGTATATTCTTTTACATGTAGTGACTTTGGTTATTATTATACAATGGTGACTGTTGGATCGAGGCAGCAATTACAATGTATTAATGATAAAAAGGTCAGATCCAACAAGCCATGGCCGACAATAGGGGGCAATGAGACAGACTAGACTATATGGACTCGACTATGGAAATATTTGGCAAAAGAGACAGAACGATGATGGGGGAAATAGTTGATGACTATTGAGGACTTTTTTGCATGTCAGCGATCTCTTGTGGTCTCTTTAAAAGAATGGAGCATGGGTAAGTCTTTCTAACCACCATTCAAGGGAATAAGACACCCTGTTTCTTGTGACCAGTTGGGGTCCCAGCGATCAGACACTCACCTTAAACGGCTACATCCTGTGGGTCCAATATATATGAATTTTCTATCATTCTTACACTAGGTTCACATAGCATTCGGCTCTCCGTTGTTTGGGTCCACATGGGGAACTGAAAGACAGGAACCCTGTCCGCTTAAAAAGCGGTTACCAGCGGAAAACCGTGGACCCCAAAGACTACAACGGGTTCCGCCTGCTTTCTACCGGTACCCATAAATGTCACTTTACCTTTACGCAGGTCATATAAGTTTACAGAACATTTTGTGCAAAAAATAAAATAAATGATAAAAGAGTTTACGCAGCAGGTGTTCCCTCCCTCCGGAGGACATACATCACTAGAAAATATACATTTCACTGAATTTCCCACAGACGGGTTTGACAGATCAGACAGTCATAAACTGAAATCTGAAGGTGTCATTTTACTGCATACCATAAAGCTTTCTGCAAGCCATGGACGCTACTTTTACTACTACTATATGCTACCATGCAGGATGCTAATATAACTGGTACTATTATGTAGGGTCACCTTCTATAGAGGACTCCGGTTGACAAGTCTAGAAGATGATATGGGCAGGTAATGTTACTTCTGAATACTCATAAATTGGCACCAGTCCCATCATGTCGTAGTAATATGATCTCATAAGTATTGTTATTCTTCAAAAACACTTTATGAAATAATGGCTGGAAGTAGAGACATCCCAAGACTATATATATATATATATATATATATATATATATATATATATATATATATATATAGTGGGGGAGGTAGGCTCAGCGGTAGCAGCAGCGGACCCAGACAGTCAGAGACAGACACCAAAATCAGTTTAAACAGGGTTTTAGCCCTGTGTGTTTATTTTGCAAAAAAAGGTGTTGGCAAACAAAAACAGGCCTTTACTTCAGGCAAAAACAGCAACACAAATACCTGCCCGGCTAGGCGACTAACTACACAAATGAACTCTGTCTATACGTGTGGCTTGCTTCAACCACACGGACAAAACCAAATCAACAAGATAGAAGTTTGTGGAGCACCCACTGGTCTCACCAGATATCAGGTTTGAAGGCCAGGACCTGGCTCCACCACTCTCCCCCAGGAACTGCCCAGGACAGAAGTCTGGAGAGGCTTTATAGGCCTGTGATTAGGCCTAACTGTTCCCACCTGTACACGCAAGCACCTTCCTGCAGTAGGATGAGAAGAGGTTAATACTGACAGATGCCTTGCTACAGCTATTGAAGCCCTCACTCACCACACATATGAGAGGACTCTGGGGGAGATATAGCGTCCTTCCAGGACTTTTCCTGTCACTTTCTTACAATATATATATATATATATATATATATATATATATATAATTTATTTATTTTTTTCAGGGTCTGGGGTTGCTAGGTGGGGTGGCATAGACACAAAAGTCCAGTTTCTTTTAGTCCAAAACAAAGGTAGAGCTTATTTTCACTCAAAAAGGTAGTGCAGCAACAAAAGGAAACAATACAAAAATAAATCCCTGCCCGTCTAGGCTCTAACTAAACATACAGTAGGTTACCTCACCTAGAATAACAGAAATCCAAAAGCCAGTAGAATCATTCAGGACACAGCTCCAAAAATATGCCTTCTCTGTTTGGCACTCCAGCCAAGCTCTGCCAAAGTTTGCTGCTGGAGCTGGCTTCTTAAGCCTCCTTGACGAGGAGACTCTCTGCAGCTGAGTCACTGCCGGAACATCCCCAAAGTGTGGACTGAACTGGAGGGGGGGTGGAATGACAGGTCCCACTACCAACCTACCTGCCATTCCTAAAAATCCAGCCCAGTACTGAGCATTTACCAAAATACTCAGCAGACAAAAGTTATCTGCTGAGAACAAACATTCCTGGAGTTTTCTCGTCTCACCCACCTGAATAGTCTGGGTGAGATGTACACCCCCTCCATTACCTGACCATCCATCGGCTTACAATATAAAAACCACATTTCTTCCTATCCAATAGTTGGTAGACCCCAGCAGATGCTTCCTTACGGATGGGATTGAGCGACACAATACTCCTGCATGCCTGGTGAAACTCCTGGTGTATGTGAGCCATTGGTTGGGTGCGGTTTCTCTGGCCAGCACCCCTCGGTCTATCTCCCAGTTTCGCGGGTTTGCCAACATTCCGAAAATCACCATTCACCTTCCACTTCGTAATCACATAGGCCACTGTCGATTTTGGGTAATTCAGTTCACTTGCTATGTCCCTTAAGGATCGACCATTTCTGTGGTACCCCACAATTACCTCTTTCTCGAAATCGGACAACTCTGCACTTCGTGGCATCTTTAATGCGACTAATGCCAATGCTGTTTCCTGTTTAACGGTGGAAGGCGCGACGTACATCACGAGCGCAGATATCTGCATTTGCATGGGTATCCAAATACTTATTGGTAGACAGTGTAGAACCCATGGAGGGAAAAAGACAAGATGTGATCAGAACCTAATGAAATATGTTCCAGAATTGTCATTTCAATGGCAAGTCAGGGACTCTGTGACATAAATGTACTGAATATTACTGTAATACTGTCTGTTCTCATCCTTTTTAACTGTTTTGTCATCTTTTTCCTGTCTTTACCAGTGTTTTGAGGCATCACAGTCCAGTTTTCATTACCTTGTACAAATCTATTTTTACCTTTGTTTGGCGTTAACCGAGTAAAAATGCAAACGCGACTTCCAGGGAAATGAAAAACCAGAACCTGCTCGACTTACAATGGAAACAAATGCAAATGGATAGCAACAGAGAAAGCAGCTTTAAAGGGGTAGAGGAAAATGGGTCTCTAAATTCCGGCCACCAGGCTTGTATTCTTGGAAACAGACAAACATGGCAGCGCTACTCTGTTTCCGTATCTCCCATAGAAATAGTGCAGCATAAATCTAAAGGTCTTATGGAAACAGAGTAGGACAACTGCATTTGGCTATCTCCTGACCACTGTAGGCAGATTGACATTAGAATACCCCTTTAGGGTCAGTGCACACTGAGGTTTTGGGCGCTGATTTTGACGCTGAATCTGCCTTAGTCTCCAAAAAAAGGCTCCCAATAGAGTTCTAGCTTGTAACCTCTGACCCCCTTCTGGATACGACTGCTACCTCTGCACCCCCTATAACTTTGCACCAGAGTGTATTAGCTGATATTTTGCAACCGTTTCACCTCCAGTGTCAGTAGATGATGACTCTTTGCCTCACCTCCTTACTGACTCTATGACTAGTCATGTATATGACTGTATACATATGACTATATGAAGACTCACAGTTTATACTTCTAGTACAGACAGGATAGCGACCTCCTCTATATTGCTACATCTGTATTCCGGAGCTCACGCTCTGATTCCTTCGTTTCATGTAATATTCTGTGCCGCATTAAATATGTATCATATGTGAAGGCCAATGAGCAAGGTTAAGAGAGACACCGCACTGCTTCAACACAAAATCACATATGTATATACTAAGGCGAGGTCGGAATATTCACAGAAAGGCGAGCAGATCTGTATTATTAGCTCATTGTAACTCAATCAAATGTTCATCTGGATCAATGTAATAAAATACAGAGAGAAAGTAATACAGGCCATAGGAACACAAGTGACTGAAATACATTAGATATAGGAAATCAATTAGTCCCCGTGATGAACAGCTTGCTATTCCTTTTCCCATTATCCACACATGACACCCTATTCAGAGTTCACGTAATATTGCAAGGGAGGAAAGGGATTAATGTAGTGATTCATACACAATGGCGAATTGTATCAATCAAAGCTTAAAGGGGTATTCCAATATTATAAAGTGTTGGCATATCACAAGGGTTGAAGGGGACCACTGCTTACCCTATATTGTTCTGTACAGCTGTGCCCCCGCCTCCCGATGTACAGGTAACTGCTGCATGGCTCTATGCAAGTTTCTGGAAATGTCATTGCGTAGGGAAAATGTAAAAGGCAACTCCAAGTAAAATCAGTGCTGCAGTCACTTAAATCCTAGTTGGGACCCCAGAGGTTGAACGGTCACCGATCATAAACTGATAACATCCTTAAAAAAAAGCAAGGTTCCTAGTCTCATGGCACTTATGATGACCTACTGTTATGGGGCATGAAGGCCTAGGTAGTGTTAAAGTAAAATTCTTCAAGACTGTTTGTATTTCTTTAAAGATGACTCTACCAACTCTAACTCTTTACACTCTTTAATAGACACTGCTCTAATGATCTTGGCACAGTTGGAATTTTCTCTGTAGCCCTCACCATTCCTGAGTAATCATTTCTGTTCTTTTAGCACAATTGGCCTCTCTGCTGTGAGGTGGGCGGTCCCTGACTCTCTGCTCCATTCCAGGACCGCCCACCTGATACTGGAGAGCCTACTTAGCCTATTGGGTGGTGAAACTAACAGCATTGATTGCTCGGGAACGATGGGGGCTAGAGAAAAAATTTCAACTGCGCCAGAATCAGTGAAGTGGTGCCTATTGAAGGAAGTTATGGACTGGAGTTGGTGGAGTGGTGGTGAAGGTCCTCTTTTATTCTATAGATACAGATATAAACTCAGAATCTGTTATCTGTTTTGCTATGGAATTTTATTTTTATAACTATCTGTTTGCTTTTTGTTTTTCCTTAAGTTTTGAGATCTCATGAATATGCTAATAAGATGTTATGATAACTCCAGGTGTACTACCTATGGTTTTGCCCAATTCCTTAAAGGGGTTATCCCTTTTTTCATTGCACATTCAACGTGACTATAGTGACTGGTGGTGGACTACGCCCCATTCACTTCAATGGGCGTGCTGGAGATAGGCAAGTACTGTACTTCAGTGCTCGCATTGAAGTGAGTGAGAGTGAAGCCCACCACCAGTCAAACCCACCTTCAGCTTGGCTGCGGTCAGGCTGAATACGCAGTGTGAAATAGTCCTCATCCTTCATGGAATAACCCCTTTATTCTTTCCATCTCTCATTACAAACACAGATATGCATAGTAGAAAAATACTTTTAGGCTGAGGCCCCATGTTGCGGAAACGCAACTTTTTTGTTGCAGATTTTGCTGCGTTTTATTGAGCTAAAGCCAAGAATGCCTACAAAATTAATGGAAAATATATATAGGAAGCTTCCTATACTTCTACCTTCTGCTGAATCCACTCCTGGCTTTGGCTCAAAAAACTGCATCAAAATCTGCAACAAAAAAACTCTGTTTCCGCAACGCGGGTCCTTAACCCTATGCATATTTCGGTCTTCTTTTATATGCTATTTTGTAACTGGTGTTGCATCCAATGATTATTTAACATGCCCATCCATTGTTACAAAGCTATAAATAAAGGGATTTATGCTCCTCCATTGTGTATGCCTATTGTCTCTGGCTGTATCCAACTATTGTGCCAGGGAAGAGACATTACTACTAGAGATGAGCGAACACTGTTCAGATCAGCCGTTCCGAACAGCACGCTCCCATAGAAATGAATGGAAGCACCTGGCACGTACACTTTGCCGGCGGCTGGTCGCCGTGCCAGGTGCTTCCATTCATTTCTATGGGAGCGTGCTGTTCGGAACGGCTGATCTGAACAGTGTTCGCTCATCTCTAATTACTACTTTAACAGCACAGACGCTCCTTATGGAAGACAGGGTCCAATAACTGTGGCATGAACTTCCTCTATAGCAAGTATACTAGCAGGACTGCATAAACTTTAGACATGTAACTTTTTTGCCATTTGGAAATGTATTTTTCCAGCCAACCCGGCTCCTTGTCATTGATTCTGCTTTTACACTAATTCTCCTTTGGTAATGATCTGGGCTGACTTTGCTTGCAGACAATAAGATATTTATCTGCCTCCCTGAGGAGTCTTAAAGATGACCTGTCACCTTTCCTGACATGTCAGTTTTAACAAATCCGGTTAAAATAACAATTCTTGCGCTGTGTTTCTCAAAAATATTATTTATTATTATTATTATTTATTTGTATAACACCATTAATTCCATGGTGCTTTACATTTGGGGGTTACATACAATACACAGAATATACAGGTAGATATAATACTAACAGTGACCGACTGGCACAGTGGGGTAGAGGGCCCTGCCCGCGAGGGCTTACAGTCTATGGGGGAAGGGGGGAGAGACAGAAGGAGAGGGGGAGACTGTACAGATGGCAGTGTGGTGATAGTGTTATTGGAGGTTGTAGGCCTTCCTGAATAGGTGAGTCTTCAGGGCCTTCTTGAAGCCTGTGATTGTGGGGGTCAGTCTTATGTGTCGTGGTAAGGAGTTCCAGAGTATGGGGGATGCACGGGAGAAATATTGGAGACGGTTGTGTGAGGAGCGGATGAGAGCAGAGCGGAGCAGGAGGTCATTGGAGGATCTGAGGTTCTGCATTAGACAATTCCTCTGTTATGCCTCCTGGAAGATTATGTATGCCTCATTAACAAAGAGAACAGTAGCACCCAGTTGTCAAGGTATGAATACATTTTCAAGAGGATTAACAGAGGAAAGGTCAAATACACCTTAGGTCAAATATGGCCCCAAAGAGAACCAGCCACCGCTGCTGACATTTCTGTTTTAGAAAATTGGGCTGTTCCTCTTTTATCCCTCCTGAAAAAATATGAATAATTTAACAAATGGGAATTCCCTTTATCATAGAGGCATGTCACCAGGGGCGGTGTTACCTATCATGCAACCTAAGCCATTACATGGGGCCCCAAGTATCAGGTGTGCCCTATGCTGACCATACACCAACTACAAGGTTGATTTTTTTAATTGACTGTTACCTATTGGATTATTTTACTGTTATTAATTCTCACGTCTCCACTAAGGGGGCAGTATAGTGTTTATGGGGAAACTGAGGGGGTAGTGTATAGGTGAACCAGAGTGATGCAAAATGGAATGTAAGGAGCATGACTGGGAGCGAGCAGTAGGGGGACCAATAAGGTTCTCCGGCGCGATTAGAGGGGTTGGGGCCTTTCGCCAGCTAGTTTCACTATGCCGCACAGTATGGGAAAAGCTCATACTCAGGTTGACCCTCCTTCAGTTTTTTCTGGATGTGTTTCATTTTGTTTCTCTTTTACAGGTATTCGCTTTGCGATTTTTGTGGCGTCCTTTGAGCTGGAGATCAATTGGCTAAAAAGAGGGAGTCAACGGTAGACTCCACCTTACACATTAATTTCATTGTAGGTGGTGGTCACATTAATATGACTGGACTCAGCACCGCACCTCCCATGAGGCGACCTGAAGCGACTGCCAGGGCCCCGGGGAGGGCGGCATTTTTGCTGACCTAAGCCAGTCCAGGACAAGCTGTCCTGGACTGGCTTAGGGTCACCGTCACTGAGCGGTGGATTGGGGCGGCCCTGTGGACGCAGCGCTGCTCCAGCGGCCGCCCCTCACGCTCAGGCAGAGAGCAGGTCCTCTCCGTGCCTGCTCTCTGCCTGCTAAAGACACTCGCTCTGCTCAGCCCCGCCCCCTCCGTGCGGCCCGTCCCGCCCCCTTCCACTCGGCCCCACCTCCTCCACTCTGCCCCCTCCTGCAGGGGGGGGGCAGCTTTCTGACGTTCGCCTCAGGCAGCAGAAACCAATGGTTCACCCCTGACAGGACTGTATATATTGTGTGTGGGGACACTAAGGGGCAGTATTTAGCGATTCCCAAATATAACTTTGCATGGAGCCCAAGAAATGCCATATCCGCCACTTTGTCACTGACACTGAAAGCACTTATTGGATGGGGCACAGTGTACAGGGACATACCCCCTACTGATAACACCCAGCAGGCCACTTTATTCATATATTTCTGGTAGGGAAAGTGGAGCATTAGGGGTGCAATAGTCAAAAAATCTAGAAGTCTTCCCCGTGTCTCCCTGTGTGTCCTGCTCGCATACCCTCATATCACCTGTGATATATTACATATATTTTACATGTAAATGCACACTGTATTCATAGGTAGATTTTCCCCATTGGCCTACTGACCATCTGGGGAATTTTCACCACCTTGTGGTACAAAACTGTAAAATGTCATTGTCTCAAAACCATTACCATCAGGTTTACTGTTGTTTTCATTCATAATCTTTAGCATGTGCCACATAGTAACTCGATGTGATCCTTGTTCTGAGAAGTGTTAGTCTATCTCTAGTGAAGCATTGTATGTAGTAAAATATCCTGAGCCTGGGTAAATACTGTGTAACAGGTGCACCCGCCACTGGCTCCTATTAACAACTGTACAAAACAGGTTAAGGGTTATCAACACAAAAACTGACTGAGAAAATATTTCCGACTTGCTACTGAACACCGTGGGTGATATTTCCTCAAGATCAAAACATCACGTTAAACTAACTAAGGTGTGTATTCTACAGTAAAATAGAGTCAATACGGTATTGTGGTCACTTGGGAGGTGCACCTGTCTAGTTCAGTGCTCAGCTAAGTATCTGCTAGTTGATGGTACTCTGTAGATTAGGGTAAAGGTGGACATACACATTCAATAGGTGCATATGTTCTGAAAGGGAAGTGGAGAGTAAGGCTGAGGCCCCATGTTGCGGAAATGCAATTTTTTTTTGTTGTTGCAGATTTTGCTGCAGTTTTTTGAGGCAAAGCTAGGAGTGGATTGAGCAAAAGGCATAAATATAAGAACTTCCCATATATTTCCCATTGCATTTGCAGCCATTCTTGGCTTTGACTCGCAGCAAGATCTGCAACAAAAAATGCTGCATTTCCGCAACGTGGGACCTCAGCCTAAGCCCCCACGTTGCAGATAAGCAGCTTTTTTTGTTGCGTTTTTTTTTTTTTTTTTTTTTTAACCAAAATCATAAATGACTACAAAAGAAATGGGAAATCAATAGGAAGCTAATATTTCTACCTTCTGCTCTGCCCACTCCTGGCTTTGGCTCCAATAACCATAGCGAAATCTGCAACAAAAAAGTTGCTTTCCTGTAACTTGGGGGCTTAACTTCAACTCTGGTTTCACTGTGGCCCCAAAATAGCCATTAAACAGGTTTTTATGAGACTTTTTTTTTTTAATTTTCCATATCACTGTGTATACTTATTTTTTTTAGTGTATACAATATCCTGCAGGTTTCACTCTGTCCACTAAGCCTAAATAGGAGCCTAATACTTGCTAATTTCATAGAGGTTTTCATTCCAGCAATAATCTCATTTATATCACAAACAATCCAGACAGAATCATAATGAAAGTTCACACCTCTACAGATAACAACCATAGTGACGCATCATTACATTCACTTTTCCGAGGTATGTCCGGTTTGTGTAGTGCACAGTGTACGGAGCCAGAAGCAGTTGGCTCGGTGCCCTGTATAGTAACTGGGTGTCAATACTGCAGTTCAGCTCCCTTTGAAGACAATAGTTGCTGAGCTGCAGTACCAGCCACTATACAGGGTGCAAAGTCAACTGCTTCTGGCTCTGTGTACTGTAAACTGTACAAATTGGACATACACCTGAATAGCTGATCTGGCTGTTGACCCCTCCCCACCGACCAGATCTTTGTGGCCTATCCTAAGGACAGGCCAAAGATAATAAAAATTGTGGTGAAACCCTTTAAGATTGATGGGTCTCCAGCAGTCAGACCCTAGCAAAATCACGGCCGCAAAATAACACGGCGTATACGATCCAGGCTCCCATTGAAATCAATGGGAGCTTTTACGGCGCTCAAAATCTCACACGCCGTATACGTGCCAGGTCAGGTTACTCCGTGTGAATGGACCCTTAAAGTAGGAGAAGAATAGCCTTTCTTAAGGCTATTCTTACGTGTTATCGAGAAAAAAATGTCATTTTAATGGTAGAATCCCTTTAAACTATATTTCGGCCTTCCAATGGTCCGAGGGACAGTGAACTGGCCCACTGTTTAAAAAAGTTTGAAGACCCCTGCTCTACACGTTTCAAGCAAAGTATGCCCTAGTGGGAAAGTGTCCCAAAGTAGGGACCACATATACATGTTACCATAATAAGGCTTTGTATCGATCCTCCGCCAGCAGTTATGTAATGGTCCACTCAGTGCTCTCATGTGTAGTATAATGGCCCCCACCCATGCCCACCCCTATATGTAGTATAATGGCCCCCACCCATGCCTTCCCCTATATGTAGTATAATGGTCGCCACATTCAGTAGAATGGAAACGCACAATGAGCATCAAAAGTAAGGTTACTCAACAACAGCGTGTACCAACGGGGACAGAGGGGCGTACCCCCAGGGGAATGCAGACCACTGTTTGAGGACCACTGCTTTATATTAATATTCCCCAACTCAAATACCCACAGAAGATAAACTTTTAAGGATTCCCTATACATGGTAATTACTACTACACTAACAGTAATCTAATAACTTCATAGAAATCCTCAAAATTTGACCGGTTAGGATTGTTTGAAGCCTGAAGTTGAGAACCGCTGCCCTATAGATTACAGCATAAGATTTTTTTTTTCAAAATGACACCTTGCCCTGCCCTGTCCCCCATCTTATAGGGGCCTCTGTACTCGATTTGTACCTTACTGTAGAAACTGCATTGTCCTCCACTAAATGGACTGTGACCCGGACGGCTGCCTAAGCTGTCCGGGTCTTGACCGGGCGTGTGGCTCCCCCTCCCTCCTCTCTTTTCCCCTCCCGGCGGCTGTTGCTGTCCGGGGCGGGGTTTTCGGAGGAGGCGGGGTTACGAGCCCTATGTAACTTCCGGCGCTGGGCGGGGACTTCCTTTCGGATCCCCGCCAGCGTCGGAGCAGGACGTGTTTCCCTCCCGCCCTCCCCACTGTTGTTGGTTCTCTGTGTATTATTACGGTTGTTTATTATTTATTGGTTTCGTTGTTTCTTTGCCTTGTTATTTATTCTGGTTTATTTTTTTTTTATTTTTTTTTTTCAGGTGTCACAGCTTGCATGTTGGCGGGACCTTGCGCCTTTCCCCTCCCTTCCCCTTCTGGTCATCGGTGGTAGAAGATGGAGCGCGTCACCCGTTGAACATCATACACATGCACACCGCAGGCGGTGGCGGGGCATTCCGGTGACGCGCTTGGTCCAAGAGTAAAGGGGAGGGGGATAGCAGGGCCTGCCGATATGTTTATAGTTTAATAAAGCTGTGGCCGACCCCCACTATTTAACCATCCAAGTGCGTGTCAGAGTTTTTATTGTATGTTGGGGTTAACAGCCGTGGGAGGAGGTTTCCCTTTTGTTGTTGTACCACATTCCGCCTGGTCTAGATTT
Organism: Leptodactylus fuscus; assembly: GCF_031893055.1. Lineage (NCBI taxonomy): Eukaryota > Metazoa > Chordata > Amphibia > Anura > Leptodactylidae > Leptodactylus > Leptodactylus fuscus. The sequence goes on along the minus strand of NC_134267.1, from coordinate 211,383,649 downwards.
AGTATGGATCCTGACAGCAGCTTGGCAAATGTCTCTAGAAAGAATGTTCTGCCCTCCGAGCTCCTTAGACATTTTCGGATCCCTTCTGTTCAGTACTTGGATCTTTTCTGCTTTGATAGAAGACACTCTCTAGATTAGATCTCATGAACACAGCGCCAGACATACACATCTCATAAAACTACATGGTCCTCATTGTTTGAAGTTTCTAGAAATGGCTTGCAGCCAGAAATGTTACCGGCTCACACCCTTGGAGTGACTCAGCCGTCTGAAAGCTTTAGTTACACTTTGTGGCTTATCTGTCACTTTTCTACAATCACACCAAGCATAGTAATGTCATCTAAAATGGGTCAGACAGCGGCGAGGTTACAGTACATTGTCTAAAATGAAAGGTATCACTTATGTATCCATTCCATCCATCCACACCACTTTAATTGTCCAATTTTTTCAAGGATTGAGGCAATTTTCTCTGAAATTGCAGTTTATTGTTTTGCAATGTGCACCGTAAGTACATGAGTGGGGTGCAATGATGTGGCATCTATTCAATCAGTGCCCATATAGGTCCTGGACTGGCGTGGTTTTAGAAATCGCAGCATGTCAATTATACCTATGGAAATGTCGGCAGTTTCCCCATAGGTATAACTGAAACCGAAAGTCCGCAGAGGAAACCTCTACAAACTTACTGTCTAAAGCACTGCGGGAAGAATCACGATGCGGGACATCCCATGGGGCCTTAGCCTTAGGGTTTTTATCCAGGCTTAGGGGGCATTCACACGGAGTAACGCCGGGCGTGTATCACAGCCATACACGCCGGCGTTATGGCAGACTGCCGAACACTTCCCATTCACTTCAATGGGAGCGCTCGTAAACGCCGCGTGTACGGCTGTGATACACGCCCGGCGTTACTCCGTGTGAATGCCCCCTTACTTATTGATGGCCCATTCTTAGAGCCAACACCCAGGACCCCTGCTGTCAGCCGTTGGAAGGGGCTGTAGCCTCTTCGCTACTTACCAAGCCCAACGCCACACATTTGTTCAGTGGCTGTGCTAGTTATTACAGCTCAACCCATTCACTTGAATGGGACGGAGCTGCAAACAGGTCATATGAATGATGAATATGATATGACATGGTCTCTGAAACAGGGTGGCTCATGGAGCGCCACTTGGCATAGCTGATCCTCAGGAGTCCTGGGTATCGGATCCCTGCTGATTTTTAATATTTCAGTAATTAATCAAGTCCCAGAAACCCACAACCCTTTAAATTGCACCAAAATTTTGGTGTATGCTTGCCATGAGGTGTCAAAGCTTATGTCACGTTCACACTAAAAAATGTCTTAAATACTTCGTAGCTTCTGCCATAGAACACTTGTGTCATGTTTTTTGCATTATTCTAGGGTCACGCTAGTATTGACCGTCCATTGTTTTGGCCCGTCTATGGACACCTCGGATTCATTGCACATGCCCCATATTCTCACACTTGTGCAGTGGAGCTAGGGTGTATGTCCTCGTCTTCAATGAAGAACCGCGCAGGCACCGGGAGCACCAGAGATGAATCTGACGAGACTCCTCTCTACATTAGTATAAAGGTTTAGTTTTTTTATTGCAGGCACGGATGGTTTTATAAAAAGGTGATTTGGGGCATTAAACCACCCTTAGGTTCTTATAGACCAAATCAACCGGACAGATTCTCTTTAAACTCAAAGCTGTAGACATTTCGGAGGAACTTTTTTATCGACTACCAATTTCAAACAGATACTGCAATAGGGTACTTGTATGTGTGAACATAGCCTTAGAATGGATACAGATAGACAACAGGTAAAGGTTGCTCTGTCTGCATCAGTCACTCTATTGTGACTAATGTCCATTGCTCTCATCCTATAACGGATGAGGACAACAGACATCAACCCTTACACTTAGAAAACAATCTCATCTTATCTAAGGGCCCCTTCACACTACGGATACGGTGACTGATTCTGAATGTTAAAACATGGTTAGAATCAGCGCATATAAAGCAGATCCCATTCATTTCAATGGGGAGCCGGCATACGAGCGCTCCCCATTGAAATGAATGGGCTGCTTTTTACTCTACGAGCGCTTCCCATTCACTTCAATGAGAGTGCTCGTAGAGTAAAAAGCAGCCCATTCATTTCAATGGGGAGCGCTCGTATGCCGGCTCCCCATTGAAATGAATGGGATCTGCTTTATACGCGCTGATTCTAACCGTGTTTTAACGGTCATAATCAGGCAGCGTATCCGTAGTGTGAAGGGGCCCTAGATTGATACCCATGCTTTTTCTAGAACTGTATGTGTTAAGTCACTACCAAGGAAATGTAAAATATCTTCAATGTGTCAAAACCAATCTAAGACATTCCCATTATTCAGGAATGACACATAATGCTAATCATTGTAATCATCATTTTAGAATTAGTGTTTTGTGTGTTTGCACTGCAGTATAGATGGCTGTAGCTATAGGGGTGCAGAGGTAGCATTCGCACCAGACCCCAGTGCCTAAGAACCCTACGGCCACTCTGCCATGTGAAAAGACCCCGGTAATAATAATGGCATATGATAGCAAATATGTCAATATTCAGAAAAATGTTAAACGTCCATTCATTTTATGGATTTAGACCTAGGTATACGTGCAGGGAAAGGGTAGCACTTATCTATGTCCAAAGTGCCGTGGATTCCAGAACTTCTGCTGACATGCAAATGGTCCTGAGTACCTGGATCCAGTAATCTGACACATCAGCAGGGTGGGGACTGTCAGATTCCCCCAATGCCTTCAGGCATGACAGCTAGGAATGATATTCAGACCTTACAGTGTGATACAAAGCCAGGAAGAATGTAAAAAATGGGGCGTGCCATAACACACCTATGTCAACAGCTGTGTCTGGATCTGTAGCGGCCTGCAGGACCTTCTCTGGGTATGGCTGGGAAACATCTCCCTTATTCCCAAGGAACGCCCTGTGATATGAACACTAGCTCCGCTTGGTCCCATTCTCAGTGTGGCTGACTCATGCTGTCACTGCCACTCCAAGTGAAGTCACTGTTAGTATGGGGTGGCTCAGCAATATACTGTCTAAGCCTCTCACCTCTACCAGGTTATAGTCCTCTTAAGACAGGCTTGCACATTCCAGTGAGCGCCCTCTATTGGTTTGCAACAATGAGGCAGCAACTGTCTTCCTAATTACATCATGGAAGGCGGATTTGCATATTCTTCCCATAGTTCCTTGCAAAGTGGAGTGCTAAAGGCTTAACAAGTCTCCACACACCTATATGGTGGTCTCTCCCTAAGGAGTGACAATATCCCCCGAACCCTGTCTAAGCCTCTCACCTCTACCAGGTTATAGTCCTCTCTACATCGGGCTGATGAGATCCAACCAGATCGAAACAGCTGTCCTCGATTGAGAGACTATAACCTGGTAATAATCCCAGCGTCATTGCTAAACAAAGGCCTCTTGGAAGGTCGGGCATGAGGCTAAAGGGAGCAGCCATTATTGGGTTATTTCACTGGAATCCTGTCTTAAGACAGGCTTGCACATTCCAGTGAGCGCCCTCTATTGGTTTGCAACAATGAGGCAGCAACTGTCTTCCTAATTACATCATGGAAGGCGGATTTGCATATTCTTCCAATATACTTGTATAATAGAAGAATATTAGAAGTCTCTATGGACTGCAACAGGCTGACAGCATTTATATAGGACACAGAACATTGACGTTATATCTTATAGGGCATTACTCCTTTCACACTCAATAGACACCCCAACTGCTGCAGAACCCCTTTTTGAAGAGCAATTAGCAATTTTGTGTCATTGGAGTCGGGAAGGAATTTTTTCCCCTGAAATAGGGCAATTGGCATGAGCCTCATGGTTTTTTTTTGCCTTCCCCTGGATCAACACTGTAGGGACTGTAGGGTTATAGGTTGGACTTGATGGACTGATTCCTGACGCCATTCCTAGTTACGCCACTGGCTATGCCCCTTGTATATAACTACTGCTCTAAAAAGGGCAGTCCCCTGTTAATGCCTAATACACATAAACACTCCAAACATGCGTTCCCTGCTCATTTAATAAAACAGACATCGATCAGACCAAACTGGTGACGTCCAGGCTCCCCTAGACAGGGGTGAGCTACTTTCACTTTGATCCTACTGAATCCTGGGACATCTAATTGAACTGATCCCCTGATGAATCTCTGTTTTATTAAATTGGCAATAGTCTATGTGTGGCCATGCCAGTGATTTGTGTAGAGACATACCTATTTTCTTGCCATAAGCGTTTATGTCTTTTTTGATGTATCCCATAATTTTATTTGCCTCGGCAGCAGCTGCCTGGAACTGGTCACCAAGTCTCTTTCAGTCACAGTCTTATCCAGAAATTTACTATTAAGTACATAGCCATACATTTTATTTCATCAACCAAAATGCATCACCTTACATTTGTCTACATTAAGCTCCATATGCCAAGTCTCCACTCCCTTCCATCTTCCCTAGATCCTCCTGTAATATTCTACTATCCTCCTCAGATGATACTAAATGGAGTTTAGTATCATCTGCAAAATTATCTTGTCTCTCCCCATTGTACAATAGGTAACCTGCCAACAATGTCATATCTGTATCTGTAATGGCCCCAGGTGAAAGCTTCTTTACAACCAGAGATATGAAGTCCCAAGTCAGTAATAATGTGTAAGATGTAATAGACCGGGGACGTCTGCAGGAAGAAGTTACTGAACTTTGTCATGTCAGTAGCTGGTTATGAGTCACCATATATTTGATCTTTTTCCGCACGTCACATTCAAGTCACTTTCTGTCTGACTGAGCTGTAGAGTAATAGAATAAAGCGGCTCATACATATTACATAATTGTCAACGTTCTCTATTGTCAGTTGTCGTACAGTGGGTGAATAGAGTCTATCCTTACGATAGGTCATCAATATCAGTTTAGTAGGAGTTAGACACCTGGCATCACTGTCAAAGGGGCTGCGGCATTCAGACAAGAACTGCGGCCTCTTTGCTGTATACTAAGAGCTGCACTATACATTGTATAGGATCTGTGCTAGTTATTGCAGCATAGACTAGGTTCACACTAGCGCCCGGAGTCCGTTCTCAGCTTTCCGTCTTCTGCATGCAGTCAGACCAGGTCTGGCCGTGAGCGGCGGTGAGCGTTTTATGCTCTCTGCCGCGAAACCGTTTTTTTTTAAATTGGACACAGAGTCGGACATGCAGTACTCTGTGTCCAATTTTAAAAAAATGGTTTCGCGGCGGAGAGCATAAAACGCTCACCGGCGCTCACCACCGGACATCTTTCAAACCCATTCAAATGAATGGGTTTGAAAGAGTCCTGCAGGTTTCCGTCTCCTGCTCAGTTTTGTGCAGGAAACGGAAACCTGCATGAACGGAGACCGAGCGCAGATGTGAACGAGCCCTAACACTCATTCATTTGACTAAGACTAAGCTGTAGTATGGCCATATCACCAATGAACATGACATCAGTGGCCTGAGATACAAGCATCCAGAATCCTGCCCAATGAAAGATTAAAGAGGCAAATGATGCCCCAATGATTGGTCACATGGCAATGCTGCTGCACAGCCACTATGCAATATATGGCGCTGTGCTAGGTATGCAGAGAAGAGGCAGCAGCACTCATTCACCAACTATAGCCTCTTCAAACAGCTGATCTTGCCATTTGTTGGACCTCATTGATCTCATATTGATGAAACCCCCTTTAAATGGCCATTACCTTTTCAACATACTTTCCAAAAATTAATAGTACAAACAAATATAAGTATGTAATATATCTTATCAGAGTAAAATGCAGCTCTTCTCACTTATCAGGTTCTTTTTTTCTTCTCCCCTCTTCCTAAACTGACTTTCACTCTGAAATGTCTGCTTAATCTGTCTGGCAGGAAAAAGATGGACTCATTGGACCCATACCTTTATAGGAATAACTTTACCCCTTGGTGACTATCCCTACTAAATGTGCATATGCAAGTAAATAACCACAGTAAACTAAAGTGTGGTATAAGTGGGGTAGGCCACAGCTTTATTTAGAAAAAACCAATAACAAATAAACGGGTAAACCGTCCATGCCCCACTTCCGGTTTTCCTTCTCATCTTCTCCTGAACGCTCCGCTGCGATCCAGCGAGCATGTAGGCTAATACCACTTCAGACTTGGGCATGGACCCCCCGCCAGCTGTGACAACGAATCTGAAAGAAAGAAAAAAACGAACAAACAAAGAGAAAAAAACAGTCCACAGATACCAAAACCAGAAGGGCAGGGTGGGCGGGTGTTCCTCTCACCAAAACGTCCGTGGTAGAAGGTGAGTACCCGCCTACGTGCTCTCTTTTTTATGGACTAAGACCAAAACGTCACCAATATTTACCAAATATCTTTAATAATCTAGCCAATGAGTCCACAGCCCTTTCCTTAAACAGTCTAGGGCTATCTAGGACTGAAGCTCACAGAGGTTCCGAGAGGGGGTGGATGTGATCATGATCTGAGTGACAGAGGAGAAACATGGACGTAGACAATGTCATCTAGGAAGTTTCTATCTCACATCATGTGCTTTATTTACATCAGTGCTGGTCAGTACTTCTGTTCTGCCCTATGTGATCCTTTTAATGTTTTTGTGTGAAAAAATACTTAATGGACCTCCTGTAGAGCAAAAAAAACTCAAAAAAGCTTAGGTACTACTTAAAATGGATGCTACCAGACATAGACAGCATGGGAACAGAGGATCGTGGAGTGTTTCTTAAGTTGTAGTGTGTGCTCAAGTGAACTGAGTATAAAGGACCACTGTTCTGACACTATATAGATTACTTTTTAAAGTATTTAATAGAAATAAATGTTGGAGTCCTAGGTGAAACAGAGGTGAGTCAGTTTATTGTTCTGACCCATGACGTTGCCTTGCTGGGGAAGTGTCTGCATATTCTATGTCTTAGTGCTCACTGAGCGCTGCCGCCTTGATGTTTGTTTTGCATTGGATTCACGTCAGTGTTTACCTGCACAGCCTGTCATATTGCAGATTGTCCAATTTTTTCCGAAACCAAACATATGGGAATTCGTCTCAGGCAAACTAAACTAAACTAAAATGGCAGTCGCATAATAGGTGGAGGCCCATGGAAGGTGAAAAAAAAAATCCCTTCATATTCACCTTCTTTTATCCTTTTTGGATCTCTGAAGCTCTCCTGGTAACCTCATGTACCCAGGACCACTGATGAGGCCTGTAATTGGGCCACCAGTGGTCACATGAGCACGTCTAATCACAGGCCTCAGTGGCGACCTGGGGCGCATGATGCCACAGAGAAGGCCAAACACTATGTTTTATAGATAGATTCCTAGGAGTCCTGACAGTGGTCTACACTATGTTTTATAGATAGGTTCCTAGGAGTCCTGACAGTGGTCTACACTATGTTTTATAGATAGGTTCCTAGGAGTCCTGACAGTGTTCTACACTGTTTTATAGATAGGTTCCTAGGAGCCCTGACAGTGTTCTACACTATGTTTTATAGATAGGTTCCTAGGAGTCCTGACAGTGTTCTACACTGTTTTATAGATAGGTTCCTAGGAGCCCTGACAGTGTTCTACACTGTTTTATAGATAGTTTCCTAGGAGCCCTGACAGTGTTCTACACTGTTTTATAGATAGGTTCCTAGGAGCCCTAACAGTGTTCTACACTATGTTTTATAGATAGGTTCCTAGGAGCCCTGACAGTGTTATATACTATGTTTTATAGATAGGTTCCTAGGAGCCCTGACAGTGTTATATACTGTTTTATAGATAGGTTCCTAGGAGCCCTAACAGTGTTCTACACTATGTTTTATAGATAGGTTCCTAGGAGCCCTGACAGTGTTATATACTATGTTTTATAGATAGGTTCCTAGGAGTCCTGACAGTGTTCTACACTATGTTTTATAGATAGGTTCCTAGGAGTCCTGACAGTGTTCTACACTATGTTTTATAGATAGGCTCCTAGGAGCCCGGAGTGTTCTACACTATGTTTTATAGATAGGTTCCTAGGAGTCCTGACAGTGTTCTACACTATGTTTTATAGATAGGTTCCTAGGAGTCCTGACAGTGTTCTACACTATGTTTTATAGATAGGCTCCTAGGAGCCCGGAGTGTTCTACACTATGTTTTATAGATAGGTTCCTAGGAGTCCTGACAGTGTCCTACACTATGTTTTATAGATCGGCTCCTAAGAGCCCTGACAGCGTTCTACACTATGTTTTATAGATAGGTTTCTAGGACCCTTAAGAGCCTTCTACACTATGTTTTATAGATAGGTTCTTAGGAGCCCTGACAGTGTTCTACACTATGTTTTATAGATAGGTTCCTAGGAGCCCTGAGAGTGTTATATACTATGTTTTATAGATAGGTTTCTAGGACCCCTGACAGTATTCTGCACTATGTTTTATAGATAGGTTCCTAGGAGCCCTGACAGTGTCCTACACTATGTTTTATAGATAGGTTTCTAGGACCCTTAAGAGCCTTCTACACTATGTTTTAATCCAATTTAAGGTGTAGTTTGTAACAAGCTTGATCAACCCAAACCAAATCTGGGACCTGAGACATTTGAAATGAAACGAATCCTGAGTTTCACCAATCTCTAGTGCTGAATAATTTTGTGTTTTTGCAATAAATCCTGTAAAGGTAACATTATATACATGACATCCTATAATTGGTTTAGTGTATAATCTTCTTCTATGTTACGGAAAGTGATATAGCTTCATTTAGGTACATGTGGCAGTTACATAAGAAAAAAAGAAATTAAAACAAGTTTACACTATATATATCTTAAAATTCAACAGACAGTGGGAATGTAGTTGCATAAACTGGGGCATACATTGGCGGAATACTTGACGAATGCAGTATACCATGAATGTAGTGTGAAAAGAGACATATTCTACATGGGACAGCCCTTTAAGGAGTCATGGATCGGAACTAAAATACCCGCAAAGGATTCTAATGTAACAACCATTTACAAGAGATATGAGATTTATAGAGAATAAATTTGCCAACCTGAATCCAGCTGGCACTGCAAAAAGTGACACATATCTAAAGCCGGGCAGGCTTATGGGATGACTCATATACATTAGTCAATTATTTATGATTAAACAAAGGAAGAAAACCAGGTGTTACTGGCAATTTATTAGTAAACAGTCAAATAAAAGTTATCTCCTTAACCCTTCAAGAGTGGAATACGAGACACTAAAAGATGTGAAACAACCACTTATGGAAGAAGATCTGTTGTGTGCCTCTCCTATGGCATAGTGGTAAAGCTGGCATAGACACAGAGGTCTGCCATGATGAGACAATGGCTCTAATGTCACAAGATCAAACCACATTAACACAACAACAATTAAAACAATCCCATGTCGAAATTGTTCCAACCATAGAAAATACATTAGAATTGATATACTCCACCGCTCCAAATGAACTACATTATTGATCAGTTGTTACTAAAAGGTTTTTTATTGCTATAATGCATTGTACTATGTTGTGTATGCAACTCATATACAGTCCTGTGGGTGTCCATAGTTACAGACTACAAACAAACCCTGTGTAGTCTGGTTGTACAGTCGTGTTACCTATCTCTGTAATAAATAAGAGGGGGGCAGAGGGAGAAGATAAGCATAACTGTAGACCATAAAGGAGAGGACCTTTTATCACTTCCAACAAGTCCAGATCTTCACATAATTTAATAGGTTCTGCTCCTCTGATTCTGGCATAGTTGGCATTTCTTCTCTAGCCCCCACCATTCCCAAGCAATCAATGCTGTTAGTTTTGGTGCAGAATATGCTATTTAGGCTCTGCAGTGTCAGGAGAGCGGTGTCCGGCGGGGGCAGACAAGGGGTGTGATTCTGAGCCCTGACACTGGCTGCCTCTGATTGGTGCTCTGAATCATCCCCCTGTTTGACACTGCCCACCTGACATTACAGAGCTTACATAGCACATCAGGCACCAAAACTACCTGCACTTGTTTCTGGGGGATGGTGCAGACTAGAGAGAAATTTCCAACCGTGCTGGAATCAGTGGACAGCGCTTATTAACAGAAGAACCTGAATTGTTGGAGGTGGTGAAAATTCCTCTTTATGTCTATAACACATAGATCAGCATAAGAGCTGTATACACAAAAACTTTATATTGAAGATTAACAGCAAATTTGAGTCAAATTGTAAATTATTTGGATCAATAAATAAAATATGGTTGCAAACTTTCACATATTTTTTAACACCATAATACCTAATAAACATGTCTGGTAGATTTCTAATGAACATTACTACTAATCTCTAATTACTCAATTTATTGCTTAGGTCACTTGCTATTGATCTGAGAGTACGGACCAGAAATATGATTAAGCATTTACCTTACTGATCCTCTGTCACTCTTGTTCATTCTCAACGTCTGTATCTCCTGCTCCCGCCATACTGTCCCGACACGGACGTGCAACAGTTGCAGTTTAAAGAAACCAGAACATCCTATTAAGATTATTTTTCACAATGTATCTCCAAAACCCTAATATATTTTGGCTGCTTGCTAACACCTAGGATGTAGCGGACAAGTGACAATATTAAATCGTGAAGTTTAGACAGGAAATGCTTATGTTCCTGGCTGCCATTAAAAGAAAGGTGGAGGCTAAGATCCAGCCTAGTATCATGGATTGACAATTAAAGGGATGTCTGTTTAGAAAACCCATTACTAAATATCTTACTAAAGGGGTTATGCAACGAAAATGATTTATCCTCTAGAGCCGTGATGGCGAACCTATGGCACGGGTGCCAGAGCTGGCACTCGGAGCCCTCTCTTTGGGCACCCATCCATGGAACAGATTATACTGTGTGGGGGGTCACTGTGGAGACTGATATTTTTGTATGCTTAGTAAGGAGGAAGACAGGGACTTGAAAATGGATCATTGCCTTATTGTATATTTTCTCCACGCCGCTGTTCGGTAGAGATCCAGGTTTTCTTCGGTATGCAAATGAGTTCTCTTGCAGCACTGGGGGCGGTCCCCAGCACTCAAACAGCACTGGGGGCGTCTCTAATGCTGCTAGAGAACTCTCCAGCGACGCTTCTATCTTCTTCCGGAACGGCCTCTCCCTGTGTCGTCTTCCGTCCTGGGGTTCAATCTTATAGGCATGTGCAATTGGCTTTGCCATCGCGCCTTGAGCAGAGCCGATTGCGCATGGCATGCCCACGGCCACAAGAAAATGGCCGCTTACACCAGCTTACTGTGTAAGCGGCCATTTTCTTGTGGCTGCTGGCATGCGCAGTTGGCTCTGCCCGAGGCTCAATGGCACTGCGGGTGTCGCTGGAGAGTTCTCTCGCAGCATTGGTGATGCCTTCAGTGCTGTTTGAGCTCTGGGGACCGCTCCCCCAGTGCTGCGAGATAACTCATTTGCATAATGAAGAAAACTGGGATTTATACCAAACGGCGCCGTGGAGAAAACATCTATAGGTGGGGGAGGAATAGCTTCTTTTGAGGCTATTCCTACGTGTTAGTCAGAAAAAAGGGTATCCAATGATAGGATCCCTTTAAGACCCTTTTGGGAATTCCTCTTTAACAACTGGGACTTAGCTATAGGGGGTGCAGAGGTAGCACTCTCTACCAGGACTGGAGCCTCAGGGGGCCTAAAGGCCTCTCTGTAACATATATATGGTACATGAAAATAGGGGCCCCATTACATATTTGGCATAGGAACCCAGTAGCTTTATGTTACAGCTCTGTTTGATTATTTTTAGAAATTTGTGATCCAGTAGTACAGATTTATGATATGATCTGCTATAGTTCCCACTGTAATCTACTGCAACTAGTAGGTGAGTTATCTCACATACAGCATGACTTTGCGTGTTTTTATATGTATGCAATAGCAGAAATAAAGACATGGGCAGACAGCTCATAAACTCTCCTTGTTCTGATTTTCAGGTAATGTTTGTCTTAAACAGTGTCGGAGACATATTACACCAGTTACGTAGATAGATAGGTCTGGCTCACCTGAATGTAACTTTTTTTTCCACTAAAAATTTGTGTCTCTGTTGCCGAAATATCTGTTTTTTTTCACAATATGCAAATGAGCAACCTAGAGCACCAAAGGCAAGCAACTCCAAACTGCTATGCCCCGCACTGCTGTAATACCCCATGTCCTTACCCCATTCTTCACTGAATGACAGAGCCAGAAAGCTAAGCTGAACTTTGGCCTGGCCGTGTATACTGACATTTGTGTGGCCTGTTAAATAAACAGCACATGTGCAGAAGTGCTCTGAAGTTCCCAGGATTGTCCAATTTGTCCCTCTTCAACTGTGAGAAGGAGCATCTCCATTGGTTCCAGTTGTATTGTGACTAGGGCTGAGCGATCAGGATCGGAAATGTTCGGATTCCGATCGGCGATCAAGTAAATTTCGCGATTGGAATTCCGATCCCGATCTTTTCCGGTGGGATCGAGGTCAGAGGTTACTTCCCACAATGCTTAGCTACTGGCCAATCATTGTGGGAAAAGCTATAGTATCAGATGAGTGAGTACTATTCGAAACTCCCATTTCGAATAGCACGCACCCATAGGAATGAATGGAAGCGGCCGGCACGTAGACTTTGCGTCCATTCATTCCTATGAGAGCGTACTACTCTTCTGTTTCCTCCCTGCTGTGCTGAAAACTTGGCTCTGCTACAACTCAGATGTAGCAGAGCTGAGTATACGATAAAACAGGGATGAAGCAGAAGAGTGGCAGGCTGCGGTAAATCACTCTGTGCTGCGCTGCTGTGAGGACGACGAGGTAGTCGCCATATAATAAGCCATGGCTGAAGTTCGCGAGTAGATAGATACTACTGTACACTGACTTGTCTATCTACTCTTCTGCTTCGTCCCTGCTTTACCATATACTCAGCTCTGCTACATCTGAGATGTAGCAGAGCTGAGTATACAGTAAAGTATAGACGAAGCAGAAGTGTAGATAGACAAGTCAATGTACAGTTATGGAGATGTAGCAGAGTCCAATATACGGCACAACAGAGAGGAAGCTCCTCTTCTCTCTCATTGACTTGCCTTTAGAGCGCCCTGCGCGCCCATGACTCCCTAGACTAGTGTTAAAGGGGTATTCCCACCTCACATACTCAGCAGTCTTCACACTTGCAAAATCTTCTTTCTTCCTGGTTTCTTGCATCATTTGGTGGGCGGGGTTTCACAGGCAACCTGCCGTTTAGCTCCGCCCACCCACATTGAACTATGAAGTACAGGCAGTAGCAACTCCATTCTGTGTTACATACAGAGACTGCCTGTCTCTGCCATAATGAACACAATTGAATTAGCTAGCCTGATAACTGGGAGAACAGAAGAAATGAAAGCAGCTCCTCTCCTCTGAGTGCAGGACCAAGGTCACATGGTGTAGACACAGGAATAGCTAGATACACAGGCTCGCTCCTGTGTACTTAGCCCCTCCTCCCTCCCCCCTGAGAGCAGCAGATACATCATTTGACTCAGGAGCAGCTAGGTCAGGGCTGTGGCCACAAAAAATTTAATAAAAAAGTAAGATAGTGGACAAACAAAGCAGTTTTGCTGAAGCAGTGTATTTAGGAAAAGTCTTACATCCACATTAACCAGCAGTATAGATAGGATCCTTGTGATGGGACAACCCCTTTAAAGATGCTGGGAGAAGGCGGGGCTTGTGGCTTAGGAGAGTGTGGGCGGGTACTGGAAGGGGGAGATGTGAGTAATGCACTCACATCTCCCCGCCCACACTCTCCTAAGCCACAACAAGCAGCGCCTACTCCCATCATCTCTAACACTAGCCTAGGGAGGTGGGGGCGCGCACGGGGCTCTGAAGGCATGTCAATGAGGTCAATGAGAGAGGACCAGACCGAAAAGAACTGGAAGCGGCAGCGGCAGCATATCTGTGCAGATAAGCGGACACCAGGGGGGCTAAGTAGCCGGGGGATTTTATTTTTAATCACTATACAGTGTGGAGTCCAAAAATTGAAACAATTTTTGGACTTCATGCTGTGTAGTGAATAGGATCGTTTTTAAAATCTGATCTTCGATTATTAAAAAAATCCCATTGACTTGCATTAGGATCGGAATTGGGATCGGGATCGAATGGAAAAAGATCAGAAATCGGATTTTAAAAATGATCCTGAAATTTCAAGATCGGCTCAACCCTAACTGTGACACAATTGCACATGCAGTATAGTCGCACCAACTGGGAACTTCATGACACTTCTGCGATTATCCAACAGGTATGAGAGAATACAGGGCCAGGCTAGAGCTCAGCTTAGATTCTGCCCCCCAAAATTAATCAAAGGGGTTATCTAGTCTCTAACATTAGGATAGGCCATCAATATTAGATCTGCAGGGGTCCAACACCCAAGACCCCCACAGATCACCGGTACTAAGACACTGCATTTGCTCACTTGCTGTACAAACTGTAGTGGTAAGTGTAGGAATTGCAGCGTTGTCTCATAGATTTAGAAAGATATGTGCTGCTACAAGACAGGGGAGAAGATATGCTTGGCCCAGCCAATGGGAAAATAGACCTTTTTCTCGATCACTCTCTGATGACGTTGTAACCTTGCCACCTATAGTCGGACACATGCATAAGGCAAGAAAATGATGCAATGCAAACTGGTCACTATGTCTAGGCAGTAGAAAATTTCTCAAATATACCTATATAATGCGCGTGTCTTATACTTTAACTAAAAACATAAAATACATCTGACAGATGGCTGTAACAGATTTCTGAAACTGAAAGCCAAGAAAGTTACTTATACTTTGGGAATATACGTGTGTTATCTGTCTTGGCAGTGCCACTGTTGGTATAAATAGCTCCGGTTAGAAAGCAGACTCAACTTAAACTCGCCATGAACTCACAAAATGACCCATTACATGGGCTACAAATATGTTGCAGGCATTTCTCGATAAACAGCTCTTCTGGTAAGTTGAGATTTCACACATACCTATGACATAAGACTGAAGTTATTTAGCAAGGAATACAACCAATGCAGCTAATCTCCCAGACCACGCTTGTTTTACTAGTCTATAAATACAATGGTCTCCCCATTCCTAAAGCCACATCTGTGCCTTTGTTGTGGTATGACAAGCCGGGCTGTGCAGACGGAGTAGAGACACTTCAAAGTAAAATGATTCATTATATTATACAATTATTAATATGGTATAATTAATTAGACGTATAGCTCACTCCAGATTTACTTTCAAAGGAATTCAATAACTAGTTGTTAAACCTATATATCACCAAAGCCACATATACCCATACTGGTCCCCAACACAACAATGTAATACACATATGGGTCCTGCCACAATATACAGAAAGATTGCACATAAACTCATCCTAATCATAATTTTTATTTAAAAAAAAGAGCACTACATACAAACAATTAAAAATAAAATGATTTCAATTCTGTCAGATAATACTCATTTTCTTCCAGAAAATGATTGTAATCACAAATTCTTTGGTATTATTATCTTCATTTCATTTGTCTTCAATGGAAAATCACAAAAAGAATTGTCAAAATGACAAATTGGGTATAATTCAACGCCAAACATAAAAAAGGGGTGGACAAAAGTATTGACACTGTTTGAAAAATCATGTGATGCTTCTATAATTTGTGTAATTAACAGCACCTGTTACTTACCTGAGGCACCTAACAGGTGGTGGCAATAACTAAATCACACTTGCAGCCAGTTGAAATGGATTAAAGTTGACTCAACCTCTGTCCTGTATCCTTGTGTGTACCACATTGAGCATGGAGAAAAGAAAGAAGACCAAAGAACTGTCTGAGGACTTGAGAAGCAAAATTGTGAGGAAGCATGAGCAAAGTCCATCTCCAAAGACCTGAATGTTCCTGTGTCTACCGTGCGCAGTGTCATCAAGAAGTTTAAAGCCCATGGCACTGTGGCTAACATCCCTAGATGTGGATGGAAAAGAAAAATTGACGAGAGATTTCAACGCAAGATTGTGCGGATGGTGGATAAAGAACCTCGACTAACATCCAAACAAGTTCAAGCTGCCCTGCAGTCCGAGGGTACGACAGTGTCAACCCATACTATCCGTCAGCATCTGAATGAAAAGGGACTGTATGGTAGGAGACCCAGGAAGACCCCACTTCTTACCCAGAGACATAAAAAAGCCAGGCTGGAGTTTGCCAAAACTTACCTGAGAAAGCCATTCTTCTTTTGGAAGAATGTTCTCTGGTCAGATGAGACAAAAGTAGAGCTTTACGGGAAAAGGCATCAACATAGAGTTTACAGGGAAAAAAAAAGAGGCCTTCAAAAAAAAGAACCCGGTCCCTACAGTCAGACATGGCGGAGGTTCCCTGATGTTTTGGGGTTGCTTTGCTGCCTCTGGCACTGGACTGCTTGACCGTGTGCATGGCATTATGAAGTCTGAAGACGACCAACACATTGTGCAGCATAATGTAGGGCCCAGTGTGAGAAAGCTGGGTCTCCCTCAGAGGTCATGGGTCTTCCAGCAGGACAATGACCCAAAACACACTACAAAAAGCACTAGAAAATGGTTTGAGAGAAAGCCCTGGAGACTTGTAAAGTGGCAGCAATGAGTCCAGACCTGAATCCCATAGAACACCTGTGGAGCGATCTCTTGATGGCAGTTTGGAGAAGGCCCCCTTCACATCTCAGGGGGGACCTGGAGCAGTTTGCCAAAGAAGAATGGTCTAAAATTCCAGCAGAGCCTTGTAAGAAACTCATTGCTGGTTACCGGAAGCGGTTGTTCACAGTTATTTTGTCTAAAGGTTGTGCTACCAAGTATTAGGCTGAGGGGGCCAATACTTTTGTCCGGCCCATTTTTGGAGTTTTGTGTAAAATGATCAATGACTTGACGTTTTTTTTCATTCTCTTTTGTGTTTTTTCATTGCAAGCAAAATAAATGAAGATATTAATACCAAAGAGTTTGTGCTTGCAATCATTTTCTGGAAGAACACGAGTATTATCTGATAGAATTGCAGGGGTGCCAATACTTCTGGCCAACACTGTATGTTCATATTTCCTCTTCCTGTATGTCATCCATGCATAGTGTAGGATCTAATTTAGATTATATTGAGATTAGCCCTTTGATGAAATTGCTAACATGCTGTACTATGAGAAGGGGGTTCCTTACCACTCAGTGATGACGCTGAGCGGTGAGGAACGCCTCCTCCTGATAATACTCGTCCAAAGACTAGTACTTGGGGGGGGGGGGGGCGAGCTTCATTGCTGAGCATCATGGCTGGGTGGTAATGAACAGTACAGAGCTACGGACAATACTGTGAGGAGAGGCGTTCCTGACAGACTGTCAGAAACGACCTTCTGACACTGAAAAGCTACAGTAACGGCACTGATAGCTCTTCAGCGGGGCACAGAACGGGAAAGTCAATAGTGCACTAAATTCAGCGCACTGTCGGCTTTCTAGCGGTGTATTACACCTCATGTGCCCAAGGATGTGAAAGGTCCTCTTTAAAGAATACCTGTCACCTCTCCCGGCATGTTTGTATTAGTAAATATTCACCTTCAAATAATCATTCTGATCTTTTCCTTTAACTTTGTGTTATGTTGTTTTTTATTTACTCCTCCTGAATAATAATGAATAAATTGACAACTAGATGTTCCCGTTCCCCTTGTCAGCACTGATTGGACACTATCAGTATTTATAGGGACATGTCCCCAACATCGATGTCAATTGACGCTACATTCACGTCTGTGTCTTCTGTTCGTTCTTCGGCTCCATCAAAGGAAGCGAAGAACAAAAAAACTCTTCATCTAATGATGAACAGCAACAGATTCCGACGGGTCCCATTGACTATAATGGGGTCCGTTGGGCGTCCATTATTTTTTTTACAAACAACAGCAGATGAAAAAGCCAAGCTTGCAGGATGTTTTTTGTACGGGCTCTGAGCGGCGACTCCGAAGCAGATGTGAACGTAGATTTATTCATAAATATTTAGTAGGAATAAGAGAGGAACAGCACAATGCAGAATTGTAAAAATAAGATGCTTCAGAATTGTTATATTTGGAGGAATACATCTATTTACTAAAGTGGATATGTCAGAGGAGCTGACAGATCCTCCTTATTTATTTTACAGCATGTGAGGTTCTTGTAGCAGTTCATTAACGGTGCATTCTAATGTAGTGGCCGCCATATCTGGTGGAACCCAATGATAGCATTATTATTATTAAGAAATGGCTGGAGTGGAGGGACAGGGTTCCTTGAGCGGACCGTCACGCTGTCATTGGGTTTCCATAGGCCGGAAGTTGGTGGCTGGAGCTTGGTGAGGCATCCGGCAGTTGGATCGGAGAGCCTCACTTGGTGGGCAGATGGCATTGATAGCAGTCCCACACTCCCTCTGTATTGTTGTTTATGGTTTGAGCCCCTCCATACTTGACTTATTTCAGATGTGAGGTGGAGGGGTTTGGTGGTTCTGACATAGGCGTCACAGTGGCCGTGGCGGGCAGCGGTCCTTGGAATTGGTTGAATTGATTGAGGGGGAGTAATCATGGTGGGGTTCCCGCAGTAAATATTTGGTCTTCTCATGGTAGTGGGTGGTCTGGTGTATTTTGGGTCTCTCACAAGATGGGTCCATATAGCTGGTTAGTCAGGTGCGATGCCACCGAGCTGGGGATAACGGCTGGTGGGAATATGGACAAACTTGGCTATACATATTGATGGGCACCAGACCATTCTCTTTGTTGCTCCACGGACCTTCGTTCAGGGCCGGTATTCATACTGGTATTTATAATGTTGTATGGTTATGATTTTTTACACGTTTCATGTTGTACGTGTTTGTTAATAAACTGGCTGCCGTGGCCAAAATTATCCAACAACAAGTCTCTGTGTCATTCTGACACCAATAATGCAAAGGATCCTGAGGAAGCCCTCTGTCACTTAAGTTTCCAGTATTATAAATGGCGCATTAGAGCCCAAGAGCTTCATGTAACATCTGTTGGTTAAAAAGACAAAGGACCATGGACTATGAGATTGTGGCCATTGTAGGGATTGTATATCCCACTGATACTGGTATCATACAGACTTAATATACTACTAATGTCCTATCCTTAGGGTAGGCTATCAATAGCAGATTGGTGGGGGTCCGACTCCTAGCACCCCTGCTGTTTGCAGCAACCACAGTGTACCCCTCTTAGCCTAAGTCTGTATACCTTTAACCCAATAGGAATTTGCTTGCAGTATCTTCCCCAGCTGCTACACAGTTTATACTGCACAACCCCATTAACTAAACAGGCTAAATAGGGTAACCATTAGGAAAAATAGACCCAGAATACAGATATATACTTGGTGTATTATATCATACATTATATGCATAAAGGTCATGGCCAATAATAAACATCTATATTGGTTTAAAATACTAGATTAGAGTTTTTTCCCTAGTTGAATACAGACTGGTGTCCCCTATGTAGATAAACAGCATGCAAACTGGGAAGTTATCCATCACTATTCTTGTGACATATGAAATCCATTTTTTGGCGGACTTGATCTTTAGACTATGAATAATTAGCGCATTTCACTAAAATGAAGGAATTACAGTAATGTTGGTCTTATAGGGGTAATCCAGGATAGGGGATTACTTGCTAATTGTGGGGTTCTGACAGCTGCGACCCTCAAATGAATGGCACAAGTAGTCGTGTGTGCGCAGCCACTCTGTTCACTTCTATGGTATTGCCGGAGATAGTTGGACAACGTGAATAGAGTGTCAGCACATATGCTTAATCTGACCCTCCATGCAGATGGGAGAACTGGTCCCCATTCTCACGATCGGTGGTGCTTTCAGTGTCTGGACCCTCACCAATCAGTAAGTGATCCCCTATACTGTGGCTGTTGTATATATACCTATACATATACATTCACCCTTTTTCAAAGCATACTCAACATTCCAACATATATATGTAGACAACTTGTTTAGATAGGGCAATAACAGCTACACAAATGGCTTTTAGTTAGAAGCTTGCTGCAGCAGAAACCTCCTTCTCTTCTGTCTGTAAAGGTTGGTTCTGTCCATGTATGGTATTTGTATGGTATTATAGTTTCCCTTAAAACTTCCATTTATTCACCTCTGGAAAATTCCTAATGAATCAGAGGCAAAACTACATGTTAATTATGTAATAATGCTGTTATGAAATATTCAGCAGCTTCTCTGCAACAATGAACAGGGTCATGGAGAGTTTTAAAGTGTACCTCCCTTTCTAAACATTTTTCAAGAAAGCAGCAGTATACTGTAACACAAGCACTCTGTTTCTGGACCATTATATCAGCAAACAGGATCTTTCATGTCCTCATGAATATGCGGTGTTATATACCGCTAGAAAGCCAACTGTGCTCTGAATTCAGCGCACTGTCGGCATTCCCAGTATGTGCCTTGGCGATGGAGATATCGTTGCTGTTATTTTCTGCACCGATCTCTCCCCACTGTCAGAAGGATGTTCCTCACAGCCTAGCATCATCACTGGCCTGACAGTACTCTAACATAGCCTTGTACTTTCAGAGGGGGCATTCCTTACCATCCACTGATGATGCTGAGCTGTAAGGAACACCCTTCTGACAGTGGGGAGATATAGGTACCACCAAGGCACATACCAGGAAAGTCGAATGCAAAAAAAACTGTTTCACCGCAGAGAGGCTGCCTATGGACAGCGGCGGGGTGCTTTAAAAACCCATTGAAATGAATGAAGCCATCCCTATGCAGTTTTTCTGGCAATTTAGGCGGCGCTAGTGTGAACGTCGCATTAGGTCTACAACAATTATGCAGACTTGTGTGTTTCTATGGTAACAGACTACAAATAAATCTTATGATGTAGTCTGGCAATACATTCTGGCACCTACGTCTTGAAAACTAAATGTAATCTAGCACTGTATAACCTTTATTGGCATCATTGTAATATCACTGTCACTTGGAATTTACTCCAGTGGTATTTTGTTTGATAGAATAATTTGTGAAGTAGGTTGGACTAATATGGACATCCTATTTTCTATCCCCACTCCCCTCCTGCTCTGACTACCCTACAATCAGTCATTATCTCCATTGGGCAGCAAACTGAGAGCCTATTGCTCTACAGTCCAGAGACCTAGGAACTCGGTGTGCCATTGAAAAAGCCTTAGGTTAAAGGGGATTTCAGAGCAAAAAATAACATTTTTTTATAAGCTCTGTCGGTGCTATTAATGGGTTAAAAGTATACTTTTAGCAGTGTTTTCAGTGATTTCAGGGTGTCTGTGAGAGCTCCTGGCACCTTCTGCATTTGTTTATGAGGTGTAGTTTGCTGCTATGTAACTTCCTGTGTACCTTCCACACTACCCCACTGTCACTGCTCCCCACCTTTCTCACTTTGTCACATCCCCCCTCCCTGTTTCCTAGCTAAAATACGCTAAGCTATTCCACCCACTGCTAAACCCCCCCCTGACTGGAATTACCTGTGAGGACTGCCAGTAGAGATGGAGTTCCATCTTTAGGCCGGATTTTTTTTGGACCGGATTTTGAGGTGGAGGCCGCCTCAGAATCCGGTCCAAAATATGGCTAGCCGCGACTGGATGCCTGTGCAGTGCATACAGTGCACGGCATCCAGTCGCAGCTTTCCACTCCGGATTAGGCCCAAATGAATGGGCCTAGTTGGGAGGGAGCGTCACTCTGCGGACGTCCGCGGCTGAATCAGGCAGAATTCCGCCTGAAGAAAGGGCACGTCGCTTCTTTTTTCTGTGAACGGCAACAAACAGCTAGCAGAAAAAGGAACCCATTGAATTCAATGGTAGGTGTTTTTTTTTTTACCCAGATTCTGATGTGGATTCCGCATCAAAGTCTGTCCCAAAAAAACCCGTGTGAACCTTACTGCGCTTTTTGTGCATGTCTTGCAGTCACCGCCAGACTTTGCAAGTGCTTCAAGAGGAGAGGAGGAGCCAATCACACAGGAAAACACATATGTATTGATGGAGTTGGGAGGGGGGAGAGTACTAGTGAAGTTCCGTTTTGGAAGCGGAGAAACAGAACGTCACCGGATTATCAGAAATGAGTAATAGGGATATGAATAATTAGAAGAATTTTTTTTTAATAGAAGTAAATTAGATGTAAGGCGGGGGGAGGGGGTTTAGTTTAGGGGTTAATTCATAGTTTATCCAGGACAACCACTTTAACATCACATCTGTGCCGAAGATTCCAATGCAGAAACCACTGAAAATTGGTGGAGAGAAAAGTCCTGCATGGACGATTTTTCTCTCCAATGGCGGACCCCATGATAGCCAGTGTCGATGTGTAACCGCTGTTTCAGTGGTCTGGTTCTCTGTCATTCGGGTTCCCCGGCAGACCTATAGGATGGAGAGTCTGGCGCGTATGTGAACCTAGCCTTAGATAGAGTTGTCATTTGAAGGTTTGTTAAAGCCGTCATGGCAGACATATTAGTTTACTCTTATTTCCCAAAGACAAATCTAACAAAGAATTAGCTGAATAGGGTTTTTAGAAAATTGACAGGGTGACTGAAGGATTTTTACGTTTCTTCCACTGGAAGGTCAGAGTTTCCAGAGATAATTCATTTGACATATTGTACAAGTCAGGACTTTGAGGGGTTACCGGACTAACTTATTTCAGAATGTGCTCAGAAAAGTGACATGTCAGTGCTGTGTACGGTCTGGAGGGATTCTGCTACTGCGCTCTAAGTGGAAGATTGCAGAGGAGGCCGATGCTCAGGGGATTCCTGTCATCTCTGATGTTTCATAAATTCTGAGAGTGTTATTGCTTGTGCGTCATGTACAATTGTTGCTCATAAAATGAGTTTCCTGCTTGGTAACATGCAAAACAGAAAACTGCTAGAGACAGCAAGGTACTGTGTTTTTATGGAAATCTAAGAAAGCGAATATCACAAGCACAAGGCTGGTATCATTTCCATCTCTAGATCAGCCTATATTTAAAGTGGACCTAAACTTTCAAGCAACTTTTTGACTTTCTGCCAGCATTTGTAGGATTAATACATTTTGTAATTTGCTTTATTAACAGATTTTGGCTCCTTTCCATGTAATCTTGTGCTAGATTTTTCGGATCACAGAACTAAATAAGGTGTTTAATAAGGCCCTCTTAATACAATTGTGACGGGGCAATGACTTACTGTGGCAGATGGGGACCTTAGTCCTCCGGCCTGCCATAAGCATTTGGCTATTAGGCCATGCCCGAGCCTAAAAGGCTTTGAAATATTATGGATTTCAAAGCATTAAAGAAATGATCAAATTGTTTATTCTCACTAGGGGAAAAAATGCAAAAAAGTAAAATTGAGCTTATTAAAAATGTAAAAGATATATCCCCTTAAAAATAATATATATATATATATATATATATATATATATATATATATATATACACACTGAGGGAGAAGCTGAACCTTGGTGGTGTGAACCATCACCTGTCCAACTGGATACTAGACTACCTGACAAACTGCCCTCAGTATGTGAGAGCCCAGGACTGTGTGTCTGACACTGTGATCTGTAGTACGGGGGCACCACAAGGTACAGTTCTTGCCCCATTTCTCTTCACACTGTACACTGCTGACTTTAGGCACAACTCATCCAGCTGTTACTTACAGAAGTACTCCGATGACTCTGCTATAGTCGGCCTTATCACTGATGGCGACGATAGGGAATACAGAGACTTAAACCGGGATTTTGTTGAATGGTGCCAGCAGAACCAGCTCAGGATTAATGCTGGGAAGACCAAGGAGATGGTGGTGGACTTTAGTAAACGGAGAAGTGCTCCGACCCCGGTGGAATCCAAGGGACATGTATTGAGATAGTCAGGACCTATAAGTATCTTGGCGTGCTCCTCAATAATAAACTAGACTGGGCTGATCACCTGGAGGCGCTGCACAGAAAGGGCCACAGCAGACTCTACCTGCTCAGGAGGCTGAGGACCTTCGGAGTCCAGGGGACACTTCTTAGGGCCTTCTTCAACTCTGTGGTTGCTTCAGCCATCTTTTTCGGTGTGGCCTGCTGGGGGAGCAGTATATCAACCAGGGAAAGAAATAGACTTGACAGGCTGATCAGGAGGGTCAGCTCTGTCCTGGGGAGCCCCCTGGACCCAGTACAGGTGGTGGGTGACAGAAGGATACTGTCTGTGGTGACCTCCATGCGGGAGAACAAATCCCACCCCATGTATGGGACCTTGATGGGACTTGGCAGCACTGTAAGTGACCGTCTGCTTCACCCCAAGTGTGAGAAGGAGCGCTATCGCAGGTCCTTCCTTCCAACCGCGACCAGGCTGTATAATCTACATCAGACCAAGCGAAGATCACTCCGCACAGAAAACTAATGATTATGATTATGAAGTCTTCCTTCTTTCTTCTTCTGTTCCTTAGTTGCTATGGACTCCTAGTATATCTTCTCTTCTCAGCATATGTGTGTCTACGTCTGTAATATATTACTGTGTATTATCCTGTATCTGTATTACTATGCTGCTGTAACATACTGAAATTTCCCCACTGTGGGACTATTAAAGGATTATCATATATATATATATATATATATATATATATATATATATAATTTTTATTTTTTTTATTTTTAGGGGGATATATCTCTTATTAGCATAAAACAAGATGGCAAAATATTGTAAGATACAGTAGCTGTTTTAATTTATTTATTTTGCATCGTACCCCCAAATGAAAAACATGAACAAATTCTATGTATGCCAAAATAGTACTAAAAAAACCTTTACCCTATCCTGAAAAAAAGCCCTTAGGCCCCACGGGCTGGAAACGCCACATATTTCCCGCGGCAAAAACGCAAATTTTCATGCGAATCCCATGCCCACTTTGCATTTTAAACTGCAGCATGGACACACTGCGATTTCCAAAACCGGCATGTCAATTTTATCTACGGAAACGCCAGCAGCTCTCCCGTAGATATAATGGAAACAGAAAGTCCGTGGAGGAGAACTCTGTGAACTTTCTGTTCAAAGCGCTGCGGGAAGAACCTCGATGCGTTCCCACCGCGGTTTTTCCCACAGTGTTCTGGCGCTACGTATCGTCCCGGGGGGCCTTAGCCTTATACAGCTGTACTTCTGTACTTTTAGAAAAAGTTATGGCTCTTGGGATAGGGCTACACCGCACAGAATTATTGAAAGCAAAAAACAATTGCTAGTAATTCCTCTTGACAGATGTAAAGGCAATTTATAATTTGAAGTTTGGGTGAAATATTCAATTTATTTTGGCTATATATATTTCATTATCTCTTTAGCTATATATAAATGTGAAAGTTTGTGAGTTTGGATGTTTGTGTGTTTGGATGTTTGTTCCTCAATCACGCAAAACCCGCTCGACTGATTTGGCTGAAAGTTTCCACAAACATAGTTAATACACCCGATTGCGCAATAGGCTACTTTTCGTCACAATAGCGCACATACGTTTGTACCAGGACCCCCACAAAACCCAAACTCACACCACCATCTCTGCAATCTCACACACTTTGGACCATAGCAAGCCACAAAATTCCTATTGCCCTCTGCAGCCTCGCCCCTAACCCCACACAATCACATATACATATACTTTACCACTTTGCCCCTCACCTTAACGATACTCCAGGAGGCGCTCTTTAACGCTCCGGAGCAGCCATGTTTGCCGACCCCCTCCGCTCTGACAATCCGCGACACCGCCCACCCATGTCAATACCCCTAGGCGGTCTAATAAATGCAAAAAAAAAAGTTTAAAAAAAAGTTAAAAAAATATATAAAAACAAATAAAAAGGATTAAAAATTCAAATCACCCCCCTTTCCCTAGAACACATATAAAAGTAGTTAAAAACTGTGAAACACATACATGTTAGGTATCCCCGCGTCCGAAATCACCCGCTCTACAAAGCTATACAAATATTTTTCCTGTTCTGTAAACGCGGGAAAAATGGTCAAAAGTGCCAAACCGCCGTTTTTTCACTGTTTTGATTCTGATAAAAATTTTAATAAAAAGTGATCAAAGCAATAACATTTCCCGAAAATGGTAGAACTACAAAGTACACCCGGTCCTGCAAAAAAAGACGCCCTATACATCCCCGTACACGCACGTATAAAAAAGTTACGGCTGTCGGAATATGGCGACTTTTCAAAAAAAACATTTTAACACAGTTTTGCCTTTTTTGAAGGGGTCAAAATGTAAATAAAACCATAGAAATTTGGTATCCCCGGAATCGTAACGAAACACAGAATACAGGGGACATGTCATTTTGGTTGCACAGTGAACGCCGTAAAACTAAAGCCCGTAAGAAAGTCGCAGAATTGCATTTTTACTTCAAATCCACCCCATTCTGAATTTTTTCCCTGCTTCCCAGTACATTATATAGAATAAATAATGGCGGCATCATGAAGAAAAATTTGTCCCAGGAAAAATTAAGACCTCATATGGCTCTGGGAGCAGAGAAACTTATACACACTACGAAAACCTTACCCACGCCTGTATATACCCACTTCTACAATCACCGCAGACGAAGTCGCGGGTACCAGCTAGTATATATATATATATATATATATATATATATATATATATATATATATACTTTATATACGCCATCAGCAGGGAGAAAGTAAAGGACTGCAGTAATTCAACTCCTCCAACTGTGCCACATAATAAATTGAATATTAAGCCTGGACTCATGTTTCCAGATTGCAAATCTGAGCCTTAAGGGTCCATTCACACGGACGAATTTGGTGCTGATTCTGGCGTGGAATCCGCGTCAGAATCAGTGCTGAAAAAAAAGACTCCCATTGACTTCAATGGGTTCTGTTTTCCATGCGGAACCCTTTGAAATCAATGGGAAAAAAAGCCTCCCATTGATTTCAATGGGTTCTGTGCAGAAAACGGAACCCATTGAAGTCAATGGGAGTCTTTTTTTCAGTGCTGATTCTGACGCAGATTCCGCGCCAGAATCAGCGCCTAATCCTCTGTGTGAATGGACCCTTACATAGCTACTCAATTACTTATAGCATGGGCGATAGAAAATCCATCTTTCCAGTGTAAAAATAGAGTATAATATTTTTCTCTATGGTTTGTGTTTATTAAAATGCAGATCAAGTTATTGTTAGAGAGTCCTTTAAGAAGGATCTGCCAGTATGAATACATAGGTGGTGATATCATTTATATAGAGTAGGTGTAGATAAAATGTCAGTAACAATACCATTTACACTACTTCAAGTCTAGCTGAACATTGTGAATTGCTGCTTCAGCCTTATTAGGTCCCATCAGTACATGATATTGATTCTGGCTGCTGGGGATAAGGCTTGGAGACGGCTCGGAGGACCTGAATTCACTGCAGATAATGATCAGATGTCTTTTGTTGTAGAAAAAAAGGAGAACTGTAAGACTTTCTAGTTGCATTGTGTTACATTATCCGTTTTAAGGGAAAAGCCATGTGGAGATATATTTCTTCTGTACAAGAACCTTCAGGTATAAATATATATATTACATCAGTTGTATCAGCTGTAGGCGGAGGTATGTGTGTGTTTGCACTGTTTTTGTCAGTGAGCAATACTCAGGGAAAGGCAAGACAGGACATAGGGACAAAAGAATATTACAAGGGAATGTACAGACAAAGGAAAAGACAAATCATAATAATACCCCTTCTTACCCCTTGTTCACATCTGCGTTGGTGTTCCGTCCGGGGGAGTCCACATGGGGACCCCCCGAATGGAATACCAAACGCAATTGCAAGTGTGGTGTAGTAAAGTACATGGACCCCATAGACTATAATGGGGTCCGTGTGCTTGCCACGCGCTGCCCGCACGAATCAAGCAGACAGGAAAGTAGATTGTGAGCTACTTTCCTTTCCGCATGTTCTGTGCGGAGATCTGGCGGCAAGCACACGGACCCCATTATAGTCTATGAGGATCCGTGTGCTTTTACTACACAGTGCTTATAATTGTGTTTGGTGTTCCGTTCGGGGGGTCCCCATGCGGACTCCCCCGGATGGAATACATACGCAGATGGGAACCAACCCTTGGCAACTCCCCCGTATGGAATACAAATGCAGATGTGAACCAACTGTTGGCGTTACCACATCCACCATATCATGATAGAAGGGCCACCACCAATATCATAACAAAAGCCTAGTGTGACCCTTGGAGAAGTGCGGATTACTCTGTAGGGCCTCTGGAAAAGGGAAAGTCCTTTTCAGGGTACCTGAGGCCCAGGGATGTAACTATACGGGATATAGCGGAAGTAGTCCCTACCAGACCCTGGACTCTGAAGGGGTCCCAATGTTACCTCTGCCACATAGAATATACCATTATTCTAATGGCACAGGGTAAATATTAGATTCAAGTTACACCTCTGCTGAAGCCATATGTTGTAGAAATTTTTTTTTTTTTTTCAGATTTTGCAATAGTTTTTTTTTTTTTTTTTCCTGTAACCAAGAGTGGATTAAGCAGAAGGGAGAAGTATAAGTGTTTTTGTCTTTTATAAATTCCCATTCCTTTTGAGGCTATTCTTGACTTTATTTAAAAAAAAAAAAACGCAAAATTTGCAACTTAAAAAATAGGTTTTCTGCAACATGTGACCTCAGCCTAAGGTTAAGGCCCCATATTGTGGAAACACAGCTTTTTGTGCTACAGATTTTGTTGCGTTTTATTTTTTAGCCAAAGTCAAGAGTAGCTACAAAAGGAATGGGAAACATATAGGAAGGTCTTATATTTCTACCTTTTGCTCAATCCACTCCTGACTTTGGCTCAAAAAACTGTTATAAAAAAGGCTGCGTTTCCGCAACGTGATGCTTTAGCCTAAGGCCGGGGCCCCACAGGTCGGAAATATCGCTATTTGCCCATGGCGGAAACACCGTGGGAAAAATCGTGGCGTTTCACAGTAATTGCAAAGTGGATGGGATTCTTGCGAATCCCATGCCCACTTTGCCATAAAAACCACAGTGCGGAGACGCTGCGTTCTCCAACACCGGCGCAGTATTGGAAATCGCAGCATGTCAATTATATCTATGGAAACGTTGCTAGTAGATATAATTGAAACAGAAAGTCTGCAGAGGAAAACGGTGACCTTTCTGTTGAAAACGCTGGGGCAAGAAATGTGATGCGTTACTGCCGTAGTTTTTCCCACTGTGCTTTAGTGCTTCATATTATCCCATGGGGCCTTAGGTGGGGTAGTCAGCAAACAGTCTAAGTAAGTTCAGATGGGTTTTTTTGGATCGGAACCTGAAGCAGAGGCCGCCTAAGGTTCTGGTCCAAAAGACGGATAGCCGCGACTGAATGCCGTTGCACTCCGCCTGCATCCAGCTGCGCACTCCGCTCCAGATTAGAATCACAGGGTGAAACGGCCTGAAGAATGAGCACCTCGCTTCTTTTTGGCTCCCAGAAAAAAACTCCTGAGCAGCTTTCATTGATTTCAATGGGAGCCGTCTTTTTGGTCAGGATTTTGAGGCGAATACGGCCTCAAAATAATGACCAAAATTGAACTTACCCTTAGGGTAAGTTCACACAAGGTTTTTTGGACCGGAACTGGAAGCAGAGGCTGCCTCCGATTCCGGTCCAAAATACGGGTAGCTGTGACTGGTGCAGTACACCAGCATCCAGTCGCGCACTCCGCTCCGGAATAGGCCCAAATGAATGGGCCTAGTCGGGAGGGAGTGTCTCAGGCGGATGTTGCGAGGCGAATCCGCCTGAAAGAATGAGCATCTCACTGATTTCAATGGGATTTCAATGGGTCTTTTTGGTCAGGATTTTGAGGTGGATACTGCTTCAAAATCCTGACCAAAAAACCTGTGTGAACTTACCTTAAAGCAGCCACAGGGTGGGATTTGTCTTCTTGGGGAGGTTCCTTCAGCTGCTGGAGGGATGAACATGTGACCCCCCTATGGAATATCTGGAGTGCGCCCCTGTCTTGGTCTATAAATAAAAATGTTGCATGCTCCATTGCAGTCATATTATTTAGGATTGCTTTGAAGGCAGAATATATCACTTCACAGAGGAACAATATGGCAGCATATGGGCACACGAGCCTGTAGGACGTCTGTACAGGGTTAGCAGGTGTGTAGCTATAGGAGGTGCAGGAGTAGTAAATACTGAGCCCTGAAACCTGAAGGGGCTCCAAAGGCCCCTCTGCCATCTAAGACATACCACTATACTAAACAGCACAAGATAGGTAGGAGCCCTATTAAGCCTCTGAGAGTCATGAGGACATATCAGATGGAGTGGTTTGTCTTGGTTTCCCAATACCCAAGACATGTGATAAAGCTTCCAGCAATACAATTACTACTTACAATGACTTTTCCTTGGCCCTTTGTTGTCAGATTCATAGATTACTCTGTTGGAATTTTTATAAACAGCCATCAACAAATATCTAGATGTCATTGTAGCATTCATACCCACAGTCACTGGATGCTATTATATTCAGGCCTTCAAAGAATAGTCATTGTTTCAAAAGAAAACAAGAATCCAATAAAGTCATCCATCTATTGACACCCAGTCCATTGAACTGTTTTATTACGGAGATCAGAAGGACTAATTGTACAAATCTATAGATTACATTGTGTACGGTGCGATTATAACAGGTAAGGTATTAGAATGGCGAGTCCCAGCTATTAAACATAAGCCAAAGTCCTTACAGGCCTTTCATGGAGAAAGATTTCTGCTTCGTGACTGCGCCATGTTCCCTGATTGTTTATTTTTAATTTTTTTTTTTTTATGTGAAGTTTTGAAGAGTATTTTTTCATTCGGGTTATTCAAATCATATTTTGAGTGATTTATTTATATTGATTTTTTTATTTTTTAAAATTGCTAATAAAATTTGGCTTTTCCTATTCTTTCTTTCTCCCTTCTCTCTTATTTTTCCCTTCTCTCTTCTTTCTGTCTCCCTTCTATCCTCAGTTACAGTAGGATATTGTCTCCTTGCACTTACTGCAGATCTGGTCTGAGTCCTATAGGGTCCAGAAGCTCAGAAAGTTCTGTTGAACACCGCAGGTCAAATGACCGCCGGTCTGGTAAGAAGCCACATCATCGAAGCTCCATAGTTATATACTGGTACATAGTGCATATTGAGTGCTGTGTATACAGCAATTGAAAAGGCAGAAATGGTAATAAACTGTCCTGACTGCTGTCAATAACACAAACTCATGCAGTTGCTGAACCTGAATGCATGTACAAATGTGTCCTTATAGAGTTAATTGCCAGCTGCTCAGGTGTATGAAGTCAATGGGCAGTCACTAAGTGGTTAATGTGGGAGAGAAAGCTGCAGTGTCATTGATAGCTCTGGTCTAAAGTCCTGTGGTATAGTCCTGTACTAGGAGAACACTAGGGGAGCCTTCACACGGAGAAAACGTGCGTGTATTTTTGCAAAATACACGTGTAAAAATGCATGTGTAAAAATAAGACTCCTATTGACTTCAATGATATTTTTACATGTGTAAACATACGCCTGTAAAATGTCATTGAAGTCAATGGGAGTCTTATTTTTACACATGTATTTTTACACGTGTATTTTGCAAAAATACACGCGCGTTTACTCTGTGTGAAGGCTCCCAAAGGGTGTATTCACACTACGGATACGGTGACTGATTCTGAACGTTAAAACACGTTCAGAATCAGAGCGTATAAAGCAGATCCCATTCATTTCAATGGGAGCCGGCATACAAGCGCTCCCCATTGAAATGAATGGGCTGCTTTTTACTCTACAAGTGCTCCCATTGAAGTGAATGGGAAGCGCTCGCGTGTATGGCTTGGACTGAGCCGAGCACCGGGCCCCTTCACACGCTGGGCCCCTTCACACTCTGACACGTGTATACGTGTCTACATGCGCCGGGCCCCTTCCCACGGAGTAACGCGCCGCGCATGTAGACACGTATACACGTGTCAGAGTGTGAGCGCTCAAAACAGATCCCATTCACTTCAATGTGTGCCGGCTTATGGGCGCTACACATTGAAATCAATGGGAGGCTTTTTAATCCATTGATTTCAATGTGTAGCGCGCGTGAGCCGGCACACATTGAAGTGAATGGGATCTGTTTTGAGCGCTCACACTCTGACACATGTCTGAATGCGTGGCGCGTTACTCTGTGGGAACGGAGCCTCAGGCTTTTTGGTCAGGAAGCTGAATCAAATTCCTCCTCCTAAAAACGCCTCACCATAGGACCAAAAAACTTAGTGTGAACGCAGCCTAAGGGTAAGTTTACACGGGGTTTTTTGGTCCAGAACCTGAGGCGGAGGCCGCCTCAGGTTCCGGTCCAAAATATGGGTAGCTGCGAATGGATGCCAGTGCAGTGCACCGGCATCCAGTCGCGCACTCCGCTCCGGATTAGGCCCAAATGAATGGGCCTAGTCAGGAGGGAGCGTCTTCAGGCCGAATTGCGAGGTGAAATGGCCTGAAGAATGAGTATCTCGCTTCTTTTTCCGGAAGCTGGAACAAATGGCTCCCGGAAAAAAGAACTGGGCGGCTCCCATTGAAATCAATGGGAGCCGTCTTTTTGGTCAGGAGTTTGAGGCGGACATGGCCTCACAATCCTGACCAAAAAACCCTGTGTGAACTTACCCTAAGGCTGGGTTCACATCAGTGCTCGGTTTCTGTTCGGGGATTCCATCCTCCATTTCACTTGAAAAATGTGGAGAAAAAAGTCCCCTTATAGTCTATATAAAATAAAATAGCTTCTTAACCGGATTGGGTTTCCGTTTTTTTCGTCCCCAAGAGAACCTGAAGATCGGAAACCCAAGAGCCGGTGTGAACCTAGCGTAAGAACAACACATAGTAGAAGAAACCAAACATCCTTAAGCCAGTGCCACATAGGCAAAAAAAACCCAGCTAACCTGCTGTGATCTACATCTAGATGACACCCATGCCTCTAGGGCACCTTTTTGGTGAGGCCAGTGAACATGGGTTGCAAAACAGATAGGAATAAGATCTATCCTTAATTTTGCTCCCGGCTTCCACACCACGGGCTCTGCTGTACATGAGAAACTGAGTTGCTGTCTCACACTTCCCCAATCTGGAACACTCCTCTGCATTTATCCATGATCGGCCCCTTCCCTGAACTGCTACACACCCTTAAACAAACAGAAAAAGCACTGATTTTATTCTTCCACAGCTTCTACTTTTTGATGCTCCTGTACTTACCAGGCCAACTTCAACAATAGGACCATCACATTGGGTTTGCACTTTGCGCTAAAGCTAAATAATCTATACAAGTAGCACACACAGGCCCTGGTGCCAGAAGGGGCCCAAACACACTTTAGGGTAAGTTCACACGTAGTTTTTTGGTCAGAATTTTGAGGCCTCACAACTCTGACCAAAAAGACCTTTCCCATTGAAATCAATGGGAGCCGCTCAGGAGCTTTTTTAAGGAGCCGTTTCTTCCCTCTCCTGGAAAAAAGAAGCAAGATGTTCATTCTTCGGGCCGAGTCACCTCGCAATTCGGCCTGAAGACACTCCCACCACTGGACTAAGCCCATTCATTGGGCCTAATCCGGAGTGGAACGTGCGGCTGGATGCCGGTGCGGTGCACCGACTTTCAGTCGCGGCGACCCAACTTCTGGATCGAAACCTGAGGCAGCCTCAGGTTCTGATTCAAAAACCTCCGTGTGAACTTACCCTTAGGTTATTGACTGCCATACACCAACACCCAGTTGTTTTATTTACCTATCTGTATATTTTTGGCATGTGGGAAGAAGCCGTAGTACCCAGAGGAAATCCACAGAGAACATACAATCTCAAACTCAGGACCTGTGCGCTGCAAGGCAACAGTGCTAACCACTGTACTGCCCCCATTTTATAAGCGATGCATGGTATGTAGGGGAACGGTTCCAGATTTTGCACTGAGGCCCAGGAGCCAGACTTCTGATCACAAAGGGCTATTCATAATGCTGGATGCAATATCTAGCTAACTTTGCATTATGACAATGAATAGACAGTGTTAAAGAGAATTGTCCATTTCTCTCTAAGCTCTTCTAAAATGCCTTGCGGTGCAATTCTGCCTTCCATATCACTGCAGAACTTGCTGTTCTGTCCTGATATAATGAATCTGTTAACTGCATGCAAAAAGCTTATATATTCCTAAACTATACTGTCAACATGAAAGCAAGTCTAATAACAGCAGCTCTATACTCAACCAAGGCGTTCCTAAACAGGGACAATCCTAAAGCGTACCACTTTTCATAAATGAGTATACAGGTGACTATATCTCATCTAAAACAAATCTGTTTCCTTCTCTATTTAGGGTATGTTCACACGGCAGAAACCAAATTCCATGTGTGAACTTTCCTCACCTAATCAGGAGGGAGTCTCGTGCCGCGGACGTCACGGCTGTCTCAGCCGCGGAATCTGTGGGTAGAAGGGGCATCTAGCGGAAAAAAAAGCGAGCGGCTCCCATTGAAGTCAACGGGAGCCATTTTTGCAGGCAGATTCCACGTCAAAATCCACCTGTAAAAACTCTGTGTGAACAAACCCTTATTAGGCTGCCCTCCTCCTTCACTAAGGCCTGGTTCAAATGGCAATTCCCCTACCTGCAAGTCCTGCAAGCAGCACTTTTCTCTCCACATTTTTAGTGCGGAAACAACACAGACTTAGATTATAGTCTATAGCAGGGGTCCTCAAACTGCGGCCCGAGGGCCACATGCGGCCCGCCAAGCACTTCTGTCTGGCCCCGCCGACAACGCCGGCAGGCGTGCATTTATAATGAAGCTCCTGGGGAGCTCGGGCCAGGACATGGAGCGCACTTCACTTTACCTATTGGAGGGCACCGCTCCCGATGTCTGTGCGACCTGCTCTGCCTCCGGCCCACTGTTTAAAAAGTTTGAGGACCCCTGGTCTATAGGGTCCGCCAGTTTCCTAAGGTAACCACTATTTTATGCAGATAGGTTTCCATTTGTGGGGTCCCCAAGCGGACTCCCCGAACGCAGATGTGAAACTGATTTTTTTTGTTTATGCATTTGAGCATTTACCATAGATTATGGATTTCTTGAGGTCTCATTTCTTGCGTAAGCAGTGACTACTGACTTGGGCAGTGTATAGATGTGACATCTGCAATTTCTAGGAGTCACATTTACCGAAACCCAACAAACTCCATTATAAGTCATTGGGAGGAGTTTATCCATTTCCATCCATTTCCCCTGCGCCAGTAAACTGGCATTGATGGGAATAGTTGCCAAAGATGTGCCACTTTCTACAACTTTCTACACTTTTTACAAAAACAGGCAGAGAAGGGTGAAAACACAGGTGGACCTTGGCCTGACAATAAACTTATGCCAGTCTCTGACTGGTGAAGATTCAGATTCTGAATTATTAAGAGGCTGCCAGTCTTCATAAATTCTCCACAATTGGTTTTATGAGGGTCAGGGGCTTAGCTATAGTGGGCGAAAGGGGTAGCAGTCGCTACCAGGCACCCAGTATAGCACCAACTTATTCTACAGTACTTTACAAATCGTAGGATTCAAGTACAGATAAAATTAGACATTACAGAGTAGGAGTGAGGGCTCTGGTCGCAAGAGCTTACAATCTATAAGAGGTATCATGGGCATATGCCCGGGCATTGAGGGTTACAGTCTGATAAGGCATCATGTCCTGTGGGATAACATGGAGGGAAGTGTGAACAGAGGAGGGTTAGCTTTAGGGAAGTGTTAGAGAGGCCTGGCCTGTCTGGATGTAGCTGTAGAAGTTGTGAGTTAATCTGATTGTCTGGGGTAGAGTATTCCAGAGAAGTGGTGCAGCTCGGGAGAAGTCTTGGGTACGGGAGTGGAAGGTTCTGGTAATAGAGGATGTGTTAGGTCATTGGCTGAACGGAGAGCACGGGTTGGGCGGTAGACAGAGATGAGGGAGGTGCGGTATTATGGAGAGCCTTGTGGATGAGGGGGATGAGTATATATTGTATTCCATCGTGAATTATATGGTAGGGGCCTCATTATATTTTGGCCCATGAGACACAAGTGAAGCCTGGCGTCCATCCCAATACAGTGGTGCGGCCTCTATACTCCAGATGTGAACAGAACCCTACACATAACTAATCTACATTCTGGTTATAGTTTGCTACACAGAGAAGACTCCCTGATCTTACAGTGGGAGGTAAAGGGTGCTACAGTGTACAGGTCACTGCTGGATGTGCATGTCCTTTATTATACATGGAGCTATAACAGGGACATATAGGATGTATGAGGGAGTGCTATAGGTGCATATACAGTACAGTCTATACGTCTCTGCTGTGTAGTAGCACAGGGCTACGGTTGGGTGAGCCGCCAGCCCTGGCCGTGGTGCGGCACCTCTACTGCAGGAAGCCGCCGCCACCACGCCTAGGCTGCACAGCGTGAGGGGAGAGAGAGAGAGAGAGAGGCAAGAGGGAAAGCTGCAACTCGGTTGCCACAGCAACAATGACGTCATTTTACCCTGCATCTCATTGGAGGAAACCCCGTGGCCCAAGCCGCAGCCTGTCGTTCAACCTAACCCATCCTCCTTTCCTCCGCCTAACCCCGCCTTAGCTCCCGCGCTCGCTTCTCATTGGTTACTACATCTAGGTGAACGCGGAATTGGCGGGTTCTCCCCAGCGTTGTGATTGGCTGGCTTCTCATTTACCACGCCCTTATGCCAACGCCTGGTAATTGGGTTAGGTTGAGCCTAGAGGGGTTTCTTGTACGCTGCACTCAGTCTCTGGGTTTTC
Source organism: Leptodactylus fuscus (assembly GCF_031893055.1). Classification (NCBI taxonomy): domain Eukaryota; kingdom Metazoa; phylum Chordata; class Amphibia; order Anura; family Leptodactylidae; genus Leptodactylus; species Leptodactylus fuscus. The sequence goes on along the minus strand of NC_134267.1, from coordinate 211,347,056 downwards.
TTGTCCTGCCTCTCCTTTCTCCGGCGGCCAGCGGCTCACACGGTGAGGAGCGCTAGGTGAGTGTCTCTGCGCCTTCTACGGGGGGCCGAGCTGTGGCTGTCTCCTGCGGGGCTCTGCACGGCACACGGCATTATCCTGTCATCCGAGTGTAGCGTGCAATGTCACGGCACTGCCTGCTAATGCTATGCATAGATGTATTCTCTGCACTGATGGCCGCCATTGTTATCTGTGCACTTGTATCTGAGGTGTCATTAGTCGGGGACTGGTGACATCGCCTGGATCTAGCAGCTCCTGCTGTCATCGCTGTCGCGGCACTGACTGATAGTATACTGCTATATAACTACATGTAATATACACTACGCAGCTGTATATGTAGTACTATATACTAGACCTGGATCTAGCTGTATTATACATAGCGTAGACATGGTATACGGGCTTTATCAAGCAATACATTGTGAGTTGGTTGACCTCTGTGCAGTTTACATATCCTGTATATATCCTCACATGTATTACATGCTATATGTGCACCTCCACATTTGTTACTGGCATATATATATATATATATATATATATATATTATTGCACCCTCACGTGTTATCCAATATACGCTGTATTATATCCTGTATGTGCACCCTCCTTATGTATTGTATACTATATATACTGGCAGCACATGTACTGTATCCTGCATGTGCACCCTCCATATATAATATATTTCTAGTACATCCAGTGTTATCACTCTCCACTATACAGCTCTACATGTATTATGTCCTATATACATATACACGCTTTCCCCATGTACTATACTTTGAAACTGGTCTGTATGTATTATATGCTATACTGTATGTCAGCACATGTATCTTGTATATGCAACCTCTGCATCTATTATATATATATATATATATATATATATATATATATATATATATATGCGCGCCATGTACCTATAGTATAATATATATATTTTACACTCATTGTCAGGATGTGTGCAATATATACCCCCTCCACATTTATTCAATCTTCTAATATATGCTCTATCACTCCATGGATCCTATACTATCAGCATGTATTGTAGCCTTTATATAACACCTATTATATTCTATATATTTATCCGCTTATGTATTACACACCTTCAGTTGCAATTGGCTAGTATTCCCACTGCCAGGCTATAAAGCCAATCTACATGCGGATGTATGTATTGCAGGTACAGATGTATGAAACGCGTGGGGTTCTCCACCTCTGGATTAGCAGCGGTGGTGGGAGGAGGGTGATCCCCCGGCCTCTGCTGCATATTAATTTCACAGAATATTCCAGTCTTTTGTCATTTTTGGAGCCGGTTACCCATGTGGCTCTATATAGTTGGTGACCTGTGCATGGACTGGTTGCTGCATTTTAATTTTATAGGTGTCTGTCATGTTGTCCATATTTCCCATCTTGTAGGCTTTTGTCATTTTCTGCTACCGTATACAGCATGAGGAGACGTTGACTGTAGTAGCGATTCTGCTATACCATAGACCACATGAAATGCCCTACGCTTTGAGTATTTCGTCAGCTTCCTATTAAGATACCGGATACCATTGCATGCTGTCAAACACGCTCAGTCTCTTCCCAGCCTTGCCTGTTCTCTAGGACTGGTGGTAGTATATTGCTGGGCTGGGAAGCCTGTCTCCCCCTGAGGGGTGGGAGTAATGGAGGGAGAGGCAGTCAGGGCGGGGATGATCCATAGAGCCTGGAGACAAAAGGCAGGGCAGTCAGCTTCATTCCTTCTCCTCCCCTAGTATGATTTCCATCAACAAGCGCCTCCTGTGACTGACTCATGTGTTAACTCGTTTTGCAGAGAAGCGTTCTCTCGCAGGTCTTTAGGGTGTCTTGAGGCTTTTTTTTTTTTTCGCAGTGAGATTTTATTCGCCCAACTGTAGGTCAGTTAAAGACGCTGTCTGCAGTGTTGGGTGTGTGCGCTTCCTCTCTGGATTTGACATGTGATCTGGAATTTCCTACACCATTTATGAATGGCAAATACACGGCTATGCTTTGTGCACAACACTGACCTGTTTTATTATAGGATCGTGGTATTGACTAGCCGTGGATAGAGGATAAAAATTACTTTTAAGGTTCAAGTTTTGGCCTTGTGGTCTCCAAAGTGTTACTTTGCTATGAAGGAGATATCAGCGTGCTTGCTCAGTTTATTGCTGGAGCCCTGTTTCCTGAAGTGAGGGCATATTGCTAGGTTGACTTGATCAGTGATACTGGGACCCCTGCTTACCCTGAGAATGAATGGGCTGCAGAGTTGACTGATGGCTGCGACCCCTGCACCCCTTTGTTCCCTTTGCACAGTGGCTTGATATGGGCCCTGGTAAAAGACAGTGAAGGTGCCGCAGGGCTAAACACTCCCTTCCATGGATCAGTGGGGTTCCAGAGAGTACACACCATCAAATTGTATCCTAGCAATATACAAAGGGGTTGTTTGTTGAAGTGATGAGCAGGTTTAGTTAGGGTTCGTACCCTACTCAACAACTTCTCTGGCGCCCATGTAACCTACTAAGGCTTGAGCACTGGCGGTAGCTCCTCAAAGGGAGGTTGGCCACATGGGCAAAACTAATGGGATCGAATATGGGTCAGTTGTGTCTACGTAGACCACAGTCTTGGTACTTTAGGAAGGTTGGTGTTTTAAAGGGATCTTCTATCCATAGGATAGATCATCAGTATGTAATTGGCAAGGGTCAAACACTTGGGAGCTTGTTGAAGAGGCCACAGTCTTCTGACTCTTCTGCTTCTTCCCATGCAACCAATTCACAGCACAGAATGTACAAATGGATGTAATATGAATGTAATAAACCTTTGTGTTAGACCATTTTAACCTTGCTCTTGTGTTCTTCTAGGTTTGGCTGCCTGTCCAGCTAGAACTCCTCACTTGACCCCTTCTCAACTTTCCTTCCCTACGGGCTAATTTATTCTTCTCCGCACCAAATCACACTCAAGCCATGGAAGACAAAGCAGAGCTGGTCCAGAAGGCCAAGCTGGCAGAACAAGCAGAGCGCTATGATGATATGGCAGCTTGCATGAAGAAGGTGACAGAATGTGATGCTGAGCTATCCAGTGAAGAAAGGAATCTTCTTTCTGTGGCTTACAAGAACGTGGTTGGCGCACGGAGGTCATCCTGGAGGGTCATTTCCAGCATTGAGCAGAAGACAGATGCCAAAGACAAGAAGCATGACTTGGTCACGGAATACCGGGAGAAAGTGGAGGATGAACTTAAAACTATATGTGAGACTGTCTTGGTAAGTTTGAGCCTTGCAGAGTCCTTATGGGAATGTCACATCTGCCCACTGCTGACATGCACAGTGCTGTCACTGGTTTAGTAGTTAACCTAGAAATGAGAGGATTTCAGCCTTGAGCTCTGTTAATGGGCTTATATACTGTTATGCTGATGGAAGATTCCTATCTGACACGTGGCGTTACAACCTTTGAGATTGTAGCATGTCTGCTAGGTGAGACACATTGGTGGACGTGGTCCCACCACGCTTGGAAGTTTCCATAATTCACATAGATTGCACATGCCTGCCTACTTTCTCCTTTTCCTCAATTTCCTACTGACCATTACCAGTATTTTTGACAAAAAAAGGCGTCTTAGACATTTGATAGAAAAGGAGTTTTCTGGGATCTCAGTATTGATGGTCTCCAGTATCAGGCTAAAGGTCCAACTCCCCAGTACTCCTGCTGATCAGCCAACTGGGCAGACCATTGCCTCTGAACAAGTGCTGCATTCTCTGCATTGTATATCAGGCATAGTACTATACACTGTATAGCACGCATTTGAATGGGGCTGAACTGCAGAGGGGCGAAGCGACTGACAGATGTAACCTCATTTGTCAAGAGGCTGATCAGCAGATTACTGGGACTTGGATCCCTACTGATCTGATATCGATGGGAATAGGCCATCGTTATCAGAAGACCCAGTCCCCTTTAACTGCAGGGGTGAACACATTACTGTAATAAGTGAACTTCCATAGATGTCTACAAAAACAAAACCTAAAAAGGTGGACATTAGTAGCAAATTTCTTGCTTCATTGCCTTCCTGCTTTCTGGAGTTTGCTCACTTCTGGTATTTTATCACTGATCAACTACTGTATGCAGTGTAAGAGTCCACGTATTCCTAAATGTGCCCTTTGAGCTGTATAACCCCTGTGGCCTAACATCTGGGATTGTGCGGTGCTGGCGGCGCTGTCCTGCCTGTGCAATGTACTGCATCTGTATGACTCCTTATTGACTGTGACTAGATTGCATCCTTGTATTTCTGAGGACATCTTCAGGTAGTGGATCAGTGGGCAGGCTCGTGGCTATCTAAGGGAATGTCACATTCTCTATGTCATTTTGCAGTCAGCCTTTGAATGCATGCCAATGATCACCTTTAAAGGGGGTATTGCACCACCTTTATATTGACATTGTAAGAGAAGGCCTTAGTGGTGAGGGTCCACCTCCCACCACCCCCATCAGTCAGCTGAGCATTTATGGCATTCAGGCAATATCACAGCCTTCGTGACAGCTGTCACATCCTTCAGTCACGCTGTACTTCTGTAGGCCCGTCCCATTCAAGTGAGTAGGACTTGGCTGCCTTTCCAGGAACAGCTGCTTAGCTCTGTATGATGCTGTGACTGGCACACAATGAGACCGCAGAAGCTTGAGTCCGTCTTCATCCATATCACAAGGCTTGAGATCAAACTTTACGTTTTCTTTAACAAAACAAAAAATTCCAAATACGACTTGGATGCTTCTAAAGTGTTGACTGGATTGTAGTCCGGGCTTCAACCCATGAGCTGGTAATAATGGACAGGTATATGTGTGTACATAGGGGCCAGGGGATTGCACTTTCTATCCCTCGCTCCTGCCATACATGGAGCACATGCAGCACGGGTATCTTTTGTGATCCCTTGTTCTGAAGGACGGGGCTCAGCTGGCTACAGATACTTAATAAAAACCTTTCACCCACTGGGCAGTGAAAATATCTTATTGGTTAAACCTTAGTTCTTTAAGCTTGATCCCCCAAATGGACGGGAATTTCACATAGCTTATGGTGTCCTGTTCGTAACTTATCAAAGGTATTGAATCACATATATTTGGGGTTTTGATACAGATTTTGCTAAAGTTCCTACAGTATTACATGGTGACCATTCAGATAAATGCAAGGCAGGCTCAAGCCCACCGGAACTGGAGTTAGTATAGAGTAGCTGTCTGCCCCTCCCCGATATCCTTGTGCCTTGACAGGGTTGTATTCCTAAGACTCCTTCCTTTAAGGAGTACTACACTTGGCTCCTATGACTCCTATACAAATGAATGGAAAATGGCGTGCCTTCAAAATCCTCTCCTCTCTCACTTCCATGTAAAACGCACTGGCTGTTGGCCACCTCATGTGATGGCTCAGTACACCCTCTTTTGGAGATGGGACGCACCTTTTGCTACCTCCACCCTTCATAGATCTCATACATACTACTTTGAACAGGACAGATCCACACTATAGATAGAAACTTGTTTCCCATCTGCAGGAGTCGGAGTCCTGAGATTCCGAATGATCAGGTTATTGGGGCCCACAAGTGCCTAATGTCAGTGGAATGGTGGGATGTCTGGCATTGTTCACTTCTATGGAAAGTCCCATAAAGACAGTGGAGCCGTGGCCGGCTATGTGTACATGGGGCTGTAGGGGGCACTGGAGGGCCCCTTCTTCCTGCTCACAGCTTGATCCCTTATTCTGAGGGTAGAGCATACATGTCTGTACAGCTGCCATGTCATCTGCCTTCTTACTCAAGCTTTGGTGCATCCCGGCAGCCTTAGTCATTGACTATTGCTGAGCTGGTATATAGCGTGTATACAGGAGCCGTCTTGCTATGTTACAGTGTGTGTGTGTGTGAGCTGTGTCATGCACTCACTACTGCATTGTGTGGCCTGCACTTGTCAGCAGCGCAGGAGCGGCGCCGTCCGCCTCTGCTGGATCAATAGTCATTGAAGCTGTATAAATCCTTCTGTCTGTAGCACTGCAGTAACAAGCATGCTGCAGATAACGTGTCAGCAGACACTACACAGGCCGCACACTATTGGCTGCTCAGAAGGAGGTTTATTGCAGCGCTTTACATATATTTTAACCGTTTTATGGCCAGTTTTGATCTTGACTGGGGATTTTTATCTCAGCGTTATCCTTCACATTTATTTATTTATTTTTTTTGAGTTTTGCAAAGGATATTAAACATATGACCTTAATACCAGGTATATCACTCTCATCAGTTACAATTTTTTTTTATATATAGTTTTTGGAAACATGGTTTCTGTAACCCTCCCCCCTATTAACAGCCATGTTCAGGGGGATATGGTATGTATTTTTATATCGGGATAGGGGACTGACTGCACCCCATGGATCTCCCCTGGAAGGACTGCTCATACAAGCGCTGCAGCCTTTAATGTATTAACTGTCTTCCTCTTTTTGTTTTTATATAGTGTCTGCAGTGCAGGGTATTCACATGACTAGTCTGCAGCGTGGCCTATTCAGACAGCACCACAGACTACATCATGGGCAGGACTGTATACCCTCTGCACCTTGCTACCTACCATGTAGGACTGGAGTCAGAGTCCGGGCCCAATTTGGGTGGCATCGAAAGGAGTTTCACCATCAAGATGATTACGTATTATACAATTGTTAGTGTTGAGCGAATAGTATTCGATCAAATACCTCGCCCACATAGGAATGCGTGTAATCGGCCATTGAATATTCAATACATTTAACCCCTTGGTGTTCAGCCGATTACATGCATTCCTATGCGGGCGTGTTATTCGATCGAATACTATTCGCTCAACACTAACAATTAGGTGCCTATTGTCTCCCACCAAACTGTTATTGCTGACCTATCTTCAGGTTAATCTAAATAGTTGACACCATTACACCTACTACTGTAGTGACCATAGACCAGCCATCTTGGTAAGGTCAGCTTTTTCTGGTTTTGATCCTTTCAGCACCGTGTTGCTGTTTATCTGAAATCTAGATACGAGCGTGAGTATCTTTGCAGTTATTACTTCATATACTGCGTGATGATGATGATGATATATTGGCAACCTGAATGCAGAACTATGGAGCAGAAACTGCACACGCCTTGACTCCATAGTACTTACACCATGAAGCTGCTGAATTGTGAATGTAGCTCCGAAGTATTATCGCAGCTATAACTGAAGATCGGATGCATATACCAAGTGCACATGTGCTGTCGGCAGCCATCATATCCAATCCAGTTGTTCACTATTATCTTTTGGGAAAAACACTTTGGTTGTGACTTGTGGGAATGTAGTCCATTGTGTAGAAAATGTTTCAGGTTGCAGCTATTAAAAAGGGATTTGAGGACTCTCATAGTCTGTCTGTCTTCTTGCTAGGTCTTCAGTATCGGTTGAAGGGGCCATGGTGTTCAGGTGAACTCTGCAGCCTCATCACTGTGTACCAGGCGCAGCACCCCACATAGTATTGGTGGCTTTACCCTATTCACTAGAATGGGACTGAGCTGCAGAAGGAGCACGTGGCGACTGATCAGTCACCGTGTTCTTCCAAACCCTACAGCCTCTTCATTCAACTCATGTGATTTGGATGGACCTACATTTAGTACGGGAATACTCCTTTACCTTTAACACGACCGGCCTTACAGCTTTCTTCATGACGTAAGAACATTTTCCTAGAATGGAAAGTCTTCTAAGAAAACGTTTATTTCCATGTACGCCTTTTCAGACAGTTTTCAGTAATGAAGGACGTGGACAGGAAGTGGTTAACTCTTAGCATTACGGAAATGAATGGCTGTGGGTGGTATTGCCCTGTGGGTGGGGGCTCATCTGTGTAGGACCTTCCTCTGTTATCCTGGATCTCCACCTCATTGTGATTTTCAGTTTACGGACGCCATTGACTTGTAATGGGGCCTATTGACTTGCATTCACATCTACTACAGTGAGCATCTAACTGGGACTCTGTGCAGGAGATGGAGAGCACATAACTTCCCCTACCAGTTAATGGTTTGCTAGCTGCTAACCAGGTGGACGTGTTAAGTGCGCCCCCTATTGTCCATATTTACTTGTATAAGTCATGTGATGAAGTATATGCGTTCAAACCCTCCTTCCCCCATGCAAAAACTATTCTGGTTGTAAATGAGGTCATACCAGGTGAGCAATGATGCACCGACCCTTGCAAGGGGGCTTTGGGTGCTGCATTTGTAGAACGGCCATAAGGTGAACGGAGCTGAAGGAGTAGCGGGTTTTGTTATAGTCCCTATTGTCGCATGCAAGTTCATGAGGAGTTCTGTAGTCACATTATGACTAGTCGCATAGTCATTGTGTGATCTGAGTAGGATATGGAAAAGAGTCTGGCTCCTGAGAGTACACAAAGCTATGCAAAACCTGTCACACACTGCCACAATGGAGGTCAGGTTACCAAATTTGCCGTGTAGTACTAGAAAGTAAGATGGAGATTACATCATGTACTAGTTGTGGTCGTGTGGACTAGAGGTCTCCTTTCTAGCAAGCTGGGTTGTCAGTCTTAAGTGCCGCTACTCTAAATCCTCACCATGCCTATCTCTTCTTTGGCTGGGGTTGCAGTCAGGAAGACTCCGAAGACCCTACGATCGCTCTAGATCTGCAAAAGAGGATCTTGTTGGGTAAGGGATCTCTCTCCTCCCCTTAGAAACATTTCTTTTGCTGCAGCACTTATTCAGGTAGCTGAAGATGCAAGAAAATGGGTCAGGATGCTCGAGGTGGGGAATGCAACAACCTGCTTATAAGGAGGTCACGTACATCTGTGCCTCATACCGCATGTGACAGGCTTGTCAATGTAACAGAAGCATTTGCAAACTCCTTTACAGCTGCTATCTTGCTGGGGAAAAATGGCGTTCAACACTTGAGTTATTGTGCATATGACTTTCTGGGCCAGGCATTGCCATGTGAACACGCCCTAAGCTTGATCTGAGTTTCTATGTTGTATGCTCACTTTTGTAGCAACAGTGTGTGTACGTATTATATTTTATATATATTTTGTATAACCACTGAAGGCTTTGGACTTGGGTAAGGGAGCGTTCACACTACCGTCTGTGTCCGACATGTAGTGTCCGCTCAAAATCTGTCACGGACACTAGGAGCGGACACTAGATGTGTCCGTGACACCTGTCATTCACTTGAATGGGCATCGGGTGCGTTCTTTTGCACTCCGTGCCCGTCCTTCCCTGTCCGCAAGAGAAGATGTCCTACTTCTCAAGCGGACAGAGGAACCCTGCATGCAGGGTTTTTCTGTCCGCTTGAGAAGTCGGACATCTTCTCTTGCGGACAGGGAAGGACGGGCACGGAGTGCAAAAGAACGCACCCGATGCCCATTCAAGTGAATGACAGGTGTCACGGACACATCTAGTGTCCGCTCCTAGTGTCCGTGACAGATTTTGAGCGGACACTAGGAGCGGACACTACATGTCGGACGCCGACGGTAGTGTGAACGCCCCCTAACGGATCGGTGCAGGTCATGGGCAGTGATGTTAGACTGTGATACGGTTGTTTACATTGGGGAGGGGGGTTCGTTTTTTTTTTATTCTAATGTAGCTAATGTCCTATTCATATTTTTATTTTTTGGTATTCTAGGTCCTGCTTGATAAATACCTAATCTCTAAAGCCAGCCAGGCAGAGAGCAAGGTCTTCTACCTGAAGATGAAGGGAGACTACTACCGATACCTGGCAGAAGTAGCCTGTGGGGACAGCAAAGCCAGTGAGTGTCCTTGTCGAATTTTTAATTCTGATCATCAAATCTCTTCTTTTGTGTCTTTGGATTCCTAGAAGAGCCAAGCCCTCTTTAAGGCTCTGTAGCACTACAGTCCATTGGGATACACTGAGATGGTTGTGCACGGATTTTTAGAAGGGTTCTTCCATTAGACACTTATTCTCCCCCCTCCAGTTCCCAGAATGCAGGTCTGCACTTGGCCATGGATGCCAGTTGTAAATAAAGCCGGGATCACAGTGGTTGGAGCTCGACAATTGGACATCTCTTGTTCATTGTGTAACTATATCTTTTTCGGCCACTGAAAACTGAACATATGGAAACTTTTAAGGCCTTGTTCACATGGGGCAAGAGGGGACAGATTTTGGCGTTGAATCCACGTCCTAATCTGCCCCCTCACAATAGAGGTCTATGTAGACCGCTGAGTTACTTTATTCCGTTAGCGGTATGTTCCCGCTCACAGAAAAAGAAGCGAGCTGCCCGCCCTTTAGGCTGATTCAGCCATGGCGTCCGCCTCGCGACACTCCCTCCTGACTAGGCCCATTCATTTGGGCCTACTCCATAGCGGGAAGCCGCGACAGTCGTAGCAGGCACATGTTGGCCCTATTCTGACGTCACAATCGGGACCAAAATATGCCATCCCGCGCCCCGTGTGAACTAGCCCTAGAAGTTCTGTGCTTGCCTTATCCATATTCCCTTCTACTGGAATATAACCACGCAGAATATGGATATCTTTGCATAGCAGTAGGGTCTACATGTGAAATAACTCTGGTCACTTCTGTAAATGTATAAATGAGCCCATGATGTATGTGTGAGGCTTGAATGTAATATTGTGCTGTTCCATCAGGTACGATACAAGACTCACAAAACGCTTACCAAGAAGCATTTGAAATCAGCAAAGACAAAATGCAACCAACACATCCCATCCGCCTGGGTCTGGCCCTGAACTTCTCTGTATTCTACTATGAAATTCTTAATAGTCCAGAAAAGGCCTGCCAGCTGGCAAAGACTGTAAGTACTTATGGACCTATAACTCTTCTCTGTTTTCCAAAGTAAAGGTGTAGGACAGGGCTACGTGGGATGTACACGCCGCAACTTTCCTGCAAGGAGACTAGTGTTTTCCTGAAAGTTGCTGCTACAAGAAAAATCTAAATTATTATTATTTTTTTTTTTTTACTTTTCTCACCTGTAGGTTTCTTCTTTTGGTCCTTTGTATGCCAAAGGTTGAAGTCTAACTATAAAACCTACAGCAGTAATGGTGCAGGGTTTAAAGAGGACCTTTCATGTCATGTGGCACATGCAGTTTTATATACTACTAGAAAGTGGTCAGCGTGCTGTCGGCTTTCCGGTTATGCGCCCCGGGGCTGGAGGTATCCTTGCTGCTATAACCGCACCGATGTCTGCCCACTGTCCGAAGGGTGTTCCTGACAGTCTCTCTGGACTGTGAGAAATTCATCTCCCTCCTTGACTGTTCTTGGCAAAGACTAGACTAGCTAGACTGTCAGGAACGCCCCTCTGACAGTGGGCAGAGATTGGTGCCGTTATAATGGCACCGATATCCCCAGCCCCTGGGGCACATAACTGGAAAGCTGACAGTGCACTGAATTGAGTGCACTGTTGACTTTTTAGCGGTATATAAAACCGCATGTGCCTGAGGACACGAAAGGTCTTCTTTAAACCTTGCACTGTAATGCAACTGGAGCTGCAAGTTTGTCACCAAGTGTTGTTGAAGTTAGCTATGGTGACCCGGTGAGATCACAGTGGGTTAGCCACTACAACAGGGGTAGGGAACGTACGGCTCTCCAGCTGTTGCAAAACAGCAACTCCCAGCATGCATACTTGCTCTTCTGTTCTTGGAACTCCCATGGATGTGAATGGAGCATGTTGGGAGTTGTAGTTTCACAGCAGCTGGAGAGCCGAAGGTTCCCTATCCCTGCACTACAATGTGTATTTCCCCCAGCCTTAGGCCACTCACTTGTGCAGTGATACATATAGGCTAGTCAATTACTGTATAGACCCACATGACGAGTGTACTGTCTGTAAGCATAACAAGGGCAAACCTATATAAATGACAAATTACACTGAATCTGTTGCCCACAAGTCTAGATGGCAATCTGATCTGCTCCTCTAGCTCTATATCTTGCTGCCTACATGTTCATGCTGATAGGTTCCCTTAAACAGTTGTCTGCCTTGGAATTTTAACTATCATGGACGAAGTGTACATCTGCCCTTTATCTCTATTGCAGGCATTTGACGAAGCCATCGCAGAACTCGACACCCTTAATGAAGACTCCTACAAAGACAGCACACTTATCATGCAGTTGCTTAGAGACAACCTAACAGTAAGTGTTTGTTGGCGTTTACAGGGGCACGTTGGGCCTTAGACTTGTTAGAATGTTTTTGGTTTAAAACCAGTCACACTTTAGATAGCGGTCAGCTGAATTTGACAGTGATCACACTGAGCTCCCCCCGCGTACTCTTGCAAGCTGTACCGAGCATGCATGTATTCTGACGTGGGAGAAGGGAATGCGCCGCTGTCGCTCTTCTGTCTGTAGCTTATGTCTCCAAGAATAAAAGGATATGGTAGTTACTGAGAAAAAGATTGTATATCTAATCTTCATCATCGGTAGGACACTTAAAATAGTAGGTTAGGGCTAATGAGAAAGGCAAGCGTTTTTCATATTGGTAGAATAGAAGCAGAAAGTCCACTGAAAAACGCTGGAGTAAGGGTGCATTTACACAGAGGAAAATGGCGCTGAATTTGGCGTGGAATCCATGGCCGATTAAGCGCTGACCAAAAAAGCCTCCCATTGACTTCAATGGGTTCCTTTTTCTGCTAATTCACTATGGTTCGGTTATAACAAGACCTAATGTTTATACACTGGTCACTGTTCACATCTGTGTTGAAGACACTGTATCAGTGTGCGCATCAAGTCGCTAAACAAAAAAAAGTTCCGGAAATCTGACTTTTTCATCCGGTGGTTTTTAATTTTAAAGGAATCCTATCATTAAAACTCTTTTTTTTTTTTTTTTTTTTTTTTTGTCCCTAACACATAGGAATAGCCTTAAAAAAAGGCTATTCTTCTCCTACCTTTTAGATGTCTTCTCCGCATCGCTGTTCGGTAGAAATCTCAGATTTCGTTGGTATGCAAATGAGTTCTCTCGCAGCACTGGGGGCGTCCCCAATGCTGCGAGAGAACTCTCCAGCGCCGCCTCCATCTTCAGGAATGGCCTCTCTTCACATCTTCTTCCGGCGGTGGCTTCATACTTCTGGGCATTTACCATCACTTCGTAACCTATAAGGTGCAGAGCTGGTGTAGCTCCACATACTCTTCAGTCTTCCCAGCTGGGAAGCCAGGCCACCATTTTGCACAAGTCAATGGGATGAAGGGTTGAATATCTGGTAACTGCAATGTGATGGTTATGGCAATTCTGAAAACTAAGAATGTTTTATCTTTCCTCCTAGTTATGGACATCTGATGTTGCGGGAGACGAACAAGATCCCGCCGTAGAACAAGCAGCAGAAAACAACTAACTTGTGCAGCCATCTGTCCCCCCCCCCCCCCCCCCCCCAACCAACCCTTTTTACACGTCTCCATTCCTAATCGCTCCACGTGGATTTCCTTATAGCAGAGAAAGTCCATCCATGTGTATCGGAAATAAAGTTTATAGTCTCTTCACACTGCAGCTTCTGGAGAACTCCATTCCTTTTTTTTTGTTTTAACAATTTTGATTTTTGGTGTGCGGTTACTGCTGTAGAGAAGTATTAACGGTTTCACTTCATGTAAAAGAAAAAAAATAATAAAAAAATATTACAAAAAAAAGTTGACCTGCACGTAACTACCAGACATTTATAGTAAGGATTCTAAGCCTTTCTAATATTTAAATAAAAAAAATAGAGAAAAATTGGAACCACCAGTTTCAGCAACTGACTGTGTATTATAATGTAAGAAATGACATTAACCGCTGCAGCCAAACCCACTTATATTGATTTACATATGATTTTTTTATTTTTTCTTTCCCCCTCTTGGTATCACTTTTTGAGGGTTTTTGGGTCCATACGTATCCTTTTAGATATCCCCACTCCCTTTCTCCTTCATCCTTCCCCCTTTAAAAGCCAATTGAGTTGCTGCTGCCTGGGTATTCTTTTGTATTCTACCCAGTAAGAAACTAGTTAAGGCCTTGTCCACACCGTGCAGTAGTTTTTAGGGTTTCTCTTTCCAGCAAAGTTGGTCTCGGTTTTGGTTGCGAGTAAAACCTTTGAAAAACTGCACTGTCTGATCAAAGCCTGATCCATCAGAGGCTGTGGACTAAGATTGTGGAATCCTCATGTCCAGTTACTTACGGTTATTTTTTTTTCTTTAAAAGTTTTTGCTGCTGTTCAGTTGACAAACCTGCCTACTCCAATAAACCTTCATTACACTCCTATTGTTGTCCTGTGTTCTTAGTTTGTGGGAAATTACATACGCAATATGCACGGTGACGTATCCAAAAAATGAGAAAATTCTGCGTAACCTCTACAATTATAGAAATCTTACATCGGCCAATGTTTGTGCGTGTATAGATCCAGTACCCCCCCAACTTTACCGCCTGGGAACCCTTGAAAAATAAATTGTTCTGTCTGGGAGAACCTTGCCATGTCTGACTTAAAACATACCTTAATAAAAATTCTCCCCCACACTTCCACCTACAGAGAAGTATATGCACAAAAGCTGTCCTGATCTTGTAGGATTCAGGTTGCAACCTACAAGCTCAGGGAACTTTAGAACTGGGTTGGGGGCTCTTTTGTTCCAGGTTCTGCTGATCCAGCTGGGGCGAAGGCAGCAGGTTACAACCTTGGGGGCTGTGTATTTGAGACTGCTAGTCTTGCAGCATCTAGAGCAGGGGTAGGGAACATACGGCTCTCCAGCTGTTGCAAAACTACAACTCCCAGCATGCATACTTGCTCTGCTGTTCTTGGAACTCCCATGGAAGTGAATGGAGCATGATGGGAGTTGTAGTTTCACTGCAGCTGGAGAGCCGAAGGTTCCCTATCCCTGCTCTAGAGTCTTTTATCGCACGACATAGCTGGACAATAAGGGCTAGATTACACGGTGCAAAAGGAGGTGGCTGAATCCTCACAATAGAGGTCTATGTAGGCTACTAGCATTCTTTTTGTTTGTTCCCACTAGCGAAAAAAAGAGAGCTGCCCTTTCTTCAGGCGGATTCCACGGCTGATTCAGCCGCGGCGTCCGCTTCGTGACAGCACCCTCTGGACTAGGCTCATTTATATGTACCTAATCTGGGGCGGAAAGCCGCGACGGAATATGTACATGTACAATCCCCGTGTGATCTAGCCCCCAAGTCGCCTGATAAACCTGAGAGATTGATGTTTATGAGAACCTGGAACAGAAGGAAAGGAAGTGAAAAGAATTCAGCACTTTTTGTAAATCAAGTTAAGGTACGTTATCTTTGTGCAGAATACATGCAGCCTTCTGTTGTAGATTAGTAGACACTTGATGTCCTGGAATAAGATCTAGCGCCATATTTAGCACTAAATATCCAGATTATACCAAGGCACTCAACTTTTTTCTTAAATATTTTCATCACTTTATGGATTTGGATTGAGAACCTTTTTCTGCAATTCCTTCAGAATTGACAGCTAGAACTTTACCATATGATGGAACCCTTATAGAGTTGTCCATACACCTTCAATAGCTATTGACTAAAGACGCCCAAACGCTATTCCTAACAGTCACTCCCCCCCCAATGCTGGGTTCACACCAGTGCCTAAAATACATTTACAGGTTTCCGTCTTCTGCATGCAGAACCGTCTTCTGCATGCAGAAGACTGAAACCTGTCATGCCAAGTCTGGCCGTGAGCGTTTTATGCGCTCCGTGGCGAAACAGGTTTTTTTTTTTTTTTTAAACTGGAAAGGGCTCGTTCACATCTGTGCCCGTACTCCTAAAACGCTCATCGGCGCTCATGGCCGGACTTGGCATGACAGGTTTCCATCTTCTGCATGTAGTAGACAGAAACCTGAAAACGGAGATCGAATGCTGGTGTGAACCCAGCAACACAGAGTACTGCATGTCCGACTGCGTCTGGTTTCGCCGCGGAGCACATAAAACGCTCACCGGCACTCACGACCAGAGACTTTTCAAGCCCATTCAAATAAATGGAATTGAAACATGCCGGCAGGTTTTCGTCTCCTGCCCCAGTTTTGTGCAGGAAATGGAAACCTGCAGAACAGAGTAAGGGCGCAGATGTGAACGAGCCCTTAGTTTGGCAGTGTGTGCATGTGTTCTGAATGGGGAGAGGGAAAATGGTGCGGACTGGTGGCTTTTCTTCTCTGAGAATAGAAGGCTAGGAATGAAGGGTGCACCTAAAAAAAAAAAATTATAGGTGAACTGTATAGCAAATAATAAAAAAAAAAATGTCCCCCTCTAGGCTGACCGCCGTGAAATGGAAGGGCCCTTTTAGGCAAGACAGGCAGTGATTTGAAATATAGCAAGCTTAATAGTGAAGGAGAAGAGAGAACCACAATAATCTGGCACATCACAAACACCAGTGATGCCCAATGGACGCCAATAATGGGTCTATTAGGTTCCTGTCATGAGGTGTAACCTTTAAGAATATAGCGCAGCATGCTGCTTTATTATGGCCAGCTGTGCAATGGAGGCTCTTAAAAGCCTCCAAAACAGATGTGAACACAGTCATAAATGATATGTGCATGTGTTGTGCAAACCATAATTCCTAGTAAAATTAAAAAAAAATATAATTTCCCGTACATAATAGGGCCTCAAATGGTTTTCCTATGTAGCACACAATTCTATTAATATTATAAATGTGAAAGTTTGTGTGTTTGGATGTTTGTTCCTCAATCACGCAAAACCCGCTCGACCGATTTGGCTGAAATTTTCCACAAACATAGTCACTACACTTGATTGCGCAATAGGCTACTTTTCATCACAATAGCGCACATACGTTTGTGCCAGGACCCCCACAAAACCCAAACTCACACCACCATCTCTGCAATCTCACACACTTTGGACCATAGCAAGCCACAAAATTCATATTGCCCTCTGCAGCCTCGCCCCTAACCCCACACAATCTCATATACATATACTTTACCACTTTGCCCCTCACCTTAACGATACTCCAGGAGGCTCTCTTTAACACTCCGGAGCAGCCATGTTTGCCGACCCCCACCGCTCTGACAATCCGCGACACCGCCCACCCATGTCAATACCCCTAGGCGGTCTAATAAATGCAAAAAAAAAAAAGTTAAAAAAAAAGTAAAAAAAATATAAAAACAAATAAAAAGGATTAAAAATTCAAATCACCCCCCTTTCCCTAGAACACATATAAAAGTAGTTAAAAACTGTGAAACACATACATGTTAGGTATCCCCGCATCCAAAATCGCCCGCTCTACAAAGCTATACAAATATTTTTCCTGTTCGGTAAACGCTGTAGCGGGAAAAATGGTCAAAAGTGCCAAACCGCCGTTTTTTCACTGTTTTGATTCTGATAAAAATTTTAATAAAAAGTGATCAAAGCAATAACATTTCCCGAAAATGGTAGAACTAAAAAGTACACCCGGCCCCGCAAAAAAAGACGCCCTATACATCCCCGTACACGGACGTATAAAAAAGTTACGGCTGTCGGAATATGATGACTTTTCAAAAAAAAATTTTTTAACACAGTTTTAGATTTTTTTAAAGGGTCAAAAAGTAAATAAAACCATATAAATTTGGTATCCCCGGCATTGTAACGAAACACAGAATACAGGGGACATGTCATTTTGGTTGCACAGTGAACGCTGTAAAACCAAAGCCCGTAAGAAAGTCGCAGTAATGCATTTTTTCGTCAAATCCACCCCATTCTGAATTTTTTCCCTGCTTCCCAGTACATTATATAGAATAAATAATGGTGGCATCATGAAGAAAAATTTGTCCCAGGAAAAATTAAGACCTCATATGACTCTGGGAGTGGAGAAATAAAAAAGTTATGGGGTTTAGAAGGAGGGGAGTCAAAAACGAAAATCAAAAAATTCCATTGGCGGGAAAGGGTTAACTTCAAATACTTCTGTCCCAAAGTCACTATGTAAAGTTTCTCACAACACCGTATAGCAGCTCTAATACAAATTAACTTCAACACAAAAGTCTCACGTACTCTCTGAATTACAGCAAAAACAAGATACAAACTTACATTTCATATCCCATCCCTTATACACACTACGAAAACCTTACCCACACCTGTATATACCCACTTCTACAATCACCGCAGACGAAGTCGCGGGTACCAGCTAGTATTCTATAAGGCAGGGGTAGGGAACCTTCGGCTCTCCAGCTGCTGTGAAACTACAACTCCCATCATGCTCCATTCACTTCCATGGGAGTTCCAAGAACAGCAGAGCAAGTATGCATGCTGGGAGTTGTAGTTTTGCAACATCAGGAGAGACGTACGTTCCCTACCCCTGCTATAAGGGCTCGTTCACCACTGCGCCCGGTCTCTGTTCATACAGGTTTCCGTTTCCTGCACAAAACAGAGCATTTTATGCTCTCTGCCGTGAAACCGTTTTTTTATTTTTAAACTGGACACAGTCGGACATGCAGTACTCTGTGTCTGGTTTAAAAAACAAAAACAAAAAAAAAAACGGTTTTGTGGCGGAGAGCATAAAACGCTCACCAGCGCTCACAGCCGGACCCGGTCTGACAGCTTTCTGTCTTCTGCATGCAGAAGACAGAAAGATCAGAACGGACTCCGGGCGCTAGTGTGAACCCAGCGTAACCTTTTCATATTTGCCCCAAAAATGTCCCTTAAATTATAATCCACATTCATAATCCTATCCTACTATATTATTATAAATATTAGATGTTTGTTACTAGATCATGCAAAAACATCTGAACGGATTTGAATTAAATTTGGCACATAGATTGTAAACTCGATTAACACATAGACTACTTTTTTATTCCTGTAAATGACATGGCTTCACGACTGTTATGAATTTATGTTCATATACTATATTAAACTGCTTTTGCCAGCAGCTAATTGTAGGTTGCTGATAAAGCCAGGTCTGTTATCTCTCTATGTAAACACACAGCTAACCCTGAGTCCATTGTGAACAAGTATTTGCATATTTTTTGATCTACTCCAGTGCTGAGACACTGACATGGGAAAACCCTTTATTCCAAATTGATAGTTTGCCTATTTTAAACATGCCAGGAAAAAGAAAATCTGATTTGTTGCAAAATTCTAAAACAATGAGAGCTATGAAAGAAGCCAGAAGTCACTGAGTTCTCCTCAAGCAGAGCTCAAGAGGAATGAGCAAGCCAGGCGTCAATCGGCTCTTAGGCTGAGGCCCCACGGAAACGCAACTTCTTTTGTTGCGTTTTTTTGAGCCACACCCAGGAGTGGATTGAGAAGGGAGAAGTATAAAAACTTCTTATATATTCTGCATTCCCTCTGTAGCCATTTTTGGCTTTGGCTCAAAAAACCGCAGCATAATCTGCAACAAAAGAAGCTGCGTTTCTGCACTGTGGGGCCTCAGCCTTAGAGGAGCCGAAATGTTGGAGCAGGTGGATCATCGATGCCAACAACACACTCATTATATGGCATCCCAGCGAGCTGCAGAGATGCCGTAACAATCCCAGGCACGGTGCGAGGGCCAAGTTCAGCTGCAGGCCACCTTGAGAGCTGCCGAAATGTCGGAGCAGGCGAGCCATTGATGGCAGCAATTTGCTGAATATAGGTGGATCATCGAAGCCAACAACACGCCGACTAAGTCGCAGGCAGAGGCAGTATTGGGCCTTGCAAATGAAGAGTATCTATATTAGGTCCACAATGCCTCCTGAACCAATAATTTTACCATGTAGGGCTGTTAAATAGGAACAGAAACAGGAGTCTAACAAGGATCCTTTTAGCTGAGGCCCCCACGTTGCATAAACGCAGTGTTTTTCACTGCTGATTTTGCTGTGTTGTTTTTTTTGAGCCAACATACAGGAAGAGAAATATATAGGAAGCGCTTATACTTCTAATGTCTACTCAATCCACTCCTGGCGTTGGCTCAAAAAACTGCTGCAAAATCTGCAACAAAAAACTGCGTTACTGCAATGTGGGACCTCAGACTAAAATGTGTTTCTGGGCTTGTCAGTTGATGTCCTATCCTTAGGAAAGGTCATCAATTGAAATTTGGCGGGTCTGACATCAGGCCCTGTTGATCAGCTATATGAGAAGATCACAGTGTTCAGGTGAGCGTGTAGTCTCAGTAGGTTGATATAATAAGATACTGGGCACCTATTCATGGTCTTCGCTGAAGCTAAGTAGATATAACAACACCTTACATATATATATATATATATATATATATATATATATATATATATACGAAGGCTTACCAAAGTTTAGAGATGAGCGAGTACTATTTGAAACTCCCGTTTCGAAAAGCACGCACCGATAGGAATTAATGGACGCAGCCGGCATGCCGGTGTTTAAGCGACCGGCCGCCGGCAAAGTCTGCATGCCGGCCACTTCCATTCATTCCTATGGGTGCGTGCTATTCGAAACGGTCGTTTCGAATAGTACTCGCTCATCTCTACTAAAGTTCACATCTGCACCGGAATGTCTCCTTCACAATGTCCACCTGAAATCAGCAGACAAAAAAAATCCTGCAAAGATGACTTTTTCTACCACCGGTTTCAGTTTAAAATGGCAGACACTTGGTAGACCCCATTGACTATAATTGGCCGGGCTCGTTATTACAACGGTCCACCTGCCTATTGTTCTAGGTTCTCCGACAGACCAGATCAACAGGTGAGCCAATGCTAGTGTGAACTTCAGTGTAAGGGGGCGTTCACACTACTGTCAGTGTCCGACAGGTAGTGTCCGCTCCTAGTGTCCGTTCAAAATCTCGCACGGACATTAGCAGTGGACACTAGCTGTGTCCGTGACACTTGTCATTCATTTAAAGGGGCTCTATCAGCAAAATCATGCTGATAGAGCCCCACATATGCGTGCATAGCCTTTAAAAAGGCTATTCAGGCACTGTAAATGTTATATTAAACTACCCCCCCGTTTAAAAAAAATAACCTAAAAAAGAATGTGATCTACTTACGGATCGTGCACGCTGGGCGGGCATTCAGGGTGTGTCTTCATCTTCATCCCCGCCTCTTCTTCCTCCGATGTCCTCCGGTTCCGTCTTCTTCCAGCGCTCGTGGACACTGATATTAAAAAACGGCCTGGGCGCATGCGCAGTAGCACGCGGCTTCTACTACGGCTACTGCGCAGGCGCCCAGGCTATCACTGGCCGTTCGCGAGCGCTGGAGGAAGACGGGACCGGAGGACATCGGAGGAAGAAGAGGCGGGGATGAAGATGAAGACACACCCTGAATGCCCGCCCAGCGTGCACGATCCGTAAGTAGAGCACATTATTTTTTAGGTTATTATTTTAAAACGGGGGGGGGGGTAGTTTAATATAACATTTACGGTGCCTGAATAGCCTTTTTAAAGGCTACGCACGCATATGTGGGGCTCTAGCAGCATGATTTTGCTGATAGAGCCCCTTTAAATGGCGATCAGGTGTGTTCTTTTGCACTCCGTACCCTTCCTTCCCTGTCTGCATGTAAAGATGTCCGACTTTTCAAGCGGACAGAAAAAACCTACATGTTGGGTTTTTCTGTTCGCTTGAAAAGTCGGACATCTTCACTTGCGGACAGGGAAGGAAGGGCACGGAGTGCAAAAGAACGCACCTGATCGCCATTTAAATGAATGACAAGTGTCACGGACACAGCTAGTGTCCGCTCCTAATGTCCGTGCGAGATTTTGAACGGACACTAGGAGCGGACACTACCTGTCGGACACTGACGGTAGTGTAAACGCCCCCTAACTGTGGGTGAGGTTGGGGCTTCTATGACTGTGTCCAATTGCTAAATAAAGTGGTGGGCTTCCTTGATCATCAAATGATGTAAAAGAAAGAGAGTAATGGGGTCTCCAGTAGTAACCAACTAGACATAACAATTAATAGAACTGGGGGGGGGGGTTCAGAATTAACCAATTGGTCAAGACAAAAAATGGAACACTAGTGAAGGTCTACAGGACTGGACAGGTGAACGTGTCCATAAATACAATAGCGGGGGCTTTAGGGACCAGCTGACACCACATCATCAGGAACAGACAAGAATATCTATCTATCTATCTATCTATCTATCTATCTATCTATCTATCTATCTATGCTAGCATCTGCCCATGATTTCGTCTGCATGTTGTTATCGGCGATGCCCCGAGTATATGTGTGCAATTGGTGGTGGCGATCATGCGCCTGGGCCCGTGTCTCGGCACTGCTACATCTCTGTCGATGTGCAGCATTAGTAGGTGTATGTACGTCTCTGTATATGGGGGGCATACTCTGCTGCAGCTGAGCCCAAGCTCAGCTACATCCGGCAATTTGTCCATTTTCCGCAGCGGTCAGCTGACCATGATGTCCTCAACCGCAGACAGCGAGATCACAGTCCGCTCCGCCATAGACCGCCATCACCACAGAGAAGCAGAACATCCGCAGACCCTGCCAGAACCCCCCGCACCAGAACCTGCACAGCCAATTCCTGACCAGCAGCTGCCAAGACCATCTCCAGACCCATCGGATAGACCGGAGGAGTCAACGCCTGCGCCCACCCCTGCAGTACCTGACCCAGCACCAACAACACCAGCCACAAGACAGGCACGAATCCGCACAGTAAGGCGTCCGAATCTGCTGCCTACACAAACCGTCACTGAGAGTCACCAATCCTGTCCAATATGCCTGGAGGACTACGAGCCCGGAACGACTGTCACCGTACTACACATACCTTCCACCAGCCCTGTATAAGAACGTGGCTCCACAGCACCCCCACCTGCCCAATGTGCAGGACGAGATGTATCACCAGAAGATGGAGGTGGAGACAAAGGTGGTCGTGAGCGGCCAAACTGCGAACAACAAATAATGGTGTACTAAACACTGACACCATTTTCCTCTTTACAATCTTGTGCGTTTCCTTTTATACGTTATTTAAGGTTTTCTCCATCGTCTCCATCATATCGTGGTTATGGCGATCACGTGCTGGGACATACAGAGGTAGCGTCGGTGAATGGTGCAGCCCACGGGCACTATGGCGATTTACCATAGTAACATAGTGCGCCATTGTAAGGGCTAGTTCACACGGGGGCAATGACAGCAGATTTCGCCTCAAAATCTGCCTCCATACAATGGTGGTCTATGGAGAAGCGACATGACCTTTCTTCAGGTGGATTCTGCCTAAGGAAAGCAATAGAAGTGAATGGGAGGCGCCTAGCGTTTTTTTTTTTCAGTCCATTCACTTTAGGGGAGGGGGAAACCACTTGGCGTTTTATGAAGCAGTTTTTACTAAAAACTGCCCCAGAAAATGCCTCAAGGTTAAAAAACCGCTTCCTAATTAGGAAGCAGTTTTTTCAGGACCCATATAAGCCAGGAGGTTTTTACGTGTGAACTAGCCCTTACAACTCAGCCCCATTCACCTGAATGTGACCAATGAACATGACATCATCAGTACATAGTAGAGGCGGCAGTACTTGCAAGCGCCACAACCACCTCATACAGCTGATCTGTGGCGGTTCTGGGTGTTGGATGTCACTGATCAGGATAGGTTAACATAACAATAGTTCAGTCCCGAAAAATTTCTCTTGATGACATAAGTTTAGACTGGTTTAACATGGCTGAATTTGGGCCAGGAAACACAGTCCTTGTATAAGCCAAAATGACTGTCCTAAACTCAGCCCATCAGCTGATCTAAATCCGGGTCAGTTACTGGGGCTGATACATGGACCGAGTTTCCTGGTCTGAACCAGGCTGTGCAAAAGTGGCCTTACAATAGGTCACCAACATCATATCCTGGCACCCCCTACCAGTCACTTGACTGACAGGTCTGGGACGCTCTGAAGGCTTGTGTAAGGGTTAGTTCACACATAAATAACGTGTGGCTTATTTTGGCACCGGAAAAAAAAGCTTCCTGCTTTTTTTGCAGCTTTTTTTTTTTTTTGTAAAAACAGCTTTAAAAAAAAGCCAGGCTGTTTTCCCCTCCTGTAAAGTGAATGGGCTGAAAAAAACCGCGTCGCTTATTTATGCAAAAAATGCATGGTTTTCGCCTCCCATTCACTTCTATTGCTTTCTTCAGGTGGAAAACGCCTGAAGAAAGGTCATGTTGCTTCTTTTTCTCTGCTAGCAGTCTACATAGACTAAGGGCTGGGCTCATTCACACGGTGGGGATAATTTTGACCATATTTTGACTCGGGGAGCCAAGTCAAAATATGGTCAAAACCCGCCTGCCATGATGTCGCGGTTTCCCCCACCCCGGAGTCGGCTCAAATGAATGGGCAGTTGCCGATAGCGGAAAAAAGAACGCTAGTGGTCTTCATAGACCACCATTGTAAAGGGGCAGATTATGACGTGGATTCCGCTGTCAAAATCCGCCCCTTTGGCCCCGTGTGAACTAGCCCTAACATTGTATGGAGGAGGATTATGACGTGGATTCCGTTGTCAAAATCCTCCTCCATGTCCCCATGTGAACTAGCCTTAATGGTGGCGAATAGTACTGCAGCATTTTTGCAACTGCACAAATTACTGCTGCGTGTGAACATACCCTAAAATGGAACTAAGTGATGCTCTAAAGCTGTCCAATATAATAAAAACATAATCACACAATGAGCATATTAAAAAGCTCCCTCCTCCACATTCACACTATTAAACCTCTAAAAAGACAATGCAGACATGACACAAGCTAAGACTTGCACATGCGGAATAGCAGAGCCATGACTCGCCCAGCTCTGCTCTGCTTTCCCAGCACTTTTTACGTAGACTACGTACGCTTATCACGTACCGTACGCTGGGCTGATCACATGCTACGGGGTGCTTTGACATGAGCGCAATGATATGCAGTAGAATGTAGTTCCGGCCCTGTGTGTAGGAAGAGACTTGTTGCACGATTGTGCTTCATTCTTAGCCGAGAATTGTGTGTATCCGTGCGCTGTATCCTCCGCTCAGCGGGCACATCCGGATTCACAACGAGCAGGTACGTAATGTATTATTATATATCATCTGTTTCTATGGTGTGGCCGCCATTATGGCGCTTCTCACTCTCTATTCTAGTAGTGTGTGCCTTTTAACCCCTTGGCTGCCTCCCCCTTCCTCTAAACTCAACACATTCTCATTTCCTCTTCTAGTGTTTTGCTTCTGCCATTCAATAGATTGGGGAAAGTTTAGGGCCACGCCAGGGACCGCGGTCACTTGTCGTCAGTCACAGGCTGCGGCTTTCGTGCGTTTCCTTCTGGCAGTAAAGCTTGTTTTTACTTCCTATAGAAGTCAACGTAAATGTCACATGACTGTCGTCTGTGTTTACGACTGTCGAGGGTCCATTAAAACTTCTTAAGGGCGCCCGCCCCACTTGAGCCGCAAGTTACGTTTTGGCAAATATGACTTGGGACATATGGGCGTCATGATACGGGGTCCCGTATTCAGGAGGTGATGCACTTAAGGGTTACAATCGTATCATTTTTTGGGGGATGGATTTGCATTAAGTGTTTGCTAGAAGATCCCATGACTCCCCTTTTTTTTTTTTTTTTTTTTTGGTGCCGTACGTGTCTGACAAATTTTTGTTATTGCATCCCTGTTATATTGCACATGCACGCTTGGTTTATCCGAGCATGCAGCTTTCTGTTGCAGTTTGCATAGATGGATGTCGGGCGCAAAGTTATGTGACGGTGACTCCTGGATAGGCGTGATGGTGTCCGCCATGTTATTAGGTGGCTGGTCATCATCATCTTCCCTGACTCCAAGGAATTAATTCTACCAAGGGGCTGTCATAAGTTTTTTTTGGGTAGAATCAAAACTGTAACCCCCTCCCCAAGTTAAGAGGGATTGTTCTGATATACTTGAGGTTGCCGGTTGGCGTTCAAAATTTACAGAATATGCTGATAGAAATCTCAGATCGTCGGCAAGGCGTAGTATATACGGCTATTCACATGACTGATATTTTGACGGCCCATTGTCACGAACTGTCCAAATATAGGTCATATTCCATTTTTGTCTATTTTCACGAAATCCTCCATACACTGTAATGTATGAAGGGTCAGTGCAAAGCGGCACCCCTCAAGTGTAAAACCTGCGGTTTCGCCCACGGTCGTACAAATGTAGGCTTACTTTCTCAGTTCTGATCCCCGCTTCTTGATAATCTACAGACGGTGGAAGAGGGGCAGATGGAAGGAATAACATTCTGACCTAAACTCACTTTTCTGCAAATTATTGAGTGGAGACCTCTTAGAAAAGACAATTTTTGTATAAATTTGGGTGGTTGGCTCAGTTTTAGGCTGGTCTTACACGACCGTAATGCTTTTGCGGTCCGCAAGTTGCTGATCAGCAACACTAGTTGCTGATCATCAACTTACACTCCGCAGATGTCCATGACCTGCCACACTTGCCCATAGAGTTCTATGGGCAAGTCCGTGTAGTGCCGTGAATTGTGGTCATTACGGACATGTTCTAAAAAGTGCGGACCTCAGTTGCGGCCCGGCACACTACGGATAAAATATCCGGTGGTGTAAGAGGCCGCATTGAGTATAATGTGTCCGCAAACGGTCCGCAATTGAAAATCCTCAATTGCGGACCATTTGCGGACTTAAACTACGGTCGTGTAAGACCAGCCTTACTGTAATCCCTTTTTTCCATTTCTCTGGTAAGCCCCTCCCCGTCCCCACCATGACACAATTACGGTATATCCATCTAACTGCGCCCTGTCTTTCTCTCTCCAGACAGGTGATATAACTATGGTGGTGACTTTGTCTTCATACATCTCTTCTGAGACGTGATAAGTAGTTCCAGATCTTTTCACTTGTCATGTGGATTACCCCCCTGCCTATGCGGATGGTGAGCGGACCACTTGGGCACTGACTACTTGGAGTTTTGACTATTGGTACACAGGAGCTTGGATAGGAAACAAGATGGCTTCCTCTGGGCATTACAATTGCATCAATTTAGTTTCGGTACTTTCTTTATTAGTCTTATTATTGCCTGGACTTCTGAATGGCGAAAGGATACCTGCAAGGCATCAGCGGGATAGTTCTGGAAAACTTGGTAAGAACAGTCTGCTAATATGTGTCTCTTATATGTTGCAGTGGACCTCACTGACTAAGAGCTCATTCACATCTGCGTCCCGGCCTCCATTCTGCAGGTTTCCGTTTCCTGCCCAAAACTGGGCAGGAGACGGAAACCTGTAGGCATTTATCAAACCCATTCATTTGAATGGGTTTGAAAAGTATGCAACCGTGAGTGCCGGTGAGCGTTTTGTGCGCTCCGCGGCAAAACCGTTTTTTTTTTATTTTTTTTTTCAACTGGACACAGAGTCGGACATGCAGGACTTTGTGTCTGGTATAAAAAAAACGGTTTAAAAAACGCTCACCAGTGCTCATTGCCGGACTCGGTCTGACAGGTTTCAGAAACCTCATAACGGAGACCCGAATGCTGGTGTGAACCTAGCGTCGGGCTGGTCTTACACGACAGTCAGTTTAGTCTGCAAATGGTTCGCAATTGTGGATTCTCAATTGCGGACACATTGTATTCAATGCGGCCTCTTACACCACCGGATATTTTATCCGTGGTATGCTGTGCCGTGACCGCGGTCCGCACTGAATAGCGAAGGTCCACAAAGTCACGGCACTGCACGGACTGTCCCATAGTACTCTATGGGCGTCTGCGGAATGACTGTTTGTGGTGAAATTTAGTGTTGCTGATCAGCAACTTGTGGACCACAAAACCACTATGGTCGTGTAAGACCAGCCTTAAAGGGGCATTTAAGTTACAACAAGTTACCTCCTATGAAAAGGATAGAGGGTAACTTGCTGATCAGTAGGTGTCCTACTACTGTTACTCACCGCGTTCTTGAGCACCAGGATGTTTTGCACCCCAGTCCCAACCAAAGTGCCTGCTGAGTGGAGCAGCACACGCTGTACGACCAGGTGCCCTGGTCAGAACTGGGGTGCAAAACACCCTGTTCATGAGATGTCATTCTAGTGGTGGATAGGGGGTAACTTTTTTTTTTGTTTTTGAATACCCCATTAAAGGTAGTCCTGGGTGAAGGTGGTTCTCCAGGGTGAAGCATATTAAAGTAACAACACAGTTAGATAGGTCATGTTTACCTGAATGCAAATATGTGTCTCCATTGCAGAGATATCTATTTCCTACCAAATATGCAAGTGAGCAACCTATCTCAACCTATCCCTGCTCTCGCTCGTGGCCTCCTCTTTCCTCTTCAGCCTCTAGGGGGCCCCCATGCACCACATCAGAACCGGGGAGAAGTGGCGCTTCCAACCTTTCTCCTACTGGTAGTGTTTATAGGCCACAGGCCACATTGAGCCTATGGCTTACAAGCTAAATACCGATACTTACCGCTTCCTGCCCTGGACATACATGATGTCACATCAGTGCCCCCGAAGGCGGGAGACCTAATACTGCTATAGGGGGCACCAGTGAAGGGGCCACTGGATGGCCAAATCATCGTCCCTTCCTATACAGTGGCTCCTTCACTGGTCCCCCATATTGTATCCATGATGAGCAGTAATGAGGCCATTGTATTTTGTGGGGGCAGTTATGGGGCTGATTTTTTTTTTTTTTTAGTTCTGTGTGAAGAAATTTATAGTATGCCATTTACAATAAAAAGTTTGGCTTTCTAGTGGTGTATACTATGGCACATGTAGGAGGACGTAAAGGTCCTTTCTAATGGTTAAAAGAATATCATGCTGAATGATTATTCCCAAACATTTTCACTGCCCCAAATCTGGCCTCTTTCCAAAAAGTTTGGACACCTCTGACTTAGAGCAACAGAGCCGCCTTTGGTTCTCCAAATTGTATATTTGCTAACAAATTAATATTTGGCAACAGAGACTCAAATTTGCACCGGAAAAGGGTTCCATTCAGGGTACCCTGATCTATCCAACTGTATTATTACTATGATATGCTTTACCCTGGTGGCAGACTCCCTTTAACATGGAGTCCATCAGGTTCCTTTGAGGTTTGGTTTGTTTCTGTCACATCTAAGACTACTGACAGAAGAGCCAAACTGAACGTCTGATGGTAGTGTGAACAAATACTTATCTGGATCTTTTATTTAATACATTAGGTTTAATCCTACACATCCGGTATAGGCCTGTGACTGATGTGATTGGTCACCCATATGGTACCATTGTAAAAAAACCCCACAAAATACTGTGCAGTCTGCCACACTTTAATATACAGTTGTGTAAATAATATACAAATACGTTCTTACCTTTTAGGCTTTCGATCAGACAGTGTGACCTATAGAAGTAGTAAATGAGTTTTCTCACTCATGGCACTGTGGATAGAGAATAAGTGTCTAATCTCTGGGGTCCCTGAACTCCCCGGGTAAATGGATCTGTACTAATAGTGTTCCCCTGACCATCACTGCATTCATCTCTATGGGACTGATGGAGATAGTCAAGCAAAGTTCTCTGTCAGTCCCACAGAAGTGAATGGAGTTGTAATAACGTGTGCCCACATCTTATACCATTGATACCCAGCCATAGATATTTCCTATTGGCCCGGCACACCTTGTCTTGTAGGTGCACAGCCATAGATATTTCCTATTGGCACTACACACCTTGTCCTGTAGGTGCCCAGCCATATATATTTCCTATTGGCCTGGCACACTTTGTCCTGTAGGTGCCCAGCCATAGATATTTCTTATTGGTCTGGCACACCTTGTCCTGTAGGTGCCCAGCCATAGATACTTCCTATTGGCACTACACACCTTGTCCTGTAGGTGCCCAGCCATAGATATTTCCTATTAGCCTGGCACACCTTGTCCTGTAGGTGCCCAGCCATAGATATTTCCTATTGGCACTACACACCTTGTCCTGTGGGTGCCCAGCCATAGATATTTCCTATTGGCACTACACACCTTGTCCTGTAGGTGCCCAGCCATAGATATTTCTTATTGATCTGGCACACCTTGTCCTGTAGGTGCCCAGCCATAGATACTTCCTATTGGCACTACACACCTTGTCCTGTAGGTGCCCAGCCATAGATATTTCCTATTGGCCTGGCACACCTTGTCCTGTAGGTGCCCAGCCATAGATATTTCCTATTGGCCTGGCACACCTTGTCCTGTAGGTGCCCAGCCATAGATATTTCCTATTGGCCCGGCACACCTTGTCCTGTAGGTGCCCAGCCATAGATATTTCCTATTGGCCCCGGCACACCTTGTCCTGTAGGTGCCCAGCCATAGATATTTCCTATTGGCACTACACACCTTGTCCTGTAGGTGCCCAGCCATATATATTTCTTATTGGCCTGGCACACCTTGTCCTGTAGGTGCCCAGCCATAGATATTTCTTATTGGTCCGGCACACTTTGTCCTGTAGGTGCCCAGCTATAGATATTTCCTATTGGCACTACACACCTTGTCCTGTAGGTGCCCAGCCATATATATTTCTTATTGGCCTGGCACACCTTGTCCTGTAGGTGCCCAGCCATAGATATTTCCTATTGGCACTGCACTCCTTGTCCTGTAGGTGCCCAGCCATAGATATTTCCTATTGGCCCGGCACACCTTGTCCTGTAGGTGACCAGCCTTAGAGATTTCCTATTGGCCCGACACACCTTGTCCTGTAGGTGCCCAGCCATAGATATTTCCTATTGGCCCCGGCACACCTTGTCCTGTAGGTGCCCAGCCATAGAGATTTCCTATTGGCCCGACACACCTTGTCCTGTAGGTGCCCAGCCATAGATATTTCCTATTGGCACTACACACCTTGTCCTGTGGGTGCCCAGCCATAGATATTTCCTATTGGCACTACACACCTTGTCCTGTAGGTGCCCAGCCATAGATATTTCTTATTGATCTGGCACACCTTGTCCTGTAGGTGCCCAGCCATAGATACTTCCTATTGGCACTGCACTCCTTGTCCTGTAGGTGCCCAGCCATAGATATTTCCTATTGGCCCGGCACACCTTGTCCTGTAGGTGCCCAGCTATAGATATTTCCTATTGGCACTGCACTCCTTGTCCTGTAGGTGCCCAGCCATAGATATTTCCTATTGGCCCGGCATACCTTGTCCTGTAGGTGCCCAGCCATAGATATTTCCTATTGGCCCCGGCACACCTTGTCCTGTAGGTGCCCAGCCATATATATTTCTTATTGGTCCGGCACACTTTGTCCTGTAGGTGCCCAGCTATAGATATTTCCTATTGGCACTACACACCTTGTCCTGTAGGTGCCCAGCCATATATATTTCCTATTGGTCCGGCACACTTTTTTTTTTTTTTTTAACGTAGATTGTGAGCCCCACATAGAGCTCACAATGTACATTTCTTTCCCTATCAGTATGTCTTTGGAATATGGGATGGAAATCCATGCAAACACGGGGAGAACATACAAACTCCTTGCAGATGGTTTTTTGCCCTTGGCGGGATTTGAACACCAGGACCCAGCTCTGCAAGGCTGCAGTGCTAACCACTGAGCCACCGTGTGGCCCCGGTCCGGCACACTTTGTCCTGTAGGTGCCCAGCCATAGATATTTCCTATTGGCCCGGCACACCTTGTCCTGTAGGTGCCCAGCCATAGATCCCTCCTATTAGCCTGGCACACCTTGTCCTGTAGGTGCCCAGCCATAGACATTTCCTATTGGCACTACACACTTTGTCCTGTAGGTGCCCAGCCATAGACATTTCCTATTGGCACTACACACCTTGTCCTGTAGGTGCCCAGCCATAGATATTTCCTATTGGCACTACACACCTTGTCCTGTAGGTGCCCAGCCATCGATATTTCCTATTGGCCCGGCACACCTTGTCCTGTAGGTGCCCAGCCATATATATTTCTTATTGGTCCGGCACACTTTGTCCTGTAGGTGCCCAGCCATAGATATTTCTTATTGGCCCCGGCACACCTTGTCCTGTAGGTGCCCAGCCATAGATATTTCCTATTGGCACTGCACTCCTTGTCCTGTAGGTGCCCAGCCATAGATATTTCCTATTGGCCCGGCACACCTTGTCCTGTAGGTGCCCAGCTATAGATATTTCCTATTGGCACTGCACTCCTTGTCCTGTAGGTGCCCAGCCATAGATATTTCCTATTGGCCCGGCACACCTTGTCCTGTAGGTGACCAGCCTTAGAGATTTCCTATTGGCCCGACACACCTTGTCCTGTAGGTGCCCAGCCATAGATATTTCCTATTGGCCCCGGCACACCTTGTCCTGTAGGTGCCCAGCCATAGATATTTCCTATTGGCCCGGCACACCTTGTCCTGTAGGTGCCCAGCTATAGATATTTCCTATTGGCACTGCACTCCTTGTCCTGTAGGTGCCAAGCCATAGATATTTCCTATTGGCCCGGCACACCTTGTCCTGTAGGTGCCCAGCCATAGACATTTCCTATTGGCACTACACACTTTGTCCTGTAGGTGCCCAGCCATAGACATTTCCTATTGGCACTACACACCTTGTCCTGTAGGTGCCCAGCCATATATATTTCCTTTTGGCACTACACACCTTGTCCTGTAGGTGCCCAGCCATCGATATTTCCTATTGGCCCGGCACACCTTGTCCTGTAGGTGCCCAGCCATATATATTTCTTATTGGTCCGGCACACTTTGTCCTGTAGGTGCCCAGCCATAGATCCCTCCTATTAGCCTGGCACACCTTGTCCTGTAGGTGCCCAGCCATAGACATTTCCTATTGGCACTACACACTTTGTCCTGTAGGTGCCCAGCCATAGACATTTCCTATTGGCACTACACACCTTGTCCTGTAGGTGCCCAGCCATAGATATTTCCTATTGGCACTACACACCTTGTCCTGTAGGTGCCCAGCCATCGATATTTCCTATTGGCCCGACACACCTTGTCCTGTAGGTGCCCAGCCATATATATTTCTTATTGGTCCGGCACACTTTGTCCTGTAGGTGCCCAGCCATAGATATTTCTTATTGGCCCCGGCACACCTTGTCCTGTAGGTGCCCAGCCATAGATATTTCCTATTGGCACTGCACTCCTTGTCCTGTAGGTGCCAAGCCATAGATATTTCCTATTGGCCCGGCATACCTTGTCCTGTAGGTGCCCAGCCATAGATATTTCCTATTGGCACTGCACTCCTTGTCCTGTAGGTGCCAAGCCATAGATATTTCCTATTGGCCCGGCACACCTTGTCCTGTAGGTGCCCAGCCATAGATATTTCCTATTGGCCCCGGCACACCTTGTCCTGTAGGTGCCCAGCCATAGATATTTCCTATTGGCCCCGGCACACCTTGTCCTGTAGGTGCCCAGCTATAGATATTTCCTATTGGCACTACACACCTTGTCCTGTAGGTGCCCAGCCATAGATATTTCTTATTGGTCCGGCACACTTTTTTTTTTTTTTTAACGTAGATTGTGAGCCCCACATAGAGCTCACAATGTACATTTCTTTCCCTATCAGTATGTCTTTGGAATATGGGATGGAAATCCATGCAAACACGGGGAGAACATACAAACTCCTTGCATATGGTTTTTTGCCCTTGGTGGGATTTGAACACCAGGACCCAGCTCTGCAAGGCTGCAGTGCTAACCACTGAGCCACCGTGTGGCCCCGGTCCGGCACACTTTGTCCTGTAGGTGCCCAGCCATAGATATTTCCTATTGGCCCGGCACACCTTGTCCTGTAGGTGCCCAGCCATAGACATTTCCTATTGGCACTACACACTTTGTCCTGTAGGTGCCCAGCCATAGACATTTCCTATTGGCACTACACACCTTGTCCTGTAGGTGCCCAGCCATCGATATTTCCTATTGGCCCGGCACACCTTGTCCTGTAGGTGCCCAGCCATATATATTTCTTATTGGTCCGGCACACTTTGTCCTGTAGGTGCCCAGCCATAGATATTTCCTATTGGCCCCGGCACACCTTGTCCTGTAGGTGCCCAGCCATAGATATTTTCTATTGGCACTGCACTCCTTGTCCTGTAGGTGCCCAGCCATAGATATTTCCTATTGGCACTGCACTCCTTGTCCTGTAGGTGCCCAGCCATAGATATTTCCTATTGGCCCGGCACAACTTGTCCTGTAGGTGCCCAGCTATAGATATTTCCTATTGGCACTGCACTCCTTGTCCTGTAGGTGCCCAGCCATAGATATTTTCTATTGGCCCGGCACACCTTGTCCTGTAGGTGACCAGCCTTAGAGATTTCCTATTGGCCCGCCACACCTTGTCCTGTAGGTGCCCAGCCTTAGATATTTCCTATTGGCCCAGCACACCTTGTCCTGTAGGTGCCCAGCCTTAGATATTTCCTATTGGCCTGGCACACTTTGTCCTGTAGGTGCCCAGCCATAGATATTTCCTATTGGCCCCGGCACACCTTGTCCTGTAGGTGCCCAGCCATAGATATTTCCTATTGGCACTGCACTCCTTGTCCTGTAGGTGCCGAGCCATAGATATTTCCTATTGGCACTACACACCTTGTCCTGTAGGTGCCCAGCCTTAGATATTTCCTATTGGCCCGGCACACCTTGTCCTGTAGGTGCCCAGCCATAGACATTTCCTATTGGCACTACACACCTTGTCCTGTAGTCCTGTAGGTGCCCAGCCATAGACATTTCCTATTGGCCCGACACACCTTGTCCTGTAGGTGCCCAGCCATAGACATTTCCTATTGGCCCGACACACCTTGTCCTGTAGGTGCCCAGCCATAGATATTTCCTATTGGCCCGACACACCTTGTCCTGTAGGTGCCCAGCCATAGATATTTCCTATTGGCACTACACACCTTGTCCTGTAGGTGCCCAGCCATAGATATTTCCTATTGGCCCGGCACACCTTGTCCTGTAGGTGACCAGCCTTAGATATTTCCTATTGGCCCGGCACACCTTGTCCTGTAGGTGCCCAGCCATCGATATTTCCTATTGGCCCGGCACACCTTGTCCTGTAGGTGCCCAGCCATAGATATTTCCTATTGGCCCGGCACACCTTGTCCTGTAGGTGCCCAGCCATAGATATTTCCTATTGGCCCGGCACACCTTGTCCTGTAGGTGCCCAGCCATAGATATTTCCTATTGGCCCCGGCACACCTTGTCCTGTAGGTGCCCAGCCATATATATTTCTTATTGGTCCGGCACTCCTTGTCCTGTAGGTGCCCAGCCATAGATATTTCCTATTGGCACTGCACTCCTTGTCCTGTAGGTGCCCAGCCATATATATTTCTTATTGGTCCGGCACACTTTGTCCTGTAGGTGCCCAGCCATAGATATTTCCTATTGGCACTACACACCTTGTCCTGTAGGTGCCCAGCCATAGATATTTCCTATTGGCCCCGGCACACCTTGTCCTGTAGGTGCCCAGCCATATATATTTCTTATTGGTCCGGCACTCCTTGTCCTGTAGGTGCCCAGCCATAGATATTTCCTATTGGTCCGGCACTCCTTGTCCTGTAGGTGCCCAGCCATAGATATTTCCTATTGGCCCCGGCACACCTTGTCCTCGCCATATGCTGGTGTTTGGAAATTCTACATTGCAGTTCTCTAACAAAAATGCGTATTTCAGTATGTGGATTATCGGATGCTGAATTAAAGAAATGTTACTGTATATTCTGTTATACAGAATATTGTAGGAGTCCTGTTTCTATGGAAAATTCATATATTATATTAATATAACACTTCAGTAAAATGAAGTTATTTGCTCATTTCGCACATTACATGCTTTCCTAGCTGTAGGACTTATGTATTTGTTCACGCCAATTTCAACAATTTTACACGTATTTCTACAGAATTAAATTGAAAAATGCACAATTTCTCCGGGTGGTCACTGAACAG
The DNA here is from genome assembly GCF_031893055.1 of Leptodactylus fuscus. NCBI lineage: Eukaryota > Metazoa > Chordata > Amphibia > Anura > Leptodactylidae > Leptodactylus > Leptodactylus fuscus. Next base: position 211,311,451 of record NC_134267.1, on the reverse strand, counting down.
TAGGGTATTATTATATGTTACCTCACAGATTTGGTGAAGGACTACAAGTATCAGCAATGGGAAGGCCGCTGAGTTTGTGCGCCTCTTATGAAGCAGAAAGCAATAGCCATGTAATATTATATTTCTCCTGCAATGACGGGTATAGGGAAATAGGTAATGGCTGTCACGTGGCAGACGCGCCACAACAGAAATTCCAGTTTGTATTGCTGTGGATGTATATGAGGGTTAGTATCAGAGGCGTAACTTAATTATAATAATACACTTTATTTATATAGCGCCAACATATTCCGCAGCGCTGCACAAAATCATTTCACACAATGGGACTTAGGGCCCTGCTCACAAGAGCTTACAATCTATGAGGCAGAGGGGGTGACACAAGAGGTAGCAGGGGCGGCATTGCTTATACAGTGGTCAGACACTTTGTAATAGAGGTGACTGTCATTACATAAACATAAAACTATGAGCCGTCATCAGTCGTGTCCTTTAACATGTGGATGAAGCTTGGACATATAAAGTTAGCATGAGATGACATGTAACTTGAAGCTCTTGGACTCCAATGCAAAATCTGTAATGGGGCCCCAACACATGATGTGCTATCCTAAGCCTATATAGACTATCACACCCAATGGATCACATGTAATATATATATGTGTGTGTGTAAGCATCTGAAGGGTTGACATATCCAGTGACCCCGCAGTCCTCCATTTGTCATATTATCAGAATTTTACTGTGTATCATTTTGTTGGTACTACAATTTAGTCCCGGAGGTGTAGTTGTAAATGAAGTAGTGTGAAAGCAGTCATCCTAAGGCTGGTCTTACACGACCGTAGTTTAAGTCCGCAAATGGTCCGCAATTGAGGGTTTTCAATTGCGGACCATTTGCGGACACATTATAGTCAAAGCGGCCTCGTACACCACCGGATATTTTATCCGTGGTGTGCCGGGCCGCAACCGAGGTCCGCACTTTTTGGAACATGGCCGCAATTCACGGCACTGCACGGACTCGCCCATAGAACTCTATGTGCCTGTGATTGTTCCGGCATCTCAACAGCTCGCTGGGAAGCCATGTATTGAGCGTTTTTTTGGCATCGATGATCCCGGTCAGCTCCGCTTGAGGAGAACTCTGTGCCTGCCGCTAGCGGAAAAAAGAAGCCCGGCGGTCTGCATAGACCACCATTGTAAAGGGGCGGTTTTTGAAGCGAAATCCACTGTCAAAAACCTCCCCTTTGCTCACGTGTGAACTGACCCTAAATAAAACAAAAAACTTGAGTCTTCAGTAGATGATACCTTTTTTAATGGCTAACTCATAATAATGACAGAATATAACGTCTCGAAGCTCTTGGCTTATTCTTCAGGTATATCTAAAAACAATTTCTGAAGGATGCATATTTATGTACAGAGGGGCACATAGGGTTAGCGTTCTAGGAGGGAAGAGGGGAAGAGGCTTATTGGTACATACACGTAAACAATTCCACAGTTCCCAGGTTCTTATCAGTTCAGAGTGTCTTTATGGTTGTCTCAGTTCAGTGATTTCTGTAGGATGCCATGTACCCATGTGAGAGGTTCATCCCATTCTCCAGAGTGTTAAATAAGGTCATCAGCTTGTACTCATAAATCTGTCTGTTCTTCCTGGATTTAAAATTCCCTCTTAGAACCAACATTTTCATGTCATTGGTGATATTATGATCTTCCTTGCAGAAATGTTTTGACACGGGAAGGTCCATTCTTTGTTCTCTAATTGTATGAATAGAGGAGAGAAGCTCTATCATATAACCCTATATATCACAGAGCTCAGCTTCTCTCCTCTATCCTATAACCCTATATATCACAGAGCTCAGCTTCTCTCCTCTATCATATAACCCTATATATCACAGAGCTCAGCTTCTCTCATCTATCCTATAACCCTATATATCACATAGCTCAGCTTCTCTCCTCTATCATATAACCCTATATATCACATAGCTCAGCTTCTCTCCTCTATCATATAACCCTATATATCACAGAGCTCAGCTTCTCTCCTCTATCCTATAACCCTATATATCACAGAGCTCAGCTTCTCTCCTCTATCATATAACCCTATATATCACAGAGCTGAGCTTCTCTCCTCTATCATATAACCCTATATATCACAGAGCTCAGCTTCTCTCCTCTATCCTATAACCCTATATATCACAGAGCTCAGCTTCTCTCCTCTATCATATAACCCTATATATCACATAGCTCAGCTTCTCTCCTCTATCATATAACCCTATATATCACAGAGCTCAGCTTCTCTCCCTCTATCCTATAACCCTATATATCGCAGAGCTCAGCTTCTCTCTTCTATCCTATAACCCTATATATCACAGAGCTCAGCTTCTCTTCTCTATCCTATAACCCTATATATCACAGAGCTCAGCTTCTCTCCTCTATCCTATAACTCTATATATCACAGAGCTCGGCTTCTCTCCCTCTATTATATAACCCTATATATCACAGAGCTCAGCTTCTCTCCTCTATCCTATAACCCTATATATCACAGAGCTCAGCTTCTCTCCCTCTATCCTATAACCCTATATATCACAGAGCTCAGCTTCTCTTCTCTATCATATAACCTTATATATCACAGAGCTCAGCTTCTTTCCTCTATCCTATAACCCTATATATCACAGAGCTCAGCTTCTCTCCTCTATCCTATAACCCTATATATCACAGAGCTCAGCTTCTCTCCTCTATCATATAACTCAGAGCTCAGTCTAAAAACATGATAGTATAAAACCAGACAATCTGAAGCATAGGTGGGTGAATATGAGGAAAATATAGGTATAAGGACATTTTAGGCAACTCTATACTAAAAGTGAGTTTTATATTGTGTAATTGTGTGATATTGTAGAACAGCCTAGACCTATAGCAGGAATATTACTAGGATACTAGGAGGTATACTTGCATACAAAGTGCTTGTGTTCGTCTTTTATACGAGGCCGGATTTATTGTTTAGCGCATATTGTGGTTAACATGAAGCGCGGGAAGTAATGAGCCCGTGGGGAGAGTGGGCGCGCTGTATATTTAACAAGCTGAGGGATCACTTTCTTGCAGGCGTTTTGGTGGTGCTAGCGGGAGCCATAATTCTTAGTGTAGGAAATGTGAACCTCTTCCCACTGACAGAAGGCACGAGGGCTCAAGTGGCCGACAGAAAGGAAATCTTGGCAGGCGTCCTATGGAGTGAGAGATGATTGATTGGAATCCATATACAAGGGAAGCGCTGGCAACGCATAACAGGAGGAATGTTCTTCCTTTATATACCGTTTTGTCGTTATCGCACTACAATGTTCCCCTGTTTCTATCACTGGAGAAAGCTGCATACATTTTGCGCCAAGTCTTCCAGATGAGGAGACCCCACTGTGATATCTGTAATGTCCAGATGGGGCCACCTAATGTAATATACGCTACATGCTGCGGTATTTCAGATTGACTAGCAACAGCTCATCCTCCTGTGTCTGACCGGCGCCATTTAAAGTGAAGGTTCTTAGTTAGGCCTCCTGTGACGTGCCCTGAAATAGTCTCAGAAGATGTTATTGGTACACAGTAAGGTGTGGAATAAGTCAACATGGCGGCAGTGTTTGAAGGTTGTCTCAGGGCAAAGACGCCATATTGATCTGGGTGACGTGTCAGAAGGTGTCCAAAGTCCTGCAAGCTAGACTCATCACTTCGCATTTTTCAGGTGGAAACCTGGCGGATCCCATTATAGTCTATGGTTTCTGAATTTCCATAGGTAACGATTTTCAGGTCCCCAAGTGGCCAAAGAACAGGTACCCCAATGCAGGTGTGAACTGGGACTGGGTTTACATCTACATTGGTATTCGACATGAAGGGCCACAGATCGTGCCACCGATACCATGGCTGACTTGGCCACAGAGCTTACTGAAGCTTTCCGGGGTCACACGGTGGCTCAGTGGTTAGCACTGCAGCCCTGCAGCGCTGTAGTCCTGGTGTTCAAATCCTGCCAAGGGCAAAAAAACATCTGCAAGGAGTTTGTATGTTCTCCCCGTGTTTGCATGGATTTCCATCCCATATTCCAAAAAAGACATACTGATAGGGAAAAATGTACATTGTGAGTCCTATGTGGGGCTCACAATCTACAAAAAGAAAAAATAGTGAATAGTCTCTTGTAAGTGGCCCTTCTGTTAAATCTACTCGTGGCAGGATTACGCAATGAGCATTTCTTAGACCTCGTTCACACAGGGCACGGGACCGTGTATTTTTGTCCTGATTCTGACACGGGAATCCGCGTCAGAATAAGACCAAAATACGCCTGTCATGGCGTCCTACTCCGGAGTAGGCCCAAATGAATGGGCCTAGTCTGGAGGGGGCTGGCGCGAGGAGGACGCCGGGGCTGAATCAGCCGCGGAATCCGCCTGAAGAAAGGGCAGCTCGCTTCTTTTTTCCGTGAGCCGGAACATACCGCTCATGTCAAAAAGGAAGCTAGCGGTCTACATAGACCTCTATTGTGAGGGGGTGGATTCGGTGTCAGAATCCGCCCCCTTTTGCCCCGTGTTAATGTGCCCTTACTATATATGATAGCTGTTATAATGGGGGTCCTAAATACTTTCCACTACCGTACTGAACAGCCAAAACAATAAGTGGCGCAGTAGTCAAGTATTAGCTCTACTGCTGCATTAAAAACCTATAGGACTCATGGTTGTGGAAGACCTGCAGTACAAGACTATGCCACTAATGTATGTATGGCACTGTGTTTATATACAGGCCAAGGCTTTGTTCACACCTTTTCATTTTGGTGAGTGTTTCAGGGAGGTTTGTGGGTCTTCTCACATGAAATAGGATATTTAATATTTCCTGGGGATGGGGGTTGAAGAGGTAAGCATATATTCAGTGGCCTCTCCACTGCTATGTGTAGTCCTTTACCGAATGTGTATGGTAATACCAGACAATACTCTACTATATAGTACATTGACTATTCCGGCACAGTTTGTGGAAATTTGCTCCGTTTTTTTTTTTTCTCTGAAGAAATGTGTAAACTGAGGAGATTGGGCTTTCAAAATACTTAACTGGTAAAACTGGAATTTACACAATTTCATAAAGGAGAACAAAAATAAGAGTACCGTATATACTCGAGTATAAGCCGACCCGAATATAAGCCGAGGCCCCTAATTTTACCACAATATACTGGGAAAACTTATTGACTCGAGTATAAGCCGAGGGGGGGAAATGCAGCAGCTACTGGAACATTTCAAAAATTAAAATGGTCGGAGTTTTTGGGTGCAGTAGTTGCTGGGGAAGGGGAGGGGGTGTTTTGGTTGTCTGTCTGCCCCTTCCCTGAGCTTGAGGACTGGGATTTTTTTCCCCCTACTTGGAATTCAGTCTGGCTGAATATAGGGGATCTGCAGTGCTCCTATTAACCCCTTCCTGATGGAACAGGAGCACTGCAGATCCCCTATATTCAGTAGACCGGGCACTGTCAGACACAGGGATACCTCATGTGTATGTGTTTCACAGTCATTTTCTACTTTTATATGTATTCTAGTGAAAGGAGGGATTTAGAACATTTATTTATTTTATTTTTTATTTTTATTACATTTTTTTTAAATTTTTTCCAGTAGCTGCTGCATTTCCCCCCCTCGGCTTATACTCGAGTCCATAAGTTTTCCCAGTTTTTTGTGGTAAAATTAGAGGCCTTGGCTTATATTCGGGTTGCCTTATACTTGAGTATATACGGTAAACACACAAATGAAGTTTCAGACATCATTGGGCTTTCTTACACTGTTTCTCTAACTAACCCCCATGCACGGAAACGGGGCAAAATAGACTATCTGTATCCGTAACTTCAGCCACTTCATACAGCCAGGACAGGGACAGAAGGCCCTGCTATTACAATAGATGTGGGGCCTTATCCTGTGGATATGAAATACATGTCCGAGATTGGAATATCTGATATGAGAACGTGCTATATCCTATTAAAGTACATGACATACAGAATATGGTGGATGGCATCTGCACATTACATCCTTCCTTGTTCATTCTTCCTATTCACTTATAACTCTTTCTCCTCAGCAAACCTGGACTCCATGTTATCAGAGTACGATATTATCTCCTTGTCTGGAATCCAGCAGCACTCCATCAAGAAAAGGGATCTAGAGCCTCAGTCTCATGTGGAGAGAATGGTGGATTTCAATGCACTGGACAGGTAAGCCCTATTGTACCCAGTCACCACAAGAACTAAAAGTCGGATGTACAGGACGTAATGTCTGAGCCCGATTGAGCTGGGAAAGAGTTGATCTGTAGGGCTGCAGGGTGGGTTCTTGAGTATGTAATGTCCCATGTGTGATGAATAACCCCTCTGCAATAAAAATCACATTATTTCTAGCACACCAAAATAACACAAAGGGATCACCAGTATGGCCATGGTTGTCACCAGTATATAGGACAGGTGGGTCCCAGGGTTGATACGTTGAACATAATTTTTGCCCCTTTTAATTCTCACTATACTCTGCTTGACTGCGTTGAGGTATATTCACATAGAAAACCAGTTCCGTTTACCTTACCGTTTAGTGCCCTGTAACTAAATGTTACCCTGCTTGGACAAATGGGATAGTTGCAGGACATTTCCCCTATCCATAGAATAGGTGATGAGTCTTATCATGTCGGGTACTGCTGGGCACCACATCTACTATGGCCCTATGAGACCAGCAAAATGTTGGGAATGAATGCTCGTTCAAGCGCCCCTTCCCCACTATCGGCCTGTCTGATAATGCCGACATTTACCCAATGAATTAGCATGTGATGGTCAGAAAATCTAGTAAGGGCTCTGCTGCCATCACTGACCAGATACAATAGGTTGACGCTAGTGTCAGCTGTCTATTGTTCTGATCCATCAGAAGACCAGAACAACAGACAAGAGGACCGCGAAAATAGCAGTCACATATGGAGCCCAATGGACCCCATTGACTGTAATAATGGGGTCCCTCAGGTGTCCATTGTTTTTAAACTGAAAGCTGTTTCTGGTGAACTATGCTATACACTCACCAGCCACTTTATTAGGTACACCTGTCCAACTGCTCGTTAACACTTAATTTCTAATCAGCCAATCACATGGCGGCAACTCGGTGCATTTAGGCATGTAGACATGGTCAAGACAATCTCCTGCAGTTCAAACCGAGCATCAGTATGGGGAAGAAAGGTGATTTGAGTGCCTTTGAACGTGGCATGGTTGTTGGTGCCAGAAGGGCTGGTCTGAGTATTTCAGAAACTGCTGATCTACTGGGATTTTCACGCACAACCATCTCTAGGGTTTACAGAGAATGGTCCGAAAAAGAAAAAACATCCAGTGAGCGGCAGTTCTGTGGGCGGAAATGCGTTGTTGATGCCAGAGGTCAGAGGAGAATGGGAAGACTGGTTCGAGCTGATAGAAAGGCAACAGTGACTCAAATAGCCACCCGTTACAACCAAGGTAGCCAGAAGAGCATCTCTGAACGCACAGTACGTCGAACTTTGAGGCAGATGGGCTACAGCAGCAGAAGACCACACCGGGTGCCACTCCTTTCAGCTAAGAACAGGAAACTGAGGCTACAATTTGCACAAGCTCATCGAAATTGGACAATTGAAGATTGGAAAAACGTTGCCTGGTCTGATGAGTCTCGATTTCTGCTGCGACATTCGGATGGTAGGGTCAGAATTTGGCGTCAACAACATGAAAGCATGGATCCATCCTGCCTTGTATCAAGGGTTCAGGCTGGTGGTGGTGGTGTCATGGTGTGGGGAATATTTTCTTGGCACTCTTTGGGCCCCTTGGTACCAATTGAGCATCGTTGCAACGCCAAAGCCTACCTGAGTATTGTTGCTGACCATGTCCATCCCTTTATGACCACAATGTACCCAACATCTGATGGCTACTTTCAGCAGGATAATGCAATGCCATGTCATAAAGCTGGAATCATCTCAGACTGGTTTCTTGAACATGACAATGAGTTCACTGTACTCCAATGGCCTCCACAGTCACCAGATCTCAATCCAATAGAGCATCTTTGGGATGTGGTGGAACGGGAGATTCGCATCATGGATATGCAGCCGACAAATCTGCGGCAACTGTGTGATGCCATTATGTCAATATGGACCAAAATCTCTGAGGAATGCTTCCAGCACCTTGTTGAATCTATGCCACGAAGAATTCAGGCAGTTCTGAAGGCAAAAGGGGGTCCAACCCGTTACTAGCATGGTGTACCTAATAAAGTGGCCGGTGAGTGTAGAGTCTTCTAAGATGTGACCATAGCCTGAGCAACATATATTCGCATCTGTGGCCACCCTTACAGTATGTCCTGTCAGTAGATTTCTTATTTTTTTTTAATCACATTTTTTTTGTTTATAGGCATTTTAAATTGTACCTCACCTCAGACGCCGATCATCTCTCCGAAAATCTAAAAGCAGTGATATTAGATGGGAACGGAAAAGGAAAAGAATATCATATCAAGCGGTCAGACTTCTTCACCGGGCATGTGGTCGGTGAGTGTGCTCTTATAATTTTATGTCCTGTTGTGAACTCATCCCACAGTGGTCAGTCTGTATCTCTATCTCACACTTGTACATACAAATGTGCTGTAGTAATTTGGCAGAATCAACCCCAAGTTTTCTGTCAAAATGTAACTATGCTTCATTGATGCTAAAATGAAGACAATGCGGTGTCCCCTTTTTAAAGGGATACAATCATTTGAATGCCATTTTTCACGAGCGTACTGTGTAAGCGGCCACAAAAAAATGGCTGCAGACATGCACAGTCGGCTCTGTCCGATGGATGGCAGAGCCGACTGCGCATGTGTGAATTGTAAATCTGGAAGAAGACTTCATAGGAAGGCGTGCCAGAAGAAGACAGAGGCCGGCCCCCAGTGCTGTGAGAAAATTCATTTACATACCGATGAAAACCGAGATATCTACAGAACAGTGGCGCGGAGAAGACTTCTAAAGATAGGAGAAGAATAGCTTTTCTTAAGGTTATTCATACATGTTAGGGGATTCAAATGATTGAATCCCTTTAAGTGTTTTTTTTTTTTTTTTTTTTAAAAGCCCCTCATGCAGACTTACTATTGTCAGTATTTCCAATGTATTCTGACGCCTAAGCATTATTTTCCTTAGGGGAAGTCAATATGGCGGAAAATCTTTCAGCAGAATGTGCTGCAAAAAAATCTGTCTCCCATAATTTTAATAGATGTCAGTGGGAAAAAGAAGCATTCTGTCCAAATCTCCCATTGAAGTGAAAGGGAGTGGGAAATCTTACTGCTGAGGGCAAGAGTATTTCCGTAGCAGTTTTTGCATGGCAGGTCCTGTTGCAGAATCCACGATGTGAACTTTCTAAATTGCCTTTAATGTTAGATCCCTCTAAGGGTATGTTCACGTGGAGTTTTCTGCAGGCGAATTTTGATGTGGAATCCATCTTAAAATTCCCCTGCAAAAATGCCTCCCATTCCTTTCAGTGGGAGTAATTCACAATTATCGATTTTATTTTTCAGCTAGCGGCATGCCCTATCTTCAAGCGAAAAAGCCACACGGTGGAAAAGGTTTCCGCTGTGTGAACTTACCGTAACTTCACTGGCAAGGTTCCCTACCGTTCAGTGCCAGTTATAGGGGCAAGGGTGGGATTTCTTAGTCTTTAGACTTCACTGATGTGTTTTTTTTTTTTTCTCTCTATTTCTTTAAGGGGAGCACAATTCAAAGGTCATAGCACACATTGGCGATGGCGATTTTACAGCACGGATCACCACAGATGGGGAGGAATATAACATTGAGGTAGGACATCTCAATAACTTCACATCAGCTTCAGTTGTAGTCCAAGGTCTATGATGATATATTTTAGGTTATATACTTCATTCTTACAACAAAGCTGTCAGGGCATGTCCACTGCCCTATCTAAGAGAAGGCGAGAACCCGAGCTTGGTTGGACAGGGAAAACGTGATGTGAATGCAGCCGAAGGTTACTTGGTCCCTTTAGTGTGCATATGGGAAGGATTGAGGAAATCTGGTACGTTGCATATTTTGTCCTACAGAGTGCAGGATGAATAGTAGACAGGTCAGACATATACATTGAATGTGGGAAAGAAAACCTTATGTGATCTCAGCCTTATAGTCTTGTTTCGTATGTTACAATAGCCTTTATTAATGGAGGAGTTACATTTATATACACACTGTCATTTCAGCAAACCTTGCATAAATTTGCTTTTCTCACACACGAGGGACTCAAAATGCAGGGGGCGTTGTTGAATAGGTGTTTAGAGGCTTCCATACAGGCACCCATCTCCAAAACCCGCATGGCTCAATTACTTCACACAAAGTCATTTTACTGGTCATTATGTTTTTGGCATGTGCGAGGAAACCCACACAAAAATGGGAAGAATATACAAACGCCTATACATGTCAATGGATGGGAAGGGAAGAATATTGAGCCAGAAGTGGGGGCTAGAGCATCACATCTCACATCAGTTTATGTCAATAATTCTCAATATATGTTCTGCATGTTCCTGGGGCTGTTTGAGTGACTAAGGAGACTGGTATAGAGCTAAAGAGACTGTTACAGAGCTGTGTATGGTAACTAGTCTTCACACACCATTTCTAGTTTTTTTCTCCCGTCTAATGTTGCTCCTGATCATCTAGTTGTTCCAGTGTCTATAGCCATAAGGGGGACCTCCAGGGATCCTTCATTCTGGCTTGGGTTTGAGAAATTGTAGGGATATGCTATAATTTTCTAAGACCCTGTTAATCTCCAAACCTTTTTTTTTTTTCTTTCAGCCGCTGTGGAGGTTTACAGGAAACTCCTCCAGAGATAATCTACTGGTGTACCGATCAGACGACATCAGGGAAGTGTCCCGTCTCCAGTCCTCCAAAGTCTGTGGTTATGTCCAACCTGAGCAGGATCTCTTCAGAAACCAGGAGTGGTCCAGAGAAACACACAAAGGTAGCTGCTGCTTATTCTTCTTTATTTCACGGCCCTTTTGGGGTTTGTTCACATGGCGGTTGTGTAGTGAAGGAAATCTGGGTCCTCTGTCAGTCTCTACTTTCTGGGTTATGGTGGGTCACCACTGCTGTGATTGGCTAAGCACTCATTTCCTGTATCTCAAGAGGGACTAGGAAAGCGAGACTAGCAGGGGTCCCGGGTGACCAGAGGACCAGAATGGAAGCCGTAATGGTTTGTTAATGTGAGCATTGTTTCATGTTTTTAGTACATTCTGAGCCCTAGATGAAAAATTTTTACTCCACCGGTAATGTCTGCATGTCTAACTTTGTGTCCGGTTAAAAAAGAAATGTTTCACCGCAGAGACCACAAAAGGCTCACGGGCGAACACTTTGCAAACCCATTCAAATGAATGGGTTTGAATAGTGACTGCTGGTTTCCGTCTCCTGTCCGGGGCAGAAGACGGAAACCTGAAAGCGGAGACTGGGGTGCAGATGTGAAACCGCCCTTAGAAGTCATTGTGACTGTTTTCCAAAAACTAATTACAATGTGTATAGATATTATATACCAAAGTTCTCAGACCTGGTATTTAGTCTTTTAAAATGTGATGCCTTAAAGCGTACCTATAATTCTCGGTGAATGAAGATGCGGCTGTGTATAGGTATTGATCAGTGTCCTGGGTAAGATCGCCATGTTCTCCCTGCTTTAATACTATGATCAGTCATTTGGTGATTCCTGAAACCTAAGAGCTGGCACTACGAGATGTTCTGTGTGGCACAAGAGTCTCTGTGTTTTGTCACATGTGCCGGCTTGCCATGAGTCCGCCGTATTCATGTGGAGATCATTGCCTCCTTGCTGACTGACCATTTTGTTAAACACACTAGTACCAAGGAAGCCATCACTGTAGAGACAGAAGACACAGAAACATTGGGGATCTGTACTTGCCGGGGTTGTCCACGAATTACAGTTCTGGGCTATGAGGCTGGGGAAGATGAAACAAATAAAATCCCATACTCGCTTGTCCCCACCACTGTCCGGTTCACTGGTGTCCTAACGCTTGTTCTAGGGTAAGTCCTTGTCTCATGTGACCGCTGAGGTAAATCAGTGGCCTCAGCAGTGACAGGAAAGGACCTGGGACTTCATACACTGGAGCATGGGCGAGTATGTTTAAAGAGATCTTATCATTGGATACCCTTTTTTTCTCGATAACACAGGAATAGCCTTAAGAAAGGCTATTCTTCTTCTATCTTTAGATGTCTTTTCCGTGCCGCCGTTCGGTAGAAATCCGGGTTTTCTTCAGTATGCAAATGAGTTCTCTCGCAGCACTAGGGGCTTCCCCAATGCTGCAAGAGAAATCTCCATCTTCTTCTGGAACGTCTTCTCCCTTTAAATGGTGGTGGTGGTGGGGGGGGGTCACGCCTTTGGCTTTCTGCTTCATTCATTGTCTATAGGGCTGATAGAGTGCACCAAAACAGTGCACTTTCCTTTCTACCTCAGTCTTATAGACTTGTTCTGTCAATGTGCATACTCGATTGCTGCTCAATTCCATGTCCTACTCACGGCTGTTGTGCATTGAGGAAAACTGTGGGCCTGGGACCTCCATCCTAGCTATGAGCCTGCACTGATCAGACAGGATAGGTGATAAATGTCTCACAAAGGACACAAAGGGGAGATGGAGTAGATAAGATGTGATCTCTATTGTCAGTAGTGGACGTAAAGATGGGTTATCTATAGAAGTGATATATGATGTAAATGCGGCAAAGCAAACCCATACAGGACACGGGAGATGAAATATAATCTGTTCTTCTAGTACTGTAAAGACCATCTTCTAGACAAAAGTTTGTGGTTTCCTCAGCTGCAGACGCCTTCCATTGCCCTCCTGTAGGGCCACTTTGTTGGCATTGTAACGTCTCCTCTAGCGGTGCTGGAGTTGCCTATTCGCCTCTCAGCCGTATCGTAGTAATGATCATCCTCGTAGAAGGTGGAAAGCAAAGGCTTGAAATTAGCCCTAAGTGCTGTTCCCCCCCCGCCCCCTCCTCCGCGGCTACCCACACACTTGTAATAAGAACAGCTACTGCGTGGGGAGAGTCTTGTACCAGATCCTTGGCTCCTAAGCAGCAGGGGCGCATCGTCTGTGTGTGTGTAATATGCCGTTACATGCACTGCAGCTCTATGGGGGGTGGGCACTAATGTCCGCACTGCCATGGTCAGTAACATAAATTGGGGAAATAATGGACGAGCGGTAATGGCTAAATGCACCATGACGATTTATTGGGACTTTTATGTGGAGAGCACCGCTGGGTGGATCAGGTGGCATATCCATAGAGGCGAGCTCTTAACATTAAGTGAAATTGCATCTTGCTATGTAGTTGTTCACATTTTATAGGTTTCTAGTGTGTTAAAGGCGCTGGCCATAATAAGTCTGTATAATACACTTCATATTGTGGTAGCAAATGACGTCTCAACCATGAGGTCCCTGTGATAGTGTGATCATCAGGTCCATGATTGGGACAATACTTGTGGTTGTAATATATAATAGTTCAATTTACATTTTTCCATCTGCCTTTTCAAGTGTCTTTTGGTTGCTCCAAGCAGTGTGCCCTTACTTCAATGGGAAAAGCCAAGGCTGCAGAATTACCTCACATACCTCCCCCCCCCCCCCCCCCCGAGGTGTGAACATAGCCTAACTTGTAGTTCATTCAACAATATCTCTGCTTAGGAGTCCAGTGGGCGGGCCTACTTAGCTAAAACAATTTTTAATAATAATGACCTATCTGTAAGATGTGAGATCTGTGGGGGTCCGACACAGAGATCCCACACATATAAGCTGTTCTGCAACGTCTGGGTGCTGGAAGTTACAGCAGTAGAGGAGGTACGTGTGTACGCTGCCCCTATTTAAGTAATAGGAGTACCATTCTTATTCCCTGGAACCAACGCTATACAGGTAAAGGGCTACAGCCTGCACGCACTCCTCATCCAGCGATGTTGTGTCCAGCACCCAGAGGCTGCCGAAATAGCTTATTAGTACAGGGTCAGTATGTCACATACTGAGGACCTATTCTATATATAGGTCATCAGAGTAGGAACAATATTTTTGGGGCTGGAAAACTCCTGGTAAGGCCACGTTCACACGGGGCACAAAACCATGTATTTTGGTCCTGATTCTGATGCGGGAAGCTGCGTCAGAATAGGACCAAAATGCGACTGTCACGGCTTCCGACAGTCGCAGCTTCCTGCTCTGGAGTAGGCCCAAATGAATAGGCCTAGTCCGGAGGGTGCTGTCACGAGGCGGACGCCGGGGCTGACTCAGCCGCAGAGTCCGCCTGAAGAAAGGGTAGCTTGCTTCTTTTTACCATGAGCCGGAACATACTGCTCACGGAAAGAAGGAATCTAGCGGTCTACATAGACCTGTATTGTGAGGGGCGGATTCTGGGTGGATTCGGCGTCAGAATCCGCCCCCTCTTGCCCTGTGTGAACGAGCCCTAAGACAAGTAGGGCTGTAGATGGCTAAGTAGCCCTGCCTACTGGACTCCTAAGCACAGAAAGAGCAGAGATTGTGATGAATGCATTGAAGTTATACTGGGTCTTATCCACAAAATCATCATCCTTCTTTATCGCGTCACCTAAGACAGCATGTACAACATGGCAGGTTCCCTGTAATGTTATATGTACATACATGATTTTTACTGATACACTCCGCGTATGCTACTGTGTTATAAGAACATTAAATTCACCTTAACAGGAAGGTCCCTTTTGTTCTTAGCTGAAGAAAGAGTATCTAGTCAAGGTCAATTAGTTTCCAGAAAAATGATCTGCTACATGAGTATAAGACGCTCCTGGCAAGATGCCCTCAGGTTCCTTAGCGATGTTCAGAAGGCATGAATCATCCACGCCGTACTAGGAAGGCGTTCATTAGGGAGCATGTACTGTACTAAGTCCTACCATAGCGAGGCAACCCATTATGTGCAGAACACGCCGCCTGTCACTTATCTCACAAGAGCTCTGAGGACCGACACTTACCGTTCTCAAGGTGATGTACTGAGTGCAAGGTCCTGACACACGTGGGTTATAGAGAGCCAAGGCAAGACAATATCACATTGGAACAGGGGCGTAACTACCGGAGTAGCAGCGATAGTTGCTGCCACAGGGCCCAGAAGATTAGGGGGCCCAACAGGCCCCTGATGTGGTTTTGTTGTTGGGTTATTTGATTTTCCTAGTTACTTACTGATCCTTGCTTCTGCATACGGCTACCGGCGCTTCCCCTTTTGCGGATGTGGCTGTGAGCAGGAGCAGGGATTGGTAAGTGAGGCCACGGGCCCATGAACCCCACAACCACTGCTATCATTATACTCTGGAGTCTTTTCAGACCCAGGAATATAATGATTATTGGGTCAGGGGAGGTGAGGGAACATAAAAAAAATCGTTACTTACCTCACCTGCGCTCTGGCAGGCTTCAGACCTGTTTGGTGACGTCACAGACATCAAATGACGCATCATTACGCCGGCCTGGGTCAGGTGATGTCTGGTCCAACATTGAGTATGGCCGAAATCAGCAGGGAATGTGCCGGAGCCCAGGAGAGGTAAGTAACATTGTTTTTTATGTTTGTATCCTCCCCTGGGTCTCCGATCATTATACTCTGGGGTCTGAAAAGAGCCCATGTCAAATATTCACCTTAGGGCCCCACCATTCCTAGTTATGCCACTGAATTGAAATAGTAGTTTTTCTTTCTTGGCATTGGTCATGTTTTATGATTTAGGGGTCGCTCATGTTTAGCGACAGGCCACTATTGTATAGTGTATAGCCAAGGGAAGTGAATATGAACGGTGTCATTTCCTTGCACAGCATGTGTCCATATAAGGCTGTTTTCTTACTGTTTTTACCGTATGATCCGGGAAAGTTTTTGACTGTTATGTCAATTGAATCCACAGGATCCCATTCAGTAGATGGAGGCCAAAAGGTCACTTATATTGCAGGGTTTCTATTCTTTTGCCATATGGATTAGTGCAGCAGATTGCTCTATTCCTTGTAGAGACTTCTAGTATTCTGTGCGTCATATGCATGTGTGTGTAAATATATATACAAATATATACACTTCACATATAGAAATATATTTTTTATGTTATATGGGTGGTCCAAAAGTATGGAGACTCCCGAATAAATGGAAAACTGTGGTTGGGATCGCCATGCTGTGTGTCATGAATCAGCCGCGGCATCAGTGGCGCGAGGCTCCTTCCTGATTAGGCCCATTCATTTGGGCCTAATCCAGAGCGGAACGCCGCAATAGGATGTACCAAAATCTGTGATGGTGCTTTTAGGGCCCTGTTGATACTAGAAGTCAAGACGCTGCAATGTATCCATAGTCAGACCATCCACACTAACCCTGACCAATCCCTTTTGATTTTCCTGATGTCACTAGGGATTCCCAGTGTTTGCAACTTCAGACCGCTTTATTCTTCCTGCCAAAAATACCAGAATCGTGACCCAAACCCCTAATGGAGGCTCCTAACACACGGCCATTTTTTTCATTTACAGAAAGTCCTTATTTTTGTAGTGTGACCTTTCCAGGAAAGAGGAAATATATTCTTAAAAACACGATTGAAATAACTTTGTTTGTTGTCTGAAGATTTGGACGCTGTTCTCCGTTTCCTTCTATAGTAATGTGTCCATCGGAATCTTAAAATAACCTTCAGCTTCCTGATGTAACTGGGAACATCACTTTATCCTGGTCAAGGAGAGTTTACACGCTTTATTTTTATATTTTTTGTGCTTTGTACTTTTTTCCTTACAGTTACATTCACGTGTAGAAGTTTTTTGGCAGAAAGTTCTGGGACTGTCCTCTGCAGAAATCCTTATACGCAGCCGCAGAAACCACTGTGGTAGAAATTTTGATAACGTGTGATGCGTACAACTGTATCCTTGTAGTTTTGTAGCTGGCGTGGATTTTGGTAAATCAGTAAATTATTTATTACCTAAAGATTTTGTCGCATTTCTGTTGTGAAGGGAACAATCCATGGTGAAAATCTGTATCTTAAATCAGATTCTGTGCAGATTTGCAACTTATGGATGAGATTTGTTAAAACGGCTTCCACTTTACTTCTCTTGTAATAAGCTTTTAGATCCCTCAATCTGACTGGAAAATCTGGAGCGTAGTCAGTAGGTGTGAACATACTCTCTATTCAGGTGAACATTGTACTGAAAGGTCGAAAAAAAATTGTGGCTGCAGGCATGCACAGTTTGCTCTGCCCGAGGCCTGATGGCATAACCGACTGTGCATGCTTAGAAGATTGAAACCCAACATGGAAGAAGACGCAGGGAGAGGCCGTTCCAGAAGAAGATGGAGGCGTTGCAGGAGATTTCTCTCGCAGCATTGCGGACCACCCCCAGTGCTGCGTGAGAACTCATATGCATACTGAAGAAAACCCGGATTTCTACCGAACAGCAGCGCAGAAAAGAATAGCCTTTCTTAAGGCTATTCCTACATGTTAGTCAGAAAAAAAGGGGTATCCAATGATAGGATCCCTTTAAAGGGGTACTCCCACGTCGCATACTCACCCGTCTTCATTCCTCTAAAATCTTCTGTCTTCCGGCTTTGTTTCGTCATTGGTGGGCGGGGTCACATATGCAAAGCCAAGCGGCGAGATGCCGCCGGCTCTGCGTGCGCGCTCATACACCAGTCTACCATTCACAATGCAAATACAGACCCGACACCCTGCGGGTCTGTATTCGCATTGTGAAGGTTAGACTGGTGTATGAGCGTGCACGCAGGGCCGGCGGCATCTCGCCGCTTGGCTTTGCATATGTGACCCCGGAGCGGAGCGGAACAGCATCGCTTCTGCCGCTGCTGTCTTCATGCAGGGCAGAAGCATAGCGATGTGCCTGTGCCGGCGTCTAACAGTCCCCAGCATCCGCCTATTACAGCGGATGTCGGGGAGTTAGACGCTGGCACAGGTGAAGCCAGCAACATCGCTATGCTTCTGCCCTGCATGAAGCCAGCAGCGGCAGAAGCGATGCTGTTATTCCGCTCCTCCGCCCCCCGCCCCGGAATAACAGCATCGCTTCTGTCGCTGCTGGCTTCATGCAGGGCAGAAGCATAGCGATGTTGCTGGCTTCACCTGTGCCGGCGTCTAACCCTGTATTGGCGGCCCCTTCCCCCAAAGGGTAAACTACCCCCCCCCCCTCCAGTCTCGCTCCCTGTACTTAGCCCCTCCTCCCTCCCCCCTCAGAGCAGGCAGATACATCACTTGACTCAGGAGCAGCTAGGTCAGGGCTGTGGCCACAAAAAAATGAATAAAGTAAGATAGTGGACAAACAAAGCAGTTTTGCTGAAGCATTGTATTTAGGAAAAGTCTTACATTCACATTAATAAGCATTATAGATAGGATCCTTGTGACAGGACAACCACTTTAAGGGTAAGGGTTTTTCTGGTACTATCCTATTGATGACCTATCCTTAGGATAGACCATGAGTATTAGATTGCTAAAGTCTGACAAAGTGAGCTCCACTTCCTATTCTCAAGCCATTAACATCATGTCCATTGGTCACATGGTCATGCTGCCACTCAAATGAATGGTTGCAATTTCAAGCACAGCCACTACACAGGGTACGGCGCTGTGCTTGGTGAGCAGTGACGAGGCAGCAGCACTTGTCCAAACGCTTTGGTCAGTTGATCTGTGGGGGTTACATGTATCAGGACCCCATGAGTCCAAGCATAGGTAATATATATTATAGTCCCAAAGAACCCCTTTAAGTCTACAGGAGTCTCTTTAGAAGTTCTCTACAATATGGAGCAATTTGTAGTGGCAAGAGGCCAGGCGGTAAGCCTCACAGATAGTCCGTGGGTGTGCAGAGATCTTTGTAGAAAATGTCTTATGGACATGAGCCAGGGAGCTTCGCTAATGCTCCTGAAAGCGCTTCCCCTTCTAGATATACGCCAGAAAACATGGCGGGTAATGCAGAGTAATGTATTTCATTTACCTGATTATTCATTTATAGCCCGAGCTGTAAGTGTCGGCTCTTACTGGAAATCCCAATGTGCAGCAGGAATCTTCTCTGCCATTACGTTTTTTCTGCCTTTGGTAAGGGCTTATGGTATTTCACATCAGACCAGCAAGGGGACATTCATTTCTTCTGCCGCATCCGTGCTAAAGTCCAAATCCAGTTTTCCAATATGAGGGGCATGTTTAGTATTTCCTTTGGTTTGTATAGGGGGAGTCACACTCTTATGCTTGGTTTACTAATAATTCATGTTTAATCAGTTTTTATTAAGATGATTTTTTTTTCAGTTAACAGTAGGTAGAAAAAAAGCACAATATTAACAAAGTAAGTGCTATGGGGCATGCAAGCCTCCCAAAAAAGGAGCAAACGTAAAAGGACAATTAGAGTAGAGGACATGCACCGCCAAAGGACGATAAAGGACGAGAATAAGAAGGACAACAATAGTAAGGAGGAGAATAAGAAGGACAATAATAGTAAGGAAGAGAATAAGAAAGACAACAATAGTAAGGAGGAGAATAAGAAGGTCCGCAATAGTAAGGAGGAGAATAAGAAAGACAACAATAGTAAGGAGGAGAATAAGAAGCACAACAATAGTAAGGAGGAGAATAAGAAGGACAATAATAGTAAGGAAGAGAATAAGAAAGACAACAATAGTAAGGAGGAGAATAAGAAGGTCAGCAATAGTAAGGAGGAGAATAAGTAGAACAACAATAGTAGGGAGGAGAATAAGAAGGACAATAATAGTAAGGAGGAGAATAAGAAGAACAACAATAGTAAGGAGGAGAATAAGAAGGACAACAATAGTAAGGAGGAGAATAAGAAGGACAACAATAGTAAGGAGGAGAATAAGAAGGTCAGCAATAGTAAGGAGGAGAATAAGAAGAACAATAATAGTAGGGAGGAGAATAAGAAGGACAACAATAGTAAGGAGGAGAATAAGAAGAACAACAATAGTAAGGAGGAGAATAAGTAGAACAACAACAATAGTAGGAAGGAGAATAAGAAGGACAACAATAGTAAGGAGAATAAGAAGGACAACAATAGTAGGGAGGAGAATAAGAAGGACAACAATAGTAAGGAGGAGAATAAGAAGGACAATAATAGTAAGGAAGAGAATAAGAAAGACAACAATAGTAAGGAGGAGAATAAGAAGGTCCGCAATAGTAAGGAGGAGAATAAGAAAGACAACAATAGTAAGGAGGAGAATAAGAAGCACAACAATAGTAAGGAGGAGAATAAGAAGGACAATAATAGTAAGGAAGAGAATAAGAAAGACAACAATAGTAAGGAGGAGAATAAGAAGGTCAGCAATAGTAAGGAGGAGAATAAGTAGAACAACAATAGTAGGGAGGAGAATAAGAAGGACAATAATAGTAAGGAGGAGAATAAGAAGAACAACAATAGTAAGGAGGAGAATAAGAAGGACAACAATAGTAAGGAGGAGAATAAGAAGGACAACAATAGTAAGGAGGAGAATAAGAAGGTCAGCAATAGTAAGGAGGAGAATAAGAAGAACAATAATAGTAGGGAGGAGAATAAGAAGGACAACAATAGTAAGGAGGAGAATAAGAAGAACAACAATAGTAAGGAGGAGAATAAGTAGAACAACAACAATAGTAGGAAGGAGAATAAGAAGGACAACAATAGTAAGGAGAATAAGAAGGACAACAATAGTAGGGAGGAGAATAAGAAGGACAACAATAGTAAGGAGGAGAATAAGAAGAATAACAATAGTAAGGAGGAGAATAAGAAGGTCAGCAATAGTAAGGAGGAGAATAAGAAGGACATCAATAGTAAGGAGGAGAATAAGAAGAACAACAATAGTAGGGAGGAGAATAAGAAAGACAACAATAGTAAGGAGGAGAATAAGAAAGACAACAATAGTAAGGAGGAGAATAAGAAAGACAACAATAGTAAGGAGGAGAATAAGAATGACAACAATAGTAGGGAGGAGAATAAGAAAGACAACAATAGTAGGGAGGAGAATAAGAATGACAACAATAGTAGGGAGGAGAATAAGAAAGACAACAATAGTAGGGAGGAGAATAAGAAGACCGACAATAGTAGGGAGGAGAATAAGAAAGACAACAATAGTAGGGAGGAGAATAAGAAGACCAACAATAGTAGGGAGGAGAATGGAGTCACAGATCAAGAATAGGAATAGCATCCTAAGGAGGAGAGAGGACCATTCATGGGGACCGCCACAATGCTGTGTTCTGAGGGAAACATAGGACAAGGGGGAACAAGAGGACACACAATAATTGACAAGAAGGAAATGGGATGTAGGAAATAGGAGGGGGAGGGGGGGCACACTAAAGGGGTAGGATCAGCCGAATAGCGGGAGAGCAGGGGGGCAACAGGTTTGGACGGCCAGTCTCCTAAAGGAAAATGTAGGACATGTCCATGAAACACCACCCATGACCACCAGAAGGACTTGGGGGAAATCAGGAGAGTCTTCTGCCACCTCCATAATCCGGATAAGGAGAAGCTCCTGTAGAAACTCACCCAGAGTAGAGGCAGCAGTGCTGCATCGGTGCCTGGGAATAACTCTTCTAGCAGCCATGTTATTAATGTTTTATATACCAGAAAGCCTCTCGCTCTCCGGCTGTCTTTTCTAGGTTATAGAGGAGTATTTGGAGAGAGGACTCACTAGTGTCATTTAAAGAGACAATACACCCACCCCCACTGCTAAAGTTCTATTCCTCTGGTTCTTGCTGTTCTACCAATCCATGGGTTTCCCTACAGATAGCTCCTACATCAGGCAGAGCAATAATAATAATAATAATAATAATAATGAGCTGCTTTGCATCCAGTACACGATATAACCCTCTACGTATGTATAAAGTCTGTGACTCCCGAGCTGAGGCAAAGCTACATCTACCATCAGGGCACAATGGGAGTTATACAGTAGCTTTGTTATACCTGGGTTTTGGGTTGGCATCCACTGCTCTAGGCACCATGAACACTAGGAAGGCATAATACAACCATAGTACAACCTGTTGACTCTGGTTAGGGGTATTCATGTCTCAGGGATTGTCTCAAAGCAAAGTTCCCTCTACCATCAACCTTATATTAGAGCAGTAGCCCCTAATAATATAGTAAGCTAGACCTATGCCTTGACTTTGACAACACAAAAGTCACAAGACCAAAAAAATGCAATACTTCTCCATCTCTTGTGTAGATGTCGCATATCTATCTATTGGTATGAAGATTGTTTGTGATTTGCAACCAAAAATCGTATAAAGGGTAATAAATCTGCCACTCTGACTCCATGTAAACATTACGCTTACAGAAAATCCAAACCTGCACCAACTTTTCCAATATACAGTTCAGTGTAAGCAGCGAGCAACTATGGCTAATTTGTAACGTGTCGTAGTATATTGGCTTTGTTACATGGCAGGTAGGTAGTCCATCCATGTGAATATTCCTATAGTACCGGTTTCCATATGGTACCTGTATTCTGGTAACTATATGTCCAGGACAGCTGCGGTGAGTTTGATGTCCTAACCATTGTCCTGTGCTTTAGGGACGTTGCTACTATTAGAATTCTTCCATATTGTAAAGCAGATTTGTTTTTAGTGGATATGAGGTTGAATGAGTCATTGTATGAGTCAGTCCAAGGAGGACATAACATTCAGACAACGCTAGATGATGGGTTATTGGTTTATTATTGCACCAGTTTTATGGGTTTGCTGTCACCATTTATAAAGTCTTCCACAATGTAGCCTGCGTCACAAGGGGAGCCGTAAACTAGTGTCTGCTACTGGGTACACATCTGACGTATCTTAGAAGTGTGTCCTATATGGAAACCTCCCTCCTCATAGCTAAAGCTCTTCTTATATTCCAGTATAATGGCTGCTTTCCTTATTTGATTAAAGCAGACCTCTAGTTATAAAACCACTTCTCATAACTGAGTAGCAGTCATGAATATAAGAAACTTTGTAAGATATCTTATTAAACAAATCTACTTCTTTCTCCACTTATTAAGGTGCTCCCTCCTCTTTATCTTCACTCGCTCTGTTTGTTTTCATAGAGTTAGTATGACAGATTTATTATGCAAGGGATCTTATCATTGGATACCCTTTTTTTCCCCTCACTAACACATAGGAATAGCCTTAAGAAAGGCTATTCTTCTCCTACCTTTAGATGTCTTCTTCGCGCCGCCGGTCGGTAGAAATCCCAGTTTTCTTCAGTATGCAAATGTGTTCTCTCGCAGCACTGGGGGCGGTCCCTGCGCTAAAACAGCCCTGGGGGCATCCCCAATGCTGCGAGAGAACTCTCCAGCACCGCCTCCATCTTCTTCTGGAACGCCCTCTCCCTGTGTCTTATTCCGGCCTGGGTTTCAATCTCTGCCTCGGGCAGAGCCGACTGCGCATGCCCAGGCCACAAGAAAATGGCCGCTTACACAGTAAGCTGGTATAAGCGGCCATTCTCTTGTGGCCGGGGAATGTACAGTTGGCTATTCCTGTTAAGGAGAAAAAAAGGGTATCCAATGATAGGATCCCTTTAAATGTAAAAGGCATAAAAGGGTTGCATTATATTTATTTGCTCAAATATGCCTTTTCCATATAAAAATTGCAACTTTTTGGGTTTTTTTGAGACGCTCTCACCCCTTTCCTGAAAAGGGGTCATGGTGAGGGTGTGCAGCTGGTGATGCCATTGGCCCACCAGGTACATTGCTCAATGGAGAGTGTGCCTCGTTGTATATTGAGGTGCGCCCTCCTCCAGCAATGGGACTATGAAGATTGATGTGTTTTTTTTTGTTTTTTTTTTGTTTGTTTGGTTTTTTTTACATAAAGGGGGAAAATAATCATAAAACTGGCATAGATGGATGATATTGTGGTGCACCTTAAGCCCTTTCTTGCACCAAATGTGGTCATACTCCAATCCTCACCTCAGCCACCACATTCTTATAATGTGAGTGGGGTAATAATTAGGGATCTAAGACAGTTCCTGAGGGCTCGTTCAAACGGGGCAAGAGGGGGCGGATTTTGAAGCCGAATCCACCTCAAAATCCTCCTCACAATCCACCTTACAATAGAGGTCTATGTAGACCACTAGCATCCTTTTTTCCATGAGCTTTTTGTTCCCGCTCATGGAAAAAAGAAGCGAGCTGCCCTTTCTTCAGGCGGATTCCGCGGCTGATTCAGTTGCGGCGTCCGACTCGCAACAGCACCCTCCAGACTAGGCCCATTCATTTGTGCCTACTCCGGAGCAGGAAGCCACGACAGTCACATTTTGGTCCTATTCTGACGCGGCTTCCTGCATCAAAATCAGGACCAAAATACGCGGTCACCAGCCCCGTGTGAACCATCCCTAACTGGTGTAGATTTCCATTCCGGTGCAGGGATGACAAACCGATATATAAAGAGCGTGCAGCCTCTCCATAAATCTCTCGGTCCCTGCACCAGTCTGGGAGTTTTATTAAGACTGGTGTACAGAAGAGCGCTTGTATTCACAGTGTAGCAGTTTCGCAGCTGCAGTTATTTTTATGTCTTTTCCGGTAGTCTTCTCTTTGCCTCACCATAGACATCTATGTAAAAAGCAACTCAACAATGGAGAAAGAAACCTTTATATTATATTACAAAGTTTCTTCGATTCACATTTTTATGACCAGAGGTTCACTGTAATACATTCCATGAGGTTAGGATCAGTTCTTCTATATAACACTTGGTAAGCCAGCCCAGACTGTTGCCATGAAAATGTAAGTAAATCACTTTATAGAATATTATAGATCAGTTAGCGATCTGCAGAAAAACCAGTCCTGGTGTAGTTATCACTTCACATTTGGACATCCATCCCTCAGTGATGTGCTATACACTTTTCCAGCATGGATCTGACTTGTGTGCAGCTGCTTGACCTAAAAACCTCATCTTGAAGTTGCGAATAAATGGTGCGTGTGGCTGGTATGGTGGCTCCCATTGACCACACCGTACAGATGACATTTTCATGGACCCATAGACTTTAATGGGTCTGCAGAATGGTCCATTTCGTTTCTTTCTAATGGACAGTGGAAAAAATATGTCTGAATACACCCATTAAAATCAATAGGACCATGTGCTGGCTATTGAGAACAGCACAAGTCCGATAACTATGGATGTGTGAATAAGGCCTTAGCTGCCTCTTCTATAGACCTATAGAGGAAGTTATATCCTGACT
Organism: Leptodactylus fuscus; assembly: GCF_031893055.1. Lineage (NCBI taxonomy): Eukaryota > Metazoa > Chordata > Amphibia > Anura > Leptodactylidae > Leptodactylus > Leptodactylus fuscus. The sequence continues at coordinate 211,286,366 of NC_134267.1, read as the reverse complement.
AGTGTATATGTAAAAGAGGACTAAACTAATTATACTTGGATTCTTTTAGAAACTGCTCCACTGCTGGCCACTGGTTGTGTGTGGTATTGCAGTTGAGCCCTATTTACTTCAATGGAGCCAAGCTGCAATACTAGACACACAACCCAAGGATAGATGTGGCATGGTTTCTTAAAGCAAGCAGCCATGGTTTTCTAACCCTGTACCACCCCTTTATTGATCTTAGCCAAGTCAGTCTTCTCTGCGCCGGGCTGAAGAGATCCAATCAGATCGAAACAGCTGTCCTCGGCTGAGAGGCTGTACTTGGTAAAATCCAACATCATTGCATTGCAGCAAAGGCTTCTGGGAAGGTCAGGCATGATGTTAAAGGGAGCGCCCTCTATTGGGCTGCATGACTGAGGCACTGGCTTCCTAATTACATCATGGAAGACTGATTTGCATATTCTTCCCATGTTCCTTTGCACAGTGGAGCGCTCATGGCTTAATAAGACTCCACACGCCTAAATGGTGGTCTCTCCCTAAGGAGTGACGATATCTCCTTAACCTTAGCGATTTAGTGATACTAAACCACCCCTTGTTAATAATCTCCTTTCACTTTATTTAGATACAGAACATTTCCATCGGGAGAAAAGGCAGAAACCTCCCCCAGATCCCACTAAGAACACATGTAAGATGCTCGTGGTGGCAGATCATCGCTTCTACAGATATATGGGGCGGAAAGAAGAGAGCACCACTATCAATTATTTGGTAAGGAATTCATGATTCTAAGTGATTTGATAAATTTTGGTTAAAGAGGCTCTCCGATTCGGACAGTTCCTGCTGGTTATGAGAATCCCATGACAATAAGGAGGCCAGACAGTGTCTCCCTGCTGCAAACCACAGTGGTAAGCTATTTTTATGGGGAAAACTGCTAGCAAGTGTTCAGTTTTCCTACAGTGCCACCACAGGAAAAATAAAGTATTGCACTGTGTCCATACAAATTAATGGTTGGTCTGTGTAACACAGGGCAGGGCAGATCCTCCAGACTGAGGGATGTTCTGTCACCGTTCACCACTCTGGCCAAAAATGATGGATCCTATATTCAGAAATCCCTAATAGTATTTATATGGAAGGGGTTTTTCTAGTTTCTAGTTTTTGACTTCCTGTCTCCTGGAGATGGACCATAGATGATCTGGAGCAGACCCTATTGATTTGTATAGCAGATCTTTCTAGGCATGCATGTATGACACTTCTCATAGTTGTACCAAGGAGACTTAATTTATTAGTGTTCTTCTTCATGACTGTAGATTGAGCTCATTGACCGTGTGGACGACATCTACCGGAATACGTCATGGGATCCTCAGTGGAAGGGCTATGGAGTCCAGATAGAACAGGTACGTCCTCTAAGTTATACCAGAGGTGTCGCCGTCATTGCAGGACTGTATGGGATTGCATTGCTGCATTGTCTTGCAGTGCTGGGGCCCTGTGATTGAATCCAGCCAAGAGCAGCCAAGTTGGTATGTTCTCCATGTACGCCAGTTTCCTCCCAAAAATATACCAAATATATAGTGATAGGAAAATTGGCATTCCATAAAATCAAATCGGTGTAGGGGATGAGCGTCTGTATGGCAGCTACTACCTCCCCTACCCCACAATGATCCCTGTATTGTGTGCATTATACCTAACACATCACTGACTGATATGGTATCCTCTTCAGACATAACTCCAGATTTAGTTCATATAACAGTCCCTACTCGCCCCTTTCTAAATGATCCTCTTCCCCCAGGATTATTGCACATGGCTTCTTTCTCCCATACACCACAGGGTGCAATTGGCTACGTGAATGGATCTGAGCTGCATTACCAGGCGCAGGCCATGAACAGGGATGCTGTTTTTGGGAAAAGGCAGCCATGTTTTTTGAATCCTGGACAACCTCTTCAAATCTTTACTCTACTAATTTTCGACTGGTCAATCTTTGATATTGAGTATTTCTGCTCTATGTATTTGTGTATGCCTTTTTAGAGGTCTGGTGGGATTGTATCTTATACATTAGGGGTCTTGTCTGGCATCCAGGTACATGATGTCACTCTGTTACACACCAGCTGTAATGTCCGGTCTGGCCGCACCATTACTTGCTTCTCATGGTGTGTTGGAGGAGGGTGAATCTTGTTGCTGGGAATCCTATTTAATAATTAATGGATCACTAATGATTCTCCTGCTCGGTGCAGGGGGGGGGGGGAATTTCATTCTTCATCTTTCTTTGGTGAATACATGCCTGATATAGAGTTAATCGGCATGGCTGTGGCGTATTGTTCTCTTCCTTCTTTATATATGGGTTTATGTCTGTGCACGCAGTGTCTTAATATACTGTACTGTTATATTTTGTTTCATTATTGTCCTATACTATCATTCTCTCCCATAACTTGATGATATAGTATGATTGGATCCAGTATTGGATTTTTGCCATTTTGCCAGAACTCTTAAAACTGATGCAGCCCTGGCGTGCGCCTTGCGACAGCACCCTCCGGACCAGGCCCATTCATTTGGTCCTATTCTGGAGCGGGAAGCTGCGACTGTCGGAAGCATTTTGGTCCTATTCTGTCGCGGCTTCCTGCATCAAAATCAGGACCAAAATACGTGGTCCCGTGCCCCATGTGAACTAGCCCTAAGAATAATCGGTGATCAGCTATTTATCCTCTGTCCTAGACATAGAGGATAAGTACTTTCTTGTTTCTTTCGCTGGGGGACACAGCACTAAGGGCATAGACCTGGCCACTAGGAGGCTGACACTAGGAGAATGAAAAGCTGTTGCTTCCACCTTTGGGCTATACCCGTTCAGACACTGTGCTTAGTCAGTTTTAACCTAGTGTCCGTATGAGGCAAACACGACCTGTCTCAGGTCTTTCTGTCTTGCATCGTTTTATTTTTAAATAAAGTTGTCATCCCCCTTCCCGCGGATGAAGCGCTCTACAAGAGCACCTCGCTGATCATCCAGTCCCCACTGAGGGACTGACCCTGCGGCACCTGAAGTCACAGGCAGGTGAGTATTAGAAAATGAGGTGAGTATGAGAATAGCTCAATGTAACCTCAATGTAACTTTGGTTGCACCTTTTTTCCTTAAACCCCCTCTGCCATGTCCTCCCGTGTTGAGCCATCTCACCCCTTGGCCCCCGTCCCCGGTCCTGCCACGTTAATACGTGCGCCCGCTTTAACAAACCGTTGCGCATCTGATCCCATCTGTCCTCACTACCTTACAGTACTTGCTTAGCAGCACATATACTAAAATTGAAACGATCAGAAAAGATTAGCATGCTCCTATACTAGGAAGAAACGCAAATCCATGAAACGCTTGGGCCTCAGCCAGTTCCGGCCCCTCTCTGCCAGATTTCCCCTGGATTGGGCAGCCTCCTTTACTCGGACCTGGTGTTCTTGCTTGACTTTACCAGTTTGTGTTGGAAACTTTGGAATGACTGCTTTCCCAGATTGCTGGCGACTTCTAGGCCCCTCCCCCCTGGGCACCCTCCTCATTCTCTTTTCAGTTTCAGAAGCCATCCTCACCAAAGGACCAGGAAATCCTCTTACAGGTCACGGTCCTCCTCCCCTTGCTCTGGTCACTCCCCGGATAGGGCTACAGCTCACGGCTCCTCTCTAACTGGTGGATCCCTGTCTCCTGTATAGTCTGTTTCTCCTGGGGACGCCTCTGATTCCCACCCAGGGCATTAGCTTGGCCCACGTATATCCACAGCCATGCGGGATGTGCTCAGATGTGTGTTCAGAGATCCTGTACAGATCTCAGAGTAAGCTTTGGCCCAGGTGAGCGGTTGCTTCATCATCATATCTTCCGTCAGCTATGCTCCCTGCTGGGGCACATCCGACCTAGACCTTTTTTACTCTTGCAACTCATGGTCCCTCACATGTGACCAAATCCCTGGACTCAGGGTAGGGACCTGCCCTTCTGTGTGACTGCTCTCTCTACAAGGGCTGTTGGAACCTCCATGACTGTTCAGCATTAGGCTTCTGCCACCTGGACCTCCATCCATACTTTCACTAAGCTTTACCAGATCCATACTGTGGCCTCTTCTGATGCCAGTTGGATCATAAGGTTCTGCAGGCGGCTGTGTACTAGGTTGCCCGCATGGCCGTGTAATAACCACCCTCTGGGATTGTTTTAGGACATCCCATGGTGCTGTCTTCCTACGTGAAATAATCACAGAAAAGGTATTTTTGTACTCGCTGTAAAACTGTAAAACCCTTTTCTTGTTGTATTCAATGGGGGACAGATTTCCTCCATGTTGTTGTGTGTTTTTTTTTGTTTTTTTTTTTAACTATTGTGGCTGCCCGAGCTGTTTCTTTTTCGGGTTCTGGACATGTTGTTGGTTCCATGTTCCTTTTTTGTTTTTTTCGTGTCTCTCTACTGCCTTTGATGCCGTACAAACTGACTAAACTCTCTGTCTTTGAGAGTCTATAGCCCATAGGCAGAGCCGCCAGCTTTTCATTCCCCTAGTGTCAGTCTCCTACTGGCCGGCCCTGGTACTGTGTTCCCCAGTGAATACAATGAGAAAAGGATTTTACAGTGAGTACAAAGATCCCCTTTCTATTGGCATAATCCCTTAAACATTACACGCTCCACTGGTCCTGCCTAGATTTTCTATGCCATAGTAGGACACTGAATATGCTACCATATGCAGCATTATATATATATATATATATATATATATATATATATATATATATATATATATAGTCTTACTGATATGCATTGCAATATAGTTTATGTATAATGTCTGAATATACCTTATAGAGCAGCAGTAGGATCTCAGGCCTGACTGGGCCCAGTGGCCTCAGTACCAGCAAGTCGAGACCAAATAATCTGTATTTCATGACTTGCTGCAGAGTTATTGCACATCAGAAGCCACTGCAAACTTGATAACTGTAATATTAACCGTTGCGTCTTCTGTAGGTGAGGACCGTGTTGCAGCTTTTGCAGTGGTGCCTAGGAGCCTCATGTTTTCTTATACACAGTAGCTTCTGCCTCGGCAGGGATAGTGTAACACCCCCAGTATTACTAGTTTTCTGCACCAGTTGGCTAGTAATGGCGGAGTGATTATCAGCGTCAGTAGTTATGATGAGCGCTGTCTGCTGCACCATGCGGTGTTTGTTCAGGGACTACAGTAGCAGAGATTGGGCACAGATGGTGCAGCAGAAATGGGTGAAGTTTTTGGCACCAAGGAATGAGTTGGTGAACAGAAGGCTGGGATCATGAGGTGACTGAATGACAATATTCCTAGGAAGAGGCAAGATGAGCAGACATTAAGACGGGAGGGGGGTGAGGAGGAAAGCTGAGCAATCTGGAGAACGTACTGAGCAGGCTAGAGAAAGCACTGCAGAACAGGGAGTGAAATGCGTTAGATTTTTACACTGAAGCTATACCACTTCATGAATATCCATATGACATGTTGAGATGCATGTACTTGCTATACCATAATTTTAATTTTTTTTTGTGCAGATCATTGTTCACAAGGAACCAGAGAATGTCACCGGTTCAAAAGTACACTATAACATGGCAAAGAATTACCCAAAAGAGAACAAAGATGCTTGGGATGTGAAGCAGCTGCTGGAGGTGAGAGGGCAAGTAGCCAGATGTATAATGGCCCCAGTCCGGCCCTCCATCTGGGGGCTTCATGGCGGAGTCCTGCTCCATTATAATGAGTTCATGCAGTATTCATTACAGGATGTCTAAGTATATTTCACCATATTGTCCTCCTGCAAGTTACAATATTAATTAGTTCTGGGACATCCATTGTAACTTTAGACCAAAAGTCTAGCAGGAACTGGTAATTGGTTCTGAGGTCTCAGATGTCAACTAAAAATAAGAAAAAATGAGGAATGAAGAAAAATAAGTAGATAAGTAATACAGAAGAAGCAAATCCTAAATAGCTGCGGGAGGCTGGTGAATCATTTTCTGTGTGGACTGTGCGAGTTGCACCTTCAGGGATCTATTCACTATGCACAGTATACAAAACACATTAACCAACCTCTGATGGGATCCACAGGGGCAGCTTGTACTAGAATAGGGAGAGGGCGTTATATGTAGTATGGGTAAATCTAACTGCGGCTCTTTTAGCAAAGGTAGGGAACAGTAGTGGTACCGTATGTGTATTACAGGTAGAGAGCAGTATAGTGCATGTAGTACAGATAGAAAGCAGTACAGTACATATAGTACAGGTACAGAGCAGTACAGTTCATGTAGTACAGGTAAAGTACAGTACATGTACAGGTAGAGAACAGTACAGTGCATGTAGTACAGATAGAGAGCAGTATATGTAATATCGGTAAAGAGCAGTACAGTGCATGTAATACAGGTAGAGAGCAGTACTGTACATGTAGTACAGGTAAAGAGCAGTACAGTACATGTACAGGTAGAGAGCAGTACAGTACATGTAGTACAGGTAGAGAACAGTACAGTGCATGTAGTACAGATAGAGAGCAGTATATGTAATATCGGTAAAGAGCAGTACAGTGCATGTAATACAGGTAGAGAGCAGTACTGTACATGTAGCACAGGTAGAGAGCAGTACTGTACATGTAGCACAGGTAGAGAGCAGTACTGTACATGTAATACAGGTCGGCAGCAGTACAGTGAATGTAATACAGGTAGAGAGCAGTACAGTATATGTAATACAGATAAAGCACAGTACAGTACATGTAGTACAGGTAGAGAGCAGTACAGTACATGTAGTACAGGTAGAGAGCAGTACAGTACATGTAATACAGGTAGAGAGCAGTACAGTTCATGTAGTACAGGTAGAGCACAGTACAGTACATGTAATACAGGTAGAGAGCAGTACAGTACATGTAGCACAGGTAGAGAGCAGTACGGTACATGTAATACAGGTAGAGAGCAGTACACTTCATGTAGTACAGGTAGAGCGCAGTACAGTACATGTAATACAGGTACAGAGCAGTACAGTACATGTAATACAGGTACAGAGCAGTACAGTACATGTAATACAGGTACAATGCAGTACAGTACATGTAATACAGGTAGAGAGCAGTACAGTACATATAATACTAGAGCAGTACAGTACATGTAATACAGGTAGAGAGCAGTACAGTACATGTAATACAGGTAGAGAGCAGTACAGTTCTTGTAGTACAGGTAGAGAGCAGTACAGTACATGTAATACAGGTCGGCAGCAGTACAGTGCATGTAATACAGGTAGAGAGCAGTACAGTACATGTAATACAGGTCTGGAGCAGTACAGTACATGTAGCACAGGTAGAGAGCAGTACAATACATGTAGTACTGGAGGGTAGCAATACAGTACATGTAGTAGAGGTAAGCAGTAGTATTGTACATGTAGTACAGGTATAATGGGAACTTCTTCTTTGCAGCAATTCAGCCATGACATATCAGAAAAGGCTTCCACCGTTTGCCTGGCTCATCTCTTCACCTATCAGGACTTTGAAATGGGGACTCTTGGTCTTGCTTACGTTGGATCCCACAAGCCAAACACCCATGGTGGGATCTGTCCTAAAGGTGAGTGACGGCCAATATACGTGTGTTCATTTTTCTGTATAATAATTTTTATAGACCTTGTTCTTATCCAGTTATACTTTATGTATTGGTTAGTAAAATGCTTCCTCCTCTCTAGGCATTGCCCTGCATACAATGTATTTCAGAAAAACCCATTATTAACATATGCTAGAAATATCTGATACCCACAAAAAGTCTGAGCGCTGATGTGTCTTATAGATAGCTGACCAAGTGCGGTCTCTTTTCTCTGACTCTCAAATTGGAGACCTGGAGAGCTTATGGTAATGTGAAGAAAAGTGTAGCCTCAGAAGGTTAACATGTAAATCTAGTTCTTCTTAAGATGCAATCCATATTAGCCAGATTTTATTAATAACAGTAATAAAGTGCAAACTTTGTCCCCATACTGGTTCCTCTTTGTGTCTTAAAGAGGACCTTTCATCAGTTGGAGCACATACGGTTTTATATACTGCTAGAAAGCTGACAGTGCGCTGAATTCAGCGCACTGTTGGCTTTCTTGATCTGTGCCCGAGGTGAAGAGCTATCGCACCGGTACAATCTGTAAGACAACTGGCTGCAGCAGGAGCCTCCCCTCCCCAGTCAATTAAAAAGATTGAAAATCCCTGCTCTTTGAGTAGGCCTTACCCCTAGCCAAAAAAGGAACAGATTTGCTGGGGATTAACTTTTGGATTTCTGCAAGACCTGTTTCAGGAATATGTGTAAAAATCCTACAGACTGACTGACACATCATCTCCTTTTTTTACTCCAGATTTAGGATCAATTCAGATGTTGCAATCCAGATGCTGTAGATGGTCTTCAAGGAAATTTTTGCAACCCATGTAGTCTTTGTCTTAGTTTTCCTTTAAGAAAGATTGGCCATTGCTATTATATTTGCTATTGTCATTCCTCTCCCGTTTACTTCTCGCAGTCCTCAGCCATGGCCGTGTCATTTACACAGCTTGTTCCTTCCAGGAGATGCCGCCGTTCTTGTTTCGTATTCATAGCTTGTCACCAGAGACTTCTCCTCTAGTCCTCGCAGACTAAGTTGATGCCTGTGACTTTTTGTATCTGACTGTAATGTCTCGTCTGACACCACTTCATCTCTTTATCCCCGGACAGCGTACAGAAGTGAGTCATCACAGAAACCCATTTACCTCAACACCGGTCTGACAAGTACGAAAAACTACGGAAAAACCATCCTAACAAAGGTACAGCCAAAACCAGCTCTGTCAGAATGCATCGGAGTATGCTGCGACATGTCTGAGGTTAACCCTTGCTGGGATATTTACTATAGGGACAGTTCAATAAAGGGACTTTTGTGGTAACCTGAAACCCATTTTTCTGTACTTGTCAGATACAGAGCTGCAAATCTGGATTTATAGTGCTGGACACCAACAAGGATAGCTTAGAGGTTTAAAGGGAATGAATCATCAGACAGTGACCTAATGTTTAAAGGGATTTTCCAGGCTTATTATTTTAGGATGGCTTATCAGCTTGGGGCCGACACCCAGTACCCCTGGTGATCAGCTGTTTGAAGCGACTTCACAGGCTATATGACATCACCTTCATTGGTCACATGACCTGTTGACATCTCAGCCTTATACAGTGTATACCTCGATGCTTGGTTTTGTGTGATGAGGCCATAGTGCTCTCCCAAGTGCTGCAGTCTCTTCATACAGCCAATATATTAGGCTGATACTTCCTGTTCTGTAGAGATTAGTTCTCAGCAGTCACCTCACTATCCTCATTCAACATTACAATGAAGGGTAACACCTGGATATGTGCTTGTGTGTATACATTGTAGGTTTATTTATCCTCTATCCATAGCAGTGGCATGCAGTCTATGTCAGCCACTACTTTCAGGACAGGGGTGAAATGCCCCCATTCTCAGTATTGGTAGGGGTTTTAGCAGTTAGACTCCCACCCATCAGCAATTTATCCCCTACCCTGTTCATAGCAAGTAACTAATTTTCATGGCGCCCTTTAGCGCTGGCATACTACACTTGTGTCTGCAGTAAACCTGCCCCAGTATACATCGAAGCACCCTCTAGTGGTGGCAGCAAACATCCAGAAGCTTATTATTTAGCTTTATGCCTATGCAGGGGGTTTGGAGCTCTGTATCAGTAACCTACCTGTGTAAAGACATTATGAAAGTGTATAAGTACAGAATATTGTACCTTAAAGTGACTCTTTGTTCAAAGATGAAGATTCCCTTTAGTGCTGCTATTTTCTAATACACTTAGTTACTTGATTCCTTACCAATGTTACGTCATCTGGTTTCTGCCTTGAGGCTGCAAGCCTTATAGGTCTAATACTTCTCACAGCTGAGAGTTTGCTACAGTTGTGTCCAGTCTTGATAAGCCATGTTGAGTTAAACGCCCTGGACGTCGTGTCGTACGTCATTCAGTCTCTATTCCTGGGTCTTATATTCTACTGAAGCGACATTCCTGTGTAACCTAACCATGAAGGGTAGATAAAATAATAGAATGGTGAACGAGCCGGTGACAATGGAGTCAAATATAGCAGGGGATGCCGGTATTGTACATGTATTTAGTAAGCCTATATATAGCTATTCTATAATAAGTATCCATCATAGAAAGCAATTTGTTTTAAAGCAGGATTGCTCCTATGGTAGCACAGAGAAGTTGGCCGGTCATATGGGCCACATGTAGGAAAAATTAGAAGTTCATGTCCTGCATACCTTACAGATTCTATACAATACATTTGAGACCCCTGCTTTAGAAGGACTGTGCAGCTTTTATTTTGCTATTACTTGCACAGGCAGCCATAAAATGGTCTGCGACTGTCAGGGAGGCACAGGGGATATGTAATTTTTATTTTCTGTAACCCTCCATTGCGTTGGGCATTCTCCTTAGTTGCTTATCCAAGCGGGGCTATAAGTCCATATCCACTGTTCCTGACATGGTGAAGTGGAGGCAACATTATCAGTCAGCGAGGCAACACTCATGATAAAGAGCGCACTTTCTATCTGAGTACCAAAAAAACCCCACCTCCACTCTACTTCCATATAAGAGGTCAATTGCTAGAATTATCCCCCCCCCATACCCCAGTCTATTCCTGGATGGATAATGGGTTATGATTTATGACATTGTCTTTGTGGCTTTTTACAGGAAGCTGACCTGGTAACTACACATGAGTTGGGTCACAACTTTGGTTCTGAACATGACCCTGACAGTATGGAAGACTGTGCACCCAGTGAGGACCGCGGGGGCAAATATGTCATGTACCCCATAGCTGTGAGTGGAGACCATCAAAACAATAAGGTAAAGCTAAAACCTTCCCACATTGCTGAACTTAGGCGTCTACTCCTGCTTACTTTCATGTCATCCCTCTGAATACCTTTTACGGTCTTTGTGCACTCACTAAGTAGGTCAGCATTCACATTGCACTGCTTGTCTTCATTCTTAGACATTATGACCTGGAATACTGATGAGTGGAGAATTTTCTGCAAATTCTTAAAACACTCAGGGCTTTAGTGTGTGGAGTTAGGATCACAGGGGTGTTCTGGAACCTAAATACTGATGATTAGTGGTAAGGATAGATAATATCAGATCAATGGGGGCACCCTTACCGATCATCAGCTTTTGCTTCACTCATTCAAATGAATAGAGCTGGGCTGCAATACCAAGATTTGCCACGTTAAATTGTACAGCGCTGTGTTTGGTAAGCAGAGAAGAGTCCACAGTATTCATCCAAACTCAGCAGTCTCGTGAATTAGTTCATCGTGGGGGTCCCGGGTGTTGGACCATATTTGATCCGATACTGATGACCTGGAGATAGGTGACCACAGATTCTTGCCAGTCAATAACAAAGAGGCTGGGAGTAGACTGGACCCAGTTTTTCCAAATCCCCCATAGCTGCCCTTTGGTTTACCTCCTAATATGTAGATTATTGCTAGCACTGGAGCTGGGGGACAGGAGACTGCAGAATAGGTGACATTTTGTGTGTCAGCATATTTAAGGGGGAATGCAGAATGAACGGAGATGACTTTTCTTTACAGCCATCACATAAATAGTATTATATCCAATGTATGGCGTCTCTTGGCTTCCTCTATGTAGATATTGACCTCCTATCTGCTTCTCTCCATTAGATGTTCTCCAATTGCAGCAGGGAGTCGATCCTGCGCACACTGATGAGCAAGGCTTCAATCTGCTTTAAGGAACGCAACAATAAAGTCTGCGGCAACTCCAGAGTGGACGAAGGGGAGGACTGTGACCCCGGCCTGCTGCACCAGCACGATGACCCCTGCTGTACTTCTCAGTGCAAGTTTAAGAATAATGCAAAATGCAGGTCTGTAGAAACTGCTGGAGCCTAGGAGAATGCTCTTGTATTTTTAAAAGAGAAAGTCCATTTTGGAACACCATTGCACAATGGCTTGTATATAGTTTGCTTGGAGTGTTTTACTTTAATATTAGCCTGTGTAGTCACAAAGTGATTCACTGTACATGAGAAATCTGCGGTGTACTCAGTATCTGTATAATGTTTGGCTGCCTCTTCAATCCTTAACCTCTTTGCTCCAGCTTGTGTCTACGCCAGCTTCGCCATATCATACAGTGTATTTGGTTAGTAGGGTTGCTGAATCCTAAAATTATGGTATCTAACTCCCCCAACATTACAGTGACCGGAACAGTCCTTGCTGTAAGAATTGTCAGTATGAGACCGCACAGAAGAAATGCCAGGAAGCCATAAATGCCACCTGCAAAGGGGAGTCCTACTGCACAGGTACGGGGGCACATGTGGGGGTATCTGAGTCCTTCTTCCATGTATTAATCACTTGCTTACAGATTTCATTTTGTCATCTTTATCTTCCACCAACGACGATCCGCCTGCGCCCCTGTCTCGGCTGTGGTATATCTCTGTATATGCGTGCGCGCACCCACCTCCCGGGCGTTGTTCCCCCTCCCCCCGCAAATACCTCTCCCGTGTCCCCCCAGTCCCTTCTCCCACCCCTCCTGCACGCCCCCACTCTCCCATGACCCCCTCTCCTGCTGGCACCCCGCCCCCTACAGTCCCCCGGGGGTACTCACACAACCAGCACACGCAATCCACTTGTCGTGGGCCGCACAGCAAGGCCGCATGTCCGCGTCTCTCCGGAGCTGCAAGTAGCCACCATTTTCTACGGCTCGCACACTGTCCATAGGCCTGCCTACACAAAGCCACGAACCTATTGGAGAACGGCTGAAGGACTTGTGATGACATCATCTCGGGTCCAGAAGCATAGCCGGAGCATACGTTCGGCGCTAGCGGTCGGGAAGAGCGGCATATCAAGTAGCCTATGTTTCCTTCCAGGTGACCATCTAGGTGTGTGTGTGAAATGTCAGCCAAATCCGTTCAGCCATTTTGGCGTGATTGAGGAACAAACATCCAAACACACAAACATCCAGACTTACACACGCACACACAGGCTTGTCTCACTGATTTTAGTACTTGTGAGATGAAGATGTTGAGTTGCTCGACCCATTGTGGGTGTTTGATGCTGTTTTTCTCTGTCATGTTCAGTGCATTTCTTTCTACCCATCCACAGGTAACAGCAGTGAGTGTCCTGCACCCGGGAACGCAGCAGATGACACAGTCTGTGTAGACCTGGGTAAATGTCTGAACGGTGAATGTCGTCCATTCTGTGAGATAGAGCAAAACCTCAAGTCCTGCGCCTGCAATGGTAAGGGTATTGCATACACTGCCCTGTTATCCTGGTACTACTACTAGTTATTCCTGGTCCTGTGCCACGCCTGGTGTGTCAATGGTTTTTACATCATTAGATAGGCGCCGCTCCACTTATTCTGGCACAGTTAACTCTTTTTTTCTGTAGCCCCCACCGTTCCAGAGCGATAAGTGATGTTAGTGTTAGTTTCTCCTATGCTATTTAGGCTATGTATGTCAGGAGGGCGGTGTCAGACAGGAAGAAACAAGTGGGCGTGATTCAGGTCTCCAATCAGAGGCAGCCAGTCAGAGCTCAGAATCACACCCCTTGTCTGCTCCTGACAGTATATCAGGCACCAAAACTAGCAGCATCGAATGCTCAGAAATGGAGGGATATATAGAAAATATTTCAACTGTGCCATGATCAGTGGAGCAGCAGCTATAAACCTATGCTAAGCACTGGAGATGGTGATGAAAGGTCCTCTTTAAGAGACTGTCTGGTTTACTAAACCATACCCTTTCGGGAAATGGTAAGTAAATAGATAGGACGGGGGAATACTCACCTATAGGAGGGCGCAGCGACAAGGGAATCCAACATGTCGGCACGTGTATGGACTGCCCATTGCACTGTGATATACTGAACTGATACAGCTTTTCCCAGACACTTATCGGTCTGCCAATTGCTCAGAAGAAAAGATAACTTGGGCAATAGGTGAAGCGTTAGTGAAATCTTGCCGTGTCCTTTTTACTTCATGCTTACCTTTTTTGATTTTTAGTCTGTGTCCAGAATATCGTCTCATTTTAAGAAGACGCCAATATAATTTCTTTTCTGATTTCAGAAACTGACAATTCGTGTAAAGTCTGTTGTCGAGACCACAACGGGATCTGCAGTCCGTACATGGACAACCTCAAACGTTACCGCTTATTACGTAAAGGGAAGCCGTGCACGGTGGGCTTTTGTGATGGCAATGTAAGTGGTTACCCCAAATAGGAGAATAATTCTGTGTGACATTCTGATCTGTCCCCACCACTCCCAGTCACTCTGGTTCTTAGACTTGGATCTTGTACTTTATATAACCACCATAATTGTCTTGTAGCAGCGGTTGTCATCGGCAGACATGACATATTCATCATCATCATCATCATCATCATCATCATCATCTTATTATTATTATTAATGTGTTAGGATGCATAGACTGATATGTTATTAATGTCAGCAGATTATTGAGCCAGAGTGGGCTGAGGGAAGATGGCGGCATGGAAGTGATGCCGAAATAGAAAACTTTAAAGGGGTTATCCAACTTCTACAATCGATAGCCTATCCTTACTTTATAGATATTACATGGTTTTGTTTTTTTGCAAAAATACGTTTTTTGTGCTATCCTTAGGTTAGGCCTTCAATTTTAGATCTGTGGGGGGAGGGGGTGGGTACAATCTGTAGTGGTGAGTGCAGGTACTGCGGCGTTATCTCATAGGTTTTGATTCAGCTGCAGTACCAAAATCTGCCACTACAATTTGTGCGGCAAGTGAGATCCTGGCATTTGGGTTGCACACTTTTGACACGTACCACCTACAAGACCAAGTAGCCCCCCATTCATGACAGAAGTACCCCTAATGGCAGTGGCCTCTTTAAGCAGGAAATTGCTTCCTGCCACACTTCAAGAACTGTTCAGGATTAGTCTGTTAGATCCACTGAGGCCCCTCCAAACAAATTACAGGACTTAAAGGAGACCTTTTATGTCATCACACATTGGTTCTACGTGTCCAGGTGCCAGAGGTATGTGTTCTGTTGCGAGGAATCCCCCCCCCCCCCCCCCCCCCCCCCGATAGTACAAGGCTATGGAAGAACAAGGGCCGCCCTTCTAAGTGGAGAAATATCTGTGCTAAAACTAACACCGGGGCACGTAGCGGTAAATCTGATCAGCTCTCTAGTGGTATATAATACCGCTGATCTGTAAGGACATGAAAGGTCCTCTTTAAGGAATCTGCTGCTCATGTTCAGAGTAAGGCCCTGTACGGTATGAAGCAGGTGGTTTTAATGTTATGACAGATGAGTTGTATATCGCTCAGCCCATTGCCTCGGTCTTCTAGGACTTGTCATACATGATGTGCACGGTGTATAGAGTAGGGGCAGCGCCATTGCTGAGGTGCCCCAGGGGATTCTCACCATTGGTTATGCTCACAGAATGATTGTGCATGCCAGGAGCGGTCATCCATTATCCTCTGCAGTACTGCATGCAGAATACACAAGGTAGACATTTATTAATGTGATTTTTTTTTTCTTTTATTTGCTTTGCCATGTCCCTGAACAGGGAAAATGTGAGAAACAAGTGCAAGATGTGATCGAGAGGATCTGGGATTTCATTGACAAACTAAGCATCAATATGCTGGGTGAGTGCTGTGTATTCTGTGTCGTATATTGTCGTCTGGCACATTGATATGATACCAGGCTTGACTCGGGATTTAAATAAAATCTAAAAAAAAATTAATTCACGGACTGCAAACAGAGAACTTGAAAATATTAAACTCTTTTCATGGTAAAACGTCAAGGGATTTCCCAAGAGTTACATATTGTTGGCCTGTCCTTAGGATAGGTCATCCATGTCGGATTGGTGGGGGTCCGATACCTGGAATTCCCACAGATCAGCTGCTTGAGGCAGGACCAGCACTTCATATATATAAGTGAAAATTGGGTGAGCGCCACTTATATCCAGTTATATTCAATGGCTACGTGACCTGTTTGCACTCAGTCCCATTTAAGTGAATGGGGCTGAGCTGCAATACCAGGCAGAGCCACTATACAATGTATGGCGCTGTAATCAGTATTCAATGAAGAGGCCATAGAAAGTTTCTGATATAGGATGCAGATCTGTGAGAGGCCTCTGAGATCTCTAATACTAACTGGAGTATAGCGGCCAACAGTGTCCATTAGTTTTAGTCTATGGTAGCAAAACCATCAGGATGAACGAAATCCGTTCTGAGACACTGGGCACATTGTGGGTTTTCGGTGGGTGAAGATGGCACACACTTCGTTTATTACATTTGAACACTATTTTATATTGTATGCTTCTATCCTTTCAGGCAAGTTCCTGGCGGACAACATTGTCGGATCTGTCATGGTCTTTTCTTTACTCTTATGGATTCCTCTCAGTATTCTGGTCCACTGTGTGGTGAGTATATGGTGGTCATATAGATGTCATAGAGAGGGTCCGACCCCTCCCCACTATTAAGTAAATCAGGGAGCCATCTGAAGGGCTCTGTGTGATCCTCTATTACATGGCTGTCCATTGACTTTACCGCAGTGCCATTTTACCTGCAGGAATGTACCAGCCGGACTCTCCCATATCAGGTTATCATCAGGCTTGGTGGTCCAACCCCTTGTGGCTGCCATGATGCAATACATACTAGCCAAATCAGTGTGCTTAGGATTGGTTTGATGGTTTACAGACTTCTAACCTCCTGCGCTCTCTCCTCTTTTCTAGGATAAGAAGCTGGACAGGCAGTATGAAGAAAATGCCAAATCCTTGTTCTTGCCAAGTGTAAGTGCTCATCATACAGTCGACCGCTCTGTAAAGAGATCTGCAGTCTCTTCTGTGTATCTGGAGCTGCCCATAGACATTAATCACCTCCATAATAATGACAATGTAATGTCTATGGGGACTGTCGGATCCTTGCCTGGAATATTGGAGAGATTTATCAAGACTGACATTCAATACACTAGTCTTGATCTTCTCTGCAGTGGGGTGAGAGCCACCTAATTTATTAAAGGGGTCATGCCACAAAACATGTATCCTCTATCCATAGGATAAACAAGGAATTGCTGATCGGTAGGGGTCTGACCATGGAAAGTTCCTGAGAACAGGGGTGTTTTACCCACGATGTGAATGCAGGTGTGGGAAAAGAAGGATGAACCCACTGGTGGATAAGGACAACTCCCTTCCCCCCACCCCCACTCGCTTCAATGGGTCAGAGACAACCAAATGCTGTGCTTCAGCTACCCATTGAAGGTGGGAGTAGGGATTGGGTGGTGTCTGTAACCACCAGCGGATTGGACTGCGTTTGCATTCTCAGTGGAGGTAAAACATCCCTATTCTTTTATTAACTTTGGTTTTTTGAACAATTAGATGAGACCCAAAATCCTAACATTAACATTACTGAGTGTTACATTCAGATCAACATCGCAACAAGTACCTGGGTCCATACATTGTCACCAGCAGGAGTTCCCTTAGGAAAATCCTTTTGTGATGTGACCAGTTCTATTCAGGAGTCAAACCCAGTAGGCAAAGCTGCGGAGAGCAAGGAAACGGACGGCCCAAAACCTACCCAGTAAATCCACAACCTCCTTCTAAAACTGATATGGGTGGGAAAAGCCACAACATGTAAATGAAATCTGCACAGTCAAGAGTCAGAATTGCTGCTGCCCATCCGCTATAACCAGGTTAATGGGGGTTAAATTACATCTGTGTGTCAAACACAATTGGGTCATCTTATTTTTATCCATGGGAGAAATTGGCATGTGGAGCTTTTTCACCAAATCCCACTCCTCTGTAGTGAGAGAGGGTATCCGCACCTTCCATTTAACCCCCAATTAGATAAGTGCCCATTAGCAGATCGATATAGATGGTCAAGATCAAGCCCAGGCCTTAGGACCAAAAGGGTCCAATCAAAGGGAAAGAGGAGAATATTGACTCTGCTGGGGAAACTGAGCCTTAATCCATTTATGCCTAGAGGTCCATTATTACAAGTCAATCAATTCAACATCCGTCATAAATGGGCGAAGGCATGTTGTAATTGTAAGCATTTAAAGGGGTTATCAAGTTTTTATAAATTACCTGCAAATACATCCACAGTAGAGATGAGCGAACACTGTTCGGATCAGCCGTTCCAAACAGCACGCTCCCATAAAAATGAATGGAAGCACCTGGCATGGCGACTGGCCGCCGGCAAAGTGTACATGCCAGGTGCTTCCATTCATTTCTATGGGAGCGTGCTGTTCGGAACGGTTGATCCGGACAGTGTTCGCTCATCTCTAATCCACAGCATGCTAAATCCCCACTGTTCCCTTGTGTAGCCTTTGCTTGGCTTTATTTTACTTGCTGCTCCTTGTATTACTGTTATTTCTATGCAGTGAATCTGTGGGCAAACGACATTTTCCATGATTCATCTGCCCACTCTCACTCTCTGAGTGCTCGCCACTACTCCACTCTCACAGGTAATAAATCTCTCACACATCTGAGATCACATGCTGCTTTGATGTTTCGTTTGCTGGCTGAACTGCTCACAGGAAGGTGAAGTGAGCTAGTATACGAAACGTCACAGCTGAGGTCAATGACCTGACAATAAATCAGATAAGTCAGTTAAACAGGATATATTTTTAAACTGGATAACCCCTTTAAAGCGCCTATTCTTAAGGTTTGTGGGGGTTGGGAGGTCTTGGGGGTCAGACCCCACCATTTTACAATTCTTCTCTATCCTATGGATTATGTTTTGTGGCATAGCCCCTAAGAAGAACATTCTTTCTAAGAAAGTGAGGGCCAACAGTTGCTCTCCGTGTGACAAACGCAGATCTACTTCAGCTAGGAGCCAGAGTAGATTGAGATACAATTTCCTCCAGTTTCTAGTATATTATTATTGTGCCATATTGGCATAGAACAGCAAAAAGCTGAAAATTTTTCACAAAATTTGCCTCATTTTATGCCATTTGTCTGGGTTCCTTATTTCAATATCCTCCTCCCACCTGTAGATATAGGAGGGGCCGCAGGTTTCAGCCAGCACCTCCTTTTCTACTTGTATTCCATAGGATAGGATTCAGATTGTATTGGCCAAATAGGCATAGACATTTTAATGGTCACCCAAAAGATCCTGGTGTTTGACGCTCTAGAGATCCAATCGCGTTATACAACCTTGACAACCAGGCTGTCTTTGATGAAAATAAGAAGAGGTTGTCACAGCGTTGCCCATGCTTATGACATGGCTGAGTATTGGTGGAGGGCTACTACTGCAGCCAGTTGTCTTACAGTCACAGACAGGTTGGTTTGGGCTATCGATCAGGGATACGGGGGCAGTTGTGTTTTTTTTTATGTTATATTTTGGCTCTTTTACTGACAGAATGTGGAAATGCTGAGCAGTATGGATTCTGCCCCTGTACGCATTGTTAAACCTTTCCCATCCTCCCAACCCAACACCCGATTCCAGCCCTTGCAGCAAGTACCAGTAGCTCCAAACTCCGCCAAGGCCGACCACCAGAGGATGGACACCATCCAGGAAGACCCTAGCACAGACTCGCACCTTGAAGACCAGTTTGATGATGAAGATCCCTTCCCCAACAGCGGTTCCCCTGCCAAGTCCTTTGAAGACCTCACCGACCATCCGGTTACCAGGAGCGAGAAGGCGTCTTCCTTTAAACTCCAGCGACAGGGGAGAGTGGACAGCAAGGAGACCGAGTGCTGATAGTAACTGCGCTGCTCTGCCATGACAATCATTTCTATGTCTCGAGACAATCTGCAAGAAATCCCTGAATTGTGCACTGTTTTCTGAAGTTGCCAGATGCTGTATATATTTAATATTTTCTGCCAAGTGTTGTTTTGTACATCCTAACACATATTCCTAAAGGGAGACCTTTCCTAACGTCTATTTATGATTAAAACTGCTTTCCATTGGTTTTGTACTGGGATGGTTGTGCTTTCTTCTTTCTTTACGGTTTTGTTCCTAGACTTGACATTTCACTATGATGTATTTTTGTTGCTCTTGATCATCCAGCTGCACAGTTTTCAGTCTCTGCTGAGGATCCTTCATTTTGTACTAGTAAAATGGCAGTAATGCTGAGGGATTTGGATCTCATAGCGCTATATTGGCTATAAGTGAAAGAGAGACCGTGCTCATGGGTGGGCTATTCTCCTTTCACATGAGCTGGACTGCCACCAATGTAATATTGACCTCTCCTGAGGATAAACTATGGCTCTTAATGGGAAAATCCTTTAAGGCCTCGTGCACATGGCCATATAATACTCATTATATAGTGACTGTACCGTCCTATGGAGATGTAAAGGGGGGGAACTATAGAATATAGGGGTTGGCAGACATCTGTGTGTCATGCTCCTCTGTATCGGACTCTACACTACACATAGCACGTGATGGTCGGACCTGTTATAGTCAATAGGACTAAACTGAGTACCAGCCCATGAGGGGCGCTGTTTCTGGTAGATGACAGCCATTAGCTTCTAACTCCATAGAGCCCCTTTAGTACACAGATCTTTCAGTCATTGGGATTTCAGATTTATTGTTTGCTTTTTTCCAATCCTCATCCTACCATTCACTATACTGTAATAAGAACCATCACTGCTCCTCATATATAGTACAGTGCAGTACCAATGTAACCTGAGTGATCTGGAGAAGAAAGTGAAAACCTAAGAGGGGTCCAGTACGGCCCAGCAAGTCCTAGGGTGGGGGATACAAAGGCCGGAGAGGAGTTCCAGTTCTTCTCTTCAGCAGCTTATATTAGCATTCTCTTCTATCATTTTCAGTTTATACCCAATGTATATAATGGCTACATGGACCACAGGGGGTGATCCTGTCCAAAAAATACAACATTGGGCATCCATATAGCCTGAGGTTTAAAGAGGACCTGCCATTGATCTTGTCTATTTTAATAACTACGTGTATCCCCCATGATATAACCATCCTGTAGTCTAGTAATAGAGCTCTATGTTGTATTGTTCCTCTGTTACTCCTCCTAGAAATGCCTGAATAACCTGACAACTGGGTGTTACCATTCTTCTCATCAGACACGTGTATAGGGACAAACCTCCAACCAGTAACACCCAGTTATCTTATTCATAGATTTCCAGGAATAACAACAAAGGGATTACACAATGCAGAGCTCAAATAGAAGAATTGTTATATTATGGAGAATACAAGTATTGTCTGGGGGTCAGGAGAGTTGACAAATCCTCTTTAAAAGTAGAACCTGGTGTTGTGATGCAGATCATTCGCCTTTCTTTTCATCGATGCTTGGGAACAGAGAGGATTCTGGGTTATTATTGTCTATGTCGTTCCAATAAGGTAAGATAAAAGGCAGGGCCTCCAACTTCTTCTCTAAGACCAGCCATAATTTGGACTCCAGGAACTGGTTGCCTTCATCCGATAAATGGAGCCCATCCGACAGGTAGACGGTGTAGTCCTGGATTGAACAGAACCCAATGAACAAGCTATTAGTAGGGTGAATGGTATAGCAGATCATGTGACCAGAGCCGCCACGTCCGCCGCATAGACCTCATCCTGTACGCCGGTACAATAAACCACATATTGTGCTGCCAAGTGAAAGGGTTTGCTCTTTTTTTTTCTAGCAACTCTTCAGATTTCCATGTATTAAGTATTCATGTTCTGCATATACCGATTACATGGTGGTTATATGAGGACATAAATCCTAGTCTCCAGGGAGGAATTCACACACAGCAGATTTCTTGCTGAGATATATGTGACTGTCCTATTCATCTGAATAAGGCTTTAGAAATCAATGCACATGCTGCAGAAACAACCCTAGTCAGACAAATGGTTCTGAATGGTGCATATACCCTAATTGGGTGCAGCATTGTCTTGTGCCAGCAGGTGGCAATAGAATCTAAGGGTATTCTCATCTCGCTGATACGTTGTACGTTTATCATACCCCCAACTTTCAAAGGATAGAATGTGCGGTGTGCGCAGATTTATCCCCATTCACTTCTATTTTGACTTCGCCCATTCCCATCCATTTCTCTTTGTGCTTCCCCTTCACAGTATAATGCCCCAAGTCACTCTAACATAATATGCCCCATATTATAATGTTCCCCTCAACTGTCTGTACAATATAGTCTCTCTCCTCATGTCCCCTCCAGCTACCCCCAGTTTCATGTCCCCCTACTCGTACAATATGATGGCATTACAATAGTATTGTGTTCCTGGTACAGTATAAGTTAAGCCAGCAGGGGGTGCTAATTTATTA
Organism: Leptodactylus fuscus; assembly: GCF_031893055.1. Classification (NCBI taxonomy): domain Eukaryota; kingdom Metazoa; phylum Chordata; class Amphibia; order Anura; family Leptodactylidae; genus Leptodactylus; species Leptodactylus fuscus. Next base: position 211,264,215 of record NC_134267.1, on the reverse strand, counting down.
CTATACATAGTATATGGTGATAATGAACAGCCATATGTCACATGTAACCCTTTGCAAGGTTTCCAATATTCTGCCATTAATAAGGTCAGGATTCTTCTTACCGAGCCTCCGTCCTGCATTAGTGTCCACAAATCCACAACATCTGCTCCGGACTCTCTGCCAACCTCAGCACAGGCCCTGGCGTACGCCCCAGTTACAGCGTTCAGACGGTTTAGCTTGTATCCTTTATAATATGGGAATGGACAGAGATATTAGTGGGAGTAAACAAATCTGACCTGAAATTACCATCACATCTACCGTCACTTTGTAGCATTTTTTTTTTTTTTTCAACTTTTTCATGAAGTCAATATGACAATGTGGGCAAAAGCAACATGGCAGCAATCGGGCTACTCCTCGTATCAGGCAGTGGTATATGGCTATCAGGTGACTATTGATCGTGTAACCAAAAACGTGTACAGTCTGTCACTTGCATTTTATTGTGCAATTCGGCTGCAAGTCATATGTGATTTAGGATTTGCAACAAACATGATGACATGTCATTACAGGATAGGGGATATGTGTCAGATCGCTGAGACCCCCACCAATTTGGAGAATTTTGGCCTGCAAATCCCTCTGCATCCTCTGTGTAAATGAAGCAACCGTGCAAGTTCCTATCACTTCTATGAGGCTTTGGGGTCCACAATCTCTGAAAGCCCCATAGAAGTGAATGGCACACTGGTCGAGCAAGTGCACTGGTGCTTCATTCACAGCGAATATGAATTTGGACTCCCTTGTCCTTCTGATCGCTCAGGGTCCCAGAGTGTAGACATCCAGCAGGGCTGCGAACTGTCAAGTTGTGTTTGTGCCACCCTGTAAGTTGCAGAACCCCACTTCATTAAAGGGGCCGTTAAAGGACACGACTTCCCAAAGCACAGGATAGGGGATAAGTGTCTGATCACTGGATCCCAATTGCCAGTCCCCAGTGATTAGGAGAACAAGGGCCTTTAAAGGCTTCCTGCCAATGAAATATCAGCGTTCTTGTGTGACCGGCGCTCTATCCACTGCTATGGGGTGTAATCTCCGGCAGCACCTACTACCCCATAGAATTGAATGGGGCATTGGTCACAAGGAGGCTTTAGGGGGACTTTTGGTCAGGCCCCCTGAAATCAGACAATTATTCCCTATCATCTGTGGATTAATGTTCTTAATGGCACAACCCCTTTAACTATCACTAGGTATAGTCCATTGGCAGGACATTGCGATCATATTCCAGGCATAGTCCATTGGCAGGACATTGCGATCATATTCCAGGCATAGTCCATTGGCAGGACATTGCGATTATGTTCCAGGCATAGATATTGGGGACCCATATCCTATAGCAAAAAACAACAATTCCAGCCACAAGGGGCTACAAAGTTACATTATAGGTCATGTAACCTATGACCAAAAACCCAGCAGGTTTGGACTCTTCATATCTCATGTCCCAATTGTGTAATATCGCATGACACAACATTACTTGTGATGCTGCAATGCGACGCTGTGATCTTCAGGACACGCCACCAGAGTTGCCGTCTATATATCTATACAGTAGAACATTCTTTAGGAAGATTTCTACGACTCCCGGTAGTGTAATCCTGACACTATACCTTTCGTGAGGCAGTGCTGTTCCCAAGATGGCTCATAAATAGGTGGCGGCGTGATCAAAATGATTTTCTCCTGCTTGATGTCGACGCTCTTCAAATACCGGATCATGCTTCTTAGATTCTCCGTGTATTCTTCCAGCGGGACGTGCTGCTGAGGGTTTATCTCTATGTAAACCGAGGGAAAAGAAAAGAAAATGAAAAGTAATTGTGTGTAATTCTCAGCGTGGTGCAGAATGGCAGAGCTTTGTGCCCAGCAGGGAGCTCCCTCATTACTTGTGAAGGACGTTCTGCGGGCACAGTCTGCGGAGATGAATAATACAGGAGAAAGATACAGAACAGAAGAGAGGACGAAATGTATGGACAATGGGGTAGCTCAATACCCCCCTTCCTTCAATAAAAATAGGTGCCATGACATGATGTGTGATGACTGGATTATATTGTTCAGTGTACCTGACATTTGTGAATATAGTGTTTATGTATGTGCCATCCATATATTACATAGTAATTAGTAATACAGACCCGGCTGGGCTCATGGCTTAAGAGGCCAGCAAGGATACAGCTTTCCAAGGCGGAGATAAAACAATTCTTCCAACTTTACCAGGGAATAAAAGGAGGGGGGCACCCTGGCAGGAGGCACGGCTAAGCACAAGGGAATGAGCTTCGACTTACAAAGGACTGGGAATACTTTGGCGATTGTGTCACATTTTGGAGCCAGCAAACAAGCTGAGCGTACCCATTCCATTAGAAGAGATCCTCCAAGCGCCATGGAACCAAAAGGACTAATAACCAGAAGGTTATTATTATTATTCTGCTACTCCTTTTATTTTAAAACTGTTATGCTTGTTTGTCGCTTTCTTTTTGTGTGTGTATATAGCACTGAACCCATCATTCATTTTAAAGTTACTTTACGTTTTCTCTATCAATCCATTACCTTTTTGAAGTGTGTTTGCATCTGACTGCTGGCGAGACGGGTACATATGTGAGAGAGGTTCTGCTGAGCCCAAAAACAGTAGTATTGGAGGTGCATGGACTATGTTGGGGTGTGATTTACACTCAATTTGCAGCCTGAGTGAAGGGTGAGTGAGTGGAGCAAGTTGATCCCTGACAGCCGCACCCATGTCACGTGCTAGGATGGCCCCGACATGACACCGAAATGTATACAATATCTAATAACAAGCATAATGCCCTCTTTTCTAAATTCTCAATTAGAAGCTTGATATTACACACGGAGATGGATATCCTTAATAGGATTTTAGTGAATCAGTGAAGGTATACTATGTGGACAACAAGATTTTCATTTCCAACTCCTCATTGGTAAGCTATATGCAGTAACTCCCGCTGTTCCCATGTCTATACACTTTCCCTGCAGCGGTAATGTTGACCCCACTAGTACAAAAGCCAGTATACTCTAATAGAGGTCGGCGCGGTGGGGAGAAACCCTTTTTAATGTTCACATAGGAAAAGGTTGTTCTGATAGGATAACCCCTAAAAATATGACTCTAACATGATGAATATTTACCTTTTATAGAACTATCATTAGCACCAAAGAAAATGGTAACAGCGGCAATGTCTGCAGCATGGCGGCTATCAGGGATGAGTTTCGGTAGGATGTGTTTAGCCCATCTGGTGTTGTATCCTGACAGGCCACGGTTGAGGACATCACACTTTCTGCAAAAAGAGAGTGGCCACATTAGGATAGGCCATCTATTTAGGAACTGAAGGACCCCATAAAGGGGTAGTGTCACGGAATTTCCAAAGCCCCTTCATCAAGTTCTCCGGCACATACACAGAATACAGGGTTGTGGCTTTAGAGTTGCACTGTTGGTGCACATTGCACTGGGCAGAGTCGGGCACACTGGTTGTATAGATCACCAGTAATAATAAATCTACTCTCTTCCGTCTACTCACCTCACAAGCTTATTAGCCAGTGTTGCTCCCCAACCATTTGATTCAAAGGCAAACTGAAGAAAAAATAAAAAAAATCAAATATATTAGATTTGACCCAACTTAATGTATTACACTTCGATATCAAGCAAAGACACTACAAAAAAACTATATCTGAAAATATTGTATAAAGATGGGTCAGACAATGATTGTATGGATGTGTGTGGTGCTTGCTACCTTTCACCCGCCCCAGGTCTTTGCCTTCACTAATAGCCGCTGCTCCACTGATTCTGACCCAGCTGGGATTTTTTCTGTAGCCCTCACCATTCCTGGACAATCTTATCTGTTAATTTTAGTACCCAATATGCTAATTAAGCTCTCTACTGTCAAGTGGGTGGTCCTTGACAGTGCAGGGCCTAATTAGCATACTGGGTGCGCAAACTAGCTGCAATGATTGCTCAGGAACGGTGGGGGTTAGAGGAAAAAAATCCAATAGTGCCACAATCAGTGGGGAGGAGCCTATTGAAGGATGCAAAGAGTTGAAATTGGTGGCAGGTCCTCTTCAAGGCCTAGGCCCCAGGCTACTGATTGGCCTCAGTGGTCACTTGAGGTGAGAACTTCTGCCAGAAGAATCTGGAGCCCCGTTGGACCAGACTGTGGTGGTAGACACCAGAGTACTGGAGACAGGTGAGAATTTTTTTTTTTCATCTTATCCGATCCTCCTTGCCAAAAACTGTATATCCTGGAGAACCCCTTTAACACGTTTAAAGCACCTCTATCATTGGGAAAAGTCATTTTTAACTAAGCACATCCTTGCATAGGCTTTAGAAAGTCTATTCCACACCTAACTTTTGTATGTAAATCGTCTCAGTAGTTTTTGAATGAGCCCCTTTTTATTCATATGCTAATTAGCCTCCAGCGTGCACTCCGGAAGTGTCCGTGAGCACCGTCTGCTATTCTCTAGATGTGTAAGAGAGCAGGGAGGCGGCTGATGAATCATCTCTCTGCTTCCACACATATAGCAGAGGGTGCACACAGACACTTCCGGGGCGCACGCTGAAGCCTAATTAGCATATGAATAAATACGGACTCATTAAAAAACTACTGAGGCGATTTACATACAAAAGGTATGTGTGGAATAACCTTTCTAAAGCCTATGCAAGTATGTGCTTACTTAAAAAAATGACTTTTCCCAATGATAGAGCCCCTTTAAGCCTTTTTCACATGGTGAATGTTGGCTGGGAAACTCAGTCCACATATCCTGGACAACCCCGTTAAGATTGTCTGAGGATGCAACTTTAAAGTTTTCCAGGAATTTGTAAGTTATGGCCTATCCCTAGCATAGGCCATAAATATTTTTGATCAGTGGGGTGCCAACATATATGGGGCCACTTCCAATGCCCGTATCACATACAACACAGGACTGCCAGCAGTTGGCTCAGAAGTGGCCTTAGACAGCTGAGCCATGCTGGGGGGGGGGGGGGGGGAGGGGACTGCTTGTTGGCCCCCCATCAATCAGATATTTACTGTATAGCCTATCCTAAGGACAGGCCATAAGTTACAAATTCCTGGACAAACCTTTAAAGGGAAAGTTGTAGCTGTCCTCACATTTGCACTGCATTGTCACTTTTATCCAATACAGGGACTCGCTCGCAATACAGGTCTCGCTCTTTGTTGGTGACTGCCTACTTTCGGTAGTAAAGGGTGGGGGTGTGGGGTACAAATTGGGGGCATCCTCCATGAAGTCCATATAACCTAATAGTGATATTAAAATGGGTTTTCCTCTCCGTTCAGACCACAAGATCTATCTAATAGCAATCCAGAGAGCAGTGCATTGTGGGAGCTGGGATGACAGCGTTAGATAACCTGCTGCTGCTGATGTCTTCATAGTGATAAGGCGAGGCTGCGGCGCGGTAATGATTATAAATGACCCTCTCCGGACAGGATGCCATTTATACACTGAAGCGACGTCTCAGCACTTTTCATCCACTTACGGTGACAGCAAATCACACTCGGTCTGCAGATGCAAGCAAGCGGAAAATCTCCTTACCTGCGTGATTGAGTCTCCAAAGAGGAGGAGGCGAGGCCAAGAAATCATCTCAATATTCACAGTGGACTTCTAGAAGACAAGGATGAAAGAGATTAATAACTGTACGGCAGCCGCAGAACATCCGCAGCTTATGATGTATGAAGTATTCCTAGAAATTCTCGGATGTAAATTGCTGCAGCGGCCATACCACAAGACAATGCATGTGAGGACTACGAAGGAGTTATAGCAATAGAATTATCCTTTAAGAAACCAGATTGGACAGTAAAGCTGGGGTGGTATGGAGGCTGGCATGTCACCGTGACCTGTGCAGGGACTTGGCTGTATTTAGCAACCGGAACTGAATAGGATTTCTTGACGCTCTGGTTACAATACAACCTGCTGATACTGTATAGGTAACCCCGTGTCGACACAGCCAACCACTGATCCCTTTAAGAAGTACCCTGCCTCAGGCATACAAGATCATCACTTCCCTGGGACTTCACCTATAGTAGACCCTTCTCTGCCATAGACCACCACAAATTTTGATTGCCATAGCAGAGCAAGAAAACTAAAATGTAGCCCTTTACTGCCCTGGACCACCAGGGATATGAACCCCTTCACTTCTCTACAACACAAGGATTGTCACATTAAAGAGGTTTTCTAGCTGAATTAAATTAAAGGCCTATCTTCAGCGGGTCAGGGTCCAACTCATGCAGGACCCCCAAATGGCTGGTCAGCCCCAATGATGTCATATTGATAGGCCATATGTCGTCAAATTAATTCTGTAAGAAAAATCCTCTGCCCCTTTTTCTACTAAAAACCTCCAGGGACTGTGACAATAACTGGGGAAATAAAGCTCAACATGGGAGTCCTAAAACTGACCTTCACCTCTCACTAAACCCCCGACATGCGGAGATTCCAATGTTGCTCAGGTCCTCACTGGTCGTTCGTTCCTGGCAGCTAAGGTGGGTTACATAGTAGATGAGGTTGGATGAAGATATCAGTCCATCAAGTCCAACCTATAACCCTACAATCCCTACAGTGCTGATCCAGGGGAAGGCAAAAAACCCAAAAACCCATAAGGCTTACCCTGTGGTCAGTGACTGGCTGAGCGGGATCAGCGAGGAGGTGAGTATAAGGGCAATATTACACTACCATTCTGAACACCCATGATGGATGAGAGCAATGGACAGTAGTGTGAACCTACCCTAAGACACATGATAGAGGTCCAATCTTTTGGCACTGGAAGCTTTCCATATACATTGTTATAGCAGTGTTCAAGGCATAATGTGAACACGCCCATAGTAGAAAAGTGCACCCCGGTGGTATAATGCAATAATAATGGTGCAACCTAAAGCGGCTGCACCCACTGATACCAAACCTAGGAATCTCCAGCTGATGTGGCTACAACTCCCAGCATGCCTGCACACCCTGTGTCTGGTGAGAGTTGGACTCTCCCTGCAGTCTTGTAGCTGCACTGTATTATAGGCAGGCGCTGTGAGTGGAGGGCAGCAGCGCCTCAGATCTGTCACTAGAGGGAGCCCTAAGTTCTGTTCCCCCTTAGGGCCCATGTACCAGAGTACTCAGTGCTCATGTATAACACTGCGGGGTCCTTCTCCAGCACTAGCCGCCGCTCTCTGTATTGGGGGTGAAGCCCGGTGACCCTTGTTAGGTCTGTAGGACTGCAATGACCACAATACACACACTCACTAGTCAGGAGTCGGTGCTGGAGCCGGGGCAGGAGCGTCACATGACCAGACTGTACACAAGCCACGCCCCCTCCAGCTCTGTACGTAGTGCGGCAGCTTCTTCCTACTTGAGTGGGTCTTCAGTCAGAACAGCGACATCTAGTGGCGGGTACTGGGTATAACCTGCCGGCCGCCTCCTCTATATGGATTAGGGTCTGTTCACATTACATTCTTGGTTCTGATTTTAAAACTTTTTTTTTTTTTTAAATTTCCCAATATGGCACCAAACCTCTCTGAATTATAGAATTCATTTAGGGGAATTATCCTACAATAGGCCCATGTTGGCTCAGACTTACTATTGCGGTTATTAGAGATCAGCGAACAGTGAAATATTCGAGATTCATTTCGAGTAGATCCTCAATATTCGACTACTCGATTGACTATCGAATCCCATTATAGTCTATGGGGAAAAATGCTCTTTTCAGGGGAAACAACTATTCGACTAAAGGAGAACCACCAAGTCCACGAGTAGCAGGAGGAGAGTGTTTAGGAGGAGCGCTGTGCCGTTAAAGCGCACGGACCCAATTATAGTCTATGGCAGGGGTAGGGAACGTACGGCTCTCCAGCTGTTGCAAAACTACAACTCCCAGCATGCATACTTACTCTGCTGTTCTTGGAACTCCAATGGAAGTGAATGGAGCATGCTGGGAGTTGTAGTTTCACAGCAGCTGGAGAGCCGATGGTCTATGGGGTCCGTGTGCTTTAACTGTCCAGCACTTGCAGTTGCACTGATATTCCGTTCGGGGTGGGGGGGTGTCCTCCTGCTGACTCCTTCCGGACGGGAGGCAAGCGCTAATGTGTACTTACTCGTCCTGCAGAACCAGCATTGATTGGCTGAATGCTATACAGTGTATAAGTGGGATAAATCTGATGTATTTTCAGATGACCTAAGTGTCTAAATATTAATAAATCCGGGCCTGTGTGTGACGCAACGGTGTCAAAATTTTGACCAAAATTCGGGCACAAATCATGGAAACTAATGGGTGGTATAACAGTGTAGAGATAGGGCACATGTACCATCCAGCATCAGCCCTGGTGATAAATCTGGTGTATGGTCAGATTATTTATTTAACCATTTCAGGACCAGGCTAATTTCCCCAGGGACCAGACACATTTTTGGTTTCACTTCTACATGGTTTTGAAGGCTATGATATTGCTGCCCCTTGGGTTATTCAAATCATTTTAGTGTCCTTTTTTTCAGTGATAGAGATTATTTTTATTTATTTTTTAAAAAGGCCTTTTTTTTATCCAGCTTTTAATTTTTCCATGCTTTTTTTCCTTTATAGTGTAAAAAAAAATGTAAACAAAAAAGTAAGGTTAATGTCCGTTTTACACATTTTTTTCATATTTTTTTTGTTAATAGAAAGGGTTACTAAAAAATAAAAATTTCCTCTCCGTTACAATAATTTTTACGTAGGTGAGAACTATTATTGTGTAACCGGGTTGGTACTAGTGCCTGTGACATGGATGTGGTAGTGTTTTTTTTTCCGCTGTATTTTATTTTACACATTGTGTCTTGCACTCCCCATAAGTTCATAATACCTTATGGGAGGGCAGTGAAAGGTGAAAAATTTAAAAAAACAACAAAAAACCCCCCCCCGATACACTCCTGTACCCCGGTCCTCCGGTGTCCTAGGTCACTGTCCATTCTCATGGCGCCCGGGAGCTTGTTCTATTGGAAGGCTCTGCTGTGTGTGACTGCTGAGGCAAATCATTGGTCTAAGGGTTGGTTCACACTAGCGTTTGTATTCCATTCGCAAGGAATCCGCATGGAGACCCCCCCGGACGGAATGCAATCGCAATTGCAAGCGATGTGCTTGCAAAGCACATGGAGCCCATAGACTATAATGGGCTCTGTGTGCTTGCCATGCACTGCCCGCATGAATGAATTGTGCGGGCAGTGCGCGGCAAGCACACGGAGCCCATTATAGTCTATGGGCTCCGTGTGCTTAACTGCACAGCGCTTGCATTAGCGTTGGTATTCCGTTCGGGGGGGTCTCCATGCAGACTCCTTGCGAATGGAATACAAACGCTAGTGTGAACCAACCCTAAGGCAAGGACACAGGACGTCACTCGCATACATCACCTGAGACTTCCCTGTTCCTTTCCTTAGGCCTGACTGTCCTCAGAGAAAAAAAATCCAAAACATACTCTTCTATTCCTGGTGCTCTGTTGCTCACCGCCAATGCAGTTTTGCCCTAATGCTTACGAGACCAGTCAGTGGACTCCGTGCTCCCCCTCCCCATTCATAAATTTATCCTCAATAAATCTGTTTTGCAGCATAACCCCTTGAAGTAAAATAACCCGTTAAGGCCGATACAGCCAAAGCCAAGAATGACTACAGAAGTTATGGGAACTATATAGGAAGTTCTTCTACTTCCACCTTCTGCTCAATCCACTCCTGACTTTGGCTCAAAAAACCACAGCAAAATCTGCAACAAAAAAAAGTTGTGTTTTCGCAATGTTGGGCCTCAGGCTAAGGAAACCTCTGTTCTGAATGCAATGTGTGCGAACCATGTTACATAAATCATGGAGAAATCAGATTGTGAGATTCATTTTATTTTTTACACTTATACGACAAGATCTGCTTTTTCCCCCCCAGATATCTGGTATTTGGCCGATATCATATAACATTTATGGAGATTCATTGGTCATGGTCATCTGTAATCCGCTGCTATCATCCTTTATCATTCCCATATTGGTCAGTGGACCTGGAATAACTTGCACACGGATAAGGGATTAGCTATAAAACATTTATTCTTCTGTTGCTTCTTATTCATATTACAAGTCATTATTTACATCCCGAGACATTATTCCAGAAAACACCACTTGAGATGATCACGAGAGATCCAGCAATTGTTAGATACTTATCTCAGTGCTCTATCAGTGGTAGGTACATTATTTAAGAAAGTAAAAAATAATAATAAAAAAAACCAAACACACAAGTGCACATGATAATTTAGAGGTTGGCAGGGCCCAGGGCATCGTATAATCTCTGAGCCGCCAGCTGTACCAATTCCTTCAGTGATTCGTCTTCATCCAACCCCTCCTCACATTCCACGGTCTAAGGGGTGAAATAAAGAAGATTATGTAACAACAACATCTATAATTGAAGTAGTAAATCTACAGAGGAAAACTCGGTGGGAAAAACCGCAATATTTCTCGGCCATTATGTCGGGAAAGGGGTTTTCAGGCTGAAAATATTGATGATCTATGCTAAAGACAGGCCACTAATTTCTGTGGGCTTCTGATACCTAGCACCCCCACCCATCAGCTGATACACAGAGAACTGCGCAGGACGCAGACAGCGCTGTTCTTTGTGCAGTGGTGGAACTGAGTCATTGCAGTTGACTTCCCTTTCCAATAAATGGGGGCTGATCTGCAGTACCTGGTCTGGCCACTATACAGAGAATACAGCTGCCTGCTTCTTGCTGAGAACAAATGATTATTGGAGGCTACTGGGTGGAAGACCACCATTGATGTGATATTGATGACTCATTCTTAAGATAGGTCATCTTTTTTTTTACCCCAGAAAAACCTCTTTAGTTTAAAGAGAAGCCATACTGTATGTCACCCAACTTTCCCAGAAACAGATATAACTAAGCTATAAATAGTAGTCATCAAGCTATAAAGCTATAGTCAACACTTCTAGGTAGCCCTCTCCACTGAAGTCTATGGGATTTACAGAAAACAGCCTGGCCATGTGTTCACTGCAATGAATGGAGAAGATGGAAGCCAGAATCAGGAGCCACCAGACCACCATAGATAAGTGAAAGTCCAAAATGTGGGTCATGAACCAAATCATCTTCTGAATATACCCGACATGGCAGGTAATACCTCTTTAAATCTTTTCTAGGAATAGTTGACAGTCCTGGCTGGTGAGGGCCCCTTTATTACCAGGATAGATTACAGGCAAGGCAAGCGCCTTTATACCCACACCTCTGTATATCCAGATTTGTTCTACCAGTATCGGTAACTCACTGACGTACCCGAGTTTCCAAAGACAAGTTGGCCGACTTCCCGTCCACGGTGACTGTGATAGCGGTGTCATTGCTACTGCTCACACAGTCCTCACCAAACATGTCCCTGGAGAGAGAGAACAATGTAAGACAGGACCCGACACTGGTAAACACAGCGAGAACCCGATGTTCCCGAAAGTATATAGTGTCATGTCACAAGATCAGAATGAGAAACTGAATCCAAATCAGAGACAACAATATCGTAGCAGATTTCGATATGAAGAGAATTGCCCTGAATTAGGAAAATAGATAGAGTAGATGATTGATAGATAGATAGATAGAGAGAGAGAGAGAGAGAGAGAGATAGAGAAATAGATAGATAGGAGATAGATAGATAGATAATAGATAGGAGACAGATAGATAGATAGATATCAGATAGATAGATAATAGCTTTACTAGGCAAGTGTTCATAGAGGGATCCAAGGGACAGGAGACAATTCTAGTGACACCACAGAATAAGGCGCCATCACCCCCAGACTTACTGCAGCATGATCTCCAGCCTCTTCTTGTACACTTCTATGTCCATTCCTTTAATGGCTCTATGGCTCACCGCTGCAGAAGAAAACATTGTGCTTAAGGTAAACTTAACATGGGGCGTTGCTGCATAAGCTACAGCAAACACATCATAGGACATCTGACAACAGATGACAATGGCAGCACATGAGAAGATACTGTCAGCAAGTGCTCAAGAAACAGTGGTCTGATCCTTCTGTCAGTACTCTGATGTTTAGAGGATGGCTCCACTTCTTGTCACATTCTGTACCGCTAACACTATGACAGTACTACTGTCTTGTGGATCTATTTACTGTATGGCTGGGAAACTTCCTGTCATATGTTTTACAACCTAAACCCATAAAGATCCAGGAATCCTGAATCGCCTACCTTTCTGTATACGAGGATTAGACTGCAGCTCCAGGACCACCGTGGCCACGGTGTCGGCATACATATCATTGGAGGGGTTTGCCACCCACTGGAAAGAAGGATATGAATTCAAGTTAAACAGGGTAAGGAGTAAATAACCCGAAAATATAATAAAGCCCTTCAGAACCAAACCCGCTTTCCCGTTATGTGCCTCGGGGCTGGAGATAGCTGTGCAGTTAATTTTGGCACCGATCTCTCCGCACTGTCAGAAGGGCGTTCCTGACAGTCTAATGCCAACGTTCCCCTGACAGTACTCGTCCATAGTCCTGTACTGTCAGAGGGGACGATGATGTTAGGCTGTAAGGAACAACCTTCTGACAGTGGTGAGATATCAGTGCCGAAATTAATGGCACCGATATCTCCACCACCTGTGGACGTAATGAGAAAGTCAGCGCTCTGTCGTCTTTCTAGCAGTATATAAAACCACATATGCATGATGACCTGAAAGGTTCTCTTTAAAGGGATGTAAAAAACATGATGTAAATAGACCCTAAAAGGGTTTCTGTGATTGAATACAGCCATTCACAACTTCTGCACCACCACGTGTATAAGCTACTCCACGATTTCTAGTGAAAATGCCCAGAACAACCTTCACGTTCCCCTCTAACAGACGATGACTATAACAAGTATGAGGTAAATAGAAGACACCTCTGCTCACCTCCAGTATAACCATGCCTGGCTCCTTTATCACTGTGATGGCTCGGAAGACCCTCAGACAGTCCTTTTCATTCACTTCAATTTCTTCCACTTCACCTGGAACAGTGGACACACATTTATATATACACATTATCGGTCTACAGACAAGGAACACTTCAAGGCTAGCTTATAATAAGGACACATATCCATCTAGAGATAGATTTTGATGGCTACTTTCAAAACATTATGCCTTTCACTCTCCTTTGCTCCACGGTCCCAGCAGTCTGCCCCCCCTCCCTTCCCCCTTGCTAGCTGAGAATATAGTCCTGGATAGGTTCTCTAGTCAGTATTCCTCCATCTTTGGAAAATGGAGACCCCAGTGAGCTGCAGAACAGTGAGCGAGGGATCATTACACCAAGAACTAGACTGAGGACCCAGTGGTAGGGAGAGTGATTGAGCCTGAGTGTCCATCAGCTCAGCAGTTGGACAACCTATATAATATAAACACCAGGTGGCGCTGTGCTATGTCACTAAAGGTCCTAACTGCAATGGAACATGGGAAGAATATGCAAATCTGACTTCCATGATGTAATTAGGAAGCCAGTGCCTCAAGTATGCACACCAATAGAGGGCGCTGACTGAGAATGTGCAAGTCTATCTTCCATGATGTAATTAGGAAGTCAGTGCCTCAGGCATGCACACCAATAGAGGGCGCTGACTGAGAATGTGCAAGTCTATCTTCCATGATGTAATTAGGAAGACAGAGTCTCAGTCAAGACATCCAATAGAGGGAGCTCCCTTTAACATCATGCCGACCTTCTCAGAGGCCTTTGTTTGCAATGATGTTGGATCATTTTTTCAATGCCAGCATTGAATCTGTAAAATAAATCTAATATTTACTGGTGAGACAGCCTCTTTATATTTCCATTGAAGTCATAATAATGATACATAAGGATGTGTGCTACTAAATACCACGTATGAACGGTAACACACCATCACAACCAAAGCGTGGCCCTATCTACAATGTAGGAACCAAGTAAGGATCACAAACCTGTGAGCTGCTGTAACTGGTAAGATAACAGGTTGAAAGGGCCCGTGTAAGGAATTGCCTGTGTCTGGGTCACGGTGCTCATGGCCAGATCTGTGTAACCTAAGAAAAAGCAAAGAGTTAACAGCTACCTGACACATAGCGAGCCTTTACAATTACTATCCTCAGTATCCGAATGTTGTGTACTGATGGGTGTCTGGATTGCCTATTACCCCTAGTCATGTTTATGGGTCGGACATTGAGGTGCATGTCTGGTACTAGAGAAATGTCTTCTTTCTGGAGGAGAGCAAATCTGTAAGCCTGAACTATAAGAGACCTCTTCTATACAATATACTTACTAGACAGGTCACTAGGAGAGAGAATATGATAGTTGAAGTTTCTTTTTACGAGGATCCCTGAGATTCTTTGACTTTGTTCTGGCTTCTTATCAGCAAGTGAACCCATCACCTGTTGGGAACAAAGCAAATTCCAAAAAATTTGAATGTACCCAATAGCATAACCCCAAGATAAAGCACAAAGGGGGCAGCCTATAGCTGTAGCTAACAAGAGGTTACTTGTATACTGTAGTACCGGGGTACAGAGGTTCCTTATATCTGGACACTTACCTTAGCCAGTTTTTCTCCTCTGAAGTTAAGGGTCACTGCTTCTGTGTTCCTCGGATTGTGAACCTCAATATCGACCTCATCGTTGTCCTCATATTCACGAATGAGAGCGGCCTTAAGACGAGCCATTTCATTCTGCTCACCGTGCACCAATATCTGTATGGATGAAATAGTGCAAAGCATTGTGTCATTTTATTATACACCAGTATGTGACCACAACTCTTATTCAAGGTTAGCCCAAGTGATATCCTAAGTTACTCTCTGATCTGCCAAATGACTTACCACATGAGGAGGCTTCAATGCTCGGATAAACTCGCTGGTTTGCTGGTAATCCGTGTGTGCAGAGAAAGAAATGTAATCCACAGACATCTTCAGAGGAAGCTTCTGGCCAGACATGGTGGTGATCTCCTCGGGCTCTGACATAATGTGCTAGGGAGAGAGCAGGATATTTAGTAACTAGTACAATAGGCCATGGATCTAAATAGTAATCTTAAGACCTCAAAAACTTACTAAGTATATCGGATATCACTAAAGACCACCCTGATCATCTGGTCTAGAGAGGATCAGCATCTTACATCTTATGACATTACATCTAGTCGCAGAATCCCTTTAAACAGTTATCCCTGTGATACGCCCCAAAGTCAGTTAAACTCTATGACCCACATCTGACAATTGGTTTGTCAAAGTGGAGTGAAAATCGTGTGTGGTTTGCCGCTTGGATGGGATTTCGGCATATTTCTACAATGCAAAAAACCTACCCAAATCACAAGTCACAACTGTACTCCGCAGAGGTCCTGGCATAGAAAAAGTGGTGTCCAGTGTAAAAGGTGATGTAAGTTATCAAGAAGGGAAAGTGCGGTGATAAATGTGTAACAGAGAATTAATCTAGATTTTACTTCTGACAAATATGGGCCTATGGGGTCTACTGTATTGTGCGATAAAGAAACAAAATAGAGCAAAATAACGGAGGAGGACATTTCATTCTCTCTATTCACTTTATGGGAGTTAGCCAAATTAAGTGTGCTTGGCTACTGCAATGTCTCTCTTAGAAGTAAATACAGAGAGACGCGCACAACTCTCTGGTCATCTCTCCTTTTATTCACTATCACTATCATGTAATAAAAGTTTGCAGATTCCTCCACTCAGGTGATGGGAGATCCTGAGCAGGGAACCTACCCTCTAAGGTAGGGGAACATTTGGCTGTCCAGCTGCTGTGAAACTACAACTCCCAACATCCTCCATTCGCTTCCATGGGAGTTCCAACAACAGCAGAGCAAGTATGCATGCTGGGAGTTGTAGTTTTGCAACAGCTGGAGAGCCGTACGTTCTCTACCCCTGCTGTAAGGGTTCCTATAAGTGCATTTGTCCACTGGTCAGGTTATACTTGAATATGAGACAGTCACTTACCTTAGCTAACGTTCCCTCCACACAGTATCCAGCGATAATCACACCGTTCCTCTTATCAGTACACCAGCTCTCAAACAGCTCTCTAGACAAACCACTCTGCATCATACCAGGAGAAGCCATCACCACACTGGGGCCTATGTCATCAAAGTGATCCATGCTCTGAAATAGGAAGACATCACGTTTCTCTCTTGTATACAACTTGCATTTCTGCAATGTACACAAGTTTATAGTATACAGGAATGGATCAGACCTTCAGGTTGCTGATGTGTTTGAAGACAAACGGGTTATTGATGTTGATCTGCTTGCGGATCTTGTCATTCATGGCATTGACATAGGTCTGGTAGACGGCCATACATTTCTTAGCTAGAGATGAGGCATAGTATATGGGGATGTCGTGCAGCTCTGGGTGGTTCTGCCAGTATTCATCTGCAAAGAAGATTACACACAATCCATCAGACAGATATAAAAGGTCACCATACTGTATTTCTAAATGCACAAAACACGTTCTACAGTCCTAGCGGTTAAAATATATTAATGCAACTTCACAAGCTTTCCTATACCAGGAGTGGAGAGCACAAGGGAAGAATGGCTGGAGGGAGATTTCCCCTTATGGGTTTATTTCATGACTTAAATACTGACTCCACATCCTTAGGATAGGCCATCAATATCACATTGTCATGTGTCTGACACCCAGTGTACAAATGCTGTGGTCTCTTCTCTGCTTACCAAGCACAGCAGTGTAAATCGTATAGTACAGCACTCCGGAATATGTTGGCGCTATATAAATAAAATATATTATTATTATTTATAGTGGCTATGCTTGGTATTGCAGCTCAGCTCCACTCACTGACTGCAAACAGGCCATGTGACTGATAAACGGCTCATCACACGGCTGTGAAGGAAGCACTGGTGACTCTTTGGAAAGCTGTCATATCCCCACAGGTCTGATATTGTTGGTTTACCCTGATGATAGGTCATCGATATTTAGGTCCTGGAAAACCCCTTTAAGTAGAGAACCCATACACATGCACATGCTAGGTCGAAATAAAAGTTTCCTATATTGTGATGCTTCAGTAAGACAATAAAAAAAAAAAGTTCACCTAAGATCAACAGAAGTTCTTGAGCTCGTCCAAGAGCAAACACCGGGATGAGGCCTCTTCCACCTCTGTTCACAATGTCATGTACTGTGTTACAGAATCTGGCCTCCCTCTCCTCTCGCTTCTCATGTATGTGTGTGCCATACGTAGACTCCTACAAAGGATGGAGAACAGAAACATAAGTTGTCTCTATACAATAAGAACAATTGCTTTATAGTTCCCACCATCTTGTTTCATTTCATTCAAGACACAATCTAATTTCTCTAAACAAGCAACACATTTCAAGAAGCTGTAGAGGTTAAAGGTAAGGTTCCCCTATTATTCCTTTGTCTTTGGTGAACCTACACATATAGTATATGGGAGAAAAATGATATAAAGCACTGTACTCATACATATGTTATCAGATTTTAGCAGAGAGTCAGAATCCCGTGGATCTATACTATGTGCCTGCAAGAATATCACTACTGCCCACGGCTTACCCAATAAATGACATTGCAAAGCACTTCAGCATTTGCAAGGGAGCAATTCTGGTGAATGTTGTATATGGTATTCACTAATAGATAAGTTCACACAGAGGAATTCAGGGCTGATTTTGAGGCAGATTTTGCCTGAAAATTAGCTCTAAATTGCACCCTGAATCTGCCTTTCATTGTATTCAATGGGAAACAAAGACCGAAGCAGTATACTGAAAAACTAAGCGGCCTGCTCTATCTTGCCGTAGGATTTGTGCTGATTCAGCCACAGACCCTGCAGCGAGACACACTGTTCATTAAGGCCAAAAAACCTGGAGAAATTTCAGCCAGATGTCTTTCTCACTTTCCTCTTTCCTTTGGTCCATATAAGTCTCTGTTCATACCGGCGGCATGGCTTCTATTTATAATGAAGGCATAACAACTATGCTGCATACTGATAAATCCAGACCGTATCCATTCAGGTCTATGGATTTTTTGGTACTTTAGTGCTTACTATCAAAAATACCAGAATCTCCAACAGAATCCTTTAAGGCAAATGTGAACAGAGCCTAAGTTTTAGTACAAATGATTTTACATATTACGCCAGGTTAGGACAGGGTCCATATAGGTTTGTCTCTGAGCGTTAATGACTCTAATCTGGAGACTGTCATTGTCAATGTGTGATACCGGTAAACGTCTTGGATTGTGACACTTACAATAATGAGAATATCTGGTTTAATATTTGGAATTTCTGCTGCCATGAGATGTCTGTCCTCTTGTCTGGAGAAATCGCCAGTGTACAACAACTGTAAAATAAAGAATCGCTGTTACTAGTGAAGATCATCTGTTATTTGATAGTAGAAAATGCTGCTATGGAGGCCTGAAATGGTACGGGGTGAAACTTTGCACTACAAACCCCTCTATCATACTCATTGAATCAGAGAGCACAAGGGCCGTACTCTCTATGGAGGAAGATTTGGGACTGGGTGCATATAATTCAAACCTTCTCAGCAGAGTACCACTCTCTTAATCATAAGGCACTAAACCTTTCTTCACACACGGGTACGTACTTTGACACCTGCGATTTCTATCATAAACATGGCAGCACCCAAGACATGTCCGGCGTGATAACACCAAAACTTGATTCCTGCTACTTCTTTCACTTCATGGAAGTTGATGGTCTCGATTTTGTCCATGCTTTCTTCTAGGTCAGTCTCTGTGTACAACATATCATCTGCAGAGATGTTACTGAAGGAAAAGAGAAGGGAAACAAAGTATGTTACACACGCAATGTGTCTGGATGTAATGAAAGGAAATATAGGAAATATAATTCGCTTATTTTGAGGGGGTTGTCCGGTGAGTACAATTTACCTTACGTGCGATTTTATAAAAATGGTTCGGGGCTGATTAAGACCCCTGGTCAAGTGATCAGAAGCAGACCCTGTCCCTGGGGTTGCTCTACCTCCTCCCTTCCATTCTGTTTTTACACATAGTTATCTGTGTTATGGGGGCTGACTTTAACATAGTCATCCCCATAGCATAAGTAACTAACCCATGAAAGCAGGAGAGGAGGCATTGAGATGGGGGATGGTTCAGATCACATCACCCAGGGTCGGAATCAGCCCATATCCCCCAGACTAGCTTTATAAAATCACCAAAGGAAGTAAAGTAAGACAATCCCTTGAAGTCAGCCATTTCTGAGATCTCCGTAACAGGTGACAACCAGTCACAGCAGCCATTACTGTACCCATTACACGGTGTCACATATGTCTGCCTCCACAAGTCTTCTCTACATGTAGACGTGCCATAGGAAGTTCAAGAATTATATTTATATATGAGTTTCGGACAGACACAGCAATAAGCTACACTTCTACCACAGAGTCAGCCATGACACATGAGCTATTTTAATATATCTGTTTTGCTTGTTATAAAGTGATACAACCTGCTCATGGTAAGGCAGGCCATAAAGATAAGGCTGGTATGTACAAGAGATAATCGGTCTCCAAATCTGACTACAGGTCAAACTACTTCCTCTTAAATGCTCATGCACACAAGCAGATTACAGTTCTCTGCTAAGTCTTTCATGAGATAAGGCTCATCCTGTGACTTCAAGAAAGTCTCCATCAAAAGACTTATACAGGATCCTGCGCAATCTCCAAGACTGGACTCATGTGCCGCACCTTTACAGCAACCTACTTATTATAATGTGGTGGAAGAATTTCATCATGAGAGGAATCTCACCTTATAATAAGGATTATAAACCTTATGTGTTCAGCTAAAGTGAATAGACGATTAGTTTGAGCGACGACTTTATGATATTGCCATCACAATATGCAGTCAATGCACAACCATGAGGCCGCCAATAACACTTATAGGGCATGTATACATCACAGATTGGCCAATGGTCACTGACAAATGTAACTAAACAGGGATTATTGGCCGAATCTGCTGCTTATGTACAATGTAAATTCCAGTGGATCCACACAAGGATCAGAGTGAATCTGCAGAAAGAATGAACAAGCTCATTTGTCTAGATTATTTGTTTTCTCTGCTGCACAGATTTTGTCCAACAAATATGAAGGGGGTTACAACCCCCCCCCCCCAATCATCCTGCACCAAAATCCTCATCAAATCCAGGTAAATACTCTACAGAAACAAGTTTTCTTAAATGACCAGTGTGGACCTTTTTCTTTACTTAGCTATACATCTAGGTTACCTGACTTTGACGTAATCTGACAGCAGCCATCTGTAAATCGCTTTGGTAGCATGTGTCATAAATGTCCTGCCTTTAAAGCTTGTCTTCTGCAGAAACCATGGCAGGGCTCCGCAGTGATCCAAGTGGAAGCTAAAGAGTAAAACAAATAGTTATACAATGTTAAATTAATGCTAAATTAAAAACAACTGGTCATCGGCCTGATACTCATAACACAATGAGGATAACATATAGAAAGTTGTAAAAATAATGGTCTGTGTACAATCGGTGGGGTAATATGAACCCAGCCCAATATCAATTCAACATAATAAATAGTCTATGCGCTTGTTCAAATGTGCAGGTTTTGGTACAAAAAAATATAATATTATATGCTAGTGAATGGGATGTCTATGAATGAATGTAACCTGTGTTCTAACAATGTGGCGAGCAAATGGAAAGAAAACCCCGCCTACCAATGATCACTCAATTATACAGGTGTTTATCTATATAGTCATGTGATCATTGGTGACCGCAAGCTGGCAGAGTTTTATTATCATGTGACTGATGCAACATTGGAAGGCAGTTTCACGTCATTTTCCCTCTTAGTATCATTAAGGGAAATTAAGCTTTTTTCTGTAAATCTGGTTTCTTGACCTGATTTATCATTGTAATTGCCTTAAAGGGGTTGGCCACTATCAGACCAATATTGACAAACAAATGTACAATAGAAAGATATACAATTTTCCCATATACTTTCTGTATCAGTTCCTCACAGTTTTCTATATTTCGGCTTGTTGTCATTCATTCTATTACTTCTAGTGGATAAAACTCTGACCATGGTCATGTGATTTACGGTCCATGGTCATGTGATTATTACACAGGTGTGGCTTGTTATAGTCACAGCACAATAATCAGACATCAGCCTGGTAATCAGCTGTGCTGTTTACAGCACAGCGTTTGCAATTGCGCTTGTATTCCCTCTGGGAGGTCGCCATGCGGACTCCTTCCTGACGGAACATATACGCTAATGTGAACCAGGCTTTATGCATGTAGGTGCATCTGATCTCAAATCTACAGCAGTCAGGAACTTGAATAGCTTCATGATACAAATCACATCAGTTTTCTTGTTATGTAAATCTTGTGGACTGGGGAATCTGTGCCCTGGTCTGCCTAGATTCCTGCCCCACTCCTCTAACGGTCTATAAATAGTGGCAAGTTGAGGTGCATTTTTGCAGCCTTAGTAAATGTGGGCCAGAGTATACACCTATACAACACAGTACATCATCTGATGTATGTGCTTACGGTATAATGGATCTGTTGAGTACGTGGCATATTATACATCTGTAAATAGTCACTTCCAGGATTTCACTTACTGACTTATCAGAAGGAGATCAATCTCTGCAGGATCAATCAAATCAATATAAGGAAGAGCATCCATTCCTTCTAGCCCGGGGTGGATGCCACAGTCCAGCTGAGGACAGAAAATGGGCCATTAATGATGATAAACTATAAAATACAAGTTGCTATGCAGAAAATGTTCATGTAAGAACATATAGGTTACATCTACCACATATCAAAGACCAGACAGAAATTAATTATCAGACATAATAAAAACGATGTAGTGCTTCTCTGATGACCTATGGCAGTCACTCACCATGATCTTTCTTCCTTTGAATTCTAGGATGATACATGATCTCCCGACCTCCTGACCAGCACCACTGCAAAAAGCAGATACATAATAAAAATCTAAAAATAAAGAATCACAATGACATAACTTCTCCAAGTGCAAATTTGACTCCTGTAGTGAAAATACAATAGGAGAATCGGAGTATCCTACATATGGCAGGTGTCATGGCAGTCAGATTGGTTATCATCCAGCTAACAAGAAACTTCTCAATGGTGATCATGTGAATGTTGTGGATTCAAGAAAACATTTTTGACATATATAGTGAAGAATGCTCCCCAGCACTAGTCTATGGACAGGTACTGTTGGGAGGGGGTTTCCTCATATCCCAGTGATGACTGTCAGGAACGCCCTTCTGATGCTGGGCAGAAATCGGTGCCAAAACTAATGTCACCAATATCTCCATACTCGGGAAAAGTGACAAGACACTGTTGGCTTTCTAGTGGTATATAAAGCCACAAGTCCATGAGGACATAGGTTCCCTTTAAGAGATTTCAGTGCGCCAGAATTGACATCTACATCAGTCAAGAACTTGTTTAGATTATTGGTATAGCTCAAGTCAGTTTTGTGGAATAACTTATAGCAAATTTTTCAGGCTGAGGCTTCCAATCTCTGCCCACTTTCGTAAAAATTGAAGAGTGGGTTGCAACGAAATAAAAATAGCAAATGTCGCAACTCACGATCCTCGGCTTGGTCATGCGCTAATTCTGCAGAGTCTATTTTCTGCCAAGTGGAAAGTCATAGTAAGTTGTGAATAAGTGACACTGTGACCACATTCACTATACATAGCCATTTTGGTCACAGCCCAGAACATCGTACCGTGCCATGTGACTCCTGCCCTGATACATGTGCACGCAGTTGATCAGTATTTTGCAGCACGGGGTCACAAGGTGACTCCACTCACTTGCATTAGGGCGACCTGGTGATCTTTAGTCATGGCCATGATCTATGTGTAATGGCCATCCATGAACCATATAGAAGTCTTTTATAAACTCTTAGTTTATAGGTGTTGTCACATGACAGACATCACTGAGTGAGAGCATGCTGGGAGTTGTAGTTCCACAAACCCTGAGTAGCACACTACTGCCATAAGGTAGCACAGGCTACACACGGCACATACACTACATAGGTATGACACAGTGTATACAGTCATGGAGGACGGCACTCACAGCGGCCTGATAAGGAGCTGGTCACTCTCCTCCGCCGGGATCACATTCTCCGCTTTCCTCTTCACAGACATCTTAAAAAATCCACCACATTCCCAGCCAGACAGCCCCACTTCCGGTCTTTCTCCAGTCCTTCTATCAGTCCGTGTCAGATTTCCCCCCGCCACTTCCGGTGTACAGTGTTCCCTGCATTAAGGTTCCGCCAGCTTTTTACTCCGATTCACCGCGACGACTAATTTTGCCCGTTCTGCGCTAAAGTGACGCTGGCGGGAGAGGCTTGCTAGGTGAGTGATAGTCCAGGGCTGGGGAAGTCATTATAACGCTAAGTACAGCTATGTGCACTGGGTGCTACCGGCGCTCTATACTGTGCGGTAACTGGGCCTCAAGTTTAGAAAAAAAAACTTGTCTTTGGAGCGGTGGCTCTTAGCAACCAATCAGATTGCAGCTCTGATTATTCCAGCGCTGTGTAGAATATGAAAGGCGTGCTGCTATTGGTTGCTGTGGGTAGCCGCACCACTTGCAGCCTCTACAGCATTGATATCTCTCTAGCCACAACTACACCTTGGACATGCTGAGAGTTGTGGTTCCACAAGAGCTGGCTAGTTACAGGCTGCAGTGCACTGCTGCAATATCACTGTCCTGGATGTTACTAGTCCTATATCTCATGCATTCCCACCTGGAGAGTAGACTGATCTCTCACCCCTGGGTGGCAGATGGACCACCATTTGTCCCTGCTGCCTAAACAGTACTAAGGTCCTATTCACATGAACCAGAGAGATAGGTGCCACACAGCCATTTCCAAAACAATGAGAGTCTATAGACCTCTTCAGATGTCCGATACATAAAGAGTCCATCAAAAGACTGTCCATGTTTTGTTTTGAGAGTTTTCACAGATTCCTGCATAGAATGAAGTGTATGATCAAAATCTCGACTGAGTGAACGTTATGATTATTGAAAAGTTATATTATATTAGGGCACAATTTTTACTTGTCACACCCCTATTAATGTACCATGCCACTGGAGACTGGTTTCGATAATTTGTATATTAGCTTTCCTGATTGGATAACATACAGTAAGGCCTCACGCACACAAACGTCTTTTTTTTTAGCCACAATTGCAGATAATAATTGTATATTTCAGTAATCTAATACACACAGCTGTAGCTTTTGCGTCTGTGTGTCCGGGCCGAATTGAAGAACTGCAAATTATGGAGCAGGTCATATTCATTTGAATGTATGGGTCAATGAAAACCACAAATGACACATAGATACCAATCCATGTTCATTGACTTGCAGACAGCACACGGTCATGTGTAGGCGGCCTTAGTGAGATCTCCTAAACCAAATGGCAATGAGAGACAAGACGGCGTGGATACAAAGTAATTGAAATAATCAATGTCAGCAGCTCATATCGATTAATTGAGCTGACTTTTTCGATGAATTGCTTAACCCTACTATGAGCAATCTGTGAAAATGACTCCCTAAATAGAGGGCAGCATCCTTAACATCATGCATGACTCAGTTATAAAGTCTTTTTAATCATAATGTGGATTTAATTGCCAAATCAGTATTTCTGTCCCAAAAGGAACAGATTCCCAGCTATGGACAGCGCTGTTTCGGCCTATTGGGCCATCCTCAGCATAGCGCAGGGATACTGATTTGGCAGAGTGAGAGACTATAGACCAGGGTCAGGGGATAATAGTACACATCAGGGAGAGTGTGTGCCTACATAGGCGTACGGAGACTTACAAGTCATTCCTGCTCCGCTAGGGATTCTGGGCAAAAAATATGCAAATCTAGTCTCCTGGATGTAATTAGGAGAACAGTGCACTCTGTAAGCCGCCCTCTAGAGGGCAGCATCCACAACATCATGAGCGACTCAGTTATAAAGTCTTTAATCATAATGTGGATTTAATCAAATAATTTAAACCAAATCAGTATCCCTACACTATGCTGAGGATGGCCCAATAGGCCGAAACAGCGCTGTCCATAGCTGGGAATCTGTTCCTTTTGGGACAGAAATACTGATTTGGCAATTAAATCCACATTATGATTAAAAAGACTTTATAACTGAGTCGTTCATGATGTTAAGGATGCCGCCCTCTATAGGGTGGCGTACAGAGTGCACTGTTCTCCTAATTACAGCCTGGAGAATAGATTTGCATATTTTTTACCCAGAATCCCTAGCGGAGCAGGAATGACTTGTAAGTCTCCGTACTGCCTATGTAGGCACACACTCTCCCTGATGTGTACGATTGTCCCCTGTCCCTAAATAGATGCACACTGGGCATGGAAACAGACTCTTCTGGTTTTCACAGCTGATTAAAATAAATGGCATATTAATTTTGCCTGGGTGGGAGGAGGTGTGCATAGTATACAGAGTTACTGCTGTTTTGGGAACATTTGACAGGATGTAACCTATATTTTAAGGGATGGGGACATAACTCTCAATATATCTGTATTTTTCTGAAGTCATTTCTGGAAAGTAGGCAAACGTGGATTGTTCCCAGTATCTATTTTGTAGGTTCTCAATATCAGATTGGTGGGGGTCTAACGCTCTATACCTCCACCCATCCACTGGTTAAAGGGGCTGTGGCACTCCTCTATGGTCCACACACCAGAATGATATGTATTTAGTAGTGGCTATTCTGGGTATTTTAGTTTCGTCCCATTCATTTGAATAGGAATCCAGTGAACCCCTTCAGACAACTGATTGGAAAAATGTGGAGGTGCTGAAAGTTAGAACCTCACAGATCTGATATTAACAGCCTTTCCTATATATAATGCTGGAAAACCCCTTTAAGGCTAAGACCCCATGTCTTCTTCCCACTGTACTTTGCACAAAAAGATTGCAGAGATTTCCTCTGCAGGCTTTCTGCTTCCATTATACCTATAGGGAAACCGCTGGCGTTTCTGTAGGTATAATTGACATGCCACGGTTTTGGAAATCACAGCGTGTCCGTTGTGAGTATTTTAGCGCAAAGTGGGGATGGGATTCGCTAGAATCTCATCCACTTTTCTATGACTGTGAAACACCGCATTTTTTCCTGTGGTGTTTACTCCACGTGGACCTTCAGCCTCTATAAGTGTTCATAATTTAGTTCTATTCTGGAGGACACTAGATTGCACATAATACTGAACCATGATGACTGGTGTATTGTACTCTGTAATGGACACAAACAGTGAAGTCTTCCCACATTATGACATACCATTTAGATATGCTATAAGATGATTGGTTGTGGTCCGATCACTGTGATCCCCACAGATCATGAGAACGAAAAGATCAAGTTCCCTTCAGCGTATCTACTGCGCTGGCTGTTGGCCACTCACTATGCAGGGAATTGCAGCGCAGCCGCATTCAGTTGAATGGCAGTCTGACCTCGCCGCTCAGTCAGTGACGGTATATACTGATCGCGTGCCATCACTTATTTTAGTGGGCACAACCTTTAAGATGAGAGTCTTTGCAGGAAGCGATAAGTACAAGAAGATGATAGCCCTACAAGAAAATCCTATACAATATACATACGTATACAGTGCAGTGCTCAGCTCATGTGTATTAGTGGCAGGGATATCGCTCACCCTCTAAATCTCTTTTCCCTATAGGAAATCCGGATGGAACTGTGATAAGAGAATGTTCCGCAAGGGGAAAAAGAGACACAGCAGTAGTAGTTCTCAGAGCAGCGAGATCAGCACCAAGAGTAAGGTGTGTACACTGTCAGAGAAGAGAAATCTGCTTCTGTGTCCGGATGGGCTATGAGGCTGCTGTATGGTGAACTAAACTGTCTGATCTTCTCTTTGATGCAGTTGTGTCCTACGAGCCTACGAGCTATGTTGATTTTTATTAAAGAAGAGAAAAAGGAGAAGTTGGCTACTTCTTCTGTCACTGATGTCACTAATGGACTGCATGTTCCAGCAAGTTGTACGATAATATGTGCGGTTACTGTCATGCCTTTGTTTTAATGGTCAGGCTTTGTTTAGAAATAGTTTTTCCAAAAAATAGACAACTAGGTTTGGATCACATTGGGCAAAGGTGCCCACAGCTAACCTGCAGCAATATACAGTAGCAGCATGGTGATGACTTTTCTACATATCTCATCTACTTGCCCGCACCGTCTGGGGGCATTAACCCCTCTGGCACCTCAGTCAAAGCTGACCGAAGCACCATTTTCCTGGCGGAGCGCAGGCACTGCCATTTTTCCTGTGATCACCGCTAGGTAGCCTGCAATAGAAGCGCCGGTATTTTGCAATGCATTAGCAATTCAAGACCCCTAGGGGGTCTAACAAATGCAAAAAAAGTTTTAAAAAAAGTTTTAATAAATATATTTTAAAAAAATAAAAAATATTAATCTAATATATATTAATCTAAAATTAATATAAATAAAACAGCTATGGTGGCCGCCCGGCTCCTGGGCGACCGCCATAGTTATAGACACGGCACCCACCATACTAGTACGGAAATTGTAGGGAAAGGGTTAAAGAGGACCTTTCATCAGATCGGGCACATGCAGTTCCATATACTGCTGGAAAGCTGAATTCAGCACACTGTCGGCTTTCTGTGCCCGGTGTAAAGCGCTATCGGTGCCGGTACTGTAGGGCTTTACAGTCAGAAGGATGTTTCTGACACTTAGCCAGGAACGTCCTTCTGCCCAGCAGCGCCTATCGTGCTGTACTGTGGAGCGGGGAGTTACTCCCCCCTCCCCTCCTGATAATACTCGTCTATGGACGAGCTGTGTGAGCAGAGGGAGGGGGGAGTTCCTCCCCGGTCTCACAGTACAGCGCGATAGGCGCTGCTGGGCAGAAGGGCGTCCCTGGCTAACTGTCAGAAACACCCTTCTGACACTAAAGCCCTACGGTCCCGGGACCGATAGCGCTTTACACCGGGCACAGATCGGGAAAGCCGATAGTGCGCTGAATTCAGTGAACTGTCAGCTTTCCAGCAGTATATAGAACTGCATGTGCCGGATCTGATGAAAGGTCCTCTTTAAATCCAATGTTTGCAGTTCAGAGGATGGAGGCATGAGGAAGACTTGTAGGAATTCTTCCAGGCGTGCCGCAGCAGACAACTAGGGGTATAGGTGACATATAATATGTGCATATTATAAATGGTGTGCAGAGGTTTAATGGAATTGGGATTGATTTGCAGGAACATGCCATAAAATCCCAGAAGAGAGACATTTCTCCATCTTGTTGTATTGTATGTTGTTATTATTGTAGTTGGGACCATTAGGGATTAATCTTCTATATGGCAGCGTCTTGGAGTAGGACACGAAGTGATTCCTGTCATGGATCCTTGTGTAGTATTTCAGTGTTTGATACTGGATTGGATGAAACAAGTCAGTAGTTTGTGGGCACAGTAGTCATAGGTACATGGAGAAAACTTAACTGCTAAGTGCTGATGTTTTGCTTCAGTGTATAAATTATGTCTGTACCTGGGCCTGTACCCGTCACTAGAGCTTGTTCTGTTCATGTCAGACCGTACCTGCAATGTACAGCCTATACAAGTGTCACACATACCATAAAGGTAAATCATACAGACGCCATTATAGGCCCTTGTGCAGGGGGACATAGCCCTGGGTATTACCATTTGCTATTAGGAGGTGAGAACCTGTGCAGGATTCGCTTCTCAAGAAGAACTGCATTGGTAGCATACAAGAGGACTTAAGGGTCTTAGAAATGACATGGAGGGGAAACTTTACACCAGGTTCTTCGGTCCTGGGTGTCAGAAGCCCTGGGTCATTATGTGGAACCCATTGTCACCTTTGCTATGGGGCCTGTTCACTTTCAGTACATCAGAGTGAGCCACCATGACAGAACATGAGGTAGGTTCACATGGGGTAATTTGGAGGTGGTTTTGAGATTGATTCTGCCTCTGCTTTTTGCCATAGGTTCCACAGGGACAAAAAAGGAAATTGTGGTGGTCATCTACTAGTTGCATTCAGATTCCGCCTCAAAATCTGCTTCTAAATACAACTATAAGTTCATTCATTTTAATGGGAGACAGAAACAGATTTTTTCATCTAGCAGAAAAAAGAAGCTTCTTGTTCTTCAGGAAGATTTTTCCTGAAACCGGCAATGAAATGAATAGGAGGCAGATTTTGGAGTGATTTTTTTTTTTTTTATACGTATAAAAATGCACTTCCAAAATTTTTGAAGCAATTTTTTTTCTGCTTGACCATATCTCACCATGCGAACATACCCTTAGAATTTTCATTTATTTTATTTATTGCATCTTACCCCTAGATAGTTGGAATATGGTAGAATAGTACAAGTACACAAGACAATGCAAGCCTCAATACAGTACCAGATCTAATGCACCCCTAAACTGTGGCAGCCAATGTCGATCTACAACACCAACCAATGGGTGTGTTTGGTCTGCAAAATGGACCAAAATAATGCATGGCTTTGCATATTTGCATACACACAATGAAATGAGTAGGACCGTGTTCTGTCTGTCGGGAACCACAGAAGTGTGAATTAGACTTTAGATGTTCTCAGATGGATAGAGTTTTGCAGAATACATTGTTATTAACTGGTAACTGTGGTTTCTCAGTCTGTAGATTCCAGCCTTGGAGGCCTGTCCAGATCCAGCACCGTGGCTAGCCTTGATACTGACTCTGCTAAAAGCTTTGGTAAGTTACTCTCTGAGCTAATCATCATACTTTTGTGGACAGCAGTGATAAACATGTGGTACTGCAGCTAGGCCCTGGTCACATGGATGGAACGAATTGCAGTGCCCATATGTACTTTGTCGTAAGAGCGCATGCCAGTGATCCTTGGCAGTGGGGTGCCAGTGATCCTTGGCAGAGGGGTACCAGTGCTAGAACACAATATTCATCTGTGGATTATGTTAAGGAAAGGCCATCAGAAATCCACAGAAAACTCCTTTAATTGAAGCAAATGTCCAACCAGAGAACTCATGAATTTCTGAGTCCCTGTGAGTGTGTATAAAGCATTGCTGGGTGCAGCTTTAAAATGGAGCAGGAGGGTAGATCCTGCAGAATGATGTCCCTGGCTGTGCCACATGCCCCATTAATGAGAAGAAGTCGTAGCACAGAGTATCAAGTGTCTCAGACGTCCCTATTTCAGTGATAAATGTGTACGTCTCCTTTAAAAAGCTTGGAGCGATTGCATAAATCAAGCTCACAGGAAGTGCACTTCCTCTCATCGCTGCAGAGATAGCTCAGGAGCCCACACTGCAATGTTATACGAATAATGCAGGCCACAGGGCAGGACTCCAGAGGGCATAAGAAAAGTAATTGGGCCCGGTCAGCGCAGGTAATGCTTGTGTGTATTTGTGTATATTAACCCCTTCATGTCTGCTCCTCTCAGGACAAGCCTCGAATAATTCCGAGCCCTGTGCGGAGTTCAAGGTGAAATATGTAGGATCCATTGAAAGAGTAAAGCCAGAGGAAAACAAGACATTGCAGGGGTCACTGGACCTAATAAATTATATTGATGTTGCCCAGGTAATGAATATATCAGGGAAGAGGAACTGGGGTTAAATAATGGCATGAAATAATCTACCAGCTACTTATTAAAGAAGTTTAGGAACTCCCTCCTGACACCCTCATACACATGCACACTCAACTCAGACTTGGATGTGTTTAGACAGGGGGAGGGGTGTAACCCGCTGCTATGTACCATCGTGAAGGCAAAAGTATCCGGTATGTTCATATTCTCCCGATGGCTGGTGTTGGAGGGGGGTGTCAGAAGGCCCCTATACACATAAGATGGTTAGCTGTTCCCACCTAAATCGGCGGATTCGGGCCGCTATTAATCCATTGTGTACGGCCAGTTTAAGGCTGGATTAGTGAACCGCACCGTACATTGCTTCGATCCTCTTTTAGCTGTAAGATAGGTTTTGTTTAATGTACAGTTACACGCTGGGTTTCCGCCAATTTTATAAGGAAACCTTGCAGGACTTTACTCTCTGCTGATCTTCTGCGGATTCAGCGACGGAGAGCTTGAACGCTAGTGTTAACCTAGTGTTAGACTTTGTACCTTATAGCAGTTTTTAACACTTGCACCTTGATAGACATACTGGGGGGAATTTATTAAGATTGACATTCTTTACACCTGTCTTATTAAAGTCCCTGACTGAGGTAAGATTAACCTGAATTGCTAAGAGACTGTTGTAGGCTGGGGACCCCACAAATACTGCTTTTACCATTACCGGCCAAGTGGATGGGATTATGGTAATCGAAGTAAACCTGCCTGATATAGACAATATTAAAAACATTTATTTTACTAATATACATTAAAGGGATTCTATCATTGAAATCAAATTTTTTTCTCGATCACAGGTAGGAATAGATTTAAGAAAGCGCATGCCCACGGCCCCAAGAAAATGGCCGCTTACACAGTAAGCTGTGTAAGATGGCCATTTTCTTGTGGCCTGAGGCCTAGAAGTTTGACCCCAGTGCCAGAAGACGACGCTGGCAGAGGGCGTTTCAGAAGAAGATAGAGGCGTCGCTGGAGAGTTCTCTCCCAGCATTGGGGACACCCCTAGTGCTGTTTGAGCACTGAGGATCACCCCCAGTGCTGCGAGAGAACTCATTTGCATACAGAGGAAAACTGGGATTTCTACCGAACGGCGGTGCGGAGAAGACATCTAAAGATAGGAGACTAATAGCTTTTCTTAAAGCTATTCCTCGTGTGATTGAGAAAAAATGTGGTTTTAATTATAGAATCCCTTTAATGCATGTTAATAAAATGCACGTTTTTAACATTGTCCATATCAGAAAGATTTATTTAAAATACTTTATTAAAAAAAAAAAAAACTACCAAGGATCTTGTTTCTGATTAATTCTGGCTAATTCCATCCACACATTGCAGAAAAAAAATCTGCAGCAGTAAAGTTGAGATTTGTGTTTTTTAAAAATCACATCATGCGTCATAACTGCAGAATTGCCGGCGTCTTCCATATAGGTATAATAGAGGCAGAACGTCCACAGATGTGAAGCGTTTCCGCCGCGCTTTGCTTTGTGGGGCCTTAGCTGTAGATGGGTCAGTAAGATCCCCCTGTTCTATCTGGTAAGTTCCCATTGATAATTGGAGATTTTATTCTCTTTTTTTAGCAAGATGGAAAACTTCCTTTTGTGCCTTCCGATGAAGATTTTATTATGGTGGTTTCAAAATACGGCATCAAAGTAACTACCATGGATCAGTATGTAAGTGACCACAGTTACATCAGCTGTATACATCGCCTTTAACAGGTCATCTGGTCGCCTGCGGCTCAGCCTTTGCACAGTTTCACATCTGTAATATGGGTGTATTTTGCAACTGCCAAATATCCCGACATGTTATCATGTTCCACTTTTCGTTTTTACATCCCACGATACGTATCTGTAAGAAATGGCTTTGAAGGCCGATTCCTGCTGGTAGACTGTACAGCCCTTAGTATATACTGGAATCCATAACCATTATCAGTGTATTGACCCGTTCCCTTGGTTTCAGGACGTGTTGCACCGGCACCCGCTCTATCTCATTGTCTCCATGGTTTGCTATGATGATGGGCTGATAGCTGGGAAGAGTTTGCTCGCTCTGAAGACCAAAGATGCCAGTGAGGACCAATGTAGCCTGTGGGTATATCAGTGTGCCAATCTGGTGAGTATTGGACCCAACACACATCCTAGATCTGGAGCGTGTGCTGTTCTATTCCTTGAAGTTTCCAGTACTCATCCATCTACTCTATACATTATAGGAACATGCCCAGTCCATATGTAAGGTACTCTCCACAGCGTTTGACTCTGTTCTCACCGAGAAGACACGAGTGCCTGCAGAATGACCCTGCCTGCCCTACAAGGATTATTCCGCAATGTCTTATACAGAAGAAAGCCTTCTTCCAGGATGTGTGAGGACTTGTGTAAACCACAGAGCTATATTTTTCTATTCACTTACTGCTGCAGTTACTAAAGTAACTCCCAATCATTGACTATGAGCGTCCAGGCCATGTCAGGTATAAAGTCTCCATCCTCTTATTACATGGGTGGAGGTGTAATGGTACAATATTTATCTGTGTATATAAAGATACGTACTAGAAGCCGGGACCAATACAGACTCTCCAAGCTGGTATAAAACTACCACTCTCAGCAGGCCGACAGACCAGAAAAGCTACAGTTTTACCACAGGTCGGTAGCCATTACTTCTACTTTGTCCTTTGACTACACAATGTGACCTAGTAGTTGCAGCTGGGGCATTCCAGAACAATGGCGGTTTTATCAGGTTCCCTTATACATAGCATTGGTGCTAGGATATGATCTCCTGAAAGTTATAGGTACTTAATGTTTCTGTTGCTGCTGATATACTCCTTTTAATTGCTAGTATTCAGCCAGACTATTCCTTACCGTCACATCCATAGCTGCTGGTATTTGAGCGCATTGCAGCTGCCTATATATTTTTGACATATTTAGCTGCTTTCTATTTCTTTTCTAAAGGATTTACGGAAATTTAGCACCGACCTGATTGTTTCCCGTCAGTAACATTTCACCAGTGTGAATCACTCATTTATACCAGACTGATTAAAACTGGTGAAAAGTTACCGACGGCAAATAATCGGATCAGTGTTAATTTTCCCTAAAATCCTTATGTAAGGTGCAGGATTGGTCACACGAATGGGAGAGATGTCTGGAAGTAGTTCTGCAAAATAACAGGAGATGCAACCATGCATATTTAGTGTTAGCAACCATGCATTATGTGAGTTGTAGGCTTAAGGGTAAGTTCATACAAGGTTTTTTGGACCGTAACCTGAGGCAGAGGCCTTAGGTTCCGGTCCAGAAATAGTAACAAAAAAAAACAGCTTAGAGCTCACCCATATCTTCCTCCTTTGCAAATTCCTTACTTTTCTTCAGGGTGCATGGCACATTCAGGGTCAGTTATACCTGCGGAAATGGGAATAATAGGGGCAGAAAGTCTGCAGAAAAACCACCACCATTAGTTTCCACTGTGGGGTTTTTTCTGCAGCGTTTTACTACATGTATATGGGACTTTAGCCTTATTGCTGCTTTTCCATTTGTGGTACACCTTAATTTTATGATAAAGATTTTTTTTTGTAACATTTTTGCATTATTGTCTTGTCTGTCACCAAAGGTCATGAGAATATATTTTGCATTATAATAAACCTCAAGAAAGAAAAAAAAATGTGTTGCAGCTTGTGTATATATTTGTATGTATGGACTGCTGGTTTTAGGTTTTTACTGCCATAAACATTGGAAAAACAAAAAAAACAAGAACAAAACACTTTTCTTTCATAGTCAGTGCCAGCATTGAAATTTGGTGGTATCCGACGGTTTCACATGTCATAGCACCAGAGAAGAGGGCTCATCTCATGGGCCAGCACTTTATACAGCAGGCTATTGGAAAAGCTGCTGATGGCACAGGAGGGGCTTTTTTTTTTTTTTTTAAAGGGGCATACCTTCTATAAAAGGATATAACTAAATATATCAGACCAGATTCAGACCCCAATACACAACATGAGCGCCCTCTAGTGTTCACAAATACAAATCCTGTTAGAGGAGGAGAATGGCTGACGGAGCAGAACACAATTAGCATAAAGAAGAAAAGAGAAATTCAAAACCGGCAGCGCGCACCTTCAAGGCAAAGGTAAGAGATTAATAGTCTTTATAAAGGCTATTCCTATGTGCTTTTAGTTTAAAACGTGTTTTTTTAATGATAAAATTCCTTCAATCAACCCAGTGCTCTACAATCTGTGGATCTTAAAAGGAGTTTTCCCATCAGTGTTTCACATTCTCTCCTGTCTCCTCTCCTTGTCCTGGTTGATGGACAGTACAGGCCAATGTTACCAAAACTACACTGTGCACAGTTATTTCTGTATGTATATATAGACTTACTGATCAAGCACATATCAGGGCTCAGCAACTAAGTGCACTTTGCAGAGCTGACAAGTTGCTCCATTATTGGTAATCACAGTGCAGAGAAGAAAGGGAGCAGAAACCTAGCCATCCTTCCCCCTGCAGAAAACATGGACTGAGGTCACCAGCCACTGCTGCTAGATAGCAGAGGTGGTCTGAAACCTAGGCATCAAGCAGTATAACACTAAAGAGACATAATGAGCTGTATCTGGCAAATAGAGCACAATAAAGAATTTATTATTAAACTTGCAGCTGGTGGACCCCTACTAATCAGGAAAAACGGGGAACTTTTGTCCCGTGTTCTGAACCTGGCAGAGGTCAAGCAGCACACGCAACACTCCATTTCAATCTGAGTGCAGGAGAAAGCCAAAGTATGGCAATATGGTAATATAGCAGTGTGCATGTTGCCCAACAAAGTTCCCCTGTTCTCCTGATCAGAGGGGTCTGAGCGGTCGGACCCCTGCAAATCTGCAAGTTTTCCCCTAGCCTATAAAAAAGGGACAACTTGCTCTGATGGTAAAAACCCATATACGATCTTGGAGAATAAAAGTGGCAACCAGATTGGTCACCAGGGGGTAACTACTCTACTTCTGCTGTACTTTGGGTAACTCTCCCCTAAAGTCTGTATATTCTGCCCCTTGAAGAGAATGGACATGGCCACAATGGAGAAGCTGCGATATAAACACGGATTCCAGGTAGGCAGTATAGAGATTTATTGGATTGGTCAGGTTATTTATTAGCAAATCACACAGAGCTAAACGATTAGTTCCATAAAAAAGTAACGTTAATTACAGTATGTAGAAAAACAAAATGGATTCCTATGAGTCATTAACCATTTAGCTGCAGGTGAGTCTACAGTGCATTGCCCTGCAATGTATTTCGGTTCCTCTGTAACAAGGAGAGGACCTGGGAGTAGAGAGAGCTTTTATAAACCACTGGTCATATAAAGCTAGGATGGTACAAAAGGTACAGAGTACAAGAAGAAGAAGACGACTGCAGAAATCTCTAGTGTTTAACAGGAATATCTACATCCGATTGGCAACATATTTCCTTAGAAGGAAGAATAAATATACATTAGATGGGAGAGTCCCAGCATAAGTCAGTGCATAGGAGTGTTAGCAGGTAGACGCTGGTCACAGGGCTCTGGTGTGGCGGTATCTGTGGCTCTGATTCTGCTGGGCTGGGCACAGATACGCTGCAGTACTGGATGGCTTATTCAGCAAAGAAGTGCACAAAAGACACAGGAAAGGCTCCTCTCCGGGACGGCTCGCCTTCTATATGGCCAATCTGTCACATAGGTAGCAAGAGTTGAATCGTTAGTTCATAACATAGTATAGAGCAGTTTCTTAACCATTTCAAGAAAAGTACCCTTTAGGGTGGGTTCACACCTGCACCCGGTCTCCGCTTTGCAGATTTCCGTCTTCTGCTCGAGAAACTGGACAGGAGACAGAAACCGGCAGTCACTTTTCAAACCCATTCACTTGAATGGATTTGCATAGTGTCCGCCCATGAGCGTCTTCTGGTCTACACGGCGAAACAGGTATTTTTTTTTTTTTTTTTTTAACCAGACACAAAATCGGACATGCAGGACTTTGTGTCTGGTTAAAAAAAAAAAAAAAAAAAAACGGTTTCG